>NC_133333.1:140598155-141198155 GCF_042186555.1 Aquarana catesbeiana
TACTTCAAACTAAGCTCGAAGATTATGAAAATAGAGCCAGATGTTCAAACTTGCGCATAAGGGGAATACCTGAAACTGTGACAGACCTGCAATCTACTATTACTGCTCTATTACAAGAACTAAAGCCAGATATCCCTATTGAACGTTTAGAACTGGACAGAGTACACAGAGCCCTCACAGCCAAAAAGAAAGATGGACCCCCACGTGATATAATCACAAAATTTCATTATTACAGAACGAAAGAACAAATACTAATTGCTGCAAGAGAAAAAAAGGAACTTAATTTTCAAGGACACAATTATCAAATTTTTGCTGACCTATCCCAACTTACTATTACTAAAAGACGATCCATGAAACCCCAACTAATGGAACTGCAACGCCACAACATTATGTATCAATGGGGCTTCCCCTTTTCAGTCAGATTTAACTACCAAGGTACAATTTACAGAAGCAGATCAGCAGATGAACTACAACAAACCCTTTTAAAATTAAATCTGACAGAACCCACAAGCAGCAACACTCCCACACGCAGAAGAATGGCATCATCTTCACCTTCAGGCAGCACCCAGAAAATTTCAGAACAAAATGGGAATCATCATTCTCACAAAAGAGGCCGTTATGCCACATCATCCATGGACCAAGAAGATTCAATGGACTGACATCCTAATTCCTGATATCTCTTCATTTATTATACTAAGAGATGGTTCTCTATAAAAAACCTGTATTTATAACTGAATGTAACTGCACTCTGATAGTCACACACTGTGTGGGATCATGTTACATTCCAGTTATATTTCTTATTACTTCTGATTCATATAGCCTTAGAATATATAAGTGAAATAAGGAAATTCTTGTTCAGTTATATATTATCAGGTAATAACAATAGATTTATTACTTTTTAGGACAAATATGTTCAATAATCCAGAAGTAATGGCAGCTTTTTCTTTCTTTTCTTAAAACAAATATATTATTACCTAACTAGTTCCTAGAATTATGTTTTTGTTTATTCTAATCTGAAGCAATACAACCTCAATTTTATGAGTTAACATATCTAAACAGTTACATATGAATAAAATATGTAATTGTTTACTCTAAAAGGGTTAAAATCCCAAAATAATTCAAACTATCTTCATCAATACCAAAGTTATTAACAGTACCTTTCTAACTGAATTATTTAGCCTAGGGCAAGACTAACCATATACAACCACCCTGGAATAAATAATTTCAACAAAAACTATTTTCTGCACTCCAATTAATGAAACATCATTTTGATGTCTTTTGACATAGCACTTCTCTCCTGTAAGCGGAAGATCCGTGTACCCCCATTAGCCCTCCTCATTCTCCCAACCATATTATGTGGGAGTGTGACGAAGGCACTTATTCCCCTGAGAGAGATATTTATTCTCTTTCACGGGTAAATTGTGATTACTTGCAAAAAATATTTTATACAATGTATCATCTAATCTCATATGTTTTTTGTTTACTCTTTACTCCAGAATTCACTGGTTTCTTTTCTATCTATTCATCTCTTCAGTCCACACAGGTTGATCTGCGCAGTCAGCTCTGCATAACAAAAAGTAAGTCAAAACTATTTGATCTATTGCCATGGCACCACTGAATATACTTTCCCTGAATGCTCAGGGAATAAATGTCCCTCAAAAAAGGACCAAAGCCTTCCGTACTTTCCATAACAAGAAGGCTCACATAGTATGCCTCCAAGAAACACACTTCACCAAAGATTCTACTCCAAAATATATTTCTCCTTTTTATCAACAAATTTACACGGCTTCTGCCTGTACCAAGCAAAGGGGAACTCTAATTGCATTTCACCGATCCACACCATTCACCTTATCATCAGAAATTAAAGACCCAGAAGGTAGATACCTGATACTCATGGGTTATATAATGGATACAGCAATCACGGTGATTTCCTACTACGCTCCTAACAAACAACCTACACCATTCCTCTCACATATATTACAAGTGATTAATACACACAAAATAGGAACAGTGATAATGTGTGGGGATTCGAACCAGGTCCTCCTCCCATTTCTAGATAAATCACCTTTTACACCATCCAAAATAACCTCTAGATTACCTTTTTCTCAACGTCTTTCCAAATACAATCTGGTAGATTCATGGAGAGAAAGTAACCCAATGAAAAAGAAATTCACTTATTTCTCGCACCCTCATCAAACCTTCACCAGAATAGATCATATTTTTCTAACAATAAGAATGATACCAGAAATTATTGCATCAGATATAATTCCGATTCTGTGGTCTGACCATAATGCAGTATACACTACTATAGCCTCAGCCATACCAAAAGCGCATGACACAACGTGGTACTTACCGGACATAATGCTCAAACACCCACTACATCAGATGGCCATTGAACAAGCTTTAAAGGAATACATATCAATTAATAATACAACAGACATCTCCCCAATAACACTGTGGGAAGCTCATAAGCCTGTCTTGCGTGGTACAATACAAAGACAAATGGCACTATTTAAACGGGAACGCAAAAATCTAGCAAAAAAACTAGAACTCAATTTTAATGCAGCCTACATATCATTTCAAGATAATCCATCTCAGAGTACAAAATCTCATTTGGAAAAATCTAGATTGGAATACGATCTATTTCTCACTGAGTCAGTTGATAAATCCCTCAAACGCTCCAAACACAATTTCTACATGAATACAAACAAACCAGGTACATATTTGGCTCGGGCATTAAATTCAACTAACAAATCTTTCAAACCAATACGTTTGAAATTATCAAAAAATGTTTACACTTGTAATCCAGTTAAAATAGTCCATAAATTTCACTCACATCTCGCAACTTTATACAAGACAAACAATGAATTTAATCCTACAGAGGCTGAATCCTTCTTCTCAAAAATAACCTTACCTGAGTTATCTCAGAATCAAAAAAGCAGTTTGGATGAGCCTATAACTATAGATGAAGTTGCTAACGCCATAAAAGACCTAAAACTTAACAAAAGACCAGGCCCAGACGGCTACTCGGCTTTATACTATAAAACATTCTCAGAAATACTCTCTCCCATTCTCACTGAAACTTTTAACAAACTTCTAGATGGACATTCTTTTCGGCAAGAAACACTAATGGCAATTGTTTGTATGATCCCAAAACCCCTTTCTGATGATACTTCCTGTGTGAATTATCGGCCTATCTCTCTGTTAAACCTCGATATTAAATTATTAGCAAAAATAATAGCAAAACGCCTCAATAGCATTATAGGAAAATTAATACATAGAGATCAAGTAGGCTTCATGCCAAATAGACAGGCAGGCGATAATATACGCAGGGCAGTGTTATTGGCACATATTGCTAAAAAACGGAAAATCCCTTTATGTTTTCTATCTCTCGATATTAAGAGGGCATTTGACACAGTATCCTGGCAATATATGCAATATTCATTACAAAATGGGGTTTTGGACCCCACTTTTTAACATGGATCAAAGCATTATATAATAAACCCAAAGCCTATATAAAATATGCTGGATACAAATCTGAAGCCTTTAATATCGAAAGAGGTACCCGACAGGGTTGCCCATTATCTCCCTTATTATTTGCCCTTATACTCGAACCCATGGCCCAATACATCAGAACAAACCAAACTATAACTGGCATTGAAGTAGGAGGTATTACACACAAATTATGTATATTTGCAGACGATATATTACTTTTTCTATCATCACCACAGGTCTCTGGTCCTAACTTAATACCAGCTCTTGATGGATTTGCAGCCCTATCCGGCCTTATGATTAATCCTAAGAAATGCCTAGTGCTTAATATTTCACTCACAAACATGGAATTGATCCCGGCTAGGGCTGCACTCCCATTCACATGGGCAGAAAAATCAATCCCATATCTTGGAATTCATTTAACAGCATCTCATTCTGACTTATTCTCAACCAATTATCCTCCTGTATTAAGACAGATCACAAATCTAATAAAACAATGGTCGCAACTTCCTTTATCCTGGATGGGGAAGATTAATGCAATCAAAATGACTATTCTACCCAAATTGCTTTATCTATTCAGAGTCCTCCCTATTCCAATTCCTTCCTACTTTTTGAGAATAGTACAAAAAAGAGCAACTTCATTTATATGGGGCTCTTCTAAACCACGTATACCTATACACACACTACATCTTCCCAAAAATAAAGGAGGCCTGGGATACCCTAATTTTACTAACTACTACAGAGCAGCACATTTGGCCAGTCTGTCCAAATACCATGCAAAACAGGAAATCCCATTATGGGTATTTATAGAGGCTTCAGAAAATGACCCTCTATTAATATCAAATTTATTATGGCTTGATCCTAAAGACCGCTTTAAAATTCATAATCCCATAACTAAACACTTCTTATCTCTCTGGGATAAACTAAAAACCAAATATCAGTTACAATCTCCACACAATCCTCTCCTTTCTTTTATCAGAAATCCGGCCTTTTATCCGGCATGGATCTACCCAAATTCTTTTAAAGCTTGGACAACATCAGGCATTCAGACACTAAATGACTTCATAGCATCTAAATCATTCCTTTCATTCCCATCGCTTAGAGAAAAATATGATCTACCAAACTCTGAGATATTTAGATATCTCCAAATCAAAAATTTCTATACACCATTCCTAAAGGGGGATACACCATTATCCCAATTATCCATTTTTGAATCAATCTGTACAAAAGATCCATTTGCTAAAAGTACAATTTCATCACTTTATAATCAATTATATGGAGTAGCAAATCTTAATAGACCCTCTTACGTTCAGAGGTGGGAGGAGGACCTGGGACGAACTTTAGAAGACACGGACTGGTCTAACATATGGCTCACATCTAAGTCATCTTCACCCAACATCTTAGCACTGGAGACAAATTATAAAGTCCTAACTCGCTGGTACCTTGTACCCGCTAGAGTGGCAAAATATTCACCTAATACCTCAGCTCTTTGTTTTCGAGGATGCCCAGAAATAGGCACATATTTACACATATGGTGGACGTGCCCAGTAATCCAAACCTTCTGGAAGGAAGTCTTCGTGATTGCATCTAAAATATTTAAAAAAATAATACAACCAGATCCATATTTAACTTTACTTAATCTAAAACCGGAATGGTTAACACTCTCTCAATTCAAACTAATGATCCAACTAATAACGGCTGCAAAACAAACAGTGGCCAAGGCATGGAAATCTCCTACATTGGTACTAGCAGAAACAATTCACAGAATGAATAATACAATGTCCCATGCTAAGATGGTAGCCATCGATCAAAATCAAATTCCAAAATTTGAAAAACTTTGGCATCCTTGGATAAAACAACAGTTCCTGTCAAACTTCAATGACTCTGTCCTGTTGCCATGGTAACAGATTAAATGACTTACAGAGACACCCATTCTAAGGCTTCAAGGAGAACTAAAAAGAATAATAAACTGACGAGCGGGACAACCTTGTGGACCATACCTCTACCTTTCAACCCTTTTTCTTCTTTCTCTTTCCTTTTCTCCACCTTACGATTAAAGCTCATCAGAATCAGAATTTATTTGACCTATATACACTTTACTTGTAAACAATATGTATAGTAGGTATAAATCATTTAAATACCTACAAAAGTAACTAAGGAAATTATATATATCTTTAATTTAGGTTTACGTGAACCCAATGTTTAATATTTGAAATTTCATGATATTTACCTATATAAACCCTACTGTAAAACAATGAGCTTACTTTATAGATCCTTGTAAACTTACTTTATGTATCTTTATAACATTGTATACTCAATAAACTTCTTTTGACAAGGAAAATATTGCAACGCTCACCATTTTATTCTCTAGAGTCTCTGCTAAAATATATATATATATATATATATATATATATATATATAATGTTTGGGTGTTCTAAGTAATTTTCTAGCAAAAAATACTCATGTAAACTTGCAAACAAAAAAGTTCCAGAAAAGGCCTGGTCAGCAAGTTGATAGAACTATACTTTTCAGTGCAGTTTTGCAGAGTGCCAACAGATGGAGCCATATTATAAGGAACAATGAATTCTTCTTTCTGCACAGGCCTTAGTTAATAATACTCAGGAAAAAAAAGCTTGCTTGTCAATCTCAAAAACAGTAATTAAAAGGTAGTTTAATAATAGCAGATACACTGTATATGTTTTCAAATGTTGATCCTTTTTAATACATTAATTGAAGAGCTTACAAAGAAAGAAACTGCTGCCACTTTACTTCTCTCTGTAATAAATACAGGAATCTTCCCTTAAACTGCAAGAGAGCGATGCAGAGCGATAATTACAAGCAGTACTTGAAGTCTAAGTTACGACATAAGAATAAAGGCATACTTCAGTGTAGAAAATCCCCATACATCCATTAAAACCCCTGACTCCTAAAAAATAAATTGTGAATGTGCCATAAAATCATCTTATAAATTGAGGTCAAAATCCTGCTGCCCTGACTGCAGCGTGGGAGGAGGTAGACAACTAGAGATGTAGTCACATCATAGTTTTACAATTAGCAATAGGTATGGCATAAGGAGGCACTGAATTCAGCCTTTATTGGCAGAGGAGATGAAAAGGTGATCATGTCACTGGAGCAGTGTTTCTCAACTCCAGTCCTCAAGGTACACCAACAGGTCATGTTTTCAGGATTTCCCTCAGGTGAAACGGCTGTGGTAATTACTAAGGCAGTGAAAACTGATTAAATCACCTGTGCAAAATAGTGGAAATCATGAAAACATGACCTGTTGGTGCACCTTGAGGACTGGAGTTGAGAAACACTGCACTGGAGGTTCGGCCTGCAATACACACTCTGAGCTGAATTTTTCCTTGACTTTCACTTTGACCTACATACCAGCTTATCATTCATTTTGAAATCAGGATTAAACTGAAAATAATAAAAATAAAATATGTATATATATATGTATATATATATATATATATATATATATATATATATATATATATATATATACACACACACAGTGGGGACGGGAAGTATTCAGACCCAGTTAAATTTTTCACTCTTTGTTATATTGCAGCCATTTGCTAAAATCATTTAAGTTAATTTTTTTCCTCATTAATGTACACACAGCACCCCATATTGACAGAAAAAACTGAATTGTTGACATTTTTGCAGATTTATTAAAAAAGAAAAACTGAAATATCACATGATCCTAAGTATTCAGACTCTTTGCTCAGTATTTAGTAGAAGCACCCTTTTGATCTAATACAGCCATGAGTCTTTTTGGGAAAGATGCAACAAGTTTTTCACACCTGGATTTGGGGATCCTTTTCCATTCCTCCTTGCAGATCCTCTCCAGTTCTGTCAGGTTGGATGGTAAACGTTAGTGGACAGCCATTTTTAGGTCTCTCCAGAGATGCTCAATTGGGTTTAAGTCAGGGCTGTGGCTGGGCCATTCAAGAACAGTCACGGAGTTGTTGTGAAGCCACTCCTTCATTATTTTAGCTGTGTGCTTAGGGTCATTGTCTTGTTGGAAGGTAAACCTTCGACCCAGTCTGAGGTCCTGAGCACTCTGGAGAAGGTTTTCGTCCAGGATATCCCTGTACTTGGCCGCATACATCTTTCCCTCGATTGCAACCAGTCGTCCTGTCCCTGCAGCTGAAAAACACCCCCACAGCATGATGCTGTCACCACCATGCTTCACTGTTGGGACTGTATTGGACAGGTGATGAGCAGTGCCTGGTTTTCTCCACACATACCGCTTAGAATTAAGGCCAAAAAGTTCTATCTTGGTCTCATCACACCAGAGAATCTTATTTCTCACCATCTTGGAGTCCTTCAGGTGTTTTTTTTAGCAAACTCCATGCGGGCTTTCATGTGTCTTGCACTGAGGAGAGGCCTTAAGTGCAGCAGAAATTTTTTTGTAACCTTAGCCAGATCTGTGCCTTGCCACAATTCTGTCTCTGAGCTCTTCAGGCAGTTCCTTTGACCTCATGATTCTCATTTGCTCTGACATGCACAGTGAGCTGTAAGGTCTTATATAGACAGGTGTGTGGCTTTCCTAATCAAGTCCAATCAGTATAATCAAACACAGCTGGACTCAAATGAAGGTGTAGAACCATCTCAAGGATGATCAGAAGAAATTGGACAGCACCTGAGTTAAATATATGAGTGTCACAGCAAAGGGTCTGAATACTTAAGACCATGTGATATTTCAGTTTTTCTTTTTTAATAAATCTGCAAAAATGTCAACAATTCTGTGTTTTTCTTTCAATATGGGGTGCTGTGTGTACATTAATGAGGAAAAAAAATGAACTTAAATGATTTATGATTTTCGCAAATGGCTGCAATATAACAAAGAGTGAAAAATTTAAGGGGGTCTGAATACTTTCCGTCCCCACTGTGTGTGTATATATATATATATATATATATATATATATATATATATATATATATTACAGTTTACCAATCCTAACTGATACTAAACAAAGTCCTTTGTCTCCAAAAATAATTCACACACATCCACTATGTAAAGTGGAACTAAGGTTCACGATACCTTCCTCTTCAACGATCCGAGGTACCTCACCGGCACCAGCATCTTCTCCTTGGCTTTTTCCGCCTGACAGCTTCGGAGCTCTGTTTTCAGAAAACTAGACTCCTAGTAAAAAAGCTGAACTCTGCTCTTAATCGCCTCATACATAGAGATCAAGTGCCATGTCCCTCGCTTCTAAGAGTTGGACAATGTTGGAAGCACTATCCTCCCTAATAATCTTAATTTAAAATTGTATAAAAGCACCAAAATAAATTACTTTTATTCAATGATAATTTAATCAGAGATTTGGTATCAGAAGTGTGGCATCATCAAATTTTCAATTACACTCCACATCAGAGTTACCATTATGGACCTTTTTAGGCGTACTAGATGTCCACCCAGTTTCCCTCTTGTCTCTTATCTGGATCCCCCCATCCCTATGTCCTAAGTCTTGACACATACCCCGTCTACCTGGGACTACAGTAAATATTCTGCAGGATTCATATTGCCTCATATCCCACTGCTCCACACAGGGCCATCTTTAATATTGATTGGACCCTGGGCAAACATTTTCCTGGGGGCCCCCTGGCCCAACACCACCACCCCGGCCCCCACTATGCAATTTCTTTCAACCTGCTCTAAGACATACAATAAATAGCAGGTAGACTCAAAATCAGTTTACTGCAGCAGATCACAGAGCAATTGCAATTGGTTGTCAGAGGTTACAGCATATCATTACCACTTACTGACTGGTTGCTAGAGGTTACAGCACACATTACGGCTCTTTGATTGGTTGCTAGAGGTCACTGTACATCATAATCACTCATCCGTTGGTTGCTAGAGGTTAATGCACATTATTACTGCTCCCTGATTGGTTGCTAGTGGTTACTGCACATCCTTGCCCCACACTGACTGGTTGCCAGAGGTTACAGCACATCCGTGCCGCACACTGGTTGTTAGAGGTTACTGCACATTATTACTGCTCACCCATTGGTCACTAAAACTTACTGCACATCATTACCGCTCACCTATTAAGTTGCTAGAGGTTACTGCACATTATTAATGCTCACTAATTGGTTGCTACTGCTTACTGCTCATCATTACCACTCACTGATTGCTAGAGCTTACTGCACATCATTACCGTTCACCCATTGGTTGCTAGAGGTTACAGCACATACTTACTGCTCATTGATTGGTTGCTAGAGGTTACAGCACATTATTACTGCTCACTGATTGGTCACTAGAGGTTACTGCACATCCTTAAATCTACCAATGAATAGTGCGCTAAAAATTAACTTCCTATTTAGGTGAAAAATATTGAATATTATGGCAAATAGCCATACCATAAAATACTATAAAATATAAAATAATATAATATTTGGTAAATTTCTTAATTAAAAATACAAAACCATGTGCATAAGGCAGATATCAATACCATAAATATCAACCTGCATAAGATATAATCAATCTGAAAAGTAAGGACAAAGAAAAAAAAATATATAAATCCCTGGAAAGATGTATACAAAGGTCCAAAAGAAGTTGTGAGTTAGCATAGGGAAAAAAAACACCACAGTTCACTGTTGCTTATTAATTCAATAGACAGCTGTCTGCAACGTAAGTCTCTCCCCTGCACTTCTGATGCACCCAGCTGGTTGTTTTTAGAATCCTCCAGTCATGTATTGCATTCATGTAACCAAAAAGAAGAATATCATTGCACAATGAACACAACCTCTATGGTACTCTCTTTGTTAAGCATAAGTGTTTACACTCACATGAGATACAAAGTAACAGTGCATGAACCAATCAGTCGCTCACCGCGATCTCACTCCTCTCACCGTTTGCCGTGTCTAAGGAACAGGCACATCAGATGACGTCACTGGCTCCTCCCGACGCGTTGTGTCACATGTCACGTGACTTTATTAAGGGTAGCCATGTGACCGCAAGACTCCATATTTATACTTGTTATAGTGTGCCGGTTGCCATAGTGACTTCGGTGGTCATTGGAACATCATGTTAATTTAGCACTCGTAACCTTTATTAGATAATATAAACACCTCACATCAAATAAAACAATCAAATAGACACTTAAAAACTAAACCAGAGTATAAACTTAAAATATGAATCAAAGACTTGTTTATCCATTGCTAACAATAGGCTGCTAATTACCTACTCCCTCCAGTGGTCAAACTGATGTAATTGCTTCAACTTGCAGCACATAGACTCAGTCATTAGTAATGAATGGAGATATCAACAGGAGATTGTATCAAATGAATTACAGAGATCAATACTATTACATACTCAATATCACAGTATATCTACCTGTGTATATATACAATACAATATTTACACAATACATATTTATGAAACTAAAATAGGTAAAAAAATGTTTAGGTTAAAATTTTTTAATAGGTAAAATTTTTTTTTATTTGGGTAAAAAATCTTTCTTTAGGTAAAGAATCCTTTTTAGATAAAATATTTAAAAATCAGAAATAAAACAATTCAAATCAAATTCAATGTTTAAGTGTCAATTTCAAATATCCATCTGGATTCACTTTTGCTGAGTTCTCTTATTTTATTACTCCCCCCCAATGAGGCTTATATTTATCTATAGCCCAAAATTTAAGCAACGTTGGATCCTTATTATGGTGGGAAGTGAAATGGCGTGATTCACTGTGTTTAGGGAAACCATTCCTGATGTTCTGTATATGCTCTCTTATACGTTTCCACATAGGGCGTTTAGTTCTCCCTATATATTGCAATGAACACGAACACTGCAACATATACACGACCCCTTCAGTTCTGCAGGAAATAAAATCTTTAATATGATATTCCTTGTTAGTACTTTGTATACATCTTTCCAAGGATTTATATATATATATTTTTCTTTGCCCTTACTTTTCAGATTGATTATATCTTATGCAGGTTGATATTTATGGTATTGATATCTGCCTTATGCACATGGTTTTGTATTTCTAATTAAGAAATTCACCAATTATTATATTCTTTTATATTTTATGGTATTTTATGGTATGGCTATTTGCCATAATATTCAATATTTTTCACCTAAATAGGAAGTTAATTTTTAGCGCAGTGTGTTTGATCAGAACACTTTTCACATGGGTTTAGCTTGATTATTTGGTTATTTCCTATATTTTTTTCATTCATATTTTTTTCAATAATTTTATATATTTCACATATCAGCGCTTTAGTACACTATTTACTTATACTGCACATCCTTGCTACACATTGATACCGCTCACTGATTGGTTGCTAGAGGTTACTGCACATCATTACTGCTCACTGATTGGTTGCTAGATTATAGATAGATTATGCTACAAATGCAAAGCAGTCCCATTGCCAGATTAAAAGTGTTGTTTTGCATTGCAGCAGATTTTGGGCAGAAAAGATGGGGTTAATAAAGCCAACCAGGATTAAATTCAAAAACAGTACTGTCAATGATCATAGCAAGCAAAGATCAGTGTACGTTTAGCTGTTAAAGAAGTGAAAGTTCAACTTAGCAGGCCAGGGCGAATGAGCTAATTCAGATTGTAAATCACACAACATACCAAGTGCCCGCTCATTCATGCCAACCAGTGTTAAATACTGGCAGTGCTGGTTGTTAAAAAGCAGAGAGGTAAAGAAGAGTGATAACAGATTAACGGCTCAAACAGCCATGCACATGTTCTCATTCGGATCGTAACTCTCACCGCCCACTGGATTTTCTCATCCATGCTGCCTTAGGACTGTCATTGCCGCCTCTCTGTGATCCTCTCTCATGCCTCCGACCCCTGCCACAGATCATTAGTGTGTCTCTCCACCCGGCCAGTTCTGCTGTCAGGCAAGGACACCGCCGCTTACTGTTTTACTTTCCCTGCAGCTGCACTATGTGACAGGGAGCGATTATGAGGATGTTGGGCCCCTCAACCATGACAGGGCCCTGGGCAGGTGCCCCGTTTGCCCCGCCTTAAAGACGGCCCTGGCTCCACATCTTTATTAGCCCTCTGTTCCCTTCTGGATTAAACGATTCTTAACACTTAACTCTCAAGACACATGGTTTCACCCAGTGGGGGAATTATCAGGGTCACACTTGCGACTGGGTCCTGCAGTTCCGCCGCTTCAGGGGGGCCCACTGGCCCCCCTGCCCGTCACTCTGCCAGTGTGAGGGGGCCCACGGGCCCGTCCGCCCACCCATCTGCCAGTGTGAGGGGTTCGCCCGTCTGCCAGTTCGCTTCGCCGCGGAGGGGGGCTTTCGCCCTCTGACAGCACTGAGGGGAGAGAAGGCAGAGCTTAGACTGAGGACATGCACTGCTCCACCAGAGAGAATGTAGGAAGGCAGGGAAACTGAAAAAGAAAGTCAGCTGACCAGCTGACACCAATCGAATGAAGGGGGAGGAGCTGCGACTGCCAGGAGTCCCCATGAGGCAAAGGCATCCCTGGGCTGCAGGCAGCGTGTGACAGAATTCTGAGGGGGAATCGATTGCTTGACCTAAGTAAGTGGCAAATTGCCAGTGCAATTGATCCCAACCTCCACCACCTCTGCCTCTTACTGATTACATCCCCCCACCACCACTGTTGCCACCCCCCCAACACTACCGTTGCCACCCCCCCTCAACACCACCGCTGCCACCCCCCCCAACACTACCCCTGCCACCCCCAACACCTCCGCTGCCATCCCCTCTCAACACTACCGCTGCCACCCTCACTTAACACCACATCTTCCACCCCCCCTCAACACCACTGCTTCCACCCCCCCTCAACACCACTGCTGAATCTCCCCACAACACTACCGCTTCCACCCCCCTCAACACCACCGCCACCCCCCCAATACTATCGCTGCCACCCCCCCTCAACCCCACCGCTGCCACCTCCTCTCAACACCACCACTGCCACCCCCCTCAACACCACCGCTGCCACTGATGGGGCCTTCAGGATTTCTTGCACTGGGGCCCTGAAGTTTCTAGTTACGCCTCTGGTTTCACCACAATCTATTTGTTGACTCTCCACCAGTGACCGGATTCAAATCTTTCTGCAACTTCAAGAACCCTACCAAGCTTCCAGCAGCAAGCTATGCTGCTATTAACAATTAAGGAACTAGGTAGAGTGCCTTTTCAAAAACTGAGACTCACCCATGTCCCTTACCATATTTGAATCAATCTGTAGATCCAGCCCCATGACAAAAAAAAAAGTTATATCTCTCCTATATTCCATTGTCTTAGACAAGGCCTCCAGCTGAGCTCCTTCCTATTGCACTTAATGGGAATATGATCTCAACAAAAGTCTTACCCCAGGAAGAATAGAGTAAGCTCTTACTGGCTCTATCAAAGTGCTCCCAAAATGTACAAGCATTGGAAAAATCTATATCAAGTGATGTCTTGCTGGTATATTACTCCAGCAAGAATAGCCAAGTGCATTCCTTCCTAGAAGGTATTGAGAAACAGGTGACATGCTCCACATATGGTGGCCCTGACCAAAGTCCCATCGCCTATGAAGAAAGGTCTACACTTTCTTTAAAAAGACCTCTGAGAGACCTCCTTCCACAAACCCATCAACATCATCACAGGCTAACACTCATAACACATTTTTTTATAGCCACCAAGCAAAGCATTGTAGTGCATGGAAATCTCTGTCTTCTAATTTTACTGAGGTCAGGTCCTGGGTACAGGGTACATTTATTAACAAAAAGAATAAACCACTATAGTAGAAGACACTCACGACCAATTCTTCCTTCTCTGGCAACCGTGGCTCAAATATTCTCTCCCCTCTACAAACCGCACATCTCCTCCTACTATGAGACTTTTAGTCCAACTTCCTACTTTGTTTGAACTGTTACCTTTCATAATTACTTCAGCAGCCTCTGTGCTTCCTTCTCTTCCCTCTTACCTCCTCCCTTTCTCTACTTCCTCTATCATGCATCCTCTTCTTCTATGTTTTATCCATTCTCTTTAGGTCTGCTCCTCTTTCTCACTTTATCTTATTTCCTTTCTTGGTATTGAGTTCACAGAGCTATACTTTGAAGCCATACAGGTAGAGCTCCCCTTCCTTCTTATAAGGTGAGCTCTTGGCCATTGTTTTTGACAAAACTGTGCTGTTTCTGCAATGGAGGTCAATGATCTATCTGTGCTTTCCGGCAGAGGTACTTGTACAGATGCTTGTCCGGAGTTCAGCTTTAAATAAATAGTACATTCCCTGTGGGAATAACATTTACAGGAATAAAGGAAATCCAATGTAGCAGAATAGGAAAAGGTTAATACATATAAGGAAAAAACAAAAGCATTTGAACCCCTAAAGGTCAAGGATTACAAAACTAAATTGATGAATTTTAGAGAATGTAATAATAATTAAAAAAATAGCAATAAAAAAGTAAAATATATGTACAGTAGATTGGTGAATAAGCTGGTAATTTTCTCCTCCCTACCGCTTTTTCAAATCTGGAAATCAGGCGAGTGGGACATGAGGGACACTTTGACAAGATGGCAACCCCGACCTTTTTTCCCCTTTCCCGCACCATTTTTCTCCCTTTTCTCCCTCCCTTCCTTGCTTGCTTTCAGTCATCTCTGAAATATTCATTTCCTATGTCCTTCTCTTCTCTTTTCTTATCCTCACTTCTTAGATGTTGGGATTGCAGTGTGCCCTTACGGTTCACATGCTATGGGATTTACAGATCATAATTATCTTATTATGCATCATTACGGCTCATGTGCAGATGTGACAAAATCTATTGTAGTCTTATATCACTGGAGTAAATGCATTCATAATGTATCTACATAACCAATATGCCTTTATAACTGCGGAAGACAAAGCAAAACCTGAACTCCTAAATGCATTTTTCTTTTCCGTCTTCACAAAAGAGTTAGGGGCGTTATATGAACCCAAAGTGATTACCACATCAAATAAGGTCCCTGTGTTAGAAGAGGCACCTACCGGGGTTTCTTTCCCTCTGTCCAGTAAATGGCAGGTCTTTCTTAAGCGCTATAAAGAGTCTGCAGGAGCCTGGCATTGCACCCACGATCCCTTGATCGCAGGTGCAATGCATTGCAGGCTCCAATAAAAAAAATAAATGCACATTTTTTCCTGCAAAAAATGTGCATTTATTTTTTGAAAACAAGCGTAAGTCATCTGGATCATAGGAATACGAACAAATGATCATTTTAGCTATTTATCTAGGAGAAAGGTATACAATCACCAATCAATTAAAAATCAGACAGATAAAGGGGTCTGCAGTGGCGTTTGGGAAGTGACAGGGAAATGCGTTGGGCACATAAAAAGCTGGGGCTACGGAATATTTAAAAAAAAAAAATCCTTTTTTCATTTTTTTATATAATTTAACTTTATTTTTTATTTTTATTTTTACTTCCATTTCTATCTTTGTTTTTTTATTTCTATTTTGAACTTTTTTTTATATATATATTTTTGTTATATATTTTTAAATATTTTTTGAATCATACTGCTACCCCACTCCTTCCTATTGGCTAAATGGGATTGTGTCCCCACAGAATGTTGGGTAATGTAGTAATAGGATTGTGACCCTACAGCATCTTCGGTAATGTAGTCTCTAGCTCCCATGTGAGCAGCATAAATTCAACCCCACACCAGCATTGCCTGAAGGAGCACGCATGGTCCGAACACGTGCCACGGTTCCTTGGTACCCTCGCCCACTGACGTCACAGCTGACTCGGATTCACTTGGAGCCCTGGAACCAACCGGACTGGACGAGCCTCCACCAGCGTCAAAACGCACCAGCTACCAGGATCGGGATCGTACAGAGAGGCCAACCCATGTGACATGCCTTTATACATTTTACTTCTTGTGAGTTGCCAATTTTTAATTGCATTAAATGATGAACTTTACTAATCACACTACACTCAGATGAGCGCTGCTGTGTCTCCCTGCAATCAATTAAAAATGAAGCATATACAATAAAGCCCTTCTTCAATTTAGAAGAGTAATTAGCAAAACATTAGATTTTGATTATAATTGAATTCTACTCAGTAAATCCAGGTTTTAAGATGGTTTCCTGTTGGGTACAGGTAGACATATAAGATCTTCCATGAAGGAGAAGTATGGCCAAAGCTCTTTTGGCGATACTTCTGTGGATCACAGGAGCGCACTTAATTTTGCACCTCTGTGACCCAGACATTAGCCCGCTGTTGGCTGACGTCACAGAGCAGGGCCAGGCTCTGCAGGGATCCCAACAATAACCACTTGCCATCAAATCACATACCTAATACGTCGTTTGACTTCAGGTGGTTGTACCAGGATCACCTTGATACCATTTTTTAGAGCCGACGGTCCGCACTCTTGCAATAGCAATCGGAGACGCTAATAATTGAGTGGCTCCCTCCTTCCGCGGCTTGCTTGAGCTCTCCCGTCCCACCTGGGAGACACGAACTACCAGCTGGCAAGTCCTCCGACTAGTCGGACACCCAAACAAAGCCAGGATCAGCTTTTATTGGGTCTTCACTATGGTAACATGAAAGCAATGACATCACTTCTGGTTTACCCAGATGTCAACTACAGCATTTTTAAAAAATTGAAAGTATTCAAAACACCAATCGTGTTTTGAATACTTTCAAAGGCAGAGGAGGGATTTTGGGTATTATAGGACTACAGATCTCTCCATAAAGAGTACCTGTCACATGCCTATTGCTGTCACAAAGGATGTTTACATCCCTTGTGGACAACAATAAAAGCGATTAAAAAAAAAAAAAGTAAAGCAACAGTGTAAAAAAAAATAAATAAATAACTTTTTTTTTTTAAAGTACCACAGCTCACCCAATACCCCCCCTCCTCTGTAATCTTAAGTGGTAACCTGTAAAGGCTTTTAAAGTATTGCTTATGGATAGTAAAATTTACGTCGTTTGTCGCCATTGCACGGCATGTGCAATTTTAAAGCATGACATATTTGGTATCCATTTACTCAGCGTAATATCATCTTTTATATTTTACAACAAATTGGGTTATGCATTGTGTTTTATTGCATTAAAAGTTATTTTTTTACAAAAAATTGTGTTTGAAAAACCGCTGCGAAAAAATGAGTGGCATTAAAAATTGCAAACCCACACGTTTATTTTCTAGGGCTTCTGCTTTAAAAAAAATATACAGTACATCTGGAAAGTATTCACAGCGCTTCACTTTTTCCACATTTTGTTATGTTACAGCCTTATTCCAAAATGGATTAAAATGTATAATTTTCCTCAAAATTCTACAAACAATACTCCATAATGACAACGTGAAAGAAGTATTCACAGTCTTTGCCATGCAACTCAAAATTGAGCTTGGGTGCATCTTGTTTCCACTGATCATCCTTGAGATGTTTCTACAACTTGATTGGAGTCCACCTGTGGTAAATTCAGTTGATTGGACATGATTTGTTAAGTCACACACCTGTCTATATAAGGTCTCACAGTTAACAGCGCATGACAGAGCACAAACCAAGCCATGAAGTCCAAGGAATTGTCTGTAGACCTGAGAGACAGGATTGTATCGAGGCACAGAAACATTTATGCAGCATTAAAGGTCCCAATGAGCACAATGGCCTCCATCATTCATACATGGAAGAAGTTTGGAACCACCAGGACTCTTCCTAGAGCGGCCGTCCGGCCAAACTGAGCGATCAGAGGTGAAGAGTCTTAGTCAGGGAGGTGACCAAGAACCCGATGGTCACTCTGACAGAGCTCCAGCATTTCTCTGTGGAGAGAGAAGAACCTTCTAGAAGAACAATCATCTCTGCAGCACTCCACCAATCAGGCCTGTATGGTAGGGTGGCCAAATGGAAGCCACGCCTCAGTAAAAGGCACATGACAGCCCACCTGGAGTTTGCCAAAAGGCACCCGAAGGACTCTCAGACCATGAGAAACAAAATTCTCTGGTCTGATGAAACAAAGATTGAACTCTTTGGCCTAAATGGCAAGCATCATGTCTGGAGGAAACCAGGCACCGCTCATCACCTGGCCAATACCATTCCTACAGTGAAGCATGGTGGTGGCAATATCATGCTTTGGGGATGTTTTTCAGTGGCAGGAACTGGGAGACTAGTCAGGATCGAGAGAAAGATGAATTCAAGCAATGTACAGAGACATCCTTAATAAAAACCTGATCCAGAGAGCTCTGGACCTCAGACTGGGGCAAAGGTTCATCTTCCAACAGGACAACTACCTTAAGCACACAACAAAAATAACAAAGGAGTGGCTATGGAACAACTCTGTGAATGTCCTTGAGTGGTCCAGCCAGAGCCCAGACTTGAACCCGATTGATCATCTCTGGAGAGATCTAATAATGGCTATGCACCGACGCTCCCCATCCAACCTGATGGTGCTTGAGAGGTCCTGCAAAGAAGAATATAAGAAACTGCCCAAAAATAGGTGTGCCAAGCTTGTAGCATCATACTCAAAAAGACTTGAGGCTGTAATTGGTGCCAAAGGTGCTTCAACAAAGTTTTGAGCAAAGCCTGTGAATACTTATGTACATGTAATTTTTTTCATTTTATATTTTTAATAAATTTGCAAAGATTTCAAGCAAACTTCTTTGACGTTGTCATTATGGGGTATTGTTTGTAGAATTTTGAGGAAAATAATGAATTTTTTCCATTTTGGAATAAGGCTGTAACATAACAAAATGTGTAAAAAGTGAAGCGCTGTGAATACTTTCCGGATGCACTGTATAATGTTTAGGGGTTCTTAGTAATTTTTCTAGCAAAAAAAACACTGATTGTTACATGTAAACAAAAAGTGCACAAAAAAGTCTGGTCTTCTGGGCAAGTGAATAATGTCAGCTCCTCAGTGTGCACTCCAGTGAGCGCTGGAGGGGCAGAGCACAGAGCGGTGACTGACAGCTGCCACTCTGTGCTCAGAGCAGACCCAAGAACTGAGCAATTAGCAGTCTTTGATCACTAAATTCTCTGTGTAGAGCCGGCAGGGGACAGCTGTAGCATTGGATTGATGCTACAGCTATCTAGGTTTAACTGCACTTTTTTCAGCATGATTTTTTTGATTCTCATCAACCACAAGCCTGTGAAAAGATGGATGGTTAGTTTCCCCTGGACTATGGTGCAAGTTTTTGCAGCATTTATTAAGTGGATCAGAAGTGATCCTCTATAGAGTTCCTATAGAGTTGAATGAAGAAGATAAGGTGGATTATACTTCAGTTGAATGTTCCTTGGTTTAAAAAAAATATTTTTGACCAAATTCCAAAAGGAGTGTAGAAGAGGCATTTCCAAGAAATGTTGAGGAGTGAGCCAAGTAATTGGTTATATTTTCATCACCACGGGGAAACGCTAGAGAATATTCTGTGTGGAGTGTGAGGAGATTATAGCATGCTTCTTGTGACCAATTAGAAATATTGGGGATGATTTATGAACAAAGTATATGATAGAATCTCTTTATTTCTCAAGTCTAATTATAAGGGGAGATAAACTGTCCTGATGGAGTGAAATATAATGGATGACAGCGCTTTTCATTTTCGTTTGTTGAGCGTTTTCTAGGGAATAATTTTCAAGCATTTGTCCTCCCTTGTGGAAACTCTTTGATTTGCTTAGCTGAGCCTAAAGTTTAACTTAATTGATCTGGTCTTTAAAGCTGATGTTTATTCAGAGAAAAGGGAAGTCTGGATGGCCGCACTACTGTAGAAATCACCTTTATTCAGAAAATTTCCAAATAGAGTAAAAGCATCAAGGAAATAGCAGTGAAGGAGCAGGGTGACCCACTGACATGTTTCGCACAACACTAGCACTTACTCATAGCAGTCTCAACCACCGCTGTCAGACACACTCATATAAAATACTCAGTATCTCATCCACAGGTGAAACCGACAGGGAAATCAGGACATCGGGGAAAAAAGAAAAGAACCCATCAACAAAAGTTACACATCTATGTACTGGAAACAAAATAAAAATACATTTATACAGCGGTTATAATTAATATTGAACACGTCACCATTTTTCTAGGTAAATATATTTCTAAAAGTGCTATTGACATGAACCTTTCAACACATGTCGGTAGCAACCCATGAAGTCCATACATACAAAGAAACAAAAACAAGTACGTTCAGAAAATAAGTTGTGTGTAAAAAATGGAATGGCACAGGCAGGGAAAAAGTATTGAGCACATGAAGAAAGGGAGATGAAAAAAGGTATGGAAAGCCAAGATACCAGCTTAAATCTATCAGTAAATAGAAAGCAATCCTGCCCCTTGTCAGTGCAAATTAATATCAGCTGGTTCAGTCTCAACTGATGGCCTATAAAAAGGTGTCTCATTACCAAGGCGTCTGACAAGGAACATCCAATAATGGCTAAAAGCAAAGAGCTCTCTCAAGACCTTCGCAACTTTATTGTTTCAAAACATACTGATGGCATTGGTTACAGAAGGATTTCTAAACTTCTGAATGTTCCAATGAGCACTGTTGGGGCCCTAATCAGGAAGTGGAAAGAACATAATTTCACCATAAACAGTCCATGACCAGGTGCTCCTCGCAAGATTTCGGACAGGAGAGTAAAAAGAATTATAAGAAGAGTTGTCCAAGATCCAATGGCCACTTGTGGAGAGCTTCAGAAAGACCTGGAATTAGCAGGTACAATTGCTTCAAAGAAAACAATAAGTAATGCATGCACCCGCCATAGCCTGTATGCACACTCCATTGCTGAAGAAAAAGCATGTTGAAGCTCGTTAAAGTTTGCTGCACAACATTTAGACAATACTGGGAGAATATAGTCTGGTCAGATGAGACCAAAATTTAACTCTTTGAATGCCATAATACACACAATGTTTGGAGGTCAAAAGGCACTGCACATCACCCCAAAAACACCCCCTGATACCAACGGTGAAGTTTGGAGGTGTGAACATCATTGTGTGGGGCTGTTTTTCAGCATGCGGTACTGGCAAACTTCATTTCATTGAAGGAGGGATGATTGGAAAAATGTACCAAGACATTCTTGATAAATCTGCTGCCATTTACCAGGATGATGAAGATGAAACGAGGGTGGACATTTCAGCAAAACAAAAATTCCAAACACAAAGCCAAGGAAACTCTTAATTGGTTTCAAAGAAAGAAAATAAAGCTGCTAGAATGGCTCAGCCAATCACCTGACTTGAATCTAATAGAAAATCTATGGAAAGAGCTAAAGATTAGAGTTCATAGAATAGGCCCACGGAACCTTCAAGATTTGAAGACTCTTGGTGTGGAAGAATTCGCCAAAATCACACCCGAGCAATGCATGCGACTAGTTTCTCCATACAAGAGGTGTCTTGAAGCTGTCATTAACAACAAAGGGTTTTGTACGAAGTATTAAACAAATTTCAGTTAGCATGTTCCATACTTTTTCCCTGTGTCATTCCATTTTGTTACACATAACTTAATTTCTGAACGTATTTGGTTTCTTTGTATGTTACTGACGTGGTGAAAAATTTTATGTCAATAGCACCTTTAGAAATATATTTACCTAGAAAAATTGTGATATGTTCAATACTTATTTTACCTGCTGTATATATATCAACTTATATTAAACATCCAAAACTCTCAAACGGGGAATACTATACAATCTTACAATGCTAGATTAAAACTAACAAGAATGAATAATACAAGATACTAAAAAAACTCCACATTTTTTTATGGAAACACAATAAAGAGAAGGGGGCATGTCACTCATACAAATGAGTGACATCCTACTCAAAATTCAACCCCAGGGGTCACCTCATTTGCATCTGGAAAATCCAGAATACTTCTCTTTTACAAAGGAGTCTGAACAAATCACCCTCTCAATAAGTTAGATGCAGAAAGCTGTGGAATCACCCCATCACATTTGTTAAAATGGCAATCAAGGGCGGATTAATGCACAGGCTGGTCTAGGCTGCAGCCTAGGGCCCCACGTGTGCAAGGGCCCCCGATTGGCCATGATATTTTTATTAATTTATATATATTTATGTGTATGTAGAATAAAAACCATGCCTGCGTGTTATACGAATACGCCGATAAATGTTTTTTTACCAACAGGGGGCGGGGATCGGCGGTCCACCCCGGGTGCCACCCATTGGGGGGGTGGACGGCCAGTTGGCCCTGACACAGCGCTGCCAGCATACTTTGAAGTTGAGAAAACATTACTGCTAGCCCTTTCTCATGCACAGCTCCTCGTGTGTCACTCTCAATGTAAATGGAAGTCTCTTAATACCTCAATTAAAGCCTCTCTGTCTGGCTGCTCTCCTCCTCCCGCTCCACCTCCTTCCCGAGTGTAGCCTTTGATTGCAGGAGGAGAGCGGTCATGTGACCGTCAATGAAACAGCAGAGGAGAGCAGTCACATGACCGGGTCACGAAGAACGGCGTTAATTGAGGTATTTAGAAGCTTTGATTTACAATGAGTGACACAGGAGGAGCGGTGTATGAGAAAGGGCTGGCAGTGATGTTTTCTCAACCTTAGAGTATTCTTTCCCAGGAGACTGGGGGGTCTCCTGGGAGTGCAGGGGGGCTTTATAATGAAAGAGGCCTGTGTGATATGCAGGCAAAGGGGTCTGTGTACTATGCAGATGTCTGTGTACTGTGCAGGGAAAGGGGTCTGTGTACTATAGGCGTGTAATATAGGTCTACCCTTTTACACATGACACTAAATAATTTATTTTCTGGTAAAGCATGCTTAGGAGGGGGCCACACAAAAAGTAGCCTAGGGGCCCATGACCACCTTAATCCTCCACTGCTGGCAATATTGGTCAAGAGATTTGTTTTACTACCATAGAAAAGGTCGTGGTCATGGGCCAACCTTCTTGTGGTCCTGCCTACATATTGCACAGAGCAAATACTACAAGCGATCATATAAATAACATATTTGATGTTGCAATTAAGAAAATTGTGAACTTTAAAGTTTCTCCCACTGTTAATGGACCTAACAGTGTAACCCACAACAATATGTAGGCAACAGGGGCACCTACTACCACCATATCTAAAACTCACATTAAAATGTAACCAACTCATCACTTTACAATTCTCACTAGAAAAACAACTTGGAGACAAGAAGGTGCCCAAAAAGGGAGCTTGCCAGGACACAGTCTTGACACCCTTAGACAGTATCTCAGAATATACAGTATATATTGTCATTGTACAACACTGGTAAGCAGGGCTTTTTTTCTCAAACAATAGGTGCTTGAACTTAACCACGGCCCCACAAAACCCCTCCCCCTACACACACCCTCCAAATCACATCAAATAGTGGGTGTGTTCAGTCAAATTTCACGAAAACAGTAGGAGGGTCTTAAAGGGGCATTAAATACCAGGATTGTATTACATACAGAGTGCAGAGCCAGAAACCAGACTTCTGTGTTTACAAGTGATTGTGGTGAGCAGGCACCAAAGGGTCTGAGCCAGAGGTGGTGGAAATGAGTTCCACCAATTTCCTCCTGAAAAAAAAGCCCTGCTGGTAAGTATCTAAGTACTATAGTATACAAAGAACTGTAGTCATGGGCCTTTGAGTGAGGCCAGTCACTCAGGTAAAGGTACAAACAGTATATAAAATAAAAGTCAATTTATTATACAAACAAGTAAATGATGGTAAGTGCAGAGCAATAGATATGACAAAAAAAGAAAGAAATAAGTCCAGTCCGTATGAGTGTAAAAATGCTATATCCAAGGGAAATAAAAGCCAAGATTCCTCTTGACAGAAAGTGAACTAATTCCTCCAAGTGAGAATGGGTGAAGTTATCCTCCACCATATGAACCAAATTGCGCTTACCAGAAGAGGTAGACCTCTGTGTTACAGGAGGTCAAACATGCATGTATCCCACCAGGGATGATGGTACCTCCTGGTACTGCTGCAAATGACCTCGTTCCAGCCAAATGGAAGAAATCGCCCAGCAGAGGACTCAAATGGACAAAACCTTCAGGTCGCAGATGGTAGGTGTAAGGATAATACCGCCTCGCCAATGGATATGAAAAGATATAGGACACACTCTAAGTGTACTCAGCTTATTAATTCAAATAAAGTCACATGTATATAAAGCAGTAAGCGAAAGCATTAAAATCCCAGAGGATTGTAAATAAAAGATCCGTAGATCGAGTGTATGTGACCGCACATAGGGATGGCAGCGGGTGACGTCCGTGCATAAGCTCCTCCCCCCGGATGTCGCCCACTGCCATCACCTACACCTACCGTTTGCGACCTGAAGGTTTTGTCCATTTGAGTTCTCTGCTGGGCGATTTCTTCCATTTGGCCGGAGTGAGGTCCTTTGCAGCAGTACCTGGAGGTACCATCATCCCTGGTGGGATACATGCATGTTTGACCTCCTGTAACACAGAGGTCTACCTCTTCTGGTAAGCGCAATTTAGTTCATATGGTGGAGGATAACGTCACCCATTCTCACTTAGAGGAATTAGTTAACTTTCTGTCATGAGGAATCTTGGCTTTTATTTCCCTTGGATATAGCATTTTTCCACTCATACGGACTGGACTTATTTCTTTCTTTTTTTGTCATATCTATTGCGCTGCACTTACCATCATTTACTAATTTACTTTCTAGGCATATGTGATTATCTCTAGTGTTCAGCTTGCATTTCATTTGTGTTATTTGGTTTTGTTTGCGCTGATTGTTCCTCGTTTATATTATACAGACAAGTAAAAAATATTCTCAAAGTACATGATGCGATTGAAAAAACAAATTCCATAGAAAGCTGATATACATAGAATTAATAGACATAGAAGAACTCTACTTGTTTTGAGGATCCATCCTCTCATCAGGAGTGTGATGTCAATAGTATCTATAGATATGAATAGTACAGGATGCATGTTAATAAAGGGGGAAAAAAAAAACACACACAAGAGGTCTATCACTTACTGTACATGTCAGCTAATAGAACATGTATGATAGCCCAGCTGCTGGAAGATGGGCTATCATACATGTTCTGTTAGTGGACATGTAAGCGTAAGACCTCTTGTGTTTTTTTGCCCTCTTATTAACCACATCAACCCTGGAAGATTTTACCCCCTTCCTGACCAGAGCATTTTTTGCGATTTGGCACTGCGTTGCTTTAGCTGACAATTGTGCGGTCGTGCGACGTTGTACTCAAACAAAATTGATTTTTTTCCCCACAAATAGAGCTTTCTTTTGGTGGTATTTTATCATCTCTGTGGTTTTTATTTTTTGTGCTATAAACAAAAAAAGAGAGACAATTTTGAAAAAAAAACAACAATATTTTTTACTTTTAGCTATAATAAATATCCCCAAAATATATATATATAAAAAAATGTCTCTCTCAGTATAGGCCAATATGTATTCTTCTACAAATTTTTGGTAAAAAAAATCCACAGTAAGTGTATATTTATTGGTTTGCGCAAAAGCTATAGCATCTACAAAATAGGGGATAGATTTATGGCATTTTTATTATTATTTTTTTTTTATTAGTAATGGCGGCGATCTGCGATTTTTATCATGACTGCGAGATTATGGCGGACACATCGGACACTTTTGACACTATTTTGGGACTATTGTCATTTATACAGCGATCAGTGGTAAAAAAATGCACTGATTACTGTGTAAATGACACTGGCAGGGAAGGGGTTAAACACTAGGGGGCAATCAAGGTTAAGTGGGTTGAGTGTGTCCTAGGGAGGTGTTCGGGGACGGGCTACCACTGACATGACAGCGATCACTGATCCCGATGACAGGGAGCAGTGGGTTCTGTCATGTCACAAGGCAGAACAGAGAAATGCCTTGTTTACATAGACATCTCCCCATTCTGCCTCTCCACACCGCAATCGCAGGCCGCGAACATCGAGTTCCTGGGACCCGCGGGCACGCCCGATAGGCTGCAAATTTAAAGGGACGTACAGGTACGCCCATTTGCCTGCCTGTGCCATTCTGCCGACATACATCTGTGTGCGGCGGTCAGCAAGTGGTTAATAAACATCCTGTACTATTCATATCTATAGATACTATTGACATCAAACTCCTGATGAGAGGATGGATCCTCGAAATGCGCAGAGTTCTTCTATGTCATTACAGTTTGATTTTTTTACCCAGATCTACCATGTACCTGCTTATTTATGCCATCATGTATCTATTTAATATGAAATTATCTATTAATTCTGTGTATGTCAGCCTTCTACAGAATTTGTTTTTTCGATCGCATTATGTACTTTGAGAATGTTTTTTACTTGTACTCTGAGTCAATCTGTGGATAGTGTAGGAAAGGAACAAAAGCAACAGAGAACATAGACCTGAAGTGTGCCTGGGTCACGTGGTCAGTATGCCTAAAAGGGGGCATACCCAAGTATGAAATGAAATGAAAATGAAAAGAAAAAGGGGAATGGGTGGGTGGGACACGAGAGCCAACAACCACAAGGAAAAAGGAGGCAAATGAGGGCAGGCTTTATGCAGCCTGACTCCTCCTACAAATACAGGCTGACCTACAGTCAGCCTTACACTTGTACTCGGAGTCAATCTGTGGATAGTGTAGGAAAGGGACAAAAGCAACAGAGAACATAGACCTGAAGTGTGCCTGGGTCACATGGTCAGTATGCCTAAAAGGGGGCAAAAATAACCCAGTAGGATAAAAGCTTAACAACCAGATTTATTACACACTGGATTTAACGTACAATCTGCCAGATTGACCAACGCTTGTGCCATCTCAAAAGTGGCTCTGGGACATACCCAGAGAAACAAGACGACCTCCACCTACCCAAATACCAAATAATAAGAGTCAGGGCTCCCTGGCGCAAAGTCACAGAAGCTGCTCCTCTTGATTGAATGCCAACGTATGCTTTAGGGTCCAGACCCTGATTGGCCAAAAAGGGGGTGGCAATGAAGTATGCATTGAGCTACGGAGAGGGAAGCTCTAGGAAAAGCAACAGAGGAACATTCATGAGTTTATCAGATGTAGCACTGACGAGCTAGTTTAAACCAACACCGGGCACCACGCCTTGCCAGGCTCCAAGAACCTGATGACAGTGCCGTCTCCCGAAAGCAGCGTCTTGCGAGCATGCAGGTGTGACAGAAATGTCCAGGGTGCAAAAGCAGTTGATTGAGCCAAAGTAAGTGAGACCCTGGGCCAGATGAGCAACTCCCCTGGCCTCAGGACCCACAAAAGGCCAGCTACAGCACTGCCTTGCGCACCAAGTTGGTAACCAACGCAAAAGGAGACCTTGAGAGCATGACAGATACGTCACGAAAATATGACCCACGATGGGAAGTCTGCTGCGCACAGCAGGAGGGCTAAACTTCAGGATCCCTGAGGATGGCTTAAATAGAGTGCGCGGAAAATAAAGAAAGGCCTGTCGGGGTCTTCCATGAAATACTGCGTCTCAGTCAGATACACCCCAATAGTGCTGTGGGCCGATATGAGTTGGAAGAGGCAAAAAAACAGAAAAAGCAAATAGAAACTGGATGTTAACCATCAGGACTAGGAAACCTTGACCGGAAAGCCTGGAATACATCCCAAGCAGTGTCATGCGCCTTCCTGGTATTCAAAATAAAACTTACGATCAAGGCTTCTGCACCAGTCAAATAGAAACCCGATCCATCACAAAAGCTGGAAACCGAAGAGAAGGCGTGAGGCCAGCATCTGCGTCCAACACCTGGACCTACTGGTACCGGCCTAGGCAGGCACCGAGAAGGTTCCGGAATCCACTAAAGCCCCTGAGCCAGTAGAAGCTGCTGGAGCTGCAATAATCTGATTTACCAATAGATCCGTACTATTGCCACTCCTGGCCGGACGTGGCTAGGAAATTAAAGTTAGTGAGCATTTGGGACAGGGAAGAAATCACAGTTCGCCGGGTAAGCTGCTCCGCACTCACACTCGATGCGCAGGGGAACAGTAACCTAACAGCTGGGCTTTCCGAGCCGAAGCCGGGAAAGCAATCCACTGCGGATTACTTGGAATACTGCCATCAGGTCAAAGAGTAGAGGCTATCTATGTGAAAATATGAAGCCTTGGAACGGTCCAGGTACTGAGAGAGGATGAGCTCCAACCCCACCAGCTGCATAACCGGAATTCGCAACCTGAAAAACGTGTCCGGGTGCTGAGATGTAAATATATGAAACAGAAACCGAGATATAAAGAATGTAACCCGGACGAGAAGAAGAATTGCTGCTGCCCGTGCCGACCAACTCAACCGTGAGGACAAAACATATGAACGGTACCCAGCAAAATGATGAAAATAGCAACCAAGAACTGAGTGGAAATGACACACGACTGGGACAGCAACAAAAACTGCGAGAGAAACGTCAGCCTACTGAAATACCTGTAACAGGAATGTAAGTTGTGTGAAGGAACGAGAAACATGCATAGCGCGAGCGTGAGCAGCATGAGAACTGAGGCTGCAAGAAAAAACGCTAACTGCATGAAAAACGCCGGTTGCACGAGAACGTGAATTGATGAACAACATGCGAAACATGAGAAAGGAGAGTAACATGAGAAACCTGAAAAAAAAAAACAGAGAAACATGAAAACGTGATTTGGCATAGAAACAATAAATTGCATGAGAAACGTAAATTGCATGAGAAACGTAAATTGCATGAGAAACGTGAGTTTGAACGAAATATCTAAACCGCATAAGAACAGATGAGGAGACTTGCCACCGAACAAGCCAATTAAAAAACGATCACCTCAATCTGTTGAACCCATAGCCGTGATGGGTAACCTGCAGTGGAAGAACATGGACAACCCAGCTGCGTGAAAGCGACCAGAGAACCTTACAGACTACCAGCCCATGACCTTACAACACCCCTAGTACCTGACAAGTATGAGGATGTGGGTGCAGAATGACAAGACCAACAGCGCATGAATGTAAACCTAATGACAACACCACCCTACTGTATGCAGTAAGCGAGCCCGAGCAACCTGCAGCATCAAGACAGGAAATTAAAAACGAACACTCAGGGCTAAGGTCCCCACAGACTGTGGTGGGTAGTAGTAAAGGTGTAATGGTGAAGAGGACGTATGACGTATGGACTACAGGCTAGAAGATTGTGGGACGACAATCAATAAAAACGAAACCTCAGCCCGTATGGATCTGTAGACGTGACAGACCCTGGATGTGAGCCCTAGCTAACGGAAATGCAATGAACGAAATGCAATAACATGAAATGTGAGCAACATGGGAAACGTGAGAAACATGGGAAAGGTGAGAAACATGGGAAACGTGAGAAACGTGAGAAACATGGGAAACGTGAGAAACATGGGAAACGTGAGAAACGTGAGAAACGTAAGAAACATGAGAAACGTGAGAAACATGGGAAACGTGAGAAACATGGGAAACGTGAGAAAGCGTGAGAAACGTAAGAAACATGAGAAACATAAGAAACATGGGAAACGTAAATATGGGAAACGTAAGAAACATGGGAAACGTAAGAAACATGGGAAACGTGAGAAACATGGGAAACGTGAGAAACGTGAGAAACATGGGAAAACGTGAATTAGCATGAGAACCATAAATTTGCATGAGAAAACCGTAAATTGCATGAGAACTGTAAAAAGCATGAAAAAAACGTGAATTGCAAGAGAACGTAAATTGCATGAGAACGTAAACTGCATGAGAAATCGTAACTTGCATGAGAAATCGTAACTTGCATTAGAAAACGTAAATTGCATGAGAAATTGTAAACGTAAATTGTATGTATTTGCCAAGGACCCCCAAAGAACATAATGAGATGACAGACGACAAGTGTCATGTCATGCCTATAGCCTGAATTACCCCTGAAGACCCATACTATTGGCCACGTGGAGCTGGGGGGGGGGGGGGGGGGAGACCCACTACGTGCAGCTCAGGAGGAGGGGAGACCCACCATGAGGAGCTAAGGCGGGAGGAGACCCTGCCCATACATACCTATGCTGCAACCTAACCAAGGCATCCCCAAACCTCCCAACAGGTACATGACCAGCCAGTGGTGACAGCGGACCCAAACACCAAAAACACTAATACAGTCATAACCATCCCTAGTCCTGCCAACTCCGACCCCCACCCCTGACATCAGAGACCCCCAGCCTGACGGCACCGTGCTTGCGAGTGAGAGGGAGAAACCGCCGAACATCCTTCTTGTACGATCCGAGACCCAGAAGTGACGTCATGAATCAAAAATGCGTTCCAGCAAGGTACAGGCAAGCACTGAAACCCACTAAAAACACAGGAGTCTGGTGAGAACGGCAGGAAGACAACTTCCCTCTTACCAGTGCCCGCAGCGCAAGAGACCCTCCGAAAAGACCACCGTAGCCCCCGATAAGCCGGGCCAGAAACGAGGCAGGGGGAACAAGCGTCTGTTCAACTTCCTAACACCACCTGCCACCCTGAAGTGACCCAAAGAGACGCGCCGGAAATGACGTCACTCAACAGACACTGGATGATACATCATAACACAGGGGAGGAGCCGTACTGAGGAAGCCGCTCTTGCATATGCTTGCAAAACAGTGCTCCGCTAACATGACACTGCACGCAGGAGGCAAGCGATGTGTGTGCGGTGTGCCTGGAGACAGCTGATCGCCTCCATCCCTCCCCCGAACACACCTGGTGCAGTGTATTATCCTGATCATCAACATGCTCAGGATTGCCGCATGTGTAAGCACTCAATGCTTACCCCTTACATACACAAAGGCTTACCCCTGAGCCGACATGCCCCCTGCAAACAGGCTGCCCCCCCCCCCCCAGTCCAGGCCGGCACCTGAGCGGGACGGGTGGCATCCGATGTGGATCCTCCGTTGATGCCACCCGCCCACACCTACCGGAACCGCGACCACCGGGAGAGAGAAACCAACGAGAATCTTGCAGCCAACTGCGCTGCCGCCCTACAAGTCGAAACCGTAAGTGATGTGACGTGACCTGCCCTAACCCGGAAATGACGTGTCGGCTCACACAAGAGCCAACGACCACAAGGAAAAAGGAGGTTTTGATAATAGCAATACGAAGGGCTCTATTCAAAATAGACACTGGATTGACCCGCTAGTGGAAGCATTCCCACATAGGCTCGGCCTCCTGATTAATCTGACCATCAATACTGCAAATGCGGTGCAGCCTTAAAAGTTGACCGGTCGGTATACCCTTTTTAGTATGTGTGGAAAATTGTTGGACAGGGCGGGACTTTAAATGAGGTCATGGACACGGTGAAGGAAACTGGAATAAATGTATATGTTTATTAAAAAAAAAAAAAAAAAATGAGATGTATAAAAACCCAATCAGAAGGGAAACACATGAAGAAAAGACATTGTAGTAAACATCATTTCAATGGTACATTGCAAACACATATGTATGTGCATATGCAAAAAACGACAAGAACATATCAAACTTGGCGTCACATTGTGGTCTCATTGATGGATAATAAATACAAACATTTCATATATATACATGTAAAATGCAGCAGCACCGGTGGAGGGAAACCAGATGAAAACAGTAAACATATTGATAGAATAAAGAAGATGTTCTGGATAGAAGGTGTATTGTAGACATGTGTCTAGATCCCATGTGCCCGACGCGTTTCGTGTGAAGGACACTCATCAGGGGCAGATATTCAGGGGACATCTAAAACATGAATAAATTCTATGGTGAGTATACTGGTAATTAAACGTAACAGGCAAGAAAGGGTGCCAAACACCCTAAATACTTACATGGAGTCCATACTTTAGGGTGTGTGGTTAACGCAGGATCAGGACCAAACATGTGCATCCGTCCCGGGAGCTGAGGTATGCTGGAGTCAGCGCAGGCGAGGCGGGCTCACACAAGCCTCCCCCAAGACAAAGGTGCCCAAATGGTGGTAAAAAAATTGTAAAAAAATGATGAAAAAAAATAAAAATAAAAGAAAGAAAAACAAAAAGAAATTGGAGCGCCACAATGAACAGCCTAAAAAGAAAAAGGTATATAAAGATTGTATCAAAATATGCTGATACAATAAGGATGGGATAAATTAACATTGGTCTGATGGGGATGGTGGAAAGGATGTCTGTGCCAGAAAAAAACATCGATGTCAATTAGAATACAGCCAACTCCATAACACAATGGAGTGTAGTATATAAAGAGAGATAAGGAATGCACGGCAGAGATATATCCAGTTCCATCAGGCCGATCAGTGGGAGATATCAGACGGGGAAAAAAAAAAATAATAATAATAAAACACAAACCCAAAACTAGTAGTGCCTTGCTTGGTCCAAAGGAGCGCTGTATTGCAGTGTGGCGTCTCTGAAAGATGGCACCTAATTGTGTTGGAGGAGGCGAGATATACACCCGATCCGCACACGTGCACGCTAACCCAACAACCAGCGTCACCCTTGTGCGGCAGGGATGGGGAGGGGCCTCAGCACAGACCTTGTGTTGTGTCTGCGGAGAAAACCCCCCTGTTGCCATCTAGCTGTCAATGATGGAGAGTCGCACGCTCCTCGTCGAGAATCTTGCAGCCAACTGCGCTGCCGCCCTGCAAGCCGAAACCGTAAGTGATGTGACGTGACCTGCCCTAACCCGGAAATGACGTGTCGGCTCACACAAGAGCCAACGACCACAAGGAAAAAGGAGGCAAAGGAGGGCAGGCTTTATGCAGCCTGACTCTTCCTACAAATACAGGCTGACCTACGGTCAGCCTTACACTTGTTTGTATAATAAATCGACTTTTATTTTATATACTGTTTGTACGTTTACCTGATTCAGTGACTGGCCTCACTCAGTCCCATGACCACAGTTCTTTGTATACTTACGTATTTATCGGGATGGAGGCTCGTTACTGTGGCTGTCTCTGTTCATATCTTTCTTGCTCTAAGTACTATAGCCTTGACCTTGTGGAACTCCAGGCAGTAAGCAGAAAAAAGACTGATAACCAGCTTATTGTATTTCTTCCTGACTTTATCAACTAACAATTCCTCCCTGGTTTTGATAATAGCAATACGAAGGGCTCTATTCAAAATAGACACTGGATTGACCCGCTAGTGGAAGCATTCCCACATAGGCTCGGCCTCCTGATTAATCTGACCATCAATACTGCAAATGCGGTGCAGCCTTAAAAGTTGACCGGTCGGTATACCCTTTTTAGTATGTGTGGGATGTCCTGAATCTGCCTGCAACACAGTCTTCCTTGCTAGAGGTTTTCTGTTAAAGTGATTGTAAAGTCTAGTTAAAAAAAAAAAAAAATGTATCAAACATGTTATACTTACCTCCTCTGTGCAGTTGGTTTTGCACAGAGCAGTCCGGATCCTCCTCTTCTCGGGTCCCTCTGCAGTGCTCCTGGCTCCTGCCTCCTATCAAGTGTCCCCACAGTCAGCAGCTTCCTAAAGACACCAATCTATCCAGTTCAACCTGTGGTGTGTGTGTGAGTTTATGTCAATATTAAATCCCATATCCCTGTATGTTGCGATCGGTAAGTTTTTTGAAACTAGCGACACTCCCTGCTGATACCACTGCTCGTGGAAGGGAGTTCCAAATCCTCACCGCCCTGACATTAAAGAATCCTCTATGCACTTTAAGGTTAAACCGCTTCTCCTCCAGTTTCAATGAATGGCCACGTGTCTTTTTAAACTCCCTCCCACTGAAAAGTTTTTTTCCTATGTTAGGGATATACAAATATCGCACTGGTGACCCTATCATATCCCTCTCAAGCGTCTCTTCTCCAAAGAGAATACGTTTTGTGCTTGTAGCCTTTACCACATAACCAGTGGCAGCCATAGTACATCTTTGTGTCACTTCCGGTCAGGGCCGAGATTGTTTGTTTACCCGGCGCTTGCTCCATTTTTAACTCTGTGCATGTGAATTTCAATCAAATTGTGAGTATAACCTTACACTTTGCTTACAAATGTAGCGCTGGTAGATTTGCAATCTACCGCATGTTTAGTAAATTGTGTGTTAGGAAGGTTAAAGTTCGCCTCTGTTCCAGCTTGGCTGACGTTGTGTGTGTTTCTGTGCTGACCGGTGGGTGTCGCTGTTACCACTGGTCAGGGTTGGAAAGGCAACGTGTTGAAGCGAATGAATGCTCCTCTGTCCCAGGGGCACGCTCGGTGGAGGTGGTCCTCCGAGTTGCATTCTGGGCGAGGGTATTTGTGGGAGAGAGGCCATATTTTGGGGTTCGTTTTACAGCCACCTGCTGGCCCTCCTGGCCGACAGGTATGTTTTAAGGAGCTACCTCGTGGTCCTCCATTCGGGAGGCCCGCGATACTGCGGCGCAGGGGTGGGTCCAGAGGCTTGTCTGGAGCCTACCACCGCGGCCGAGGAATGGTCCTGAGCTGTTGGTCCTGTGTGACGAAGCTGGACAGCCGAGGAGATCCCAGGGGAGGACCCGTCTTGGAGAGATCACGTGGCGTGCTGGTCTATAGAGGGGCCTGGTGACTTGGTTGGAGGACGTATCCAAAAGTAACTATACAGCATAGTGTTGCCGGCTCGGCTTAAAGGTTCAAGCACTGTGACTGACTTTCACTATAGAAAAACCTATACATTCTGTGGCAGAGGATTGTACAGATTTTGTTCCCAAACAAGTCTGTGGCAGAGACTTTGATTCGTGCTGCGTGCTGGCTGCTAGACTGGTGAGAGAGGCCTATCCAGACGAGCAAGGAGTGTGTCCCACAAGGGGAGTGCATTTCAAATAGTGTTTGAATTCTACCAGGACATTTTGTCAAGAGAACCCTACCAGAGAATATTTGAGTTTCTTCTGCAAGTTTCCTTTCTACCTCTTTCCTGCTACTTCCTAAGTCGTTTGTTTAATAAAGCATTGAAAACGTACTCCAGTGTTGGTGCGTGTGTTGTCCAGGAGTAAACTCAAGGGAACCCTAGACCTGGTGCCGGTGAAACAGAGGGAAGCAGAGTGAAGGTAACAGACCCGCTTAAACCAGCAGCTCCACCGTGAGTTAGTGCTACACAAATAAACAATTTAAAACCGATACTACACTATGGGCACTCCCCTCTTTTTTATGTGATAACTCGGTGGAACGCCAATAGCGATTCCTAAATTGTCCAGCTGGTTCCAGAGTGCTACACTGCGGCTTATACTGTGATTGCGCAGTACCCCTGGGGGGGTAAGGCCATCTGGTGAGTGCAATCATATTACAAGCATGGATAAGATCACCGACACTACTGTCACTTAAAAGGATATAAACAGCATCATAGGCGTGCGCACAGGGTGTGCCAGGTGTGCCCAGGCACACCCTAATCACACTGTGCAGCACAGATCCCCCCTACTGCCCTGGCTCCCCCCCTCCTTCCCCTCGCAGTGCTGCCGGCTTCCCAACTCTCCTCTCCCTCCGGCTGTTGCTGTGGGGATGTTTGAGGATGAGTAGGGGAAGGGGGTAAATATGTAACTTACCGGCCCCTTCCCTTTCATCGTGAGTAGGGGTGCAACGGATCTTCAGCGATCCGTGATACGAACAGTTCACCCTGTTCGGATCGGTACACATGCGCTCCTCGGAGCTCGCCGCTGCCTCGGGCTTAGGAAAGGCCGCAGCGTCGGCCTAGCTCCGGAGCAGCGGCCATCTTGGCACACCCGGCGGCAGCGCGCGCTGACGTCATCACCCCTTACCCCCTCATCGTGGATCTGATCTGTCCGGCTTGGGGGCCGGCTTCTATTGGGAGATGTGGATATTATTACAATGGGGAGATGTGGATATTAGTAGGGGAAATGATGTGGATATTACAGTGGGGGAGATGATGTGGATATTACAGTGGGGGAGATGTGGATATTGCAGTGGGGGAGATGACATGGATATTACAGCAGTGGGGGAGATGTGGATATTATTACAGTGGGGAGATGTGGATATTAGTGGGGGAGATGTGGATATTATTACAGTGGGGAGATGTGGATATTACAGTGGGGAGATGTGGATATTACAGTGGGGGAGATGACGTGGATATTACAGTGGGGGAGATGACGTGGATATTACAGCAGTGGGGGAGATGATGTGGATATTACAGTGGGGGAGATGATGTGGATATTACAGCAGTGGGGGAGATGATGTGGATATTACAGCAGTGGGGGAGATTATGTGGATATTACAGCAGTGGGGGAGATTGTGGATATTACAGTGGGGGAAATGACGTGGATATTACAGCAATGGGGGAGATGATGTGGATATTACAGCAGTGGGGGAGATGATGTGGATATTACAGCAGTGGGGGAGATGACGTGGATATTACAGCAGTAGGGGAGATGTGGATATTACAGCAGTGGGGGAGATTGTGGATATTATTACAGTGGGGGAGATGACGTGGATATTACAGCAGTGGGGGAGATGACGTGGATATTACAGCAGTGGGGGAGATTGTGGATATTACAGTGGGGGAGATGACGTGGATATTACAGCAGTGGGGGAGATGATGTGGATATTACAGCAGTGGGGGAGATGACGTGGCTATTACAGCAGTGGGGGAGATGATGTGGATATTACAGCAGTGGGGGAGATGACGTGGATATTACAGCAGTGGGGGAGATTGTGGATATTATTACAGTGGGGGAGATGACGTGGATATTACAGCAGTGGGGGAGATTGTGGATATTATTACAGTGGGGGAGATGACGTGGATATTACAGCAGTGGGGGAGATGTGGATATTACAGTGGGGGAGATGACGTGGATATTACAGTGAGGGAGATTTTTTTTTGTTGATTCGAAAATGATCCGAACCGTGACTCCTGATCCGAGGAACGATCCGAACCGTGAGTTTTTTGATCCATTGCACCCCTAATTGTGAGTGATTGGTTTTATGTGTTTGAGCTTTGGGGTGCACACCCTAATGCAATAGGCTGCGCACACCTATGAACAGCATTATTCTGATAAGGCACTGGACACTGTTTGCGAGCACAAGTCACTTTATTGATTCAATATTGGACTAATGGACTAAATATATACTGTTTCAATTTGTTTTTGCACATCCCCTCTGTTTTACACAGTGGGACACAGATATATTTTTTTGTTTTTTTTTTGTATTTTGTTCTGTTATATCTCTGTTTTATGATTGTATGTTCATTCACTGAGACACTGTAAAAGAGGGTCAAACACATATGTTACTTGTATATATAAGAAACAACCCAGCAGTGTATAGTAACGGAGGAATTGCACCCCCATACACATCACCAACACTAGAAATAATTACTATTTTTATCCATCTTTTTGACACCCCGCATATTGCAGAGGGTGTAACACACAAGCACGTAATTAATTTTTGTTTCATTTTTATTTCAAATCAGTGTTAAACTGCATTGGCCAGTATATATAACACCTTCAGCACACCCCCTTTTTTTCCACTGCAATTCTGCACAGGGCAGAGGGTGCAACACACAAGCACTTATTACTTTAATTATATGATCTTTTTTTCTCACTTTAAAGGCATTTCCATACGGACTTTGCAGTAAGTGCAGGTTTCCAGCACTCTTTTTAAAATATTTATATTTTTTGAAGCCTTTACAAATATTTGATTCCATTTCATAATCAATTATTCATAAGAGGAATAGCACCATACCTACACTCTTTTTCAATTAACAGTGACAGCTGGTGCTCCAAATTTTTTGGGGGTGGACGCAAACGAACTGAAAAATTCTGAAAAATACTGAAACAAAAACATTAATTGCAGCCACTGTGCCATCAAATGCAGCCAACTGTTCTCATAATATGCATCAACTGTGCCCCATCAATTGCAGCCAACTGTGCCCATAATATGCAGCCACTGTCTGTGCCCCATCAATTACAGCCTCTGTGCCCATAATATGCAGCCACTGTGCCCCATCAATTACAGCCTCTGTGCCCATAATATGCAGCCATTGTGCCCAGCAAATGCAGCCAACTGTGCCCATAATATGCAGTCACTATGCCCAGCAAATGCAGCCAACTGTGCCCCATCAATTGCAGCCAACTGCGCCCATAATATGCAGCCACTGTGCCCCATCAATTACAGCCTCTGTGCCCATAATATGCAGCCACTGTGCTCAGCAAATGCAGCCAACTGTGCCCATCAATTGCAGCCTCTGTGCCAATAATGTGCAGCCACTGTGCCCCCCCCCCCCCACTCGCTGTCTGCCCGATACTTACCCCATCATGGTGGCGGTCAGGCAGTGGGTCAGGCGGCAAGCTGGAGGTGTATATGGGTAAATCCGCGCACAGGATATAAGTACAGAAGAAATTAGACTAAACATATTAAATAGAATAAACTGGAAGTGAACTGCTGCCCCTACAAATACACTACCACCTAGGTGGGGTGTACTGAAATTAAAAATATATGTAAAACGTAGGTCTGGTGCTGTTCTGATAAGACACTTTGCGTAGTGAACCCTTTGTGTTACACCATCTACAGTTTTCCAGAACTTGAAGTGGGTGTGTAGAGAATATAATCAACACGATACAAAAAAGGTATATATATATATATATATATATATATATATACAAAATTTCAACAAAAAACATTTGTACCTATATGTGTTTGTTACACCCTCTGCAGAGTGTAATACCTTGTTTGCATATGTTAACCTAATGAAAGAGGAATTCATATATGACTAGTAATAAGTCTAGATAGAGAAGAACAACAGTATTACTCTTAGCGTTTACTGTTGCTACACCCTCTGCATATGCTCAGTGCGGGTATTGTAAACTAGTGTGCATAAGTAACCCTGTGTAATAGGAACACAATAATATACTGGAGACATAACTGTAACAATAAAAAATTCCAGAGTGTCTTACATTCTCTGTGAACCACTACCCCCCAAAAAAAAATAATGTTAGCAAGCTGGTGTATAAAGTTAAAAAACAAAAAATGTGAATAAACAGAAATGCCTATGAACTAGATGTATTCTAGTACAAATAATGTGATGAGACCAAATGAGTGATGGTACAAACCGGTGTAATTAAATCTTTGGAATGTGTTACACCCCCTGGTGAGCGTAGACAAAATTGATTATGTGCAATAAATGATAGATGACATATTATAAGAAATAATACATATCTTAATAGATCACAGATGCACGAAAAATTTGGCTAGTGCTCAAAAAAGTGTCCAGTGCTTATTACAAAACAAAGTGAATTGTGCTCATAAAACGTCCAGTGCTTAAAAAGATGATGTTTTTAAGGAACTCCTTATTTAGGTGACAGCTGGTGATCCTTATTCGTGCTCTTATTATGGATGCACTCACCAAAAAGCCTCATCCCCCCAGGGGTACTGCGTGGTCACAGTATCTGCCACTGTGCAGCAATCCTTGGTAACCCTGGTCTTTACTTTAAATGTTGTTGGAGACGTTTTTATTTGTTCATCATATATGGGAGAGAAGGGATGCCCATAGCGTAATTCCATATTTATAATATATTTATTTATTCAATAAGAAATATACTCACATTTTGTATAGATTGTTAAAAGCATGTAAACATAGGTGAATGGATGCCATCAGAATCCTATTTTTGTTTTGACCGGAAGTGACGCAGAGACGTTCGTAACCACGCCCTACGCGTTTCGTCATCAGATGTCAACAGGAGCTCCTATACCAAAGTTTTCTACTCCGCTTGATAGTTTTTTTAAAGTAATTATTAATCTGGTAGAGGAGTAGCTGATCAGTAAATTAGCTAGGTGGTGTCCTAAAGTGGTCATTAAAGAGGAACTGCAGTCTGCTCACATAAAAAAAACATCTTTGCTTTTCTGAAGATTTCCTCCAACCACTTTGCATATTATTTTATCTATATTGTGATTCTCTATTAGCCAAATATGCTGAAGAAATCTCCCTCCACTGAGTCTGGCTGCAATCATTTTAACTATGGGCAGCTGTTCACTTCCTGGATTTACACAGACACACCTCCAGCTCTGCAGCTCTCATTGGCCCTCTTATGACTCATCCCCCTTCCCTTCCTGGCAAACTCTCACGAGAGTGAGAGAGAGAGCTGTGCATGATGTCATAAGCCGAGGCTAATGACCAAACAGGAAGAGGACTGTATAAGGTATTTACTGGCAGAAAAAAAAAATGTTTTACTATCCAAAGTTAAAACAACAAGGGCAGAAGTTTTAATAGATGGAAAGATGAAAAAATGACTAAAGGTCCACTTTAATGAAATTTTGTAACAGCATGGAATGCGTTAAAACTCATATTGCATAGTGTAATGGAAATTGTAAGTTCTGTATATAATTGTATTGTATTTTGTATGTATTGCATACTGCCCTCACTGTGCACATGGCACTAATAATGTTTTCAGTAAATGTTTACATTCTTTCGAGTCCTGATTAGAATAAGCCTGCCTATGTAACGCCCCTTGTTACGATAAACCTACAATTGTAATATTAATGTGATACCTACGTAATCATGTGCATAAAAACCTTCAATTGCGTCATAATAAAGCAGAACAGTAATTTGGAAAGATGCTGAGCGTATCTTTTGTTTCTGTTCCCTACTGCAGTAGATATTATTAATTTGGAACCACTAATCAATATGAGGATAGGAGTTGCCTATCATCAATTTAACGGAGTCAGCATGGCGAGCTTTGCCTTAGGAGGGGATTCCAGGTGACCCTGAGTATCCGAAACGAGGAGCTTGAGACGATCCGGGAATTTCTGATAATCAGCCGGCTGAGGTAAGCCTTTTGCTTACATTTGAGTTATCAGACTTCCTTGATCGGTAAGGCATTTTCGGGACAAAGGGTACCTATTTTACTCCCCTTAATCGAACTGTATTGATTGGTGGTTATATGTTATGTTGTCCCTGTCTACTGTCCATCGGAGTGTTATAGATAAGAAAGGGAAGAATAGTGCTGTTCACAGGTATATGTAGTACATCTGCTAGATAAAGTAGTTTAGAGGCAAGAGGGTATAGGCACACGTAGAGAAGAGAGAAGACTGGCCAGTCATTATGGGCATTGAATTAAGTAAGGGAATGAAGGGTAAGAGACCCTCAAAAATGTCCAGCGCAAGAGGAGCGCTACATATGAACCAAAGGTGCGGTTCCGCCTATACTGAGACCCTAGATTAATGGTTAGAGGGGACAGGGATCCACAATGGGTAACTGGGTTACCGAGGTCCACAGGGACTAAGAATCATGCAGAGTAAACAGCTAGAGAAACAGCTATCTATGTAATCAGGATGGATGAAGGGTGACATTAACACTAGACAGAAAGGGACATTTTCATGTTAAGTTGTGGGATGAATTTGGAGTCAGGCATTATAACTATTAGAGTCAGAAACAGAGAAATGAGAGTTAAAAGAAAGTGAGAGAATGATATGCATGTGTTGTGCACAAATGGGAAAAATGTAAGCGATTTTAGAGAGATATTGGTGTATGTGTGTGCGAATGCTGGGACCTTTAGTTCTATTGCTTGTGTGTGTCATGTACGCAGATGTGACCCCCTCCTTTGTGCTCTCCTGAAAGAAATGTGGCTGGGATGAGAGGTTAGTGATAAGCTGGAAGGACACCATGCCAATTCCAGTTTTTTAGACAAAACATTTATAACAAAATGTGCCGGGTTAACGAATCTAATGGTAAACAATGTGATCACAATTATTTTGAATCTGTTTTCCAAACATGGTAAAATGAAGGTTACATTTAACCGTGTATTACACAAATTGAATATCCTTTGATAGTGGAAACAGTGCATTTAAAAAAGGGAAATTAAGTAAAATTAAGTAGTAATTAGTATTAATTTCTAATATGAGTTTAACAATTTTATTAATAATATAGATATATTGAAACTGGTTTAGACATGAAATGAAAATGGAAATGAAATCCAGGTTATTGGGGAAATTTGTAATGAATGAGATTAGTTTAGATTAAGATAACAATTTTGTAATTTTACATTTATACAATAAGCCCTTATTGAGAGAAAAAAAAGATTAAGATGAGGTTGTTATTTTGAATAAAGCTGCCATAATATTTAACAAAGCCAAGATGGATGGGATACATAAGAAGTTCTTCTATAAAAATGAAATTTTAAGGTTTTTGATAATAACTTGATGTGCGGTCCATGATGTAAGAGTAATATTAAATAAAATTTAAATATAACAGACCCATCACATCAAGTCCACACACCCTGTTAGGATAGATGCCGCCTGCAGCCTGTTGTTTTATAGTTTTTGATGCTTTCTGGTCCATCATACAGATTGGTCCTTTTGTTTTTATTTATTTTTATTTTTGAAATCCAAAGCAGAATGTGTGGATTGTGAAATGACGTGCCCCTTTTTCTTGTAAGTGCCGTGGTATAAGCAGAAGAATAGTTTGGATTTATGGGCATCTCTCCATGACCGCAGGGTATTGTTATCATTTATTATAATATTGCCAGGAAGAAGTTGTCTTTTGAAACATGAAACTGGAGTTCTTACACAAACAGTGTGACAGAACACAAGCCATTGTAATATATTTATGCAAGCTGGACCCAGTAATGAAGGGTTCACCCCGATATATCAGAGCTGCAGTTTTTATGCAAAGGTGCTATTAGACAAAGTTAGATATTGTTTTGGTCAAACATTTAATTTTTAATGGTCCGACATTCTGTGCAGCAAATATACAGATAACTAAATGTTTGTCTAATGAAAGGTTTAAAATATGAGTTTGTTTATGTACAAATCTAGCAATGAAAAATGCGTACATTTGAATCCAGCCACCTTATTGCCTCTATTGGAGGCCGGAGACAAAGGAAGACACGTGTGTTAAATTGATGTGGGAATCAGCTGCTGTGAGCCCAGTGCAGGACACACTCCCTGAAGACCCAGATATTACATTTTTTGTAGATTTGAGTATGCAGTTTATCACCCAGAAGGATACTCTGTATTCAAAGTCATTGGATCCTTTTTCCCCAGCTCAAGAAGCAGAGCTCCATGTTTTAGCAAAGCCTGTGAGCTATAAAAAGAGTGTATATTTATATAGATAGTCGAGATATAGAGAGCTTTTGGTTCCATTTGAAGGGCCAGAAGTATGTTTTTACTTCGGCAGGTAAACCAACCAAGCATGCCAAGTTAATTTGATCGGCTGTTTTCAGCCTTCCAGGTTCTTGCTGAGGTAGCCATATTAACTTTCACACATGGAAGCAGACCAGGTGACTAAGGATGCTGCATTTACAGCCCCGGACACTTGATGGGTCTGTGCAACTCACAGATTCCACCCTAGTTCTGGCCCAGTATAGCTGGGATTAATAATTCAACTTTAAGGACCCCAGAACGAGAAGAACAAGTGGTCCACAGGGGGCAACTTCTTATGAAACAGGACTTTGGAAAAGGTGATCATTTATGTCTGCCAGCCACCATTTTCCCTCCAGCTTGACACATGGACCGTGTCCTCAGTCACAAGAAGTTATGGCTGCCTTAGTAAATGAGCATGGGATAGAGCCAGGGTTCACCACAGTTGTTTTTATAACACACCACTTCTTGTTTTACCTGTTACCAAAGGTGTTACCAAAAGCTGAACATCCCTCCCAGAGATTACATAAAAGATATATCCAGATGCCCAAGTTAGGATCTTACGAGTATGCATTTTGTCTGTATGGACATGTTTTTTGGATGTCCAGTGGCAAATGCTACTGCAAAGGCCACAGTAAAAAGTGTTATCAGAAGTAGTTTGTAAGTACAGAGTGCCAGAAAGTACAGAGAGTAACAGAGGAAATCATTTTTTATAGGAGAGTCCTTAATAGAAGTTTTGAGGTTTTATTTTTACACCCCTTACTGTCTACAATATAGTGGACAAAGTAGAGTAAGAAACTAGAAAACTTTTGCCTGAATGTTTTCTTATATTTTATCAAGCCCCTAAGGGGGATGTTGGACTCTCTCCCTATGAGATTTTGTTTGGGAGTGTGTTACTCACTTGCTTATATTTTGTCTCAGCAGCTGAAGTCCTCCATTCGGATCTCACGGAGAATGCTGATGATCTTTTAAGGTTTTTTACAAACTCATTTATGTGTTTTCTCCCTAATTCCAGATCCTAAAAGTTTGGAAGGATCTAAAACTAAAGCCAGGTGACTTTTGGATTGTTAAGAGACATTTATATATAAGGAAAAGTTTGGAGACTCAATACAGCATCTATTTCATGTACAGTTTTTGCAAAACGTGAAGAAAAAGTCACCTGGATCCACACCAGACACTGCAAAAATGACTAAATTAAAGAAATCTCTGTGTTTGATTTGTTTCCCTCTTGTGATCACAGTCTAGGGTACTTTTTTATTCAATTACTTTAATTGTAAGGGATATATATATATATATATTTGAAAAGTAGTTCAGCCAAGTTGAAGTCATATTTGTCTTTTGTATGTCTTCCATTTTATGTAGAATTGTCTGTGTTTACATATGCTGATAAGTCAGCATGTCCACAATTCAGCTAGAAGGCCATTCTGGCCACAGGAGTGTACAGCCAGTACTCTGTAAATATGTCTTATCAATCATTTGTTCTTCACAATGAAAAGTCATTTTGTAATGAAAAAGTTGCTCAGCTATTATTTTCTCCACAATGGAGTTTTTTTTTGCCTCTTTGGCCAGGACTACCTCCACCTAAGCATGTGGAGGTTCCAGGTTAAAGGTGATAGCAGGTATGGTTAGTGATCAAAATATTGATCAAAAGAGGGGAGACTGTAATGGAAATTTGTAAGTTCTGTATATAATTGTATTGTATTTTGTATGTATTGCACACTGCCCTCACTGTAAATGTTTACATTCTTTCGAGTCCTGATTAGAATTAGCCTGCCTATGTAACGCCCCTTGTTACCATAAACCTACAATTGTAATATTAATGTGATACCTACGTAATCATGTGCATAAAAACCTTCAATTGCGTCATAATAAAGCAGAACAGTAATTTGGAAAGATGCTGAGCGTATCTTTTGTGTCTGTTCCCTACTGCAGTAGATATTATTAATTTGGAACCACTAATCAATATGAGGATAGGAGTTGCCTATCATCAATTTAACGGAGTCAATAGCTATTACACATAGCAGGCTGATCATTCTGGGTGCCGAAGAGACACTTTTTATGTGATTGCATTTTATACATTCATAATAAAATTGGTAATCAATACGTTTTTTTCCCCTGTCCATGTCTCCCATTTGTTCATGATTGAAGATGTCGATGGTGATCCCTCCTGAGAGGTTGTGGCGACCAAGCAGAGGAGAAAAGGCTTTTGCTGAATTAAGGAGCTGGCTTTACAATATCTAAAAGAAAGAACAGAGGGGTTATTTACTAAAACTGGAGAGTGCAAACTCTGGTGCCGCTCTGCATATAAACCAATCAGGTTCCAGGATTTATTATCAATGCTTAATTGAACAAGCTGAATTTAGAAGCTGATTGGCTACTAAGCACAGCTGCACCAGATTCTGAGTCTCCCCCAGAGTGTATTACAAACAAGTGCATCTAGGTCTTTTTATTTTGAAAAAGGGGTCAATACAGGCAGGAGAGTGAGCACTTTAAAGAGTCACTCCAGAACACGAGTTTTTGAAGAGCTGGCACTGAACATATATTGACACCTTTTGAAGGACTTGTGTTTTTAGATTGTAAGCTCTAACGAGCAGGGCCCTCTGATTCCTCTTGTACCAAATTATAATGTAACTGTAATGTCTGCCTTCATGTTGTAAAGTGCTGCGCAAACTGTTGGCACTATATAAAATCTGTATAATAATAATAATACCCTAAAACATGTCTATTAACTTTTAATTTAATTGCACAGTGTGGCACAATTGCACATCAAATTCATTACATGTGTATATTGTTTAACTGTAAATAGATATGATAGTTTCACATATTCTCTCACAATTGTATATTGTTAAATACATATGGCATCTTAAAGAATAATTTTATTTTTAAATTCCAGCTCCCCTATGTACCAATATACCATTAATGTACCTGTTGCAGAAAAATAAAAACTTAACCCCTGGGGTGTTCCATAGAAAAGTTCATGACTTCCTAGTATGTAGATTTAGGAAGTGAAAACCAGTAACACACAGGAAGCAGTTCACCAGCTGACCTCATTAGCACACACCTTGCACCCAGCGACTATGTTTGCATGGCATCCCCGGCATCTCTCCAGGCGTGCATTTGCCTGGCTTGTCAATGTAGGCTGCCACAGCTGCCATGTTTGCATCGCATCCCCAGCGTCTCTCCAGATGGGCCTGAGCCGCATTCTAAACTCCCTCGGGCCACAGGTTGGACACCCCTGATGTAGTGCAAGGGCCTGCCTGATTGTATACATAGTGAATGGATAGATAGGTGGGTCTTCCTACTCCATAATTTTTGTAAATCTAAAGGAAATGGTACAGAGATTGTACAATCAGATTGTATAGTGTATGGCCAATTTTATACATACACATAGGAGGGAGTGGATGGAGGCACTCAGCTATCAGGCTCCATTCACTTCTCTGTACAGTATGTGTTTTTTTTTTGGGGGGGGGGGGGGTTTGGAGCTTTTCCACTTATCACACATATACAATCACTTGAATGGACTGCCCTACATATGAAAAACGCTCCAAAGAAGCTTCAGAACTCTTTTTTTAAATGGAGCGTGGTGTTCCTTTACCTTGCTTTTTGGTGCATTTCCAGCATGTTTGTCATGTGACAAAATGCACAGCAAACATGCACCTGATACCCATGCTTGGGGTGCCATTAACATTTAATGGTAATGCAAGCACCATCTGCATTTGCAGCATATTTCAGAGAAGCGTGGCAAAGCCTGCATTTTTTGCTCAGAAATATGAAGATGTGTGGAGTCTCATGTGAACACCCATGCTATGCGATTCTGGTTTGCCCAAAAAAAGGGTCCTGCCTGTTTTTGGTGCGGATTTGGTGTGATTTGAGCAATACACAATAATGGCTCAAATCGCACTGCTGAAGAATCGCATGTGATTTGAATAGGAAAGAGAAAGGCGCCTCTAAGTGGTTAAAAGATTTATTACAGGCACAATGGGATTAAAAACACACACAAGATAGTAAGAAGTCATAGGCATATAATGATTTGTCCTCATGCAGATCGCTTTAATCCTCGTCTTTCTGGGGGAGAGAGAGAGCCGTCCTGCAGCTTTCAGAGTCCCTGGTGACATGGATTGGCAAGGAGGCGAAGCTCCGATGAGGCGGCCTGGGTTCTGGAACCAAGCTGGATCATACGCGGCCGATGTGACATCAGGTGAAGGTGGTGGGCGGTAACACCTTTCAGAGCATGCAAAGCTCCTTCGTCAGCTGTGCATGCTCCGAAACGCGTTACCACCCACCTGATGTCACATCGGCCGTGTGTGTTCCAGCTTGGTTCCAGAACCCGGGCCGCCTCATCGGAGCTTCACCTCCTTGCCAATCCACGTGACCATTGTACCATTGTGTCTGTAATAAATCTTTTAACCACTGCACTTAGAAGTGCCTTTCTCTTTCCTTTATGACCCTCCAGAGCTGCTTCTTCTCTCCACTGCTACTAAGGACCAGATACCCAGCCTCACCAGAGCGCCCTCATCTCTCCCTCCTTTGTGATTTGAACAGGAATGTGGTGCGATTCCTGATCAAAATCGCATGAGGTTCCCACACTGCATAGTGTGAACCAGCAGTCAGTGGAATTTCTTTATCAGCCAGAAAGTGTGTTACTGGCAGAATCACCAGGTGAACATAAAAGGTAAAAATATTAAAAAAAAAAAAAAAAAGAAAAATGAATACAGCTACCTAAAATAAGAAGAGTTAGTATACTTTACAAATTTTTAAACTGATACTTTATTTCTAAATCAAAAAATGTCCTTCTGTGTTGCAGTACATTTCTTGTCAAGCCAAAAGTGTTTTATTTATTACTTTACATTCTTTAACAATACAAATTGAGATTAGGTACTTGCTTGATTGTTTCATACATTGCCGCCATCTAGTGTTCAATTTTCAGAATGCAGCTTGATAGTAATTTTCTGCAAGAATATTATCACATTTATGAATCAATACATTTGTAGAACTATACGTTGCAATTTTCTATGAACAAATAAAGCTAACCATAAATGTTACAGTTTATTTGTTCAATCTACTTGTATTCATACACGTAGTGATCTTAAGGTATTATTTATCATTATGTAATGCAAAGAACTACCTTGGAAATTCTCAATTAATATTTAGTCTGGGAGCACCTTTCGCTGCATAGCTGTTAGCAAAGCTAAAATAAGTTGTACAGAGATTGTTTAACCACTTCAATACCAGGAACTTTCACCCCCTTCCTGCCCAGGGCAATTTTCAGCTTTCAGTGCTGTCACACTTTGAATGACAATTGCACGGTCATGCAACACTGCACACAAATGACATTTGTATAATTATTTGAGACGGATAGAGCTTTCTTTTGGTAGGATTTTAATCATCACTGGGTTTTTATTTTTTGCTAAATAAATGAAAAAAGACTGACCATTTTGAAAAAAAAAAATGTTTTTCTTAGGTTCTGTTATAAAATTTTGCAAATAAGTAATTTTTCTTCTTCACTGCTAAGGTTGCACTGATAAGCTGCATAAGATGCTCATTCTGGAGAGGACGTCATCCCAGAATTGGAGAGCCATGCTGCAGCCGTATATCGGCTATAGCACGGTGTTAAGGTGGATAATCAGATTGTAATATGTATGGCTTGCTTAAAAAAGGAAACTTTTGTAATATAAACTGTGGGGCAAAAGACAAGACTTTTGCACATTTGGTACCATTTAAAGTGGATGTAAAACCCAATGTCATCCTTTCTAAACTACTGCCATAGGGGTTATCTATAAGGATATACATGCCTCCTGCATGTATCTTTACCTGTCGAATGTCTCCCCTCTCTCTGTTATTAGACCTGAAAAACTGCACATTCTGTGGGTGGGTCTGTTTTCTGGAGCTCGGTGGGTGGAGTCGTGATGTCAGTAGACTCCCCGCCCACCTCTACACTCCCCTTGTTAATATGCATTTTCTCCTGTGTATTTCTAACACTGAACTTCTGCTATGATCTCTAACATCCAGTGAAAAGACAGGAAACTAACCACATGACTTCAGTATGCCAAATCATGGTGAGATGTGGAACAGCCAATCCTTGCAGAGCTGCTGAGAAAGGAGTGGGGGAGGGAATTTAAAAATACTGCATGTGTCTTAGGCTAATGCACGAGATGTAAATCACCTGTCACTCACAGCAAGGGGGAGGATTTGACAAAGTTTACCTCAGTTTGTCAAGAATTGTTGCACTGAACAACAAAAGGGGATTGCTCAGAGATGGATTAACTCTGTGTGGCAAGACTGTGCTCAAATGATAGGAAATCTTATACTCTACATTATGATAAAAAAAAAAAAAAAAATTGGGGGGTTTACATCCACTTTAACTACACCTCTCTGTTGGGATCAATTATTTTTTGCAAAACATTTTCTTGTTTTTCCTGATCCTAACATGGTTACGAACATTGTGATAATGTGTGAATAACCTCATATGAGATGACTGTTTGTAATGAAAATTCCCCATCATGGAGAAAATAGTGTGACGAATAACTACACAGGAAATCAGCTTGTTTTCCTGCTGCTTGTAGACACATCAGCAAAAAACCACCAGTAATAAAATTGCGCTTGCTCTCGAGTGTGAGCTGCTAACACAACAAATAGAATATTTGCTAAAATAGACAGGTAAAACAAAGTGTAGCGCTAAAGTGAAAATGAACCATATATTAAATAATTTCAGGTGTCTTAAAATTTGAAATTAAATGTCCATCAACAGACTAGTGATTAGAGTCCATATATAGTAAGGACCCTCGTGGTCACCCACTGTGAAGAGAAGTGCAAATTACCGACACCAGCATAAAAATCTGTTAGGCTAATCTTGCCCAAAGATTAAACACTACGCAGCTGATTCCTATTCAGTCCATCAATCATAAACACTGAATCTTGATAGATGATAAGTAGGAAACAAATTCAATGGATTTTACCACAGTGTTTTAAAGAAAACTTGTGCAAGTCCCACAGCCAATATAGATGCAGGCTTACCGGAGGGTTTGAACCCAAATCAGCATACACTGTGAGGGTCAAACCAGCTTGTATTGCCCACCGGCAATAGGGGGAAGACCTTGGCTACTTGAAGGTAAAGCAATCCCAGAAGACTTCATAGAAGTATCTTCTCCACATAGATCATTAGGCATCCCAGCATATGGCCCATAGGAAATAAAGAAGGGGCCACACAGTGTAATTCCGTAAACACAGTAATTTTAATAAAAGAAAATACACTTACATTTAAGAAGATAAAAAAGCGCTTGTATGTAAAATGAAGGCGGCAGTGGAGTCCTCCCGATGCGTTTCGTCTAACAAGACTTCGGGGAGCATAAAGACACTCTGGAACTTGCGTTTAAAGTTGTACAGCTCATAGCAACAACATTATACAATTTTTCTGGAGTTAGAAACTGAAAGAAGTATTTTTTTTGCCATTTACTATGGACAAAATCATTAGTTTTCTTCTATACTAGTTTGTAACATAATACAATAATTTAGAGGTATACGCTAACATAATAAAATATAAACTGTTAAAACATTTCTTTATATCTGCCTATACATTACATCTTAAAAACTGATAGTTATGGAGAAAATAGGGAGGGATTTGGTTGTTCCTCAAAATCAGGAAATAGCGCTATATTACATTTTTTTTTTGCGTTCTAGAATCCCCCCCCCCTTTCCCAAAAAACAAACACAAACAGAAATGCAATGGGAGAAGTACTAGAAGCAATGTGAAATTACCTGTAACATCCAAATAGCTACCACCTGGTCTGTATTATGCTGGCCAGTGAAAATTGGACTTGTGGCCTATGTTAATAGGTCACAAGGCAGGTATTTGTCTGACAGCCTCAATCCAGCACTATAACCAGTGTAGGATTATTGGCCATATCATGAAAACAAGACATAACGACATGCTGAAATGCCTGCCCACATTCCAGCATTGGAGAGTAGGAAGACTGGATTGCTGACTGTGGCGGGATCGCATACACGTGTGTTGTATTTAGGTAGTCCTCTTATTTAGAATGGGCTGCCAAAGCACCGTACTTGCACTTTTTTTTTTTTTTTTTTTTTTAAATGTAGTGCACCAGCATTGCTGTTTAAACCTACTGTACTTGTGCATTGGAGCACTATAATAAACAAGTGTTTTGTGTCACTGTGCATTTAGGTAGGGTGGCCAGATATGACCCTGTTTCTGGATATAGTTCCCAATTTTAGGAGTCTTTTCCTGGAAAAAAAAAAAGCATCCCCAGATTTGTCCCCATTCCTCAAATGGTGTCCCCAGCTTGCAGGCTGCAGGATAATATACTTGGCAATGTTCAGGCCTTTTTTTATTTTAAAGACTGCCTGTGCCTGGAGTAGAAGGGAGAGGAAGTGGGGTGTTTCTGTATTAGGTCCTGGTTGTGCTACAGTCTTATGATGACATCACATGATTAACCCTCCAAGCTTCTGCAGCATTACATGTGGGCAGCGAGGAGGGAATGTCACCTTGCTCCTGCAGCCCAGTGCACACCTTGGCATTTATTTGTGCCAGTACAACAGTTCCCCTGGGTGACTGGAGAAATAATAGACAAAGATTTACTAACTTTACTTTCTTTTACAAGTAGTCAGTAGCAGAGGTGGACAGAGGGGAGAACATGCTGCTAACTGTAGTGCCTCATACTCACACTCTGCATTAGTTACTACTGACCTCTGCACTTTGTGTTACCTACTCCTGACCCCTGCACTCTGTGTCACTTACTACTGATCCCTGCTCTCTTTGTTACTTATTGCTGACCCCTGAAGTGTTCTTTATTTACTCTTGACCCCTGCACTCTGCATTATTACTACTGGCTCATTCACTCAAAGTCCCTCCTCATACCTGACCAGTCCATAGTGAGCCCCTGAGCACATAATGACTCCCAATCTCCCCCAAATGACTGCAAATTGTCATCATTACCTGTTTGTTGCTCATGTATTGTGATAATTACCCATTTGTTGTCCATGTATTCTAACAATTGCAGGATAAGTGACATATAGAATTAAGAAAGATGTAGGCTGTTGTATTATCGGAAACTGGGAACTTACCAGCAGATGGGGACTCAGGGGACTTGCCAGCAGCACATTGCCAAGGCCCGGTGAGTTCAATTTAGGGAGGTAAGGGGGAATTTGTGCTTCCACAGGGATCGGCTAGGTATGGAATATGTATACTTACATTGATCCATCCTGGACCAGTTCAACTATGCAAAAAAATATCCATACCTGGAATTCAGCTTTAAAAGTGTTGTCATTCAAACAATAAATAAACTAAGCAATAAGAATAGCACAGATAGTGCTGAAGCACATAATACATATGTTCCACTGTAGGCTGCTAAAGCTCTTCTGTGTGGGCAGTGCCCCTTGGGGGGCCCAGGGCATTTTATGTTCGTGGGGCACCTCAACATAGAAATTAAATTATATGACAAATAAAAAAGTGATCTAAAATGAATAATAAACCGCATTAGTTCTAAAAAAAAAAAAAGTTAGGTTCCAAAGAAGACATTTGTCTTCTGACTGTAGGAATACACATTACACCGGTAATTGTAACTGGCAAGCATACTTGCCAACTGTCCCGGATTTCCCGGGACATTCCCGGGACTTGGACCCAATTCCCGAATTTCTGGTGTCCCGGGAAATGTCCAGAGAAATCCGGTTCCGCCGCCGCCACCGCTAGAGGTCCGCCGGCCGCCATTTTGATGAAGTTCAGGAAAACGGCTGGGGGGGCTAGACGGAGCTCCTGCGTCGCCGCCCCGCTCCGCCTTACCCCGCTTACCCCCCGCCCCTTTCCATATCAGACTGGCAGCGGGGCGGGGGGGGTAGGCGGGGTAAGGCGGAGCGGGGCGGAGGGTGGGTGGCGACGCAGGAGCTCCGTCTAGCCCCCCCAGCCGTCTTCCTGTCTGATACTAGCCATGCTGTGGACACGTGACTACCAGGATACCTCTGAGGTGGGGGGGCGCACCGCTGTGGGACTCCTGATGTGAGGGGGAGCTCCGCTGGGGACACCTGATGTGAGGGGGAGCTCCGCCGGGGACACCTGATGTGAGGGGGAGCTCCGCCGGGGACACCTGATGTGAGGGGGAGCTCCGCCGGGGACACCTGATGTGAGGGGGGCTCCGCCGGGGACACCTGATGTGAGGGGGGCTCTGCCGGGGACACCTGATGTGAGGGGGAGCTCCGCCGGGGACACCTGATGTGAGGGGGGCTCCGCCGGGGACACCTGATGTGAGGGGGAGCTCCGCCGGGGACACCCGATGTGAGGGGGAGCTCTGCCTGGGACACCTGATGTGAGGGGGAGCTCCGCCGGGGACACCTGATGTGAGGGGGAGCTCCGCTGGGGACACCTGATGTGAGGGCGAGCTCCGCCGGGGACACCTGATGTGAGGGGGAGCTTCGCTGGGGACACCTGATGTGAGGGGGGCCCTGCCGGGGACACCTGATGTGAGGGGGGGCTCTGCCGGGAACACCTGATGTGAGGGGGGGCTCCGCTGGGGACATCTGATGTAAGGGGGGCTCTGCTGGGGGCACCTGATGCAAGGACGGACTCTGCTGGGACATCTGACGCAAGGACAGACGGCTGGTGGCAGGCGAAGTGGCTAGTGACACGCTCAGGGATCCCACTGATTCTGCATTATGGTGAGTTGAATGATTTCATTTTATATTACAATGTAATAATAGAAATAATGCACTTCAATCATCCTGACACCATAACAACCATGGTGCCGGGATGATTGAAGTGCTAACACCAGGTGTTTGGAGTATCTTTATCTGCTGATTGTTAAACTTTCTAGAATACACATATTTTTATTGTGTAGGATCTGGGGCTGCTGTCCCGTCATTTTCCTCTCCCCCTCTCCCCCTCTAATCCCTCTAATCCCCCCCCCTTTAATCCCTCTCCCCCTCTAATCCCTCTCCCCCTCTCTCCCTCTCCATCCCTCACTCATTTCAGACTCTAACCACACCCTCTTGAGCCACGCCCATTTAAGCCATGCCCACTATGTCACGTAAACCATGCCCATTTTTCACCGCGTCGCACTTGTATTTTTGCCCTAAGCCACACCTACAAATGAATGCCCCGCCCCTAATTATTGTACGGCTCCGCCTACAGCCACAAAGTGTCCCGCATTTTTTTTTTTACAATGTTGGCAACTATGGGCAAGTCATACATCATAGTTATGCATCTCACTACAATATTTACAAAAACTCCTTCTTACTGCACTTGGCATTTGCAAAATCCTTAAAAAACCCATCAAACTTTATCATCTTGAGGACGCTGCTCTCTACAGCCAGTAGGCACAGAGCACTTAGTCTTTCATGGGTCATCGTTAGAGATGAGCTCGATGTTCGGGTTCACCAAACAGCGGACATTATGAGGCGTTCGCGGAAAATTAGAGCGCCGCGGAACGCCCCATAATGCACTGCGAGATTGCAGTGCATTGCTGTATGATGATTGGCAAAAGCATGCACCTGACCTGCATGCTTTGGCCAATTACAGCACGCTCTGCTAAGACAGCCAACAGGAAGTCCCATTTTTTCCCATCTTAGTCAACAACCTTTTTTAACATGCTCTTTAATGTTTTATTGAAGCGTTCCACCAGAGCATCAGTTTGAGGGTGGTACACAGAGGCTCGCAACTGTGTCACCTTAAATAACTTGCACAACTCCCTAGTTACGCCTGCCATAAATGGGGTGCCCTGGTCTGTAAGGACTTCCTTAGGGATCCCAGCCCGACTGAACACCAAGAACAGCTCTTTGGCAATGTTCTTAGCAGATGCAGTGCGTAAGGGAACTGCCACAGGGTAACGGGTAGCGTAATCCATGATTACAAGAATATGCTGATGACCCCGGGTAGACTTAGGGGGTGGGCCCATCAGGTGCATGGCGATCCTCTCAAAGGGCACTTTAATAATGGGTAAGGGCACTAAAGGACTTTGGAAGTGGGGTAATGGGCTGACATCTGACACACAGGACAGGATTGACAATAATTCTCAATATCTTTCTGTATCCCAGGCCAGTAAAACCTGCGCAACACTCTTTCCGTGGTTTTCTCAACCCCTAAATGACCTCTTAGCAAGTGCCCATGGGCAAATTCCAACACCACCCGTCTGTATGGCTTAGGAACCACCAATTGACCCACATGGATCACTGAGGGCTTGTCTCCAACATCATTAATTTTAGCAGTGACCACTGTGCTAGCCTCTCCACAACCTTAGTAAGGGTTTTCCTATCCGCTTTTGCCTCAGTGGCTAGCTGTTCAAACAGCTCCTGTATAATAGCGTTAGTTTGCTGTTGTGCAGTGCTGGATAATAACCATTTGTTTGAGGATTTCCTCTATGTTTAGTCACTTTAGGTACTGGCCCTTTAAGTAAAAACTTACTACTGCTGGTCACAGCCTCCCCCATATGTAACCTGGGGGACAGGTAGCAGGTACAAAACTCCCTGGGATGAGCAGTCTTTCAGGCACAGATACCAAATCCAGTGAGGTAGTGACAAACAGTGCGGTGTTTATTTGAGAATATACAAGTCTATATACAGGTGCTGTACAGTGTTCCAAAAATCAAATAGGAACAAAAATAGCCAAACAAAAACCTAGCCGTGTCTCGGCACTAACTATACAATATTTACAGATCCTAACTACCAGGCTGAGCAAGCCTACAGCTTGAAAGCTTCCACATACACCGCTTAATAGCTTTTTACCAACCTGTTGCTCTCCTAGACAGAAGTTGTCTGAGGTTCCCAGGCCAAGAGCACTGGCTGTCTGTCTCAGGTGAGTTTACATTAGCCTGGGGGGAGAGGACCAAGATCTGAACTGGACCATGGATCAGAGATCCCTGAATGTGTATGAGAGGAGCTTGGGAGATGTTTAAACCCCGAACAGAACTTTTCCCGGCTCTCTCTGGGACGCTCTGCTACAATATATACTCTGCATTTAGCATAGGCTATATATTCAGTGTTTACGCGATATTCATTCAGTGCAGACAGTGTGTATATATATATATATATATATATATATATATATATATATATATATATATATATATTCACAGTTTTGTAAATATTTTATTATATCTTTTCATGTGACAACACTAAGCCCGGGTTCACACCTATGCGAATTAGAGGTGCGTTTCCGCACCTCTAATTCGCATAGCAGGAGAATGTGACTGGCTCCCTATGGAGCCAGTTCACATATCTCCGGGACGGCTGCGGTGCGCACTGCACAAAAACGCTGTGCGTCTTTGGCTGCGTTTCAGGGCCGAATTCAGGCATAGAATCGGCCCTGATTCGTCCCTGAAACGGTGAACAGGGACGCACAGCGCTCCTGTGCGATCCGCAGCCCGTTGTGGTGTGAACCCGGGCTAAAGAAATTACACTTTGCTACAAAGTGAGTACAGCCCTAAGTGAAAATGTCCAAATTGGGCCCAATTAGCCATTTACCCTCCCCGATGTCATGTGACTCGTCAGTGTTACAAGGTCTCAGGTGTGAATGGGGTGCAGGTGTGTTAAATTTGGTGTTATGGCTCTCACTCTCTCATACTGGTCAGTGGAAGTTCAACATGGCACCTTATGGCAAAGAACTCTGAGGATCTGAAAAAAAAAATTGTTGCTCTACATAAAGATGGCCTAGGCTATAAGAAGATTGCCAAGACCCTGAAACTGAGCTATAGCACGGTGGCCAAGACCATACAGCGGTTTAACAGGACAGGTTCCTCTCAAAACAGGCCTCGTCATGGTCGACCAAATGAACTTGAGTGCATGTGCTCTGTGTTATATCCAGAGGTTTTCTTTGGGAAATAGACGTATGAGTGCTACCAGCATTGCTGCAGAGGTTGAAGGAGTGGGGGGGCAGCCTGTTAGTGCTCAGACGATACGTCGCACACTGCATCAAATTGGCCTGCATCGCTGTCGTCCCAGAAGGAAGCCTCATCTAAAGGTGATGCACAAGAAAGCCTGCAAACAGTTTGCTAAAGACAAGCAGACTAAGGACATGGATTACTAGAACCATATCCTGTGGTCTGAGACCAAGATAAACTTATATGTTCAGATGGTGTCAAGAGTGTGTGGCGGCAACCAGGTGAGGAGTACAAAGACAAGTGTGTCTTGCCTAGAGTCAAGCATAGTGGTGGGAGTGTCATGGTCTGGGGCTGCATGAACGCTGCTGGCACTGGGGAGCTACAGTTCATTTAGGGAACCATGAATGCCAACATGTACTGTGACATACTGAAGCAGAGCATAATCCCCTTCCTTTGGAGACTGGGCCGCAGGGCGGTATTCCAACATGACAATGATCCCAAACACACCTACAAGATGGCCACTGCCTTGCTAAAGAAGCTGAGGGTAAAGGTTATAGACTGGCCAAGCATGTCTCTAGACCTAAACCCTATTGAGCATCTGTGGGGCATCCTCAAACGGAAGGTGAAGGAGCGCAAGGTCTCTCACATCCACCAGCTCCGTGATGTTATCATGGAGGAGTGGAAGAGGACTCTGGTGGCAACCTGTGAAGCTCTGGTGAACTCCATGCCCAAGAGGGTTAAGGCAGTGCTGAAAAATAATGGTGGCCACACAAAATATTGACACTTTGGGCCCAATTTGGACATTTTCACTTAGGGGTGTACTCACTTTTTTTGCCAGCGGTTTAGACATTAATGACTGTTTTGAGTTATTTTGAGGGGACAGAAAATGTATTTTATTTATTTGTTATACAAGCTGTACGCTCACTACTTTACATTGTAGCAAAGTGTCATTTCTTCAGTGTTGTCACATGAAAAGATATAATAAATTATTTACAAAAATGTGAGGGGTGTACTCACTTCTTTGAGATACTGTGTGTATATATATATATATATATATACACACACACATATACATACATACACACACACACACACATATACTCTGCATCCAGTGTAGCCTATATCTGCAGTGCATTCCGTATTGTGTACCGTTTCTAATACACTTCAGGCGGTAACTTACTAGACTTCTTCACGTGTGGTGTCTGGAGGATGTGTTCTGTATGGCAACCTGAGCACTGAGGAAAAATGTTCACTTGAGCAGTTAAGGGAAGACTGCTCCATAGTTATAAAGAATTCCAACAAAGGGGGCTTGGTTGTCATTCAGGATGCAGACATATACAGGTTGGAAGCCTTGAGACTTGCTCTCAGATGGTGCCACGTACCAGAAACTTAGGAAGGATCCTATTGGTGAATTTCATTTGGCGCGCACTACTTTGGTTCATAAGAGAATAAGACTTGGTGTTTTATCAGTGCAGGAGGGAGAAATACTGATACCTGATGCACCCATTGCTCCCATCTTTCATCACCTACCCAAGACCCACAAGGGATTGAACCCCCTTGTGGTTAGACCCATTGTGGCTGGAATTGGGTTTTTGAATGAAAGAATGGGACAATGGCTAGACCACCAACTCCAGCCTTTAGTTGTTAGGTTGCCCAGCTATTTGCATGACACAAATCATTTATGGAGAGGTTGTCAGGATCATGAGTGGATGGAGGGCGACATGTGGATCACATGTGCTATGTCCAGCCTATATTCTAACATCCAGCACTCTCTGGACATTAAAGCAGTTTCCTTTATCCTAGATCAATGCAGCCTGTACTCTTAATTGCAGAAAGAGTTTATCTTGGAATGTCTAGATTATCTTCTAACCCATAATTACTTCTCATTTGATGGGGATTTTTTTTCTCCAAAGGCAATGGGAGCTAGGTTTTCGCCCTCTCTTGCCAATCTTTACATGGGTTGGTGGGAGAGGGTGAAGATTGATTACATGTATTCAATACTTAATTAAATGTAAAATCTGCCACATACAATATGTGGGCAGAACAACAAGGAGATTGCGGGATCGCCTCCATGATCATGTGTATGAAATACAGAAGAACCACTCTACAAATGTTGCTAATAATTTTAATCGATCACATGGTGGCGATCTCGCAGCTCTACAAATACAGTGGATTGAAAGAGTTAAAAGACCACCTGGGGGGTGATGTCTTTAGGTTGCTGTGCAAGCGGGAGGTCTTTTGGATTTTCCATTTGAGAACACGTATACCCAATGGGTTAAATTTTGAGTGAAATCTTACCCATTTTTAGAATTGACCTCCCCTTGCTTTTTCCCTTTTTTTTTCCTCTTAGCTAGTTTCCTGCAGTCTATTAGCACCAATTTCTCTCCTATACATTTATAATAACTTTTTTTTCTTTCAGCTACTTTCCTGCAGTCTATAAGCACCTATTTTTCTCCTATATATGTATAATATTTTTTTTCTCTTTCTTAGCTAGTTTCCTGGAGTCTATTAGCACCAATTTCTCTCCTATTATATATATATTTTTTTTTCCATTGACGTTCATTCGAGACTATGCACATACTTTGGGAATATGCCAGGTCATCATAATGTTCTAACACTTTGCTTTTAAAATCATTTGTTTTCAACATCAACTTCATTGTGTGTATACCTATATACATGTTTTCTACTACTTTGTGTATGTTGTTGTAACTATACAATGCTTTTGAAGCAGAGTACCTAATCCTACATGCCCCCGAAAACTCCAGTAATGTACATAGTGCCCAAAATAAACAAAAATAAAGAAGCCCCTGCGGGGAGACCCATAATTAGTGGGATTGATTCCTTTTTTCTAGGCTTGGGGAATATCTTGATGGGTTCTTCAAACCCCTAGTATCCCAAAGTCCATCATACCTAAAAGACAGTAGGGACTTAATTGCACTTCTGCAGAAGATGGTAGCTACAGAAGATACAATTATGGCTACAGTGGATATTGAGTCCCTATATACCAATATCCAACATAAAGATGCACTAGAGGCCCTTAAATGGGCACTAGTGAAGGAATCTAAACTTAAAAAAGTTCAAATAAATGTTCTTATTAAAGGCCTTGAGCTAGCTATGAGTAATAATAATTTTGGGGCAAGAGATGAGTACTACAACCAGACAGGGGGTGTAGCCATGGGCGCTCGCTATGCCCCAAGTGTGGCCAATGTAGTACTCAATAAGTGGGAGTCAGAAACCATTTTTAAAAATAGAGACAAGTCATTAGCCTTTTATAAAAGGTACATTGATGACGTGATTATATTCTGGAGGGGGTCGGTTGCAAGTTTCCAAATCTATCTAACACAAATGAACAACAACTGTTGAGATATGACACCAAAACCTTTTTCAAAGCAACCGACAGAAATGGGTATGTGCTAACACATAGTTGCCATCACCCAAAGTGGATAGGGGCAGTCCCCAAAGTACAATATATGAGACTCAAATGCAATTGTGATAGTTACCATCACCCAAAGTGGATAGGGGCAGTCCCCAAAGGACAATATATGAGACTCAAACGCAATTGTGCAAATGATGTTGATTTTCACAACCACGCTGAGGTGCTAACTGGAAGATTCCTGGAAAAGGGATACCCAGAGAGCACCTTAGCCAAAGTGCTGGCACAGGTATCTGCAATGGATAGACAATCATTACTGGTAACTAAACCGAAACCTGAATACGATATCTAGATGGCCTTCGCGTCAGGTTTTAACAGACAATATAAACAGGTCAAAACCATTATTAAAAAACATTGGCCCATTCTGCTAAAAGACAAATTTATCATCTGTTATTCCACCTAAACCTAAATTCATCTACAGGAGGGCCCCAGGGCTGAGGAATAGAATAGCCCGTAATGTGCCAGACCCACCTAGAAAGGTGTCCACCTTTCTAGATGGGTCTGGTTTTCATTTTTGCACTAGATGCAAAGCCTGTAAAATAACTAGGAAACCAGGTACATCTAAGAAGGTCTCACAGTTTCAATCAGTAGTAACTAAAGAGAATTTTACAATCAAACCCCTTATTACGTGCAACTCGGATCACGTCACCTATGTACTGGAATGTCCTTGTTCTTTACAATATGTAGGTATAACAACAAGACAACTTAAAACCAGAATCAATTAACACTTAACTAATATCAAAAAAGGCTTTCCAAACCATATTTTTTCAAGACATTTCAAACTGTAGCACAACAGTGACCCTGCACTTTGCACTTTTTACGGAATTGACAAAATAGTTAAACATTGGAGGGGGACCCACGTGAGAAGAGAAATTTCTAAAAACGAAACTAGGTGGATTTACAAACCAAGAGGTATGCAACCATTGGGAATGAACATAGAATTGGACTTGAATTGTTTTATATCCAATGACTAGCCCCCTCCTCTTGCTGATGGTTCTTCCCTTGTTATATGTTATTAATATTTCCCCTCCTAATAACTGCCCTTTTCTATATATAAATATCATTAATATCTATTCCCTTATATTAATATTTTTCTTATCTATAATTGTTTATTATCCCTCATCTGGGCGACGTGTGTCAGGCAGCGAACTGTGTTAAACTGCATTTTGTGATTCAAACATCTGCTGCCATCTAGAGGAATTTGCTGGAAATACCCATTACACACAATCCATTCCAAGGGGGGTTTACAATTTACTGTTTAATCATAAATATTAGTTTTATATGTGTGTGGGATAAGGGTATCACTGGTAATAGTATATTTTTACATTTTTATTGCCAATGTAATGAAGAACAAATCTATTAATGTTCCCTATCCGAGACTGAGGCTGCGCGGCTGTGCACTAAGCTCCCCATACTAACAATTCCTTCTATTAAAAAACGTACCCATCAGTAACCAGGTACGCTTCCTGGAGACGTAAGCAATGAAACGTACGTCGAGGCAGTACCTGGTCACATTTCTTTTACACGCGCAATATCCGGTCCGGCTGGTTGTCGGTCCAAGCCGGTGGAACGCACGCCATTCACGGAGGTGGGACGGAGGCCGCTCCACACGGCATTCCCCTGACAAGCCAGCAGCCCCAGTGCCGGGTAGACACTTTTAAATGTAAGAGGCCACTTGGCCACCTTTTTTCTACTTTGATTTTACCAATAAAAAAACAGAATTATGCTATGGATTTTCCTTTGCTTTTCCTGTATATCCTGCCTTTGCCACTGAGGAAGAAGGTCTCTATTTTATCCATCCCATCCATGTGAGCAGGCACTATCCTGCACAAGTGCAGTTTGACTATCTTTCCTAAGAAAGAAGTCAAATTGATCTGGTAAGCAGATCACGTATTCATTTCACTACTTGTGAATTCAGTTTTTCCTAAAGTTTGGTGGAGGATTTACTTCTCTATTGGAAGACACTGATTTGATCAGAGGACTGCATTTTTTTTTTCACAGTTACATGGTGTTGTGGACTGTTTCGTGTCTTTATTCACATATTTATGTGTTCACACTTTGTAGGAGTAGCAATAATGTTTTATATTTTTGTATAGATATTTGTTTTATAATTGGTTGCAACACACTGTTTCAATCGGAAGATTTAAGCTAATTTATATTTACGGTTTCTTGTGGATTTTCTTTGTCTTACCCACATATTCATGTGTTTATACATTTTTTTTGGGATCAACTATATATTAGACACATGTATCCTAGTTAATCGGTATATCTATTACCAATTAGCTGGTAGGTACCATTCACAAAAACTAGCGCCCCCTGGAATCGATTTTTCATTTAATGATTTTGACTGATGCGTTGAGTTTGCTCCGAGTTCAACTGGTGTATCAGATTTTTTCTGGCAGTGGATTTGGACCGAACTCTTTACATGCGATTTGAGTGCAAGTACCGTGTATTCTAGACGGTCTTCTTTGTAACACCAGCTGAGTACTAATTTTAATTGGTTAGTTCACCTGTAACCTAATGATGACACATTAGAGTAGTATATAGGTGATCGTGGTGACTAGTTCCAATAGGTAATGACTAAGCGCTATCTTTTTGCGCAAAACGCGTCTACCTCTTTGTCCCCTGCTCCATCTGTCAACCACTTGTCATATGAAGCTTCAATAAAAGGATTTTTGGAAGTGCAGCCATCCAGAATCATTGAATGATAAGGTACTTGTGCGCACACCAAAAGGTATAAAAACACCAATAACTAAAAGATTAATGAATAAAGCTGCCAGCACAAGGATGTTCTCACACCAAAAAAGACAAATAAAGAAAGGTATTTTATGCGGCGCTTTCTAATTACAAATAGAGCTAAACTTGTCAAGCAATAAATTATTCAGGAGATTCATAAAGGAAGATCCAAATAATAATTGTTTAATTAATATTCCATACTATTGTGTAACTAAAGGTTATAATGAGCCATTGTTACATCAATAAAATGAATCCTAAAGGTTTTTAAAGAGTGTGTTTTAATCCAGGAGGGAAAAAGACAGATAAACAAAGGGGGGGGGGATTCCTCAAAATAAATGTAAAATGATAATTCTATGCTCAACAAGGCAAAAAATGGATAAGTGAACAATGTATCTTAAGTAAAAGTGCAAAGTGCAAAAAAGTGCATTAATAAATCATGATAAATAAATAATTGTAAGATGTTCCTCAAAATACATAATGGATACTAAATCACTGCTCAAACAGTCACACAAAAGATGAGTATATACTCAATCATAAGTAAAAGTGCTGGTCACGCAACGCGTCAGGGAAGAGAGGCGGGCTTAATTTGACTCCCCGATCACGGCCGGATCGGGTAGCATTATACTGTGTGCTGGCGTTTGTTTTATCCTGTTTTATGTAAGTGTATTACTTGGAATAAAAAAACCTACGTTTAAACTACTACACTATGGAGTTCTCCCCCTGTATTTTATATGGCTGGGCTGACTGATTGAGCGATCTGAGAGTGGAGGGCGGTCCATGATAGGAGATCCCCCGGGGGGAACCAGCATTGTAGGGATTGTGGTGCTGTGGAAATCACCTCTGATTGCTTACTGGGCTGTTATCGCTCAGCCTCAAGGTGAGAGGCTGGGGAAACCACAATTCCACACACACTTGTGATTGATTGTCGGCACTGGGCACTTTGGGATCAGCTATTTCTTCACTTACTTCTCGATTGGGACGGGCACGATTTGGATTGTATCATATATGGGCTACATCTATTGAAGATTCTGTGTGTTTTCTATTCAAGACTGTTTTCTGGTGTTTTGGACATTAATTTTAGTTTGTTCACTTATCGCTGCCATAAAATCTTTTTGTTACTTTATATTTATGCACCTTGTGAGACGTCTGCATGTCACATATTTACTTAATAGATGTTTGCACAGAGTTTATATATATCTATATTGATTCATTAGTAATACAATATCTATGCACCTTTTTGCACTTTGCACTTTTACTTATGATTGAGTATATACTCATCTTTTGTGTGACTTGTTTGAGCAGTGATTATCATTTTTCATTTATTTTGAGGATTTTTTACCCCCCCCTTTATCTGTCTTTTTCCCTCCTGGATTAAAACACACTCTTTAAAAACCTTTAGGATTCATTTTATTGATGTAGCAATGGCTCATTATAACCTTTAGTTACACAATAGTATGGAATATTAATTAAACAATTATTATTTGGATCCTCCTTTATGAATCTCCTGAATAATTTATTGCTTGACAAGTTTAGCTCTATTTGTAATTAGAAAGCGTTGCATAAAATACCTTTCTTTATTCATCCAGAATCATTTCCTTTTGTTACACAATACAGTGCAGCCGTAGTACAGTTTCTACTACTTTTCTGGTGGTGTATACAGTATCTAATACAGTGAGGACAGTTTCTACTACACTTCTGGTGGTGTACACAGTATACAATACAGTGCAGCCGTAGTACAGTTTCTAATACAGTGCAGGCGGTGTACACAGTATCTAATACAGTGTGTGCAGTGTCTAATAAACTTCAGGTGGTGTACACAGTATCTAATACAGTGTAATGTGGTGTTGCAAAAAAAAAAAATACATCATGTCCGGAAGGCCACCAAGGAGAGGCAGGCGCTCACAGGCCACTAAAAGAGGGCAAGCAGCCTCTGTGTTTACAGTCAACAGTGGTGGTCGTGGACATGGTGCATCCTTTGCAGATGGCCGTGGGGCACGCTTGTCCTTTTTTTCTGCTGCTGGCTGTGTTATTAAGCCAGAACATGCAGAAGAGTTGGTGGAGTGGATAACAAAGCAGTCCTCATCCTCTGTTACCCAGGCTCAGAGTAGTTTGCCTTTCAACACAGCTGCCAAAGCGGCCTATTCCACCGGCTCCTTGTCTGCAGTCACTCCTTCCGTAGCCCCACCATCATGCACGGAGTAGTCCCCAAAATTATTTGACCACAGTGTCGGGTACATGCTGCTGGAGGATGCGCAGCGATTTGAAGACTCTGATGTTGGTTCTCAGGCTGAGAAAGGGAGTAACATGAGCTTAGAGCGAGGGGGTGCCCAAGACAGACGAGAAACTGGGAGTCATGTTCCCCCAGCTGCAGCATACTGACAAGTTTGATCCAGTGCTGAGGAGGGAGGGGATGATGAGGTCACTGATTGTCTTTGGGTGCCGAAGAGAGGAGGAGGAGGAGCAAACAATTCCAACAAGGCAGGATGTCCTCTAGGGGGCAGCCACCCTATTGCATCACACCACAGGGCTCTGCAGGTGCAGGGCGCTGCTGACTCCCCGCTGACTTTTAAAAGTTCCTTGGTGTGTCTTTTTTTTTGACATGTGTGCAGCACATCGCTCCGTTGCCATTTGCAACCTATGTCTGAAGCTGATCAAGTACGGCCAGAACAGCAGCACCACATGCTTGACCAGACATATGACGACCTGCCATGCAGTCCGTTGGCAACAGCACTTGAAAGACCCACATCAAAGAAAAAGGCGGACTTCTCCTTGCTCCTCATCTTGGATCTCCAACCCTACTATACCTCTAGTCCTCTCAAAAACCTGCACTGAGAGAAATGAAGGTATAGCAATAGGTGTCCCAAGTACTTGCAGCCAATCTGCTAGCAGTACACCACCATCTGATTTTAGCAGGCAAATTTCCCTACCCCAGTAGCTGAAAAGAAATTCGGTCGCAGCCATCCGCATGCTCAGCATCTAAATGCTAGCTTGGCCAAATTGCTAGCACTGCAACTGCTGCCTTTTCAGCTGGTAGAATCTGCCCCCTTTTGTGGAACATGCTGTACCTCAGTGGCAGGTTCCAAAACACCATTTCTCTTCATGGAAGGCCATACCGGCTCTCTACCGGCATGTGGAAGGCAATGTTTTGGTCTCGTTGGACAGGGCAGTCAGCAGTAAGGTTCATATTACATGTTACATATTAGCTGGGAAGGATGCAGGATAGGGTTCAGTGTTGTTGGAGCTTGTTCTGCTACCATGCCTCCAAAATGCTAGTGGTAATTCTGCCACAGCTCTCTCTTCCACCCTCTCCTCTTCTTCTTCCTCCTCCTCTATGGCCTCTTCTGCAGATTTGTCCTCTGAACCAGTGTTGCTCTGTAAGCGTTCAAGGGGCTATGTAAGCAGTCAGGCTAAAAGATGCCATGCCGTGCTCGAGCTGGTCAGTAGCCATACTGGGGCTGAGATTCGGTCAGCTCTGCAGGCGCAGGCTCAGAGGTGGTTGATGCCATTTCAGCTTCAGCCAGGAATAGTTGTATGCGACAATGGCACCAACCTTCTCTCCGCCCTCCGACAGGGACACTTGACCCGTAATCCATGTTTGGCACACTTCCTGAATTTGGTGGTGCAGCGGTTCTTGAGCAGGAACCCAGGCTTACAGGATCTCTTGAGGCAGGCCAGAAAAGTCTGTGGTAATTTCCGACAGTCATACAATGCCAGTGCTCGGCTGGCTGACATTCAAAGGGAATGCAACCTGCCCACCAACCTCATTTGTGACATGCCCACCAGGTGGAACTCAACATTGGCAATGCTGCAGTGGCTGCACACACAGCAGAGGGCCATCAATTAGTACCTGTGCGAGTATGCCACCAGGACAGGGTCTTCTTTTCGCCACGCCAGTGGCTACTGATCAGGGATGCATGCACTGTCCTGTCACCATTTGAGGAGGCCACAAGGATGGTGAGCAGCGACAATGCATGCATCAGTGACACAGTCCCTCTAGTCTTCCTGTTGAAGCACACGCTTCATGGAATCATGGACGGTACTTGAGGCAGAACAGCAGGAGGAAGAGGAGGACTTCCTTACCTCTCAAGGCCCCCTTTATCCAGATAGCATTCCTGCGGGCCCGCCAAACACACAAGAAGAGGAGGAGGATTGTGTCAGCATTGATGTAGAGGCTAACACTCAGCAGCAGTCTTCAAGGGATGGTTTTCAGTCCCTAGAAACCCAAGGACTTGTAAGTGGCTGGGAGGAGGTAGTTACGGATCATGTGATCCTTAGTGAACCAGAATCGAATGCCTCTGCAAACTTACGCTGCATGGCCTCCCTGATTCTGCAAAGCCTGCGAAAGGACCCTAGGATTCGTGGTATCGAAGAGAGGGATCATTACTGGCTGGCAACCATTCGTGATCCACGTTACAAGGGAAAGGTTGCAGAACACATCCTGCCTTTGCAGAGGGAGCAGAGGCTGAAACATCTTCAGGAGGCCTTGAAGAAAGGTTTGTGCAACGCAATTCCAGACCATGGGGGGTTACAATTTCCTGGTGCTGGACAACATGTTGCTGAGGCTTCATTCAGTCAAAGTAAGAGCGGTGGAGGAGGTGGCTGGCTGACCGATGCCATTAAACAATTTTTCAGTCCTCGGCGCCAAGGTCTGATCAGTTCAAGCAACCATTGCCAGCATTACATGGTGGAGGAATATCTAGGGGCAACAGAGCATCCACTGGGTTACTGAATCTTGAGGATGGACCACTGGCCTGAACTTGCTCAATATGTAATTGAGCAACTGGCCTGTCCTGCATCCAGCATTTTCTGAACACACATTCAGTGCTGCTGGAGGGTTTGTAATGGATTAAACAGTACGCCTGTCCACAGCCTCCATTGATTGATTCATTTTTGTGAATGTGAGCCTGTCTTGGATCAGCAGCTATGAAGCACCTGATGCTGATGTAAGTGATTGAATTTGCTATGGATGTGGGATCCCTTGAAGACTGCCTATGCTGACTATCCTATTCTTCCTTAATCTTGAGGATGCTAGCTTCCAACAATATTTTTGGTTTAGGGCACCACCACCACTACCCAAGGACCAATTTTTCTGGCCCTGTTTAACAGGGGCATGTAATTAAATTTTTTTATATAATATTTCAATGCAGGGCCCATTTCTGCACCCAACAAGAGCAACTCTTGTTGAGTGCAGTGTTGTTACAGTGTTGTGGCACCACCCCCCCAAGGCCCAATTTTTCTGCCCCCCTTTAACAGGGGCATGTAATTTTTGATAAAATATTTCACAGCAGGGCCCGTTCCTGCTCACAACAAGAGTATCTGTGAGGGCTTACAGTGTTGTGGCACCACCACTGCCCAAGGCCCAATTTTTCTGCCCCTGTTTAACAGGGGCATGCAAATACAATTCTTGATATAATATTTCACAGCAGGGCCTGTTTCTGCACCCAAGTGTAACTGTGAGGGCTTACAGTGTTCTGGTAACACCAACACCTAAGGCCCAATTTTCTACAGAGTATGTAGGGCAGGCCGTATAGTATGTATACTGCTGTTCAGCGTATCTAGGGCCTGGGGGACCCCCGCACGATTTAAAAAAAAAAAAAAAAAATTGGGTGCGGAAATCTCCTTAATATCCATACCAGACCCGAAGGGCCTGGTATGGATTTTGTAGGCGACATCCATACCATTTTTTTTTTTTGGATTTTTGGTATTTTTATCTATAATGTCGGGATCCAACAATACATTACAGCCGCGAGCAGTTTTAAATGACATTTTTTCCCTTTAGAAATGTCATTTTGCTGTGGCACTGTTATAAACATGGGAAAGATGCACTACTTTACAAGCATACTAAGGACACCCCCTAGGCCACGATATTTAAAGGGATTTTTATTTTTTGTTGTTTCACTTTAAGCATTATTAAAATCACTGCTCCTGAAAAAACTGCCTTTTTAAAACTTTTTTTTTTGCATTGATACATGTTCCCTGGGGCAGGACTCGGGTCCACAAACACTTTTTATGGCAATAACTTGCATATAAGTCTTTAAAATTAGCACTTTTGATTTTTCACGTTCGTGCCCCATAGACTTTAACAGTGTTAGAACAAATTTTTTGCTGGTTCTCATGTTCTGCTGCAAACCGAAAAGGGGGGTGGGGGGTGTTCGGCTCATCCTAGTCATTGTGTTTCTCAGATAGATCTTCATCAGTGCCAATTTGCTGAATAACCTTTCTCCTGTACAACTCATAACCATCATGCTCAAATACATTAATACTAGGAAAGTTATCAGCAAGCCCGTCATCATGTAATAAAAATGCCTGATGGAGATGGAGCGAGACATGACTGGAGCTTGGCAAAGTCTGGTCAATATTCCTATCGCACATGTTCCTGGCAAATATGGCTCATAAAATGGTAGATGCTGCAAGCAGCGATTGCCAGTTGGGTCCTGGAAATATCAAGCAAGGGTACATATGCGCCAGCACACCATGGATCGACAACTTCCGTCTTAAGGTTTCTTTAATGAAAGAGATCACATCACAAAGAAAAGTGCAACATTTCGGAGCCACGCAGGGCCCCTTCGTCAGGCATGTGGTGGCTTTGAAAAGTTGCACGGCGGCGGGGCCGGCTCCCGTCGCCGATAAAAGTGATCTCGTGGCGAATCTGCCGCAGAGACCACTTTTATCTTGTAGCGGACCGTCCGCTGAAGAAGGGGATACCGGGGTTATGGAAGCTAGCATGTCCCCGGAGCCGATGAGCGATGACTGCCGGGCACCCGCGGTCCCTGGTAACAGATCGTGTGTTCATATCAAGTACGAACACCGATCTCTCTCCTCCCCTAGTCAGTGCCATCCACCCTACATATAGAACACACTGAGGGAACACAGTTAACCCCTTGATCACCCCCTAGTGTTAACCCCTTCCCTGCCAGTGACATTTACACAGTAATCAATGACTATTTTTAGCTCTGATCACGGTATAAATGTCAACTGTCCCAAAATAGTGTCAAAACTGTCCACCGCAATGTCGCAGTCCTGATAAAAATCGCAGATCGCCTCCATTACTAGTAAAAAAAATAAAAATAAAAAATGACAAATCTCCTATTTTGTAGATGCTATAACTGTTGCACAAACCAATCAATATACGCTTATTGCAATTTTTTCTTACCAAAAAGATTTATAAGAATACATAATCGGCCTAAACTGAGGAAAAAAAAATGTTTTTTTTTTTAAATTGGGATAATTATAGCAAAAACAGTTTTTACAAAATTGTTGCTTTTTTTGTTTATAGCGCAAAAAATAAAAACCGCAGTGAGGAAAATTGCAGGGTCAGCATTCCTTTAGACATGATTTCTTATTGGAAGTATCTCACTAAAAATGACATTTTTGTTGCAGGGGATGTCTGATATCTGACTTGTATCTTAGTGCAGACTTCTAGGAAAATCAGTGAGCCAATCACACAAGCAGGAAATTATGTTTCTGGAGGGCGTTCTATACACAGAACACCTCCAGGTAGCCATATCGCATTGCATATCACAGAAAATTACAGAGCTGCAGATTGTAATTGTATTTTATTAAAAATTACCTTTCCAATGACTTGTGTCACAATTGTATTCGCTATATTACTTTTTTTCCCCACGGAAGTGGATAATCTGTAATTACAGCACCTGTCTCTCCTATGGTCATTAATAAGATCCTGAACTAGTCCTCTCTGCCTTGAGTTTAAAATTGATTGTTTCTCCTGAGCCCCCTGATAGGGTATATTCACCCAAATGATCTAGTATACTCCAATGGCTGTCTTATTTCATTTGATGAATTGTAGGTCTCCTTTATATTTTTTAGTGTTTGCAGCACTCATAAGATTCTTGAAGAAGCCATGTTTTGGTGAAATATGTAGAGCTAAAAGTTACTGCACCACTGCTCAAGCTGCACGTTCTCTTGTGATGGTTTTATTATGTATTTTGTTATCTTTGAAGATTTTGTAACTATAATAAAATTGATCTTTTATCCTACATTAACATATTTGTGGAGTATTGACCTTGGAACAGTTAAAAATTCCCTTTTTTTTGTATATCGGGTTGCAGTTTTTTTTTTTTTTTTTTTTTTACAACACTACAATGGTTGTTTGGCATGAACTTTCATTTTATAATTATTTATTCATTGATAATATACTGTATATGGACACTTTATTTACCTTTTTTATTTTTGATGCGTTTTCATTTATGTTTTTAGATTTGAATTTATGATGCAAGGCGCAATTTATGTACCCAAGTATGAACATTTAAAGGGGTAGCACATCTACTTTCAGTTTTATGATCAATGTATATTGCATGGATTTTAACAAAATTTTAACAAAACATTGTTGCAGATTCCTACCTGTTTCTATTCTGGAGGAAAAACTGTTTGTTGTGTACAGAGTAAATTTAAATGGGAGTGGCTTTTTCATTATCAGCTGATGCACTTAGTGTTCTAAAAGAAAGTGGCAGGGTCTGCATCTCCTTTAGAAATAATTACCATTTGGAGGGGGGGTCACAAAAAAATTACATTTTTGATGCAGAGGATACCTCAAATATGACATATCTTAGTGCATACTTCTGGGAAAATTACTCAGCTAATCATACAACAGGAAATTACATTTCTGGGGAACTGTGCACAGAACGCCCCTAGATTGCCTTTTTGCTCTGAATTTTTCAGAAATGTACAGAGCCGCAGATTGAAAGGGTAATTTTTAATAACATTCAATTACAATATGGCTTGTGTAGCAATTGTATATGCTATATTTTTTCCCAAAAAAGTGGCTAAATGACAGCTCCTTTCCCTCCTGGAGGATGTCATTGACCACTTCTACTCATGCATGACCACATGTGGTCAAGGACCTCAGTCAGCATCCCAAGCCGGTTTGTTGACACTCAGCAGCAGCTGGGGAGCTTGTCATGTTGCAGCTGGAGTGTGATGGGAGAGGATTGTCATTTCTGTGGGTGGCCAGGGAGTTGCTCATAGTGATCGATGATGTTTAGTTATCTACCTAAAGTTGTCTCAGACTATTGTTTGAAAGAGGACATTGTGCTGTCTTCCTTGTGTCCCAAGCTGACTGTGTGGCAATAAAATTACTATAAAAGTAAAATAGTAAATGAAAAAAAATCAATCCAACATCAGTCACGTTATCCAGAGATGTCTGGATAACGTGACTGATGTTGGATTGATTTTTTTTCATTTACTATTTTACTTTTATAGTAATTTTATTGCCACACAGTCAGCTTGGGACACAAGGAAGACAGCACAATGTCCTCTTTCAAACAATAGTCTGAGACAACTTTAGGTAGATAACTAAACAGGGATGAACCACCACCTTAACTCTATAGATCACCAAATAGGGAGTATGACTGAATAATGCCGCCATCTTCTGGGACAACGTAGGCAAGGGAATTGCCCGAATATTCCAAAATGGAGGTTTCTAGAGACCCGAAAGCACCAAGTTTAAATCTCACGGCGGCAAAAGGGACCGTACAGGTGGAGCCACATGCCAAACCCCCTGAATGAAGGTACGAACTAAAGAGTGCATGGCTAGGGGTTCGCTGAAAGAAGATAACCAAGGCAGACACCTGGCCCTTGATGGTACTCAAGGCCAACCTCTGCTCAACATCCCGTTGAAGACAGGCAAAGATCTGAGGATGAGCACTAAAACAACTCACACCAAGAAATGTATGCTTTCCATGTATAAAATCTTGATAAAAGTTGACTTCCTTACCTTCAACATAGTAGGGATCACTGATCCAGACAAACCTCTATTCCTCAGTACTTGTCTTTCAACAGCCAAGCCATCAAAACCAGCGACTGAAAAGCAGGATGGAAGCTCAGCCCTTGGGACAACTGGTCCTCTGAGAGGTAGCCCCCAAGGGATGTTTACAGCCACCAGAATGACCAGAGGACCTTTGCCCTTGATCCTTCACAGGCACTGCAGCCGAGGAAGGTATTGGCCCCAGGACACCTGCATCGTCTACCAGAGGAACCGTGACCTCGCCACGAACCACAGTATCTTCCTGTTGAACCAGACCTGCTAATGGAGCCACGTACAGGCCTGTGCAAAAGGAACTACCTTGAAGGTGGACACCACCAGGCCCAGAACCTCTATGCAAGTTGGGAGAGAAGACACAGCCTGTGGTTCCCCAAGTTTGACCACCCTGGTCAACATTAAATCCAGAGTCAGACCCGGGTGATTCAATTTCCTGGACAGAGATAGGGGGGACTTTGGTTAGCTCAGACGTCACCCGATCCTTTGCAGGAATTATATCCTTACAAGGAGACCCAGGGCATAAAAACCCCTAAATGTACACAATCTGCCCCCCTTCTTAAGTACCCCCCAAAAGCATCATTTCATGGATCCCCTTGATGCTCACCAAGGAGTTTCACTAGGCCGGAAGCCAGCGAAGATGTCCCTGCACCCTAGTTATGGGTGAGGGCAGACCTTCATGCTGAATGGGGTCTGGTCTGCAGGCCCAGAGAAGCCAGCCCTAGGCGTACCAGACCAAGTTTGCTTGGAACCTCCCGAGGACGATTTGAGGGATCTGTTTCCCTTATCTGCAGTCCCGGGAGCTCGAAATAATTTCCTATGGGCTGAGAAGGAAGGTCCACGTTTACGGGACCCCTTCCCTTTCTTAGGCTGTGGCAGGAAGGTACTCTTCCCCCATGACAGCTTTAATGATGTCATCCAGGGTAGCCCTAAACAGGCGATCACCTTGAAAGGGCAGATTGATGAGAGCTTTCTTAGAGGCTTGGTCTGCAGACTAATTCTTAGGCCCCAGCACGCATCTAACCACTACTGCTGAAACAGAGTTTGGACAGCATGAGGGCCACATCCAAAGATGCATCACTGCAAAGTGTTTAGAGACCACAAAAAGTTGCTTTGGTTGCCCCCACTACTAATATACAAACTTGTCAAAACAGGGAAGGTAAGGAAACACCTTAACTGCACGAGGTGCCTTGTGTGTACCAAAAAGGGACAGCCACATCCGTGGCCACAGCCTCCATTTTTAAAGTCTCATGCACTGCAGAAACAAGTGCATCCACCAGCATTCTTTCCTTCTCTGCTGTGACTGTGGAGGAGTCTTTGTCACTTTTGGATTGATCAGGGAGCGTAGTATCAAGTCCCACTGGACAGGCCACATCCACAGCAGACTCCGAATCAGAGGAGACAGACTCAGAAGTTGGGGGACGCTTCCTGCTAGGCCTTTGCCTGCACACCACCTCCACCCGGGATACCAAGGACTCTAGGACTGCCGTGCGCCCATTAATAGGGAGCCGGGGTTCCGAGGGACCTGGCGGCTCCATGAGTGGGACTGGGGGAATGCGACCCTGAGGCTCCATTGGATAAAGGGAGACCCTGCAGCACAAAAAAAACAAAACGACTCCCCCACTCAGGGCACCACTACCAAGCTGGAGGATACTGGATCGGAACTCGGCATGCCACGTGTCTCCTCTAAGAGGAGGGGCCCGGAAGCTCCGCATATCATGGAATGTAGAACAGTCAATACACAGAGACCTGCCTCAGTCTGTCTCTGCACGGCTCTGTCTCCAGCATTGCACCGGACCAAGGGAAAATGGCTGCCGTGATATCATGGACCACACGATCATGGCCGCCTGCTGAAGGACAACAAGCCAAACCAAGGGAAAATGGCTGCCAAACAGTCTAGGGATGAAGGGGAGATGGGGGACGACTTCTGCACTGGGACCCCCCACCAGACTCCAGGTACTGTACCCCACACTTATAGGGCAGTACATTCAGCAGCACATGAGCCCCCACCTCAGGAAACATTCACAGAGGTGGGGGAGATGTCTTGTCATGGCCTGACCTAGCAGGTAGCTGCGATCTGCATGCGCACGCTGGCCAGACCACTGGATCTAGATTAGCCTGGCAGTTGATTGTAGATCTACCAGGAGAAAAAAATAAATAAGAAATCAAAAAGGTGCATGGAAGGAGAAAAAAAAAATTGCTAGTACCAAAAGATCCCAGCAGGGAGCCTAGATCTTTACTCCTGGCTAGACGGAAACAAAGGGAATGCCTATAGCAGAGTGGGTTATATACCAGCTGAGGATGGCCCATGGGCGTAGCCAAGTTATTTTTTGTTCTGCCTAGTCCTACTCCTGCAGAAGGTGATATAACCCTATAGTTAGGATTAATGGAGCGCTATGTCCATCGATGAACTAAAAGAAAAAAAAAAAAACTTTTTGGTTTGTTCAGCTCACATATGGTGACTGAGTCACTGCATTTCTACAAGAATCAGCAGGTCATTTCTGTAATGCTGAAAATATGAAAAACTAAAACAAATTCAGCCACCACATCTAGGGACTTTAAACTGAAAAGAAGTTCTTTGTGGGTTTAGCTCTGCTGTAAGGACTTCTCCATATCTTTCAACTTGTAGTTCCTCTTTACATTGGCTAATAAAACATAAGGTTATTACTTTTGGATAAGGAGAACCTGGTTTCAGCTACACGAACTCTCATACTATAGTATTTTATTGCATCTTACCAAAAATCCACTGATCAATATCACTTGTTAAAGAAAAAAACAGGTCACATCCACTGCCAAAATTTTAATCATTTTAATGTTTTCACTAATGGAATGTAGAACAGTCAATACACAGGTATAAGAACTGTACAATAAAAGCTTTTCCCTTAGTTTAATCTCTCTATATAGTCAGTCTTAAAATATATTATAAAATAACGAAAAAATATATGTATACATTTCTTTGAAAAGATTAAATGGACATAGTCATGCAGCGAAAGACCTTCAGTGACTGACAGCAAAATAGAAATGAATGGTTTTATAAAAAATATGCATAGCAAAATAGCCACATACCTCTCCACACAAATAAAAGTAAACGTTTAAAAAAGGTCACAATTCATGAATTGTGTTTTTGTTTAGTGATAAGTATTTTTTTTCCCCTTGGGCCTGTTCACATCTGTGCACTGTTGGTTGTTTTTTGGTGTGCTACCATTGACTATAATGGAAGCAGTTTTTTTTTTTTTTTTTTACAAAACTCACTAAAGAGGCAGCAAGCAGGACTTTTCAAAAGCACAGCGCACCGCACAGATGGGAACAGTTACAAAGTATTTAAGGGGATAATTTTACATGTGCTTTTGACGCACTGAGCAGGTGCGTTTTAATGCAGCAAAAGAACACAGATGTGAACAGGCCCTTAGAATAGTTAAGACACTTTGGAGCCGATTCATAAAAGCTGGCATAAAACAGAGGAGTTTCTGTCCATACCAATCAGATATACAGTTTAATTTCTGCAAAAAATTAAAGGTGAAATCTGAAAGGTTGCCATCAGCAGTAACTTCAGTGCCCATTTCCTTTTCTCTTTTAATGAATCCTTCCCTTTGATCTTTATTCTAGTAGGCAGCATTAGCCGATTGTCTAATGACGTAGAGCCATTGTTGCTCTAGGTTTTTTTTTTTTTTTTTTTTTTGCAAAACCAAAAAGACCTCTTCTGATAGTTCTATCATACTGGTCATCTGGGGTACAAAGCCACAAAACCTTTTGAAACTAGATAATGTTCAAGTGTCAATTCAAACTACTGCACACATTATGTAGGTTATCACATAGCAATGTACTATAGAGAAAGAAAAGCTCATAAAAATCCCTGATTTATACGAACAACCTGGGGTAAGTTTATTTATCAAAGTAAGCCCTCCATAGCTGACTTTCTGAAAATACTAGTTGCTCAGCTGTGATGCTAACAATTTCTTAAAGTGAATGTAAACCCTCACATAAGTGAAGTGACTGGCCTCAGGTGATACACAGATGAAACCAATCCTCCAAAGCAAGTTGTACCTGTATCTACAGCCGTCTTTCCCCTACATCCAAAGTGCAGAATTTACACAGGATCTCTAAACTCTGAAAAGCAGGGGGCGGAGAGCTGAAGTTACATCAGTGAGGAGAGCTCTGAGAGCTGATTGGAGGGAAGGGACACAGCAACAGAATTGAGGTTGTCAATCAGCTGAAAATCCTGTCACCTTCTCTCTTGGTGTTAGAATGAGTCACTACTGACAAGTTTTCCTGATAGAGCAACAAAGAAGCGGACAGAAATGACACTTAGTGCTCTGTATTGAGTCAAGCACACACTATAGAGGGATATGCTTTGTCCATTTTATGTCTGAGGTTAAACACTTTAAGTCAATCAAGTATGCACAGCAGGAAAGTCATCAGGCCTGATCTGAATAATTGTTCTAGGCTAGTGACTCAAGGTACTGAAGCAAAAAAGGGTCAGAACAGCCAGGCTTGTTTTTCTTCCCATTAGTCGCTTGCTAACTTAAAAGTAACCTAACTGCAAAAACAGCACCCCTGAGTTTGCATAGGATCCAAAGTAGGTGGCAAGTTGAGGGTCGCATGGTAATCCTTAAATGCGCTCATCAGTCAGTCCAGTCCCAAGCATATGTGGGTCTCTGTTCATCTTCAGAGATAATTAATTGTCTGCAGTGGGTGAGCAAACTAAAGTTGGCCATAAACAGGCCATACAAAACTGACCTGATTCCCCCCATCAACAAATTTGAGGTGAATTGGGGACTCTTCCTCGCTGTCTCATTGTATTCTGACCGTGGGGAAACTTCCCTGCCATTAGAATACACAGATTAGCGCTGCTGTCTATTGCCTGCGGCGCTGATCGAGCAAGAATATACCAGCAGGGCAGTGGAACAGAAGTCGATGGGTAGATCCACTTCTGTGCAACCACAGCAGCCACACTTTGAGCGAGTCGGCAGGTCCTTCCTGAACCTGCCAAATTTTTTTAATACATGTATGGCCAGCTTAAGAGGTGCACATATGGACTGTAAAATAGAATGCCAGTGAGGGCTCACCTTTGAGACCTGCATAGATCTAATTTGGATTTCTGAACCTGAAATCAGACCTTTCCACCCAAATAACCACACTAGACAAAATGTTATGTTTCTATAGAATGAGCGCTTGCTGCATTCACACTCTGCATCAAAAGCAGACCCAAGTGTTCTGCAAAATGCTGGCAATTTTACTCAATGCACAGACAGCTAACAGTTCTGTTTTCAATGCCAGAACTACAATGGGTTCTTGAAGCGGCTGTAAACCCTTTACATATACCCACTGAAGTGACTGCCCTCAGATGATACACAGATGAAACAAATTCTCCTACATGAGTTGTACCTGTTTGTCTGCAGCCCACTTTTCTCTACATCAGTTGAAAGTACACAGATCAAAGGCTATTACTCAGCAGTAGAAAGCAGGGGATGGAAAGCTAATGTCACATATACACTGCAGAGCTAGCGTGCAGAGCTCTATGAAACCTGAGTGAAGGAGATGATACATCCCCTCTATACACTGCAATAAGCAAACACACACAACTGAGGCTGTCACCTGCCGTGTGATTGGGGGGGTGGGGGCATCACCAGGGAGGTTGTTGTGTTGATATAGAGTCTCATCAGTGATACATTCAAATAGCAGAGAGAGGAGAGATTTCAAAGAAATATGCTTTGTAATTTTTCACGCTAGAGGTTTACAACAATTTTAAAATTGGGTTCACAATTAAAGCGTATGTAGCTCACAGCAGGGGTTGGATGTGTGCCTGTTCTTTGTTTCAGGGGCGAATCGGGCTTGAATTTTTGCCTGAATTCGGACCTGAAACTGAGCCAAAGACGCACAGGACTCCTGTGCAATCCGCTCCGCAGCCGCCACGGAGATGTGTGAACCAGCTCCATTGAGAGCCAGGCACACTCTCCTGTCATATGGATTGGATGTGGGGAAACCCACATCCAATTCGCATATGTGAATCCACCCTAAATATGAACATGTGATCAATGTGTGGGTTTTGTCCAATTTGGAGTAAGGTTCCCATTCCCTGCCCAATGGCTACAGACAGCATAAACATTGTTGGGAATGCATTTGATTTGTCATATAAAAAGGTCTGGGTTTTATTTATACACACTGAAAATTCACTATTACTTTCCTTTTCCCAATCAATCCTGTGCTATTAGAAATGTGTGCATAAATCTTATGTTATAAGAAATGTGTGCAGAATAGAAAGACAAAATTTGTCTCTTTTGTACTTCAAAATGAGAAACTATTCATAATGAATATTCAATTTTTTTACAACAATATCATATTTAAAACCAAAAGCATTTTCTTAGAGTATAAACACAACAGGTTAACAAAACTAAATATTTTATACCCATGTATAAAATATTCAATACAAAACACAACTTTAATTTCATTTTAGAACAACGTTCAGAGCATCAATTTCAAGGAGCAAAGAAACAGAACAGGTTCTCCCACACTGCTCTATTCCCTTTCCAAACCCTTGAAACAATGCTACTATATTTCATGCATTAAAATGTAAACAAAGAAAATAATATCCTTTCAGAAGGAATAGAAAAAGTAGGTTGTATTTACTGGTCATATTTTAAAGATGTACGTAAGATATCTTAAAAATAGGGTTCTGCACCTTACAAAAATTACTTATTTGATCTACAAAGGGCAACATCAGGATAATAAAGATACCAGAGCCAAAAAAAAAAAAAGCCGCGTTCCCAAGTATTTTTTTCTATACATTGCATCTCTGGAGTCATCAGGAATTACTACAATTTCATGGCCAACAGAAATCATACAAAATATATATATTACACACAATATATATATATATATATATATATATATATATATATATATATATATATATATATACATATATACACACACACACACACACATATATATATATATATATACACATATACACACACACACACACTTAAATCAGCTTCCATAGAATTTTCAAGTCATGGGTGTCCCTATAGGAATCAAAGGCATTGGAAAAAAAAAAAAAAAAAAAAATTTTTTTACACTGTACCTTCAGGCCAAGTCTGACAATTTGTCATACATGTAAAAATCAGCATTAAAACTACAGTACCTAAAAATCTCCATAGGTGATGCTTTAACCACGTACCGACCGCCGATAAACATCCTCACTTTGAGGACGGATATCATTGTTATGGCAGCAGCTGCCATAACCCCGGTATCCCCGTGTTCGGCCAGCTACAAGATAAAAGTGGTCTCTGCGGCAGATTCGCCGTGAGATCACTTATCGGCGGCGGGAGAGGGCCCCCCTCCCCACCCGCTGTGCTACGGTGCCCTCCGCCGCTTACCGGAGCAGTCAATCCGGTTCTTCTCAGGGCTGTGCATGGAGATGAGTGAGGGGAAGATGGCGACGTCAAAACGTAATTTCCGCCCATAGATTTTAAAAGGGACATTTTTTTAAAAGATTTTTTTAATTACTTTTTTTATTGCATTTTAGTGTAAATATGAGATCTGAGGTCTTTTTGATCCCACATCTCACATTTAAGAGGTCCTGTCATGCTTTTTTCTATTACAAGGGATGTTTACATTCCTTGTAATAGGAATAAAAGTGTCAAAAAAAAAGTTTTTTTTTTTTTTTTTTAAAAACAGTGTAAAAATAAAAAGGTAAAATAAATAAGAAACAATTTTTTTTTTAAATGCGCCCCCTTACATCGAGCTCGTGTGCAGAAGCGAGCGCATACGTGAGTAGCGCCCGCATATGAAAACGGTGTTCAAACCACACGTGAGGTATCGCCGTGATCAGTAGAGTGAGAGCAATAATTCTAGCCTTAGACTTTCTCTAACTCAAAACAATCTGTAGAATTTTTTAAATGTCGCCTATGGAGATTTTTAAAGGGTAAAAGTTTGTTGCCATTCCACGAGCGGGCACAATTTTGAAGCGTGACACGTTGGGTATCCATTTACTCGGCGTAACATTATCTTTCACAAAATAAACATTGGGCTAACTTTACTGTTGACTTATTTTTTAATTCGAAAAAGTGTATTTTTTCCAAAAAAAGTGCGCTTGTAAGACCTCTGCGCAAATACGGTGCGACAAAGTATTGCAACGACCGCCATTTTATTCTCTAGGGTGTTAGAAAAATAAATAATGTTTGAGGGTTCTAAATAATTTTCTAGCAAAAAAACACTGTTTTTAACTCGTAAAACACATCTACAAAAGAGGCTCGGTCCTTAAGTGGTTAAAAGACATTACAAGTTACCAGTTTGGAATTACACAGGTCTGGTGCTAGTATTGCTCTGATATTCGCAGCGATACCTCATGTGTGATGCAATTACCATTTTCATATGCGCGTGTGACTTATGTATGCATTTGCACATGAGCATGGGGGTAGGCTTTAAAATGTTTAAAAAAATTATTTAAAACTTAACACTGTCCCTTTAACTTTTTTTTCAACTTTATTGTACACATGGGATGAACAACATCCCCTGTGATAGCAATTAGCATGACAGGTCTGCTTTATAAAGAGATCTGGGTCTATTAGAGATTGGTTTGATCAGATGCTTTACAAGCCACTAACAGCTTGTAAACAAACCAAAACTAAACTAAAGTGAGAAAATCCTTGTTGCTTCTGTTTTTTTACATCACAGAAGGAAGCCGGGTAAGGGGGAGCCCCCTTCTGTGCCCTGTAGAAGTGATTGAGCAGCTGTGTAGTCGCTCGGATCAATTCCACATGAAAGCCCATTGTCGGCTGAAAACTTTGATACCAGGATGATGCCTGCAGGTATCATCTCGGTATAACTGCGTCAACTTGAGGGAGTATGGGTACGTCCTAAAGGGTTGAAGTGGTTAAAATATACAAAAGTTGCTTCCATTACACCTGGAATCTATGACCACCTGTTCAGATTGGAAAACAAAAACACAAAAAAAAAAACAACCTTTTTTTTCCCCAGGTTACATAAGAGGAAAGGCACCATGTAATCATCCTATATTCCCAGACTAGTAATAAGAGGACATTAAACACGGAATGGAAAGGGTGTAGACGGGAATTTTCTTCTCCATTTCTTGTATTTCCACCTGGGGGTGCACGTTGATTTTCATCATCGGACATCTCCCAAGTAAGAACAATTTATTTAACCTTCCCTATGATGCAATACAACAAAGCAGCAGAATATCCAGTATGGTTTTGAATACCTTTTTTTAAAAAAAAAAAAACATTTAGAGTTAAAAAAAAAAAAAAGCTGAACAATTTTAATGAAGGGGGGGAAAAAGAAAAGTTTTTGAAGTGTTATTTTGAAAAATTACATTTGCATAATTGGCAAAATATTTGGTGAACAAATCATGCAATTTTTAACATGCTAGAGTTACATTAAGGTTACATCCAATAAACTGTATGCCTCTAGACATTCAAATGTGAGGAGCGTTACAGGGCTGAAGAACATACTACAAAACAAGCCAGTTGCTTGACATTGCATTCATGTGCTTTTTATTTTCTGTGCTACCACAATGTTTTATTTGGCACAATAATGCTGAACTCCAGAAATTCAGCCATTTTGATAATATGCAGGTATACTCTGCGTTAAGTCTGATGGGGTGCATGCTACCTCCTGGACTTTTTACATAGGACAACTTTTTTTTTTTTTTTAACTCCCAGAGGTCTTACCACTCCCTCTTACTTTACCTCTCTGAGAGGAAATAAGCACACAGCAGCTCTGCCTGCCCCTCCCCACTACAAAGACTTTTGTGATTGGGCAGGAAGAGGGGAGAGGCAGGGATAGAAGTGGCATCACCTCTGCACTTAAAGGAGCTGAGATGAGAAGGTACAGCATCGGAGCTCCAGAAGTGATCTTCCTGGAGTTGAAATTAAAGCTATATGTCCAAGAGGTGGCATACACCTCATTCGACTTCACTCCTAATATGCCTGCCAGTTCAGCTTTAAGCAGATGACTGCCACAATCTAATCTTCATAGAGCCAGAAATAAAAACACATTTAGAGTCAGTAAATCCCAGGGACTTATTCGGTTATTAAAAAGATGTGCAGACAAAAAAAAAAAAAAAATTCACTCAAGGCAGATCTTCGTACACCCAGTATTCTATTCAAGCGCATGAGCTGATGAAAACAGAATAAAATGAAAGTTGCCAGCGACCCCATCTAGTGACGTCAGCGCTGACAATTATTTCTTTTAGCAGACTTGGATAACAGGGAGCTCCCAAAAAGGAAAACCGAAATTTGAAAAATGCAAAACATACTCTTACTATGCCATTGTTTTCACTTTACTTTTAGGTTTCTAAAGATTTAGTGCACACAGGTGAGCTTCATTTTTTTTTTTTAAATTAAATCTCTCCAAAGGCTTCCAGGATCACATTTGCAATTTAGCAAGCTGGCTTGTGGATCCTTTGGTCTTTCAAACCATGGTATCGTTAAATTCTTTATTCAATTAAATCTATGATTCCAGGGTAGAAGCTCTAACACTGCACTTCCTGCCTGCCAAGCTGAGGCTATCAGTAGCGCCCATACTAGCACTCAAATCATCTCCGCCAGACTGTAATCCATCAAACTAGCAACAATCCTGCTTTTAATCACCTGCTAGCATCACGTTCTCACTCTTCATTCACATAAAAGACTATCGGACAAAAAGAAAAAAAAAAAAAAAAATGAAAGACGAGTTCCCTTGCCCCTCAAAAAAGTGCCCACAAATTTTTCCTCCTCTCCTATATATTTTGAAGTGAAACGTGCTGCATTTAGATTTACAAAATGTTGTATTTGATTTAGCAGGTGCTGGTTTTGCCAGCATAGTATTTCGATTTCCAGGAGGGCCAAACAGTAATTACCCTCGAGCTGGAGTTCTGAGGCCAGCGAATAGAAGGAAAAATCACCATTTCTTGCAATGCTTGTTTCGCTAGTTCTTGTCCAGCTATGTCATCTAACTTGAGATTGGCCACAGTCTACAATTTCATTCAGTCCAGTAGTAGATGTTGGCTTATTTGGTCTAGTATCTTTCACTCCTGCACTCCCACTGGCTGTATGGAAGGAGATTGGCCTATGTGAGAAGGAGGAACTGGAGCTGTTGGGTATCCTAGGTAAATGGGAAACTACTGGAGATACAGCTTCGGGTGTGGTTTTTGCATGAGGGAGAATTACTGGCAATGGAGACCGCATCTTTCATTTTTGGAACTGCACCCCTTCAGAAGTCCACTGCATAAAGGCAGGTTAATATTGTCACCATGTGCTTGTTCTGACCTGGTATATCTGCCAATCACTGTAATCGATCCTGTGCGATTAGAGTTGTCATTTTAGTTTGTAGACATTATGCTCAGTCATTGCTTACTTTGCCCTGTGACTAGTACTGCAATTCCCTTCACCAGCCCCTGAATTCCTTTTATGTACCCTTTTACAGCTAGATCTTTTTAAACATTCAAAAGGCTGGCCTGTCCCGAGCAGCAGCTGTTCTGAAAGAGGCAGCATCCTGCTCACAGAGGACCCCACAATTCTTTGTCTGCCATGACCCTTGTAGGGGAGCCACTCACAGAACCAGGTGTACAGAAAGTAGAGCTGAAAGGAGAGGACATTAAGTAGAGAAAGCAGGGAGCATGAGGTATGAAAACGTGTATACGTTCCACTTACGCTGTGAAGTCTGAGCGAGCCAAGGGCTCGGGACCCGTACAGGCCATTTGGGTCAGTGGCTACTCCTTTACCCACGCCCAGAGCCACCATAAACGACCAGCACGGTGCCCAAATGCCCCTGTCCCGGACTAGCCTGCTTCACACTACAAGACTTCCAGTGATTTCACATGTCATGTGGATTTATCCTCTATTCAGGATTTTTTAAATATCAAATATAAAAAGAGACATCATTTTCATTTCTATTGTTTCAATTATTATAATACTACATCAAAACTATGGGGGGGGGGGGGAATTCATCAGCATTATCCATGGCTTCTAAATAGGCTGAAACCTAAGTACAAAGCTTCTATGCTTTGACAAGATTTTAGGAAAGAGTATAAGTTATGTATTTAATGTGCCAAAGTATATTACAGTAACTGATCAGGGGAAAGTCTAGATGCTAAACTACCCACTGCCAAAAAAGATGGCAATTTGTGACCAAAGATGATGGCACGCATAATACAAACATTTTTGTAGTCCTGTAGTATTACAAAGTATACAAATGATGCTACCTGCTACTTGTGCATGCCATATGAAGCATGCAAAAAAATCTGTGCAAGCTTTGACCTGTGGAAAGCAGCTCCATAAGTCCACTCCTTACTGCCAACACTCTCAGACCAGGAACACAAAAGGTGGTGGTGGTGGGGGGTACCAAAATTATTTCCCACAACAGTTTTCCCAACACCCATGGCCCCATAAGAGCCACGTGTGCCAATGAGACAGTATTTTCAACACTATGTGCTGGGCAAGTAAAACATTACACAAATTATTCTTGCCAACTTAGTTCAGATGAAGCATACCGAGCCTTAAAACAATCCCCTTTATCCATAAAGGAATGTTTATGTACATGGCATTTCACCATGTTGGATTTAACAAGTTACCCATGTTTTCTGCATCTGGGAGAAAGTAAAGATAACAAAAGTTTCAATAGAATAAGGGACATACCTCCACGGTACAACATACATTATAGTTATGAACATATTTACATCTCATGTCCCACCAGGTCTATGCAGAATTCTATCTGGTGGCACATTGGCTTTGTTCACATTGTAAATCCTTCTGCTTTTCAGTAAGGTTACACAATGTACTTCTCCTAAAATCCCAATATATTAACATTGTATATATTTAACAATTATCCCAGCAGCCATCATTCTCTTTACAACATTAAAATAATTGCACCAGCTCATGTTGTGCACCATTAATGTTCATGGACAAGTTCAAGTCCTAAGCCTTTCCATTTCTTCTGCAGTTTGTAGACCTAAAAAGGTAAATAATGAAAATCGAATTGACCTTGTCATCTCATCAAGTATATCTTATGTAGATTATTCAGAAGACCATAGTAAGAATTTTTTGGGCATTTTCCCCAAATATCCGGATTTGTATTTGTTTAGCAAGTTAAGCTTCTCTATGTATTATTCTGGAGCTGAGGGCAGTCTTGGCCTTGGTTTTGAGTCTGCATTCCCATTTGCAGTTGCATATGGACATGTCTCTGTTCCATTATTCCAGGAGGTTGACCTGTTGATTGAATACTTCCCAACACCAGTGTTTAGCAATTGTTCACCGTTTGGATCTACAATAAAGAAGAAAATCTCATAAAAGATCAGAAAAAAATAGGAACGTAAAATTTAAATAAACACTGGTTAACAAGCAATTGCATTAAAGCACAACACCTCCAGAGATCTTCATTTTGTGTGGAATGAGACACAGGTTGATCCCCACTGGGTCTTCGCTGCAGTCTGTAACCCTGGCAGTGAGATCCTCATCAAAGCTACGAAAGACTGAGCTCAGTCAAGCTGTTGACACTGGTTTAAAGGGAAAATGGTATTCTCCCAGCTAGCACATTATTGCAGTGGCTAATGTGGTCAAGCTATGGACATTCCAGTATTTATATATTCCCAACAAACTGTAAATAAGTTGAACACCACACTCACTAGCATCTGTTGTTGCGGGCATTGTGGAGCAATTAATCTTTAAAGGTCACAGCAGAATCACTGACTTTGTTGAAAGTGTTTTCCCAGGCAACTATATTTACTGCCTGTATGTACTTAAAAGTCGATAGCCTGGCCACATGTTCACTTTAAAGACGATTTATTTTCACATTTTTATATGCTTGTTCTTCCACAAAAATGTTATTGTATTAGATTTAGAGGTTTGAAGATTAACCACTAGAGAGAACTCTATATTTTACTCCACTGCAGTTGAGATACATGGAAAGCATTCGTTTCAACAAGTTGGCAGACTCCGTGGGGGTTATTTATACCTGAAGAGTGCAAAATCTGGTGCAGCGCTATGTATCAGCTTCCAGGTTTTATTGCCAAAGCCTAGTTGAACAAGCTGAAGTCAGAAGCCGATTGGCTACAATGCACAGCTGCAACAGATTCTTGCATTTTTAGGAAGGAGCAATAAAGCACAACCTTTGTGCAGTACTGCATAAAGAAAATAATAAAATGGGTCTTTCCTTAAACATATAAATACAACTTCTACACAGAAATTTTAAACTTTTTTTATATTGATAATCTTGCGTCAAGCTATTCGTTTTTACAACTGTAGCCAATTATAGCTATACATCCCATTAAGACAGGTTCCCCATACATTCCTACAAGAAATCCACTCTGGGAAAACATACACTGTACTGCTCTGCCCTGCAGCCATGCTGATGTGAGGTCAGGTCTTTGCAGTGCACCAACACAGCATAGAACGCCTGAAATGGAATCAAACATTGCCACATTCTGCTTCAAGTGGGAAAATCTATTTTGAATGTAGTGGTTTTCCAGAGTTTTTTAGACTGGTAGCTTTACTAGATTACAGAGTTAGATAAACAAATTTCACTGTAAACTAGTTTCTAACAAACCACCGTCGTCAAGTGTGTACTTCGAGAGAAAAGGGAAAAAATGCTGGGTGAAAAGTATCTTACTGTATTCCAGAAATGTTTTTGAAACAGGGCTGGGAACACCTGCGGCTAAGGGACCTACAATCTACAAAAAGTTTTGAGAGTATTACTTACAAGACCTCCCATTTCCATCCATACATGAATCACTACAACAGATCAGTGCAGGGCTTATTTATGTAGCCTAATCAGACATTTAAAGAATGCTTGGTCTATATCTCTTTCAAACCTAGGCAAACTTTATCTGTTAAAAATTAGAGGAGTTTGTACATAGGCTCCAAGTGGAATGGAAAATGTAAATTGTTTAATCACCAAGTTTTCTTGGATTTTTACTGTACTTCTAAAACAGATTAGCTAAATTTAGATCATGTCTGGGTCCATACTTGATTTGGGTCTTCTTACTAAGGTCTTTATTGATCCAAAGTGTATATCTAAACCCAAAAACAAATATTTAATATATGGAAGGTTAGGCCTCATGTAAAAAAACAAGACTAAGCATGAGTGACTCGTGTGAAACGCATCAACCTGTCCTGTGTTTGTCTGGCTTGGTGACAAATGACTTTCAAAAATTTGACTGTCTGTGCTACCATTCCCTTTCTTCTTTCATTTGCATTCACAGTGGCGATCCAAGGTAAGCACCCACAGCCATCAAGTATTTCACCAATTACCTGAGCGGTGTACATCATGTTCAGAACTTTTAAGCTCTTGTTTTAACACTTGCTCGGTAAGAGTGGACTTGTTTCTATCTACTCTATAGAATATTGGAAAGCCAAATTACACAGGATGTCAGACGGACTTTCAAACAACCTTCAAATAACCCATAAATAGCCAATGCCCAGGGTACTTAAAGCAATAGTGCAGAGGGCAATATAGGTTCAATCAGGCTTTTATTCAGGAAATTGGAAAAAAAAAAAAAAAAAAATCAATGAGCAAGAAGATTAGAGCCTATTGCGAATCTTGCACAATGTCCGAGTATGTAGCATTGGAATGGATCCCAAGGGGACTATGTATAAAAAAGTTCCCAACTTTTAAACTCTATGATAATGATCTTAAGAAAATGACTGGTACACTCTACATGTTCCATTGCTCTTATGAATTATTATTTCATCTAAAACCAAGGAGATTGAGAATCTACAAAGTGAAATCTCTGCTTTACAAGAGGATATTAAGCCTTTGCAGAGTACTGCTGACTTGGATAGACTATTAAAATGAAAGACCTAATCGTTTGGAAAAAAATTAGAGACCAAGACAGAAAAGATGTTGAGACAAACTGGACTATGACACCAACTTGATCTATGTATGCAGGCATGGACAAGGTCGGAGTCTTTCCTCTGGTAAACATGTGAGCTTCTTGGACACTGAAGCAGAATATATAGAGGAATCAATGTTACATCCGACTCCGATCACACAGCCACCTGGACGGCAACAGGGTGCCAGCATGCCAATCGCCCCAAAAAAACGGGGCACAGAAACTGAGACCTTACAAGAGGACAAGAAATCAAGACCCAAAAAGACACGAAGGGGACAAAACAGACGACGTTACAGGAGGTGGCAATCGCTATCCGAAACAAACCCAGACACGCAGGACTTGACAGGTCCTTGGAATGTGTTGAATCTTTCCAACAGGACTTTAACTCCGGAAGAGACTTCCTTACTTTCTAAGGGACTAAACATTTTCCTATTAAGGCATTTTAATGTGCTTGATACCATTTTGGACATTAATAAATTTATAAGGAATTTAGCGATCAAAAAACATTTCAAAGAAGGTTAAGTTGGGAGCCCTGATGTCTGATTCAGAGAGTTAAATGTTGATTTATTCTTTCAGAGATCACTGTGCTACAGGAGAGTTGGAAGAGTCATGGGAAAGTGGTTTGGAGACAAATGCAGACACTAATATTGATTTCATTCTTTCCTTTAAAATCAGATCAGAGTTTTATCCCATTAGTGCACGGTGTTCGGAGATGGAAAGATTAAAAAAATTGGTTGAGAGAGATCTCACCGCTTTGGATGCAAAATTGCCCACTAGCACGTGCACTAAGCGAGATAACCTCTCATCTAAAGAAAGGATAGCTCTCAAAAACCTGGAGGAAGACTCATCTATTATTCTTAATTCCGATATGGGAGGTCTGGTGGTAGTGTTAGGAGTGGAGACCTATAGAGAGGAAGCTGAACGACAATTGTTGGACAGATACACCTATTTGAAATTAAAAAGTGATCCAACAAAGAAGTACAAAGTCATGTTAACATCACTAGTAAATGAAGGAGCTACACTTGGAATTTTTGACCGCAAAATGTGTGAGAGAGTGATACCACAATATCCTGTGGTGTCAATTTTTCACCATCTCCCCAAGACCCATAAAGGTTTGAATTAATTGCAGGGAAGACCTATCATTTCTGGGATTGGCTCTCTCAATGAGGGATTAGGCCAATGGTTAGATAACATCTCACAGCCCCTGGTCCGTAGACTCCCTAGCCATCTTTAAGATACAAACCATCTTTTAAATATTGCAACTATTAGATGGGATGAACACTATGTGGATTACCTGCAATGTAGCTAGCCTCGATTCCTCCATACCCCATGGTTTAGCCATTTAAGCAGTCAGTTTTTACTTGGAACATTACACCAATTTCACGCTGGGAGGTCCGTATGTTTGTTCTGGATGTACGGTAATAGCTTTTGACCCATATTTTTTGTTTTCAATGGGAATAAGTTTTGCAGAAATGCAGAGCCACGATGGGGTGAAATTTTCACCCTCCCTCGCTAACCTCTATTTGGGGTGGTGGAAGCGGTCCAGTATTTATGGATCTAGCAATCCGTTCAGATGGCATATTAGATTGTTCTAACGCTACATAGACTATCTGATATTCATTGTAGATGAACGTATGGGTACCTTGGACTCCTTTTTGGAATATCTAAATGATGACAGAAATTTACATTTTTACGGGACAGGCTGACAAGAGTGAAGAACGCTTCTTGGATGTTCATTTGTGTGTTTCAGGTACTAGTGACAGCACAGATCTTTATAGAAAACCTTTGTCTGGAAACAAACTCTTGATGGCAGATTCAGGACATCCAACATACCATTAAGGGCATCCCTGTTGGCCAATTCTTGAGGGTTCACTGTATCTGCAGTAACCAACAGCCATTTGAAAGAGAAGCAAAGGCTCTATATGGACGTTTTTCTGCAGAGCGGATACCCCAGATGGATGTTGGCTAGAGCTTCATCTATTGCAGGTTCTAAGCAGAGGGATGAGCTCTCAAAAGGGGAATAAACTCTGTAGTCAGGAAAAAGTTTTCAACAATAAGTCCTGGTTTACACCTATGCATTTTTTAGTGCATTTTCCGATTTGCAGAAACACACTAAAGTCTATTTAACATGGTTTCCTATGGGTCATGTCCATATGTGTGTATGCACATACACACACACTGTGCATTTTATGGAAAGGACTTTTTCTGGTTTTTGGTTCCATATAGACTTCAATGGATCAAAAACGCGTATAGAAAAACACAAAATGCACCTGGAATATTCAAACTGCAACCTGCATTCTGCATAGGTGTGAACCAGGCCTAAGCGACTCACGTTGAGCACACCTTTCAGTTTGGAATTTGGTGAAATTAAGAACATTGTACATAGATATTTGCCTATCCTTTGAAGATCAAACTTGTGCTGATATTCTCAAGAATGGTATCAATATTGTTTCTGGGAGAGCTCCTACATTAGGAAACTCGCCGTCACCCAGTCTATTTAAATCCAGCAAAACACAGTCCCTTACATGGCTACACTTTAGGGGCAATTATTGCTGTGGCGGCACTGGTTGCCCTTGTTTAAGACATAGTAAGGGTAATGTTGTTCGTTCGTATTCAGCTGAAAAGGAACAAAAAATACAATTTTATAATTGTAATTGGGCGAACAACTAGACGTTTGTGCATGAAGAGAGCTATGATGTAATCGGTATTGCTGAAACTTGGCTTCAATCCTCACATGACTGGGCTATTAATATTCCTGGCTGTGCACTCTTTTGGAGAGACAGGGTAAAAAGGAAAGGTGGCGGGGTCTGTCTCTATGTGAGAAGTGATCTCAAAGCAAGTGTGAAAGAGGACCTGGTTGATGGAGAGTGTGATGAGTCTGAAGCATTATGGGTGGAACTGCATATAGATGGGCGTAGTTCAAAGTTAATCATTGGAGTTTGTTATAGACCACCCAATGTTAACGAGGAGGTGGAGACTCAGCTCCTTGCACAGATGGAAAGGGCTGCAAGGGCTGGGACAGTGATAATAATGGGGGATTTTAACTACCCAGAAATTGACTGGAGTAATGGCACTGCTGGGACAGTTAAAGGGCAAACATTTTTTAAACCTATTACAGGACAATTTTATGGTCCAGTTTATTGAGGTCCCAACTAGGAATGAAGCTCTGTTGGACCTGGTAATCTCAAACCATGCAGAGCTTATTACTAATGTCCAGATAAAGGAACACCTGGGTAGCAGTGATCATAACATGATTTCATTTGATGTTAGCTGTAAACAAGAAATACATACGGGAAAGATTAAAACACTTAACTTCAAGAGCAAAGTTTCCAAGGATGAGAGATGCTCTCCAGGATTTAGACTGGGAGGGAATATTTGCATTGATAAACACAGAACAGAAATGGGAATTCTTGAAAAAAAGACTGTTTGGGACCTCACTGCAAAGTATATTCCCACAGGCAATAAGTTTAAAAGGCTAAAAACAAAACCTATGTGGCTCATGGCCAAAGTTAAAGAAGCTATAAACAATAAGAAAAGAGCTTTTAAAAAATATAAAAATGAAGGAACACTAGTGTCATTTAAATGTTACAAAGAATTTAACAGAATATGTAAAAAGGAAATCAAGGATGCAAAAATTCAAAACGAACGACAGATTGCAAAAGATAGTAGGACAAACCCCAAAAAATTCTTCAAATATATTAATAGTAAAAAGGCCAGTTCTGAGCATGTAGGCCCTTTACAAAATAATCTAGAGTGGGTGACTGGGGACAAAGAGAAGGCAAATTTATTAAATACTTTCTTCAGCTCTGTGTATACAAAAGAGCAAGGGGGAGCTCATGTCCATAATGGGGGTGGTAGTGACACAGCCCTGAATGATCCACAATGGCTCAAAGGTGATATAGTCCAGAATTATTTAGACAGAATAAAGGTAGATAAAGTGCCTGGACCTGATGGCATCCACCAACGGATCCTAAAAGAATTGAGCTCTGTAATTTCAAAGCCATTGTATCTAATTTTTAGGGACTCATTAATGACGGGAATAGCACCACTGGATTGGCGCAGGGCGAACGTGGTGCCTATATTTAAAAAGGGATCAAACCAAGTAACTATAGGCCTGTTAGTTTAACTTCTATAGTCGAGAAGATACTGGAGCGTTTAATAAAAGACCACATAGACGAGTTATTGCTGGAAAAAAACATTTTAAGCAGCAGACAGCATTGATTCATGAAAGACAGAAGTTGTCAGACAAACCTGATTTCTTGTTATGAAGAGGTAAGTAAAACCTTGGACAGAGGGGTGGCTGTGGACGTGGTATACTTGGATTTTGCAAAAGCGTTTGACACAGTTCCCCACACGCGGCTCATGTGTAAGGTAAAGTCTACAGGCTTGGAAATATCAGTTTGTAAATGGATAGAAAACTTTTCTAAGACAGAATTCAGAGAGTAGTGGTTAATGATTCTTACTCTGAATGGTCTAAGGTTATCAGTGGTGTACCCCAAGGTTCAGTGCTGGGACCCTTACTTTTTAATAGCTTTGTAAATGATACTGGGTCTGGGATCAAAAGTAACATTTCTGTCTTTGCAGATGACACCAAGCTATGCAGTGGAATAACATCCTTACAGGATGTCTCCAATTTACAAGCCGACCTCAATGCACTGTCTAATTGGGCGACTACGTAGCAGATGAGGTTTAATGTTGAGAAATGTAAAGTTATGCACTTGGGGGCTAAGAATATGCATGCATCATACATGCTAGGGGGAATACAACCGGGGGAATCCGTGGTGAAGGATCTGGGGGTTTTGGTAGATCATAAACTCAATAATAGCATGCAATGCCAAGCTGCGGTTTCCAAAGCAAGTCCTTTCTTGTATTAAGAGAGGTATGGACTCTAGAGAGATAATTTTGCCCCTGCTCAAATCATTAGTAAGACCTCATCTGGAATATGCAGTTCAGTTTTGTGCACCAGTTCTCAAAAAGGATATCGGGGAACTGGAGAAAGTGCAGAGAAGGGCAACCAAACTGATAAGAGGCATGGAGGAGCTCAGCAATGAGGAAAGATTAGAGGAACTGAATTTATTCACTCTTGAGAAGAGAATAAGGGGGGATATGATCAACATGTTCAAATATATAAGGGGTCCATATAGTGAACTCGGTGTTGAGTTATTCTCTTTACGGTCAACCCAGAGGACACGGGGGCACTCGAAGTCTAGAGGAAAAGAGATTTCATCTCCAAATACGCAAAGGTTTCTTCACAGTAAGAGCTGTGAAAATGTGGAATAGCATCCCGCCAATGGTGGTTCTGGCCAGCTCAGTAGATTGCTTTAAGGCAGGCCTGGATACTTTCCTAAATGTACATAATATAACTGGGTACTAATATTTATAGGTAAAGTTGATCCAGGGAAAATCTGATTGCCTCTTGGGGGGATCAGGAAGGAATTTTTTCCCCTGCTGTAGCAAAGTGGAGCATGCTCTGCTGGGGTTTTTTGCCTTCCTCTGGATCAACTGAGGGTAAAAATTGGGTATATTGGATTGTACGATATTTTTTATTTTATTTATTGTTTTTAAGGTTGAACTGGATGGACTTGTGTCTTTTTTCAACCTGACTAACTACGTAACTATGTAAATCCACCAACATTGCACGCCACTTTAATTGCTACCATGATGGAGATCTTTCAGCAGTGGAAGTACAGATCCTTGAAAAAGTGAATATACCTTAGAGGAAGGGTGGGGGGGAGGATTGTTCCAACTGCTCTGCAAGAGAGACGTATTTTGGATTTTTCAGTTTAAAACTCGTATGCCTCATGGTTTAAAACTTTGAATGGGATATTATAATGATCCATTTCTATGATTACACTATTGTACACTGTTATATCATTATAATTTTGTACGCATTTTGTGGTCCTTTCCTTAAATTAGGCCTGTTCCTTTTAAGGTTATGGGTATATTTGATCCTCAAAATGTAACAGACTTGGGATTTGCACCTCCACAATTTTGCTTGCATTTACGTATGTTTGTTTTTAACCACTTCCCATCTGGGCCAATTCTATCACGTCGCTCCTACATGTAAAAATCATAATTTTTTTCTAGAAAATTACTCAGAACCCCCAAATATTAGATTTTTTTACCAGAGACCCTAGGGAATAAAATGGCGGTCATTGCAACTTTTTATGTCACGGTATTTGCGCAACGATTTTTCAAAATTATTTAAAGAAATTAAAAAAAAAAAAAAAAAAAAAAACAAAACAGTAAAGTTAGCCCAAATTTTTTTTTATAATGTGAAAGATGTTATGCCGAGTAAATAGATACCCAACATGTCACACTTTAAAATTAAGCACACTCGTGGAATGGCGCTAAACTTCGGTACTTAAAAATCTCCATAGACGCTTGAAAATTAATGACAGGTTACATGTTTAGAGTTACAGAGGTCTTGGGCTAGAATTGCTGCTTTTGTTCTAATGCACGCGGCGATACCTCACATTTGTGATTTGAACGCAGTTTACATATGTGGGCATGACTTACATATGCGTTTGCTTCTGTGCACGAGCACGTGGGGTCGGGGGCACTTTAAATGTTATTTTTTATTTTTTAACTTTATTTAGTTTCTCTTTAAAAAAATTTTTTTGATCACTTTTATTCCTATTACAAGGGATGTAAACACCCCACATCTCTCCTTCCTTGGCTTTGTTTACTTCCGCTGGCCCGGACACGATGTCATAACATCGCGCCCAGGCCTCCGAGGGTCATAGAGATGACTGGGGACCATCTGGTCACAATAAATCTCGATGGTAACTTCCGGCGGCGACCAGGCGAAGCACTGGAGTGTGGTGCCGCTGAGCAAGACACCACAGCGCTGCCTGGATGATCACTTTAGCTCCCTGTTGTCCATCTGACATTCACCAAGATGTGCCTGCTTTTTTCCGGTTTCCAGTGAGTGCATTGCTACCAAATTAAATATTATAATATTGCTAGACTTAGATAGGCGCTGCTTGTCTGTTTTTCTTGGGAACGTCCCCTCCCACTGTACGTAAAAGCGATCAAGCGGCTGAACTGGCGCTACGATTGTTCTTACGGTGCACAGAATCGCCGGCTGAAAAAAGAGGATATCCGGATGATGCCTGTAGCTGCAAGCATCATTCAGATATCCCCACTCATATGACATACCGGGCTATTTAAACTTGCTACATGGTAATTATCACTTTAATTATTCACTTCGAGTTTATACAGCAATCTTGCTCGTTTGAATGGTTTTCTTTTGTGCCGCCCTATGATGACACTGTGACACAGTGGAATTACTACATTATAGATCTTGCGTGTTATTTCATTTAGTGTTAGCCTCCTTAGTAGGAATTGGTTCACACGTGTCATCAATAGGATTTTTGTTCACATGGTGTCATTTTTATATATACAGTAAAACCATAGTTTGAGTAACTTGTTTTCAGTGTGTTTCGCAAGACAAGCAAAATGTGCCACTACTTGTGGACCGCCTGCCGTCATTGTATGTTGGCTGTTTGAAGTGGAATACCGCTGTTATGGTAGCCGATAGCTGCCATCACCCCGGTATCTTCACCAGCGGACGGTTCTCTTTCAGATAAAACAAATAAAAGTGGTCTCTGCGGCGGAGATCACTTTTAAAATCGGGGGCGGGGGAAGACCCCCCCCCGCAGTGCTCCGGTAGTCTCCGCATCTTACCAGAGCTGTCGGTAGCAGCGGAGAGACCATCGCGTCCTTTCCCCTGTGAGACTGGATGCCGAGTGAGGGAAAGATGGCCCCCGCTCGGCTCCATAACACTGGATGACGGAAGCAACATCAAATGTCACTTCCGCCCAGTGGTCTTAAAGGGAATTTTTTTTTTTTGTTGCAAAAACACATTTATTGCATTCAAGTGTAAATGTGAGATCTGAGGTCTTTTTGACCCCAGATCTCACATTTAAAAAGGTCCTGTCATGCATATTTTTCAAGGGATGTTTACATTCCTTGTAATAGGAATAAAAGTGAACCAAAGTTTTTTTTTTTTAAAAGAACAGTGTATTAAAAAAAAAAAAAAATTTAAAGTGCCCCATCCCGCTGAGCTTGCGCTTAAAATAAGGACACTTACCTGTCCAGGGCGCCTGCAAAGTCTTCACCCGAAGCCGACCTGTCCCTTGGCTCTCGGGTGCAGGCGCCAACATCTTCAGTAAGGGAATCAGGAAGTGATAGCCTGGTTCCCTACTGCGCATGCGTGAGTCGCACTGCGTGTCCTGACAGGGTGGGGGGTGCGAAGGAGGGGCCGGACATGGCGTAGATCGCCACAGATTTGAAAGTGGGAGAGAATACCTGTAGTAGACAGGTATCTTCTCCCCCCTGAAAGATGCCAAATGTGACACCGGAAGGGAGGAGGAACCGGATAAGTGGAAGTTCCATTTGTGGGTGGAACTCTGCTTTAAGCTTTCTTTTAAGCTGGCTTATACAGTGTGTGCAGATTAAATGAAAAACGGCTAACAGATTCCACCATCCACGCTATACAGCAAAGAGGGACATCTCCCCGCTGGGCTACTGCTTACTGACAGCCACCGACAATGGATGTCAGAATACCTGAACAGTGACTGCATTTGATTGAGTGCAGCTGCTGTTTGGCCAACAATTTTCCACCCAACTCCTTTGATTTTCTTTTTAATTGACAGATGTTAGGTAGGTGTGTGTGTGTGTGTGTGTGTGGGGGGGGGGGGTGTTTTCAGGGTCTCAGACAAAATTTCAGCCAGTTTGGTTGACAATAGCACCTTCGAATGGTGGTTCCAAAAGGAATCGGCTGAAACTTGAGCCGCATATGGCCAACTTAAAATAGCCATCATATTTAGGGACTGGTGAGCTGCAATATTTTAATTTCAGGGTTTAGATAAGCTGTAAACTAATCATGTAACAGATATGTGCTTATGCAGTATGGCAATGTGCAGGTTCTGTGTTGATGTGCAGAGTACGCTGTCATTTGCAAATAGTTTCTGTACTTCACACATCACTGCTCTTTGTCATTTTCTACTGAAAAAGTCTAATGCAACTATGACTACACATTTTAACACCCAAATAACTGACTAGATAGCCGCTTTAAGCCTATGAAAAATTGATAAGTGGGTTAAACATCTAATTTATAACTCATAAAATATATAAGCATCAATTATGCTAGCTACAAAAAATGAATTTTTAAAGTGTACTACTACCAGCAATATATAAAAAAAAAAAAAAAAAACAAACACAGGATGGCACAGTCAGCTGCAGGAAGTGAAAAAAAGTAACAGATCTACTAACTGGATCAGCAGGTAATAAAACTTTTATTGGGGAACACAGAAAAACCACTGAAAAATGATAGTGACAAACTACATGCCATGTTATTTTTGACTTTGCCCATAGTTACAACAGTTTACTTTCTTTAGGTCAGTCTTTAAATCAAGCAACCCCTGACAACCAGCAGAGTCAGGTTGGAGAACTCCCATTTCTCCCTGTCAGGAAATACATTTTGATCACTGACCCATCCCCAGCCTGCTCATTGGATAGTGGAAGAACACTGAGAATGCCATCAATACATCACTGTGCAATGCAATTGTCTGCACTGTGCATACTACTGGCCCTTTATAGGTGGTTCTGCTCTGCAGGTGTTTTTAAATACAATGGTTTTTACGATGATCCTTGTCATTTCTCTTGCCATCTTATCTAACAGAGGTCCTGTGCACAGATGCAGTTGTAAGAGCTTTACTGCTCCAAATCACATATCTTAGCTCTATATTAATCCCTAGACAGCAGCTGTAAAACTCAAAGTATATAGCAACCTTAGGCCTCACGCATACTAGCATCGAAATAGAGCCTTCAGGCCCACAAAGCAAACCTTCCTAAATGGATCTGAATGCATCCTATGGTCTTCTAATGTTTAAACACTCGATAATTAGTGCTGCTGTGGGACTGATGGCTGAACAAATGTAAATGCATGTAACATGTTTTAAACCTGCTTTACCATCATACACATTTAAAACACAGGTTAAAGTGATTTGGGAAGCATACAAGTGGTTTAATATTCTTAGATAACTTTTCCTGTGTTTAGAAAAGCTAAATACAGGAGGACCAGTGTGCATGAGGCCTTGCATTCACATGTCTAATCTCCAACAAATCTGCCCCAGGCAAAACTGCATACTTTTTTTATTTCGATTAACTTCTAGAAGCATTTTTACACAGATTTTTCAGCTGCTATCTAGGGTTTGCTGAAGAACCAAGACACAAGAGAAGCTGCCATACAGATGATACAACAGCCTCAACTCACATGTACTGCTAGATGGAATAGCATAGGAAACTGCAAACATCACTTGCTTTACATTACCATTTAAAAAAAAAAAAAAAAAAAATTAAGTCTTATAGGTTGGGGAACAGCTGACCTTTTTGGTTTTTATTTTTAGCCGTGATCCCGATTAGAGGAGACTTACCTTCACTTACTGTCCCTGTGACATCAGGATAAAAATTGAAGGGAGCAGTAGTTCTTAGGACAGGAATGCACAGACAGTGACAATGCCAGACAGGCTAAACCTGCCTCAGTCTATTAAAATGTTCTTCATATAATTTAAGAGGCCCATGCTCCAGTCCAAAGACTACACAGGAGAAATCATGCTTTGTCATTAAGCTGTTCTTGTACAAGACTAATAAAAAAAAAAAAAAAAAAAAAAGTGCTCACCTGCAGACTTTTTCTGGGAATTTACTTTGCAATTTGTTTCTTCCTGAAGTCTTCTTTCAAACCTCCGCACATCTTCTAGAGACATACCTATGATACAAATATGAAAATAAATTGTTATAACCAAAACATAATACTGATTTCCTCTTTCTAGTCAAGGGTAGGTCAGTGACAACGCAACCTGTTAAAAAAAGAAAATCCTTGCAGAGCACTTAAGCCACCCTGTTCCTGGCGAGTTGTAGCCACTAATAGAATCCCAAGAGCAAAATCAGCCTTTGAAGACATGGGTAACCGCACACCACTTAATTATGCACAGTTAGGCCCCTTTCACACGGGCTGTCCAATCAGGTCTGTCTGTCAGCTTTTCAGGGGGACCTGATCGGACACTCCATTCACCTCCATGGAGCAGCAGATGTCAGTGGTGACATGTCCGCTGACACCCACTGCTATTCGATCCGATCCTCTCTGCCAAATCCAGACCGATGGAGGTCCTATTTTCCATCTGTCTGGTGGATTAAATGAAAGATGGACAAGTGGTCCGTTTTCATCCGATTTCCCCGTAGAGGTGAGCGGAACTGTCCATCTCTTCTCAGTAAGCGGAGATGGAATTGCCTTCTGCCTGCACAGCGGGGATCAGCGGAGCAGTCCCCCGCTGAGCAAGCGGATTCCGCAGAACAGAGACGCCTGTGTGAAAGGGGACTTATTAAATTATCCCATTTGAACAAAAAACAAATTATACCTGCTCTATGCAATGGTTTTGCAGCAGTTCTCGTGCACATCACTGAATTAGGCAAGTACTGGGGGGGGGGGTAACTGTAGCAAATGTGCAGAGAAGTTGACACTACAATGACTTAAAGTGCAGCATATAGATATTCCCCTTCAGAACAGTTTACATTATGGATGTCGACTCGTTGCGAGTACAGTAAATGAACATGTAAATGAGAAAAAATCTTTACCAAATCAAAGTTGTAAAAATACCCATAGCTTGCCAAGCTATTACTGTTTTTGAGTCAATGCTATTTTATTTTTAAGTTTATATTTTCGAACGGATGCTTTATGGCTATTTTTTCCCCAACTATATTATGTATAGTCTGTTTTACAAACATTTAATACATGGTAAACGGACCCCCAGAGAACTATGGCTTTAAAAGGCAGCAAAAATAGTTCCGGTTCCATAACCCATACAGGAAAGCTGTCCATACATAGATGGATTTTTTTTTTTTTTTTTCCAGATATGTAAGACACCACATCCAAGTAAAGTGGATAGAGGAATCCTCCCTGCTGCACTGTTGTATTCTGACAGGGGGACTCCTCCACTGTCAGAATACACTGATTAGACCTGCAGCAGATTGGCTGCATGCACTGATCGAGTAGAAATTCTCGAACATCGATCCAGCAGAAATGGCCATGGATGGAAATACAGCCAGTCCCTGTTGAACTGGTTGAATTTCGATCTATCTACAGCCAGTTTAAGAGACGAGTCATTGCTATGATCAATTCAATGCGTAAACTTCAGCATACTGGCATTTTGCCACACCATGACTTTAGAAAGAATTTAGAAAGTGAGATAGCAGGTATGCCTGACTGGGTCTGTTCATGGTCCAAAGGCAATTTACATTATATAAAAAAAAAAAAAAAAAAAAAACAAAAAACACAATGGCTAAGGTGCCTTTTTTGTTAAAGCATGATATAGAACTGGGATTCCTCCAGAGGTCGCTAGAGGTTGCTTAAGTGTTTTCCAATTATCTTTTTAGCCATCTGTGAGGGGAGTTTTTTCCACTGAGAATCACCGTCAGCGGCTCTTTTCCAATGACCATAAAAAAAAATTAAAAAATAAAAAATAAAATAAAAAAAAGGCCTTCTGCACTGACCATTAACAAAATGTGGTACTTCAGGGATATGTATTATACCAGTGTTTCTCAACTCCAGTCCTCAAGGCGCACCAACAGGTCAGGTTTTCAGGATTTCCACTATTTTGCACAGGTGATTTGATCAGTTTTCACTGCCTTAGTAATTACCACAGCCGTTTCATCTGAGGGAAATCCTGAAAACATGACCTGTTGGTGCGCCTTGAGGACTGGAGTTGAGAAACGTTGTATTATACAACACCTCTCTAGATCGGTCTTTATGAAACCACCACCAAAATTATGTTTTTTTTACATGTAGGAGAGGAATGTCAGAATTGTCCTGGACTGAAAAATGTTAAAGAAGTTTGAGAAAGGGTGGTCTAGCGAGTTCTGACGAGTTTGTAAATCACTTTAACAAAACTCCTTTAGAACTTCTAAAACCTGCATTTAAAACCAAGTTCCTAAATTGCAAGCTTTTACTTGAACCCAACCACCCAAATTTCTAAACCTCAAACTGAAATCTAAATGAAAATCATGTATGTTAAAAAAAAAAAAAAAAAAAAAAAAAAAAAAAGGGGGGGGGTTGCTTTTCGATATGTACATCCCGTAAAACAAAGCTAAATATTGTACCCACCATGAAAGGAGGCAAAGACCAAGATTCTATCTAATCCAAACACGTGAAATATTAATTTAACAAATCCATATTTGTGTATATATGGGAGATGCAAATGAGCCTTAAACTGTAAATGTACACAGGGTACCTTTGCTTTTATACTCTAATATGTTTTATTCAAATCATTTTAACCTAAACCTAAGTGAAGCAGCAATTTCTTTCATAAAGCAAAACAATTTACACTTACCATACCATTCATCCATCCAAGCCACAGCTTCTCTGTGTCCTGCGAACAATATGTCTTTGATATTCTGAAAGAAAAACAAAAATTAACCACTTAAGCCCCAGACCATTTGGCTGGCCAAAGACCAGAGCACTTCCAAACAAAATTGACGTCCTTTTTTTCCCCACAAATAGAGCTTTCTTTTGGTGGTATTTGATCATCTCTGCGGTTATTTTTTGCGCTATAAACAAAAAAATAGCGACAATTTTGAAAAAAAAAAAAAAAAAAAAAAAAAAAAAAGATTTTTTTTTACTTTTTGCTATAATAAATATCCCCCAAAAATATATAAAACAATTTTTTCCTCAGTTTAGGCCGATACATATTCTTCTACATATTTTTGGGGGGGAAAGAAAAAAAAAAAGAAAAAAAAAAAAATCGCAATAAGCGCTTGATTGGTTTGCGCAAAAGTTATAGTGTTTACAAAATAGGGGATAGTTTTATGGCATTTTTATTAATTTTTTTTTGTTTTTATTAGTAATGGCGGCGATCAGTGATTTTTAATTGTGACTGCGACATTATGGCGGACAGATCGGACACTTTTGGCGCGATTTTGGGACCATTCACATTTATACAGCGATCAGTGCAATTAAAAATGCATTGATTACTGTGTAAATGTGACTGGCAGTGAAGGGGTTAACCACTAGGTGGCGCTGTAGGGGTTAAGTGTGTCCTAGGGAGTGATTCTAACTGTGGGGGGGGGGAGGGGCTGTGTATAACACAACACTGATCACCACTCCCGATTACAGGGATCAGTGACAGTGTCACTAGGCAGAATGGGGAGATGCTTGTTCACATTAGCATTTCCCCGTTCTTCCTCTCCGTGAGACGATCGTGGGTATCCCCGCGGACAGAGTCCGTGGGACCCTCAATCACGCTCACGAAGCTCCCGGTGGGCGCGCACGCCCACAAGCCGCCTCTTGAAGGGCAACGTACAGGTACGTGATTCTGCCGACGTATATCCGTGAGGCGGTCGGGAAGTGGTTAAGCATAATACACACACACACACACACACACACACACACACACACACCCCCCCCTTTTCTAAAGGTTAAAAATTAAAGCCCAAGTAATTTAAATGTAATAATTCCATCTTGTAGCCATAATGATGGATTCATAGTGCAGCCATCACAGCTCAAATGTCCCTACAGAATAAAAAAAAAAAAAAAAAAAACAGTGATGTAAATCCTAACCAATCAGAACCTGTGCCATACTGCTAGATTGTCAGTAAAATACAGCAATAAAAATACAACATATATGCGCTGCTGTTGGCAGCAGAAACCTTTACAGTCTATCCCAGCTGTTAGATATCACAGTAGACGTTTACTTAAAGCGATTGTAAAGTAATTTTTTTCTATAAAAATAATAGCTTGCTATGGGGGCAGAGAAGGTTCCACCGCTCAGGTAGGCTCCAATCAGTGGAAAAGAAAGGCTTCAAGAGGAGAGTCCCAGGTGCTGGCTGAGGTAAGGAGATATCCTCATTCCATCTTACATCTACTTGATAAAACTTTGTAAATGTATGTACTGAAGACCAAGTTGCGGCCTTGCAGATCTGAGACATGGAGGCCTGGTGACGCACTGCCCAAGAAGCACCAACCGCTCTGGTAGAGTGCGCCTTAACTTGAAAAAGGGGGAATCTTTCCCCTTAAATCATAAGTTTAAATTATAACTTGCCGAATCCACTTTTGGCAAAAAGCCTGGACGAGGGTGTAACACCACTCTGTCCTCTGGAATAATCAAATATGGCTCTTTACAGGAAAGAGCAGCCAATTCTGAAACCCTCCTTGCTGAGGATATAGCAACCAAAAATATCAGCTTCCTAGTCAGAAGGACTAAGGGAATATGCTGTAATGGTTCGAATGGCGGTTTTTGTAACACTGACAAAACTAAATTCAAGACCCCGGACTAAAGAATGCGTAGCAAGTGGTCTTTGAAATAAAATTGATAAGGCTGAGACTTGCCCCTAATAGTACTCAGGGCCAACTTCATCTCTACACCTACTTGTAGAAAGGCAAGAATTCTGCCTCTAATATATCTCTGAGGGTGCCAACCCTTGGATTCACACCAGGAAAAATAAGCTTTCCAGACTCTATAATATATAGCTCTAGAAGCTGGCTTCCTAGCATTAAAGTAGAAATAACTGCCCTGGAAAGCCCACGTCTTTTCAGAATGTGGGTCTCAATAGCCAGGCCGTTAAATTTAGCATTCATAAAGTAGGATGGAATATCGGCCCCTGTGAGAGCAGGTCTGGCCTTAGTGGAAGGGACCACAGATCCTCCACTGCCATCTTTACAACCTCTGCATACCATGACCTTCTGGGCCATGCTGGTGCTGCCAGAATTACCGGTTTTCTTTCCAGCTTGATCCTGCAAAGAAGTCAAGGCAGTAACTGAATAGGGGGAAATGCATAGATCAGTAAAAGCTGATCCCACAGTATCACCAACGCATCTGTTCTGCATGTGAATGGATCCTTTGTTGTGGACACAAAGTGTTGCACTGGATGCTAGAAGATCTACATCCGGGAGTACCCCATCCTTGACAAACAGCCCAAAACATGTCGGGGTGAGTAAACCATTCCCCTGGGAATAATCTGCTGGCGGCACATGTAGTGCGTGTGCCAATTCTCTATTCCCGGAATGAAGACTGCCGATGGGCACGGAATATTTCTTTCTGCCCAAGTTAGAATATGGTTCACTTCTCTCTGCACTGAGAGATTCTTGGTGCCCCTTTTGGTGATTGATATAGGCCACAGCCGTGGCACTGACATATTGGATCCTGTTGGGACAATCCCTTAACCTGGAAGTCCAGGCTTTTAGAGCCAGACGCACTGCCTGAATCTCTAGGAGGTTGATGGGTAAGGCTCTTTCGGTTCTTGAACACGGTCCTTGGACAGTTGTCTTCTCTGTCATTACCACTTTCCAAATAAGTGGTCTGAAGGATTTACCCTTTAGGACATTCTTTAGTAACCACCAATTGAGGTTTTGGGACACCCTTGGGGACAGCCGCATTGGCAAGTCCAAAGCTTGGATCGTTTTGTTCCAAGCAAATAGAATACTGTTTTGCAACAGTTTTGAATGTAACTGGGCAAAGGGAACTGTATCGAATGAAGCCACCATCCTTTCTAACAACCTCTTGCAAAGGCGAATGGAGGGACCTCCTTTTGATCTGACTATCCACACCAACTCTTTCATGGAGTTGTGTTTTTTTTTTTCCTGGGCAAGAAGACCCTTTTTCTGGGCTGTATCTATGATAAGACCCAAATACTGCAGCCCTTTTTTAGCAATTTTAATGGAGACTACTAGGTTGAGAACGCAACCCAGACCTTTCCAGGTAAGTGGTTGTAATGCGTACACCTTACTCCGAACAGCGATTGGTCTATTAGCAATAGATCGTCTAGGTATGCCAAGACTGTTTAAGCCCTGTGCCCTTAACCTGGCTACAGGTGGGACTAGCACTTTTGTGAACACTCGAGGTGCTGTAGCTAGCCTGAAGAGCAAGGCTATAAACTGAAATGCTGCTGTTCTACTTCGAACCGCAGAAACCTTTGGTGAGCGGGAAATATATGGACATGCAGATATGCATCCCTGATGCCGATAGGCGCCAGAAGTCTTCCTCCTTGCAGGATAGAAACTACTGACTTGATCGACTCCATAGAAAGGAGCTGATCTTCAGGAACGGATTTAGATTCTTTTAGATCTAGAATGGGTCTGTTGAATTTCTGCGTGGCTCTGTACATGTACAGGAAACGCATGAAAAAGGCAGTGAAGGTTCCAAGGAACCTAAGAAAAAACAGATCAGCTGACTCTACTAGAGGTAGCTTGAAAGAGGCACAAATCATCTCTGTAAGAGGTTTGTACCAGCAATTTCTCAGATTGCGAGGCTGAAAAAAAGTTCAACTCTAGTTGTCTCCTCTGCAGAGGAGTACTCGGTTTGCCTTTCTTCCCGATTACCTGAGGGTAATCTTTCATCTTCTACTCACTGTTCCCTTGATAAGGGATCTCAGGTGGGGGGGGGGGGGGGGATCCAACCCGCTTCCCATCCTTGGATAGCGGATGCAATTAAAGTCGCTAATTTTCCTTCTAGGCCCTGCAGGGCAGAGGAAAAATGCATTTTCAATCATGTATACAGGGGCTGAATATTTTCTCCTCTTAGGCTCAGTTTCCACTATTGCAACCCCAAAGTTGCGTGATTTTACAGTGATCTTTTGCGGCCGAGAATATGTTGGGGCGCGATTTTGATGCGACAGGAAACAATGCCTGTGTATTCTAGAGGTCTATGGACCTCAAGCCGCATCAAAGTGGTACCAAAGCAGTGCAGAGACCACCCTGAAGTCGCAAAGATCTGAACAGTACTCCTTGGAAATCATGCCCTAGAGACGGTGGAGGCAGTCACCGCTGCCTAGAGGCAGCTGCCCCTGCGCAGGGGAAGGAATCCGTTTAAGTGACTTGTCCAAGGTCACAAGGAGCCAACGTGAGGACGAGGTCCCATGTGTTTCAGGAAGCCTCCCACGGCTACGCTGGCTGTCAGAGTAGTTAACCTGTGAGGAGTGGCTCCTTCACTAGTGAACGCCGACATGTGGATCTGAACCCATGTCTGTCAGGAAGTCTCCCATGGCTGCACTGGCCGTCAGAGTACTTAACCTGTGAGCTGTTGTGGCTTCACTTTAAATAAAAGGACATGTATACCTTCTTTTGACAAAAGAGCTTTACTGCTAGAAATCATTTGGATGTATTTCACCAAACCTTCCCCAATGAAAAGGGAAACTAGTCAGACACCCTTTCTTGCAAGATGCTTTGGCTGACCAACCCTTTTAACCACAGGGTCCTAAGCATGTGTTTTAGCACAAGCGCAAGGCGAGACGCCTGGTGGATAGGGTCTTTTATGGCATCTATGGCAAAACATAGCGGCATTGGTAGGAGGATTTTAACCAAAAAAATTCCGACTCCTTATTTGTTGGATGCTTAAACAATTATGCATCTTGATGCTGGAAATTGCAGCGTCTACTGCTGGTAAAGAGGAAAAGCCGCTTCAAAAGCCTCTGTGGTTCCTTGTATGAACTCCCGTCTTACCGCACAAAGCTGGGTGCTGGCTGTGCTTCAAAAGTAGAAATGGAGAAAAAAGTCCTGGACTGCCGCACTCCTTGCAGAAACATCTTTATTTGAAAAATAATTAAAATCCAAAAAGGCAAAACATAAAGGTGGACAAACCGGGTGTAAAAAGCTAACGCGTTTCACATTCAGAGATGCTTAGTCACAGCTAATTTTGATCAAACAAAAGTGCATATAAAGGAAAAAAAGAGGAAGGAGAAAACAGGATGTTAACGCCCATACTCAAACAATTGATTGTCAAATGACCACACATGTTGTATGATTAAAATTAAATTCACCACCATGAGATCCCTTGACTTGTCTCCAGCACTTTGGAGACCAGTCAAAAACTACAAAAAAAATACAAAAGAAATATTAAATAAAATGAAGATCATATAATGCATGTTTATATATGGTTATTTTGAAACTATACATAAATATAAATTGCATTGAAATGAATATGGTATATAGCTAAGAATAACCAAAAAACAAAAGAACACAACAAAACAACAAAACCTGAACAAAAATAGTGATGTTAATGTTAGGTGGATCCATAGTGAGAAATGCATCAAAAAAGACAATCAGGAAAAAAACAGGTTTGGAATGGAACGCCCACACAGGTAAATGATGAATCCAATGTCTAAGCAAACGAGACAAAGTGTACATCCAAAACACGTACATAAACATAATCATAGAATATATGAATACGAGTAGACTGAAACCACTTCCATCTGTAGTTCTGATTGTCAAAATACATCATCAAATATAATGGACTGTAGAGAGAAAAAAACAGAAAACAAAAACAAATAAATCATAAAGAATATATATATATATATATATATATATATATATATATATATATATATATATAAAAATGACTTCTCTCTCATTTGTCAAAAAACAAAATAAAAAGAAGAATGAAAAACATTATATATATATATATATATATATATATATATATATATATATATATATATATATATATATATATATATATATATATATATATAGAAATAAATATAATTAAACACTAAAGTCCATGGATGATGCACTAAAATGATGCACAAAAAGCCAGACTCCCAGCCCCGAGACTTAATAAATGTTGAAATAACAAATTGACACCCTGTTGAGCCACAGGTAAGATATCAGAGCAAAATATTAAATCTTACCTATATACAGATAAGTATATACATTGAAAAATGACAGAAAAACCAAAAAAGCAGAAATCAAATGAAAGACTAGACCTTATCACTTAAACCGCTGATGTGAAAAAAAAAAGAGAGAAAATAAACTCAATGAGTTACAATGTCAATAATGACAGCAGTAGACTCCTTTGTAATATGTTCCGTGTTGTCAAAATATAATACACAATTAAACAATGTAGCTAACACTGCATCAGACATTGATCACCCTCCACATTACAAAGGATATGCACAGACAATGATTGAAGTAACATACGGCATAGAAGTCTCACTTTTGTTGCTGCAGAAAAACCGAAGCCAACCAGGGATATTCATAACCATAGAATACAGTTTTTAATTAACCAACAAAAGCATAATTATAATGAAAAAACAGTTGTAGCACAGGATGGCTAAACTTTAGTCTACCATGTGATAATATATGTAAAAAGGGGCACCAACGTATAAAAATTAAGATAAATTTCATGTGCATGTGTGATGGTATAAAGGCAGAGTTCTTCAGAAGCTAACATGGTATGAATCAAATGGCACTAAATGAACCTTAAAAATGTCCAACTCCTGAGATATAGCCAGAACTACACATCTAATAAATGTTAGTATATAAAACCTGAAATGAAACTTATAATCCAGAATTTATTGATAAAGATAAAGCTGTTTAGATTAGGTGTCTCTGCAGCAAAAGAAGGTAAAAGATATGGTCTCACTAATTATGCCATAGAAAGACACCGATACACGGTGCAGTGGACATGAGGGATAAGATAAGGTGAAATAGAACACCAAAGTCTCACTCCTATTGCCACAGACGCATGTATCTAGATTGTGTTGTATGCTATGTAATGGAGATCCTATATAACCATAACACGACCTATTACAAACCACATAAAGATGGTCAGTCGATTTAAAGAGATCATGTTATAGTGAAACATCAATCGCTAAGAAAGAATTTATTGAGGTATTGGAAAATATTTAGATAGTTACCATGCAATGGGAGAACTCATCAGATAAAACAAATCTTTAAATGGCTACTGTGCAATGAAGCTAAGATAAATGTGAATATAGTAATACGTAAAGGGAACTGGTGAAATGGTAATGGGCATAGTCAGAAATGGAAACAGCATCTATTTTTGGTAAAAATGGGAAACATCCCATTCAAAGTTAAGTCCTAAAGGGGACCTTGTGTCTATAAAGAAGATCCAACGGACTTCTCTCTTGCACAAAAGATTAAATTTATCTCCACCCCTAGGAGGTTTTATAACTTTATCTATGCCCTGAATGAATAAACTGGAGGTGTCTTTATGATGGACTATATTCCAGTGTTTAGCGACATTAGTCGCATGTTTTTTTTTGTATGTCATAAAGGTGATCATAGAGGCGGTCCTTTAGTCTCCGTATTGTTCTGCCTACATATTGAACTGAACAAGAGGTGCATGTGATAACACATACCACATATCTCGTATTGCAGTTTATGAAATCTCAAATTTTGTGGGATTTGCCTGTGGACATAGAAGAAACCACATCACCTTCCTTGATGAAAGGACAGTACGCGCAGGCTCTACTACCACACTTAAAGGTGCCCTGGAAAGATAGCCAATTTCTGTTGTTGGGTCTACTAGTAAAAAGGCTAGGTGATAGTATACTAGCTAAAGATGGAGCTTTTTTTGAGACTGTACGGACCCCTTTATCCAAAATCTTTGAGTAGATAGGGTCGTGAGAAAAAATATAGAAAGGCGTTTAGTGACAATTTTTTGATTTTGTGTTAACTCCAGGCTGAAGGGCGTGGAAAAAGTAGGGATAGACCCAGTATTTCCAGATTTTCGTGTTACAGGAGATTTATCAATAAGTAAATGAATGCGGGGTGCCTTTTGGGCTATGGACAAGCCCCTTTCTATAATGGGCTTGGAATAGCCTCTTTCCTGAAACCTGGCAGACATAGCCGCAGACTCCTGATCAAAATCTTCCTGTTTACTACATATTCTTTTGAGTCTCAAAAACTGTTCTACCGGTATACTGTTTATGGTGTGTTTTGGGTGGCTAGAGTCCGCCCTTAAAAGGGTGTTGCCCGCACTAGGTTTCCTATATATGTTTGAAACAATACGGTTACCTTCACCAGTTAATAGGACGTCTAAGAACTCTATTGACTTTGTTTCTAGTTTCCCTGTGAAACTCAGATTTTAACTGATTGTCATTCATATAGTCCAGCCACTGTTGCAAGTTAACATTTGGATCTGAAACTATAAACAATAAATCGTCAATGTATCAACAATAATAGACTGTGTCCTTATGGCGGAGACTATCAGCCCCAAAAATGCGGTGCCTTTCCCACCATCCCATATATAAATTGGCTAGGGACAGGGAGAACTTAGCTCCCATGGAGGCTCCGCATATTTGGAGGTAATAGTCCCCGAACATAAAAAAATTATGCGTGAGTGGATACTGTAAAGACATGATAATGAACTCCTGCATGACCAAAGAAAAACGCCCTGATCTGCTGAGAACAAAAGAAACCGCTTTCAGACCTAAATCATGAGGAATAAATGAATAAAGGCTGCTGACATCACATGTAATCCATCTGAAATCATCTTTCCAGGTCATGTTTTGAAGCTTAGATAGTAATTGTTTAGTATCCAGGAGATAGCCTGGCATCTCTATAATTAAAGGTTGCAACTGTCCCAGGCGCTCATTTAAAGAGCCTATGCCTGCGACAATGGGTCTGCCTGTTAAAGGGGTCAAACCCTTATGTAATTTAGGAAGATGGTGAAAGATCGGCATGACAGGGAAAGATGGAATCAGGGCTTCTTTATCATTGGATAAAAAAATACCAACAGCAACCGCTCGATCCAAAAGAGTGGAAAGTTCATTCCTAAAAGATGTAGTTGGGTCGCTCTTCAGTTTGCGATAGGTAGTAATGTCTGAAAGTTGTCAAGAGGCTTCTTTCTTATAAAGATCAGCATCTAGCACCACCACTGCTCCCTCCTTATCAGCGTTCTTGATCACTATTGATGAGTTCTTGTGCAGTTTATCTAAGGACTGCCTCTCTTCCATAGAAAGATTATTCTTATTATCTTGTGAAATGTTCTTGGCTAGTCTAGATAAATCTCTCTCCACTAACTTTTGGTAAAGGTCCATGTCCTTACCTCTTGAACTTATTGGATAGAAGTCTGAGTTTGTTGGATCCTGTGTTATGATCTATAGCAGTGTCAGTAGTACTAGACTCCGATTCTACAGCAAGAAAATATATAATTATTCTTTATGATTTGTTTTCTTTTTTTTTACAGTTTTTTTCTCTACAGTCCATTATATTTGATGATGTATTTTGACAATCAGAACTACAGATGGAAGTGGTTTTCGGTCTACTCATATATTCTATAATTATGTTTATGTACGTGTTTTGGATGTACACTGTCTCGTTTGCTTAGACATTGGATTCATCATTTACCTGTGTGGGCGTTCCATTCCAAATCTGTTTTTTTTCCTGATTGTCTTTTTTGATGCATTTCTCACCATGGATCCACCTAACATTAACATCACTATTTTTGTTCAGGTTTTGTTGTGTTTTTGTTTTTTGGTTATTCTTGGCTATATACCATATTCATTTCAATGCAATTTATATTTATGTACAGATTCGAAATAACCATATATAAACATGCATTATATGATCTTCATTTTATTTAATATTTCTTTTGTATTTTTTTGTAGTTTTTGACTGGTCTCCAAAGTGCTGGAGACAAGTCAAGGGATCTCATGGTGGTGAATTTAATTTTAATCATACAAAATGTGTGGTCATTTGACAATCAATTGTTGTTTAATGAGTATGGGCGTTAACATCCTGTTTTCCCCTTCCTCTTTTTTCCTTTATATGCACTTTTGTTTGTTCAAACTTGGCTATGAGTAAGCATCTCTGAATGTAAAACGCGTTAGCTTTTTACACCCGGTTTGTCCACCATATGTTTTGCCTTTTTGGATCTTAATTATTTTTCAAATAAAGATGTTTCTGCAAGGAGTGCGGCAGTCCAGGAATTTTTTCTCCTTGCCTACTGCTGGTACTTTCCAAACTTTGTGAGTTTTTCCTCCATGATAGAGAACTGAGAAACTCTTTGGAGGGAAAAAATGCTTATCCAGATGATCCCATTCAGCATAAATAAGCGCTGTAAAAAGGTTTATTTTTTTTTTAAACCAAAGAAGGGACCTGGACTTTCAGCTTACTCTGTTAGGAGTAGTATAAAAAGTGGAATGAACCATCTCTGTAAGAGTTTGTACCATCAATCTGTCAGATTGTGAGGTTGCATAAGGTTCATCAACTGTTTCCTCTGCTGAGGAAAATTTGGCTTGTTTTTCCCCGTGATCACCTGAGGATAACACCTCATCCTGTGCCCACTGTTCCCTTGAAAAAAAAAGGGGGTTTGAGGTGGGGGAGGGGGATCTAGCATGCTTCCTATCCTCTTGGATGGAAAATGCGATTAAAGCCGCTAATCTGCCTTCTAAGCCCAACAGGGCAGAGGAGAATGCATCTTCAGTCACATACACAGGGGCTGAAGTGCGAGAAGCAGTTGCATCACCAATTGCTTCCAATGACTCACCCTGGCTTGCCATGTCAAGTATCTCTGGAGAGGATGACAGTGTGGAGGCATGTCTGGAGTTCCCAGCGCCTGGGGGTGGAATCCTTGGTACCTTTGTGGTACACTGGAAATCAAATGTGCTAAGCACAACAGAAAGGCACTTTAACAAATGATGGTATTTGCTGAACAATAGTTTTAGCAAAAGAAAACAATGTCACCATGAGGATCAGCCTTTGATGCTGAGTACCATAATATTTCCTGTGCTGGAAATGCCTGTTTACACACCTTTACATGCCCAGTGCTCCTGTGTCTCTTAGTGTGACAGTCTTCTGTCTTCAGCATATGAACTGAGAGCGTCTGTTAAAACTCAGGTGAGAACCTGATTACACATAAGCATCAGCTGTCACGGCACCAGGAGGAGAGGGGAGGGGGAGGGGAATTTTTATCAGCAGTGTTTGTTAGGCTCCTAGTTTTAAAGGAAGACTTCACTTTAAACAAAAAAATGCAAATGGCTGGTTTTGTATGTTCGTAAACTACTGCTGTAACCCCTTTAGATCAATCAGAAGAGGAACACCATCTGTTCAATTAAGAACTCCCCTCTGGCTGCAGGGACCACACCCGCTGCTATAGCCAGACACAGAGCTGCTGAAAAAGGCATCATACTAGGTAAGTGTAATATACTCCCTCTAGAGGAGACATTTTAAGGCATACAGTTAATATATATATATTTTTTTTTGGAGAAAAAGGCATAGGTGGACTTTTTACAGTTCCTAGGCTTCTCCCCTTATCTTATCCTCGCTGCAGGATACTGCTGATTTAACAGACAGATCCAACTTTCACTCATCACGGCGGGCAGCATAGTTAAACCTTCAAAGACTGGGGCCCTTTTTAAATAGGGGTTCCGCTCCTTTGGACCTGTATAGCAGCCCTCAGGAACAACTTTAGGTAATATGAAAAACCAAAGAGAGTCCTGGTTCCTAGGGTCCAGCTCTCAAAGAGAAGCTTACAGGCAAAACCTCGTTCTTCAATGCGAGGCCCAGGTACCATCCTATGGCCTCAGGGGAGAGGATGGATCCGGTTGTGGAGGTTTTTTAAATCCAGCATGGATCCCTCCCTGTGACCAACACCTTCGACACTGGTGAAAAAACTGAGGACTCCTGGAAGGAGGAGGGGGTTATATAGGGGAGTCAACTTCCTGTATTGGTTATACCAGTGTCAACACCTGAAGGTAGGCCCATAACCCACCAAGTAATTACTTGAGACTCTGTGTCCTATGATGTACGATAAAGAAATATATATTTTAATTGTTTATTTTTATCACTTTACAAAGGGCAAGGTGAACAAACAGATTTAGAAAAAAAAAAATTAATCAAAAAATCTAAATCAAATTATTATTTAGTTCAACTACCTTTTGGCTTCAAACCAGCATCATTTCTTCTAGGTACACTTGGACAGTTTTTAAAGGAACTCTGCAGGTAGGTCGTTACAAACATCTTGGCGAACTAACCACAGATCTTCTTTAGAGTTTCTGGCTCTTCATGCAATTCCAGACCGACCATGTTCAGATCAGAGCTCTGTGGGGGTCAACCCATCACTACCACCAGGATTACTTGTTCTTTACACTGAAGATAGTTCTTAATGACATTGGTTGTGTGTTTGGGGTCACTGTCCTGCTCCACAAAAAGTTTTGGGCCAATCACACGCCTCCCTGATGGTATAGAATGATGGGCAAGTATCTGCCTGTATTTCTCAGCATTGAGGACACCATTCATCCTGACCAAAACTCCAATCTGTGGTTAGGCCTCCAAGATATTTGGAACAACCTACCTGCCAAGTTCCATCGAAAACTGTGTGAACGTGTATTTGGAATTGATTTGAAGGTAAAGGGAAGTCAAACCAAATATTGACTTGATTTAGATTTACCTTCTGTTCATTTACTTTCCATTTTGTTAATTGATAAAAATGAACTATTTAACGCTTCTATTCCTGAAATTCTTCATAAGACTTTTGCACAGTACTGTACCTGTTTATCTGCAACACTCTTTGCTCTACAGTCTCATAAAACACACATTTTACACAGAATATCTCACCAGCAGTGGGGGGGATCTGACATCACACGATGTAGAGCTAGAGAACAGAGATCCGTGAACGCTGAGTTAAGGAGAGGGAAGGGAAGGGAAAGGAGAGGGAAAGGAAAAGGGAAAGGGAAAGGAAAAGAGAGGGAAAGGAAAGGAGAGGGAAAGGAGAGGGAAGGGAAAGGAGAGGGAAGGGAAGGGAAAGGAAAGGAGAGGGAAAGGAAAGGAAAGGGAAGGGAAGGGAAAGGAAGGGAAAGGAAAGGGAAAGGGGAAGGGAGACCCCCTCCCCCCATCAGGCTCAGAGAAAAACAGCGTGGAGTGAACAAGTCATCTGCTTTGTGCTGGAGGGGTGCAGGCCCTCTCCGGGGAGGCTAAAGTGTTCGCTTAAAATTCTGTCAGTGACGCCAGCAAATAGAGTTATCAGAGAAGAACTAGACTCCGTGATTGGATTCAGGCTAGTACACACTACAGAGGGGATATCATTTGTTACTTTTTCACATATGAGGATCTTAACCACTTTGGGCTGGTTATATACTATAAAAATTCAGTTTGAAAATGTTCATTTTAAGAATATTAGTTTGATTTTCTAATCGGCATCTGTTTTCAATCACATGTACTGAGCATTGTTATACATATAAAATGTTCATACGGGAATCTTCTAATGTATAGCCAGCTTAGAAAGAGAAACAACCTAGGGGGAATTTTAAAAACCAAAGTTAAAAGCAAATATTTTTTGGAGTGCTTTCAAATTATATATACAGTATATATATTTGTCATGTCATCAAAGTAACGGATGAGAATTTTAGCGCAAATGTATGAACATTAGAAAATCTACTAGCTTTAGGGTGTCTCTACTTGGATGAGGGGGTAAAGAAGACCAGTTTGGAGAGCAGCATTGTCAATCTGGGGAGAGGGTAGTGTTGAATGCAATAACAGATTGAGATGGGCTTGACTTACAAATTAACGCTAAACTCCAGCTAACACTTTTTAAGCAGTTACAGATTTTTTTTTTTTTTTTGGTCAAAGATTTTACATAAAATAAATAAAAGCCGACACCTGTCAGTGGTAAAGAATTTGTCTTAACCCTGTAACTACCACTTTTGCTGGACAGCTTGGTCAGGAGGTTGAATAACCACAAACTTACTGGCCGGATCGCCTGGTAAAAAATAAAAGGGGGAAAAAAAAAAGCCAAAAGAATGCAGCCACCACGTCTTTGAATAAGTAAGCTGCAAATCGGTAAGTAATAAAAAGACTTACCTTATGAATGAAACTTTCAACTCTTGACTGAAAACCATAGACCTCAAATTTGGCTGCAACTAATTTGTAAGAGCACATAATGGGCTGCGTGGTCTCTTGCCAATCTTGTAGCAATGGCCCTCGGCCGGTCTTCTTTGAACAGAACATCCTAAGATCCTAATGGGATATTTGACAGGGAGAACGTTTATGTGAAAGTCAATATCTTGCTTTGTTTTAATTTACAAAATAACTAACTTAAAGCTCAATTGAACCCTCTTAAATTATGTAATGCAATTAGGCTGAACGTAGAGTGCTACATATGTCTTTAAAGTTTTATCAGCTTAGTGTTGCAACAAGACCACAGTTCAGGAAGGGGGGGGGAGGCGTATCCATTTTTGTATATGTAGTACGACTGCATTCCACTATTAAAAGGATTCAACTGGGCTTTAACAATCATAAGTGAAATCTTCACAATAAATTAGTACACACCATAAATTACACATTTTAATCATTCATTTTTTGCATTTGTATTGGCTGTCCACTAAACTTTTTCTTTATTTTCACAGCCAGGCATGTGATGGATATTTTAACCACTTTTAGAAATTGTTTCACTACCCTTATTTAATTGATGGGGTGCTTTTCAAAAGATTAAGGAAACTTGTCCATGTGGCTTAAAAAAAAAAAAAAAAACAGTTCTTTTGGCAGAAAAAAAAAATTAAAAAAAAAAAAAAAAATTTGCTCATATAGAATTTTGTACAGGCGTTTAACGGGTTTTTTCTGGCAGAAAACTGCTCTCATAAATACAGAAGGCTTTTTTGTCTGTCGCTAAACGCTGAGCTTAAACTATGCCTCTAATTGTCCTAATGTGCATGGACACATAGGATAACATTGAGCTGCTTCTACAGGCAAAAACGCTAAACTCCTCTAGAAAGCAGTGATTTTTAAAGTCTGTGTGCATGAACCCTCAAAATATACAGTTGATGTGCCTTGTCAGTGGTCTTGAGCAAGTGGGTTTGGGAAGAGTTACAACATACAGGTATATATGGGTATTATGTGGACAAATCAGAAATGTGGTTTAGTTTGTGAGGTTTGGAAAGGGGAAAATCTCTGCCTGCAATGCACATCTCAAACAGAACCTACAGCATTCAAAGAAATGAAAACTGGAGGCTCAGAACAGTCGTTCAGCCCAGGTTCACATTGCTGCAAGTTAGAGATCTTGCGAGTTCAGCTGAACTCGCACGATTTCAATCCAGCAATGCAGTTTGACTTTGGGGGGGATTTGATAGACATCTGCGCGGGTTCCTGCACAGATGTCTATTGAAAATCGCACCCGAAGTCGCCAAAAGAACTACTTTTGCGAATCAGTGCGGCAAAGTTGGCGTTGCACCGATTCAGGCTGTGCTATTGCCGTCAATAGCCGCCGATTTGGCATGCGACCTGACATGTCAAATCACATGCTAAATTAGACCAAAATGAACCTAGACTCAAACTGAAAATCAGAATTTGCCAACATGAGTTTTACGTGCATTTAAAACTCACACTAAACACAGGAACACCATAGTCAAGGCCGATTTATAAGGATAAAATAGAAATAACAGCTTTTCTCAATCATAATAAAATGTAGTGTTTTAATGCTTACTTCTAGTTTTTTGTAATAGCTTTCTGCTAAATCATCAGAAGCTATATCAATGTAGCACACATCATCCTCTGGTGTGGGTTTTTCCCCAAATACCTGCAAAAGAAAAAAAAAAAATTATTCATATAGTCATATTAATCCCAGCATTTTCAAAATATTAACACTAGAGTACCATGGAAAAAATCCAGTGTGATGAAGCATTTCAGAATATCATATTTTACGTTGCCTTCGTGGTCAAGTGAAAACCTTTTGCTGTTCTCTCACACTCTATTAAAAAGGTGATTTAAGAAGTGAAAACATGAAAACCTTCTGCTTAGAATCTTGATGGCCAAACATTAAAATACAATTGTACTCAGAGGTGCTCTGTATTTCAGGACCTTGCCTATCACATGCAAAAGTTATCAGCAGGCACTGCAGGAAGAATCTGCACACTACACCTCTGATTTTATGTAATGAGAAATTTGTGTGAGCAGAGGGATCCCTCTGTACCCATTCCCTGAGGGTCCACCTTTTCTGGAAATCACCTTTGAGGCCTATTCATACTAGGTGTCAAGTTATCTCAACTTACTATCGTGCATTGAGGTGCACGGATTACGAGCAGCACATTTAATTTATGAATGAGCTGCCAGCACACCTTAATACAGAATACTTTATTAATCCCAAAGGGAAATTGGGAAATGGTTACGACCCAGACACACTTCACAAAGACAACACAAGATCACAACATTAACCACTTGCTGCCCGCAGCGGGACGGTGCAGCTGTTCTGGGCCGCTGTCATAAGACGGCGCAGCCTTCCAGGCAGCCCAGGGGGCGCGTGCTCCCGCCGCATCGCTCCGGTCCGCGTGCCCAGCGGCCGCGATGTCCGCCGGGCACCTGCAATTGCCCGGTAACCGAGCAGGACCGTGGATCTGTGTGTGTAAACGTCCTGTCAGATGGGAGGAGACCGATGGTGTGTTCCTTGTACAGAGGAACACCGATCGGTCTCCTCCCCTTGTGAGTCCCCTCCCCCCACAGTTAGAATCACTCCCTAGCAACATATTTAACCCTACAGTGCCCCCTCCTGGTTAACCTCTTCATTGCCAGTCACATTTATACAGTAATCAATGCATTTTTATAGCACGGATCGCTGTATAAATGTGAATGGTCCCAAAAATATGTCAAAATTGTCCGATGTGTCCGCCGCAATATCGCAGTCACGATAAAAAAAAAAAAAAAAATCGCAGATCGCCGCCATTACTAGTAAAAAAAAAATAAATAAATAAAAAAAAAATAAAAATGCTATAAATCTATCCCCTTAATATGTAGACGCCATAACTTTTGCTCAAACCAATATACGCTTATTGCGATATTTTTTACCAAAAATATGTAGAAGAATACGTATTGGCCTAAACTGAGGAAAAAATTTGTTAAAAAAAAAAAAAATTAAATATTTATTATAGCAAAAAGTAAAAAATATTGTGTTTTTTTCAAACTTGTCACTCTTGTTTTGTTTATAGCACAAGAAATAAAAACTGCAGGGGTGATCAAATACCACCAAAAGAAAGCTCTATTAGTGGGGAAAAAATGATAAAAAATTTCATTTGGGTACAGTGTTGTATGACCGCGCAATTGTTATTCAAAGTTTAACAGCGCTGAAAGCTGAAAATTGGCTTGGGCAGGAAGGGGGTGAAAATGCCCAGTATGGAAGTGGTTAAACTGAACAAGATGCAAAAAGCACAAATTACCAACAGCCATTAACACCAAACAAATCAAAACTACACTACAAATAAACATACAATTAAAATATAACATAGAATAAACAACACAGATTAAAATAACAGAAAAACTACCAAATACACAACTTTCTCTAAATAATAACCAACATTACTATAAAAACACAAAATCCTGATCATAAACCAGAATGAAATCTTCACCTCAAGCCAGAAAAGAAATATATGTCTTGATCGCCACAGGCAGAAATTATTTCGCACCTGAAGGTCTCTACTTTTTTATAACAGTAGCTGTTTTCTCTTGGATAAGTTGAAGTACTAAAAGCACTAAGGCCAGCCATAGACCGTTCGAATCCCAGGCGGTTCAGCAGAGACTGGCAAAGATTTGAGCCATGTGCGGACAGGCTGAATGTACCCAAGCTGATCGATCAAATTGGTACAACCAGCCTGTTGGATTTTACATGCAATTATTGCTAGTGGGGCTCCCCCCCTTCATTGAGAAAACACATTGGCTGACTGTGTCAAGGGGAATTAAGCAATTTTATTATTGAGATTAAGTGCTCCATCTATGGCCAGCTTAACCTGCAACAAAAATAGATAAGGAAATTGGACTTTTGTGACTTTATCTACTTTATGCTTCTGAAGCCAGACAGCTTTTTTTTTATTTTTTAAAGGAGGCCAGCACAAGTAGTCCACATTATAAATTTCTCATGATGGTGTGATCACTTGAAATGATGACTCCACCAAAAATAAAATGCTCATTTACAGGCAAATACCAAGGGATGACTGGATGAGACCCCCTGGCTCGGGCTCCCAGTTTCTCGGTGCGGTCATGACAAGCTAGTTTACGTTCATATCACCGCCATTGCTGAATCAGCCACAGAAATACTCAGAATACATACTACATACGTAGCATGACACCAATGAACAATCTAAAACAGGGACATGTATCATTCCAAGGAAACAGGGAAAGAAGTGATCAAGAAGGGATAAATCTCAAGCAGTACCAAATGGTGCGAGATCACAAGCTAATAACTGCAGACCTTAGTATGGCACGACTTGTACATGCTCTGCAAAATTTAAAATGGACTGTATAACATTCACATAGACACCCTGTGCATGAATATAAAACAAACACTTGTTTAAATAAATAGTACAATTTAGTGACAACTATGTGACCAAAGTTTGAATATTTATTTTTTCAGAGTTTGAATAGTCTTCCTTTAATAATGCCAAGCTGACCACACAGGTCTCTTGACCAAAACACACACACACACTTTACTAGCACCAAGCTCATCTCAAATGCCTTTATTTGTTTATCTATAATCTAAGTGTGCATCATGGATGCAAACTACTGACTATTTGTGGTTTTCCCCTTACTTGATTTGCAATACAAATATTTGCAGGGAAAGCACTACCGTCTCCTAGCATAACAGTATTTGCATTTCTAGTTTATTAGAACACTACACCAGACACATGCAAATTATAAGATTTGGACAAAGATTGTTTTTACTACCAGATTTATGTGAGGACATCTCAGTTATCTATTGGCCCACTTTTAGGCCCCGTTCACATCTTGGCGTTCCGAATCGCGTGATTCGTCGGGTAACAATCGCGGTAAAATCATGCAAACAGAATCGCGGGATGCCTGTCGCCCAAAAGAAGTAGATGTTTGCACGATTTCACTGCGATTGTCACCCGACGAATCACGGAAAAAAATTGCGCTGCGATTGGGGTGGTATTGAAAGTGACGGGGATCGCACGGCCATCCCGCGATTCGCCATTTAGAGTCACAGGCAGAAACACGGCGAATTAGAACAGCAAGATGTGAACGGCGCCCAACAGACTTTTTTGCGTTTGTAAATGGAAAACGTAACGTAATAACAGAATATAGCAGAATATGTTCAGGTTTTAGAACCACTTTAAGTTATCTTGCTTCTTGTTCAAAATAAAGAAATACTTTGTTTAGAGTATGGGCTCAGGTTCACTTTAGGGAAATCTCCCCTAGACCCGGTTCACACTTGTGCGGGCTGCATTTTGCAGGTAATAATTGAAACGAAATGGGCTGCACTACCCATAAAAAAAGCGGGGGAAAAGCCCGTTTGTGCCCTAACTACTGTTGATGTTATGTTCTGATGAGTGCCTTGTACTCTACATATGTTGATATTGGCGTCAATTTATGTTCCGCATACTGCTCTGTTACTTCTAGTTAGAGAACAGTCATTTCTAAACTTTGCTTTGTTTTTTTAGAAAAAACAAAAAAGGCAGAGAAAGAAGTCCCATACCCTCTGAAAATCACGCTGTACAAAATAGCACCATGCAATTCCACACAGGCAGTTTGCCGATGTGTGGATTGCCATTAAGAGTTAATGGCACCCCTGTGCTTCTGCTAAAAAGTAGTGCATTTCTCTGGAGTGTTGAAAACACATGCAATTGTGTGCGCATTCCAGGCACGTAAGAGAATGAACTTGGTCCTATTATTGACCTGACTAGGCATGCAATAAGTTAATTGTAATGTGAACCTGTACCCATAGTTTAACTTTTATCAAAATAAATCCCCCCCCCCCAAATTTAGGATTCGACCTCCGGAAGATTTACCCTCCTTCATGACCAGGCCATTTTTTTGCAATATGGCACTGTGTTACATTAACGGACAATTGCGTTTTCATGCAACGCTGTACCCACACAATTTGGGTTTTTACTTTCTGCTATAAAACATATCTAATCAAAAGAAAAAAAAAAATTTTAGGCCAGTATGTATTCAGCTACATATTTTTGGTAACAAAAAAATCCCAATAAGCGTATATTCATTGGTTTGAGCAAAAGTTATAGTGTCTACAAACCATATCTCTATTTTTTTTCACTAGTAATGGCGGTGACCAGCAACTTATATCGGGACTGTGATATTTCGGCAGACAGTGAGGACACGGACACTTTTTAGGGACCAGTGCTAAAAATATGCACCTTCACTGTACTAATAACACTGGTTGGGAAAAGGTTAACATCAGGGGCAAAGGGTTAACTGTGTGCCTAGCCAGTGTTTTCTAACTGTTTGGGAGGATCTTTTAGTAAGGAAAGGCATTGATCTGAAGGAACAGCGCTCTGCCTTGTTGTACCAAACGATCAGCAGGTGCCTGTTGACAGTGGGTCTGCAGGACCCGCTGATCAGCTCCCACTGTGTAGAATCAAAGCAGGAGAAGTGAGCCTCTGGCGGCATGGTGCACTCGCGCCTGATACCCGGGAGTGCAGAATTACAAAATATATATACACACACACACACACACATATATATATATATATAAATATAAATAAAAGTGGTCCTGTGCAACGTGTCTGCCCTGTAGCAGTAAAACTGCTATAGGGCAGTCAGCAAGTGGTTAATGTTTTTTACTGCTGTCTATGTCCCTGCTGGGGAGACTCCCCCTCTCTTGTCCTGGTGACCATTGTGGATTAAAGGGCGGAAAAATACAAAACTGAAAAAAAAAAAAAAAAAAAAAAAAAAAAAAAAAAAAAAAAACACAAAACACATAATCCTGTCCTAAGCAGCAAAACAGAGGCGACAGAGGCATATTATCAGCATGATAACTTTTAAAAAGTTCTCCGACAGGAGATAAAACAGGTTGAATTTTGTGTCAGGGTGTTTGCTATAAATAGTTTAGCAGAGAGCTGGTCTATTCACAGCACAGCTCTGCATCGTTTCTTCCTTTTTATTCTTATGAGGAAAGGGGGTGTGTGCTCCTTTCCTCCAATCAGCTGTCTCATAGTGTATTGCAAGAATCCACACCCACAGGTGAATCAGGAAGAGAAATTTCTAACAAGACGTGCACTTTATTAACAGTATATAAAGCTGAAGACAGCAGATATACATGTAAAACTTATATAGGGAGATTTGTTTCATCTCTGTGTATCATCTGAGGCTGTTCACTTCACTGGGTAGATGTGAGGGTTTACATCCACTTTAATATTTTTTTTTAGTGCAAGGTTATAGTATGCAATAAAAAAAAAAAAAAAAAAAAAAAAAAAAAAAAAAAGGTGCTTACCCGTATATTGGAGCCATTATTATTTTCAAACTTAGTTTCTATTTTGATTTGAAATTTTGGCAGAAAAGAACACTGGAAAAAAAAAAAAAAAAACAGATTCCATTGCAAGAAAGGAAGTCATCACATATGCAAACAATATATTTAAAAAGCAAGCATAGTAGTTATACAGGAACCTGTTAAGTAAAATTTTAAAATATGCAGGGACTTGAAACCTAACATGGGGTCTCCTCTCAATGCCAAGCTATGCCCTGAGGCATGAACCACTATGTATTTCCTCTTTGAATGCATATAAAATGCAAGAAAAAATATTGTACAGCGTAGATGTGTACAGAGATACATTTACATGGTTTGTACAAACCTGGCGGTCCCCAGAAATGTGACATTAGTTTATCCTGATCTGGGTGAATATAAATGCATGAAGAGACCATCTTATGTCTGTGGCATACTCAAACAGTCTAGTCTACCTTTCCCGCAATTGATTCATCAAAAAAAAAGACCGGCGATTGTGTCTGAATGCCACCGTTTGGCAAATATGCCAACATTGGTGTGGTCATTTCCTCCCTTGTCTTGCTCCTCTCCTCTATATAAACAAGCCAAAGTCTGCACAGCCATCAGTTTACCATTTTCTTCTTTGGCCTAATAAATTGAATTAAATCAGATTCTTGTGTGTGAAATGCACCCTAAATAAATGCAATAAAGTTAACCTGTAAAATGGTGTACAGAACAAAGAAATCTTGGAATTCAAATACATTCCTGAGGCCGGGCTCACACTTGTACGACACGATGGATCCGACTTTGCCCTGCAACTTGAAGTCCGACATGCATCCGACTTCAATGAACAGGGAACAGACTTTGATCCCAGACAATACCAGGCACGGTGTCTGGTATGAATCTTTAGGAGTTAGGGGGAACTCCACTCACAATTAAAAAAAAAAAAAAAACCCACACACCACAAACAAACACAGCATGGGTTCCACCTCTAAAAGCATACCAGGTCCTTCGGTCTGGTATGAATTTTCAGGGGAACCCCCTTGCTGGAAAAATGGCATTGGGGTCCCCCCAAAATCCATACTAGACCCTTATCCGAGCACACAACCCGGCAGGTCAGGAAAGGGGATGAGGACGAGCGACCACCCCCCCCCTTCCTGAACTGTACCAGGCAACATGCCCTCAACATGGGGGGTGGGTGATTTGGGGCAGGGGGGCCCTGCGCCCCCACCCCAAAGCACCTTGTCCCCATGTTGAGGACAAGGGCCTCTTCCAGACAACGCTGGCCATTGGGGTTTGCGGGCGAGGGGCTTATCGGGTTCTGGAAGCCCCCTTTAACAAGTTGGCCCCCAGATCCCGGCCCCCCACCCTATGTGAATGAGTATACTGTATATGTGTACTGCACCTCCCATTCACACACAAAAAAAATAATAAATAAAAACACATTACACATTTTTAAAGTCATTTATTAAGGCAGCTCCATCGTCTCTTCCGATCTCTTCTGCCTTCTCCTCCGGTGACGTCTTCTTCCCACTCCACTGACGTCTTTTAGCCCTCTCCGGTTCTTCTCCCTCTGTCTTCTGCCTCTACTGGGTTTTCTCCGCTATCTTCTCGTTCTTTTGCTGGGTCTTCTCCGCTGTCGACGCAATGCTCTCTCCCACTTTAATGCCGGGTGCGTGGTGTGCCACTACTTATATTGGCATGGGGCAGGTCACTGGAGACCCACCCCTAAAGATGTCACCACCCATCATGCCCCAGGTGGTGGAGTCATAAGAGGCCTTCCGATGACATCACACGGTCAGCCCGCCCCATGCCAATATAAGTAGTGGCACAAGGTGCACCCGGCATTAGAGCGGGAGAGAGCTTTGAGTCAACATCGGAAGAACAGAGGGAGAAAACAGCGGAGAAGACCCAGCAAAGGCAGAATACAGCGGACAGAGGGAGAAGAACCAGAGAGGGCTATAAGACATCAGCAGAGAAGACCCGGAGAGGGGAGAAGAACCGGCAGAGGCAGAAGACGTCAGCGGAGGAGGCAGAAGAGCCGGAGAAGAGATTGGAAGAGATGACGGAGCTGCTTAATAAATTACTTTAAAAACACGTGTAATGTGTTTTATTTTTGACACTTTAAGTGAATGGGTAGGGGTACAATGTACCCCATACTTATTCACACAGGGTGGGGGTGGCCGGGATCTGGGGACCACCTTGTTAAAGGGGGCTTCCAGATTCCGATAAGCCCCCCCGCCTACAGACCCCGATAACAAATGGCCAGCGGTGTCGGGAAGAGGCCCTTGTCCTCATCAACATGGAGACTAGGTGCTTTGGGGTGGGGGCCCCCTCTGCCCCAAAGCACCAACCCATGTTGAGGTCATGCGGCCTGGTACAGTTCGGGGGGGCGATCACACGTCCCCACCCCTTTCCTGACTTGCCAGGCGGTGTGCTCGGATAAGGGTCTGGTATGGATTTTGGGGGGGACCCCCCATGCCATTTTTCCAGCGTGGGGGTTCCCCTTAAAATCCATACCAGACCAAAGGGCTTGGTATGCTCTTGGAGGGGGAACCCATGCCTTTTTTTTTTCCCCTTCAAGAACATCAGAGCACAAGTCGCATGCCAAAGTTGGATCAGTCAAGAGGGTAATCTGACTTCAGTGATAATCAATGGGCTGAAGTAGGATCAAAGTCGGACCAAAGTAGTGCAGGGGGCATTTTCAAAGTCGGACTGATTTGTGTCGGACCAGTTAAGACCAGTTGAAATCAATGGGCTGTGACTTTCATGTGACTATGTGTCCAAAGTCGCATGACAAGTTGCACTAGTGGAAAGAGCCTTAGTGTGGTTGCCTGTACTATGATCATTGTAGACTGAGACCCCAGAACAATTCCAGCTACACTGACAGCCGACCCCCCCCCCCCCCCCCATGCCATGCCCAGCTCCCTTCACCTGTGCAATGCTATATTGTATATGTGTACTGCACTGTATACACCCACTGGCTACACAGGAACAGTGTCCCGTCCCAGAAAGTGATGTCACTAGCTTTCAGCAACCACACCCAATGGCTGATTTTAGTCTCAGAAGGAAGTAGATTCGAAGTCATGTGACAGCACTGGATTCTGCAAAATAAAAAAAAAAAAGGTAGAAAAACTGGTATTTTTTTCATTTTGAGACATAAGGCTGAACTTAGCTCACATTAATGATTGCAGGGGAGAATTTAAGTGTAAGGGCTCTTTCACACGGGGCGGACCAGTGATGATCCGCCCCGTGAACACCCGCTTGCTCAGCGGGGATCGCTCCGCCGATCCCCGCTGAGCAAGAAAATGACAGGTCCGTCACTGCACAGGACCTGTCAGAGCGCCGCTCTCCCCTATGGGGGATCGGATGATGACGGACCGTAGAATCATTCGAGACCCGATCCGATAACGGATGGAAAAGTAGGGTTTTCCTCCGTTACACTTTTCGGATCGGAGCGGGTCGGATGTCAGCGGACATGTCACCGCTGACATCCGACGCTCCATAAGGATACATGCATGTCCGTTTTTCATCCGAAAACGGAAGGATGAAAAACTGACATATGGATCCCCCATGTGAAAGAGGCTTTAGGGTGGACTTCCACTTTAAATAAATGCATGTAATATTCTGAGAGCTACCAGTCAGTATCAAGCATGTACACGCTTTTAAATTGCTCGTTATTTATTATTGTTATACAGGATTTATTACAAATAGAGACTGTCTGGCAAATTTTCTGACAGTTTTGGAGAATGGTCTTATGGCTGTAAGGTGTGGGACACATCTTTTTCATTTGAAATTGTATTAATTTCTGCTAACTATAAAGAAATAAGGAGAAATAGATGCTCTATAATACTATTTTGTAGACAGCTTTTTAGAAACCAACAGAAATACAATTGCATGTTGGGTGGAAGAAAATCTTTTAGCAGGTCCGACAGTTTTAAGTCAGAATGCTTAATGACTGGCTAAAGATGGGAACATTTTTGCAAAGATTTAAATATTTTTATACTTTACAATTAATACATTAATTAGGAGTCCATTGAGGGACACACGTTTGCCTTCGGTTATAAGGCCACCTACAGGAGGATTGGATACTAGAAAAACTGTAGACCAGCCCAGAACACCACCTATTACCAGCATGCTGCACGCTTCAGGTTTTGTACAGCACCAAGAGCATTGACAAGGCAATACCAAGAGCATGATCACAAACACAGAATTGTGGGACTGCTGTCCCGCTATGGGTTTCAAGAAAAGGGTTTTACAGCTAAATTTCTCTCTCATCCATTGCCCTCAGGACAGTTACTTGATGCCAAAAATAAGAAAAAACACTCACAGTAAAGAGGGTACACATGTGCCAAATGTCGGAAGACAACGGCTGGTTCAAAGAGAAAAAAAATACAAAACAAAAAAAAAAAAAAAAAACGGCCGACATTCATCCCATGTGGGTCGGTTTGTCTGACAAAAGCCCGGCAATTTGGCCGGCTTCTTTTGAACGAGCATGCTGGAAAACCAGCATCCGACCAATTCCCGATCATCGCTCTCAGTCAATGGCAGAGTGCTGATCGGAGCGTTCTGCTGGGGGGGGGGGCATCCCCCTGTCAGACCACAAGAGATTAGTGGGGCAGATCGTTCTACTAACCTCGCATGGAACGAAAAAAAATGAATATAGTGTGTACCTGGCTTTCGAGTGTGCCTTGACAGGAAAGGGCGGAACATGAACCTTGAGCCCATAAGCGGTCTCAGACACGTAGATGGTTTAAAGAAAAGTTAACAGAATCAGTCTGATAGAAGCAGTGTCTGAGAGACTCAAATCTCGGGCCGCATTCAGACAATGGAGAGAAAGTTTATTTTAATAAACTGGAGCCGGACGTAGGGATAAGGGAATGATGTCCTGGTTGAGGTGAAAGGCAGAAACGACCTTACGCAAGAAGTCCTAAGCCTCAAAATCACAAAAGGTTCTTTGTAAGATAAGGCCACTAGAAACTTGCTGTACACTAGTGAGGGCTCCAAGGAATGCTATCTAGCGGCTGAGAGTAGAGAGGGGATTTTCTTTAACAGGTTCAAATGGCATTTTCTGAAGCACAGAGAACCAGATTCAGATCAAATGGAGACACAGGGAATGTCCCAGTACAAAAGGTCTTAAACAAGGAGTGAGAGGCTAACAGTCTCTGAAACAAGATAGAACTGGCAATACCCTGACCTTTGAGAATGCCGAGAAGCAAATGCTAGTCCAACTACTGTGGCTGTAGTTTGGAAAGGAATCATCTCATGGAGTAATTCCCAGTCAGAGAGACAGCAGATCCTGTAAATCAGGTAGAGGAGTGTCCACCAGGAGCCTTATCAGGTCAGAATAACACAGATTAACACATCCACCTGAGCCAATGAAGCAACAAGGATTACTGCAATGCCCTCTATCTCAATCCTGCAGACGAGTAAGATTCAGAGGAAGAAAAAGGCAGAGATAATGGTGTACTGATCCCACAGAATCACCAGGGATACACTGCTCCTGCTAAAGGAACTCTGTACCTGCAGACAACTAGGCACTAGGGTTGTTGGCTAGACCCAGACCACGGCACTACCTGCACAGTTTTCATGTCCTTCCTGTACTCGAGTGGGTTTCCTCTGGATACTCTGGTTTCCTCCTACACTCCAAAGACATGCTGGTAGGTTAATTGGATCCTGGCCATAGGTGTATGCATGAATGTGAGGTAGGAACTTTAGATTGTAAGCTCTTTGATGGCAGGAACTGGTGTGTGTGTGTGTGTGTGTGTGTGTGTGTGTGTGTGTGTGTGTGTGTGTGTGTGTGTGTGTGTGTGTGTGTGTGTATATACATACCCTCACATTTTTGTAAATATTTTATTATATCTTTATGTGACAACACTGAAGAAATTACACGTTGCTACAATGTAAAGTAGTGAGTGTACAGCTTGTATAACAGTGTTAATTTTCTGTCCCCTCAAAATAACACGCAGCCATTAATGTCTAAACCGCTGGCAACAAAAGTGAGTACACCCCTAAGTAAAAATGTCCAAATTGGGCCCAAAGTGTCAATATTTTGTGTGGCCAACATTTTCCAGCACTGCCTTAACCCTCTTGGGCATGGAGTTCACCAAAGCAAAATGTAGCAAAGTGTAATTTCTTCAGTGTTGTCACATGAAAAGATAAAATATTTACAAAAATGTTAGTGGTGTACTCACTTTTGTCACACACACACACACACACACACACACACACACACACACACACACACACACACACTACTAAGTGTTTTCGGCAGGTGTAAAAATGCTGTAAATTAAAAATGCTTTCAGAAATAAAAGTATTAAGTATATTTTTAGCAATAAAGTAAATGAATAGAAGAGAAATCAAAATCAATATTTCAAATACTTCAAATCAGCATCAACTCTTTTAGATACACACTTTGCTGAGAAGGTACATGGCAGGTACCTGGACCTGAAAGAGCAAATAAGGCCTTTAAAGGGCTTCAAGATACCCATCTCAGATCTCCTAAAAGGAGGGAACATCCTCAATAGAATGTGGGTTTCAATAGCCAGGCCGTTAAATTTAGCGTTCGTAAAGTAGGATGGACAATCGGCCCCTGCAAGAGCAGGTCTGGCCTTAGTGGGAGGGGCCATGGACCCTCCACTGCTATCTTTACGATTTCTGTGTACCATGACCTTCTGGGCCATGCTGGTCCTACCAGAATTACTGGCTTTCTTTCCAGCTTGATCCTGCAAAGAAGTCGTGGCAGCAACTGAATGGGGGGGGGGGGGGGGGATGCATAGAACAGTGAGAACTGATCCCACGGGTTTACCAACTCATCTGTTCCATATGCAAGTGGATCCCTTGTCCTGGACACAAAGTTGACTAACTTCATGTTGAATCTGGAAGCTAGAAGATCTATGTCCGGAGTCCCCCGTCTTTGGCTAACAGCCCGAAAAACGTTGAGGTGAAGAGACCATTCCACCGGGAATAACTGCTGGCGACTTAAGTAGTCCGCCTGCCAATTCTCTACTCCCGGGATGAAAACTGCCAATAGGCATGGGACATTCTTTTCTGCCCAAGTTAGAATATGGTTCACCTCTGAGCTGGGAGACTCTTGGTGCCCCCATGGTGATTGATATAGGCCACAGCTGTGGCATTGTCGGATTGGATCCTGACAGGACAATTCCTTAACCTGGAGGTCCAGGTTTCCAGAGCCAGATGCACTGCCCGAATCTCTAGGATGTTGATGGACAAGGCTCTTTCGGTTCTTGACCACTGTCCCTGGACAGTCTTCTCTAGTACTGCTCCCCAGCCTGAAAGGCTGGCATCTGCCGTTACTACTTTCCAGATAATTAGTCTGATGGATTTTCCTTTCCGCAGATTCTGGGTTAGTAACCAACTGAGGTTTTGGGACGCTCTCGGGGACAGCCGCATTGGCAAGTCCAAAGCTTGGATCGTTCTGTTCCAAGCAGACACGATACTGTTTTGCAACAGGTCTCAAATGGAACTGGGCATAGGGAACTGCTTCAAATGAAGCTACCATCTTTCCGAACAACCTCATGCAAAGGCGAATTGAGGGATTTCTTTTTGACCTGACCATCCGCACCAGCCCTCGTAAGGAGCGGATCTTTGCCGGAGGCAAGAACACTCTTTTCTGGACTGTGTCTATGATCAGGCCCAAATACTCCAGCTTTCTTAGCGGTTTTAAGGAGGACTTCTCTAGGTTGAGAATCCAACCCAGACTTTACAGGTAACTGGTTGTAATGTGTACACTTTGCTCCAAGCGAGCCACTGACTGGTCTATTACCAATAGATCGTCTAGGTATGCCAAAACTGTTATGCCCTGTGCCCTTAGCCTGGCTAGAGGTGGGGCCAGCACTTTCGTGAACACCCAGGGTGCTGTAGCTAGCCTGAAGGGCAAGGCTACAAACTAAAAGGGCTGCTGTTCTTCTACTTTGAACCGCAGAAACCTCTGGTGAGCAAGAAATATGGGAACATGCAAATATGCATCTCTGATGTCGATGGATGTCAGAAGTTTTCTTCCTTGTAGGATGGAAACTACTGACTTGATAGACTCCATGTAAAGGGAGCGGATCTTCAGGAACTGATTTAGATTCCTTAGATCTAGAATGGGTCTGACATCCCCATTTGGTTTTGGTACCGTATACAGATTTGAATAAAACCCCAAACTTTGCTCTACTGTGGGCATCTGTATGATCACCCCCTGAGCCAATAATCGGTCTAATGCTTGAAACAGGGGATTGCCTTTTCCCTGAATCCTTGAGAATGTTTGATCTCAGAAAACGAAATAGTGGAAACTCACGAAATTCTAGTTTGTATCCTAGAGACACCGTGGAGAGAACCCATCTGTCCTGAATTTCCCTTTGCCAGACTTCTGAGTATTTCAGAAGTCTTCCCCCCACTCTGGTAAGGGGGGACGCCTCTACATGATGAGGCTTTAGTATTCTGCTTTGCAGATTTGCGGCCCCAGGTCTTCTTTTGTGCCTGGGTCTGACCCTGAGGTTTTCCTCTAGAGTCTGACAGCGGAGACCTTCGCCATTGCCTAGAGGCGGATGCCCCTGGCGCAGGAGAAAAAGTCAGTTTAAATGAAGGACGTTTATACTTTCTTTTGACTGGCAAAAGAGTACTCTTTCCACTAGAAATAGTCTGGATGTATTTATCCAAATCGCCAAATAGTCGCTCCCCATGAAAAGGGAAACTAATCAGAAGCTTTTTGCAAGGTGCTTCGGCTGACCACTCTTTTAACCAAAGGGTCCTACGCATGTGTACTAGCACAAGCGCAAGGCGAGACACCTGGTGAATAGAATCATTGATAGCATCTATAGCAAAACATAATGCTTTTGGTAGTTCGGCCAACTCATGGGCCTGTTGTGCAGGGAGCCCTTTAGGAGCCTCTGTGAATTGGTCCTTTAAAAATTGAAAGATGCCCATTGCTGCGATTGCAGACTGAGCAACGGTCCCTGCCTAGGAAAAAAAAAAAAAAAAAAAAAAGGATTTTAACAGGAATTCCAACTTCTTACCTGTTGGATCTTTAAGCATTTGTGCATTGTCTACTGGACAAGTTAGACTTTTATTCACACTGGAAATCACAGCGTCAACTGCTGCAACCTTCCATTTTTTGGTGAATTTTTCCTCCATGGGATAGAGAACTGAGAATCTCTTTGGAGGGAGAAAATGCTTATCCGGATGATCCCATTCAGAATAAATAAGCTTTTCTAGTAATGCATGGACAGGAAACACATGCAAAGGCTGTAAAGGTTTCAAAGGACCCAAGGAGGAAACCGGACTTTCAGCTAAGTGTTAGGGGTAGCATGAAAGTAGAGCGAACCATTTCCGTAAGGATTTGTACCTCAGATTGTGAAGCTGAATCATCAACCGTTTCCTCCAAAGAGGAATAATCGGCTTGTTTTTCCTCTCGATTGTCTGAGGGCAATACCTTATCTGGTCCCCTCGGTAAAGGGTTTGGAGTGGGAGAGAGGGATCTAGCACGCTTCCTATCCCCTTGGATGGAGGATGTGATTAAAGCCGCTAATATTCCTTTTAAGCTCTGCCGGGCAGAGGAAATTGCATCTTCAGTCATGTATAACAGGGGCTGAAGTGTGAGAAGCAGTTGCACCACCAATCAGTTCCAAAGACTCACCCTGGCTTGCCATATCTGGTGGAACTTTTGGTGCCTTCATAGTAACCTTGGAAGCCATAGTGCCAAGCACAAAAGCAGAGGCACTCTAAGAAATGTTCTATTTGCTGAGCAATAGAAAGAAAAAACAATGGCAGCATAGATTAATCTGATGCTAAACAATAATGTCTTTTTCTGTACTGGAAATGCCTGTATACACCCCTCACGTGCTCAAGCAATCCTGTGTCAGCTCTTGCTTCAGCTGCTCTGGTAGACACATTTAGTTTATAAGAGCATCAGCCTTTAAGCCCTCTCAGATGTAAACCTGATTGCCTGTGTGTCTTCACAAGGACACCGAGTCCGCACACGGCGCCGACCGCATTAGCCACGTCCCTTCCATCGACCCTCCCTTCCTCTTTTCAAAAGAAAAATCCTCAGCCCGCCCGGGGCACAGCTTTCGGGTCTGAGACACAGACCAGAAGGAGGAGGGGAGGCTGCAGCCGCCATGCTGTGTTTCTGTCTGCCCTTTGAGAAAGGCTGCTCTTTGCATAGGCAAGTAAACAAAATGTTTAAGAAAAAATGCCCCCGCACCCTTTGGGGGGGGGTTCGCTCAGGCGGGGGAAGGGTACTTAGTTTGTGAACCAGCGTTTTTTTTTTAGTGCTTGTCACACTACAATGAGCATAGATTACCCAAAACTGTTTACAAGGTGTAATATACCACAGTACATGTACCCCCAGCCACTCAGCTTTCCCCAATTGGGGGGGAGAGGAAATAAAGAACCCCCTCTAGCTGCTAGGACACACGCTGTTGTAGCACAGAATGAAAGGGTAAGAGTATTCTTACTCCCTCTAGAGGAGACTTTAAGGCATTACAATGTAACATATGGAAGAAAAGGCATAGGTGGACTTTGCAGTTCCTAAGCTTCTCTTACCTTTTCCTCGCTGCAGGATACTGCTGAAAACAGACAGATCCAGACTTCACCCATCACAGCGGGCAGCGTATATAAACCTTCAAAGAGAGAGTCCCTTTAATAGGGGTTCCACTCCTTTGGACCTGTATAGCACGCCTCAGGACAACTTTAGGTAATGTAGCAAGACCAAAAAGAGTCCTGGTTCCTAGGGTCCAGCTCTCGAAGAGGCGTTACAGCCAAAACTTCGTTCTTCTATGAGAGGCCCAGGTGCCACTGCGGCTACAGGATGGTGTGGATGGATCCGGTTGTGGAGGCTTTTTGAATCCAGCATGGATCCCTCCTGGAGCTCCTCAGAGCACATCTTCACTCGTGACAAACACCTTAGACACTGGCGAAAAAACTGAGGTACTCCTGGAAGAGGGAGGGGTTATATAGGGGAGTCAACTTCCTGTATTGGGTATACCAGTGTCAACACCTGAAGGTGACCCATAACCCATTAAGTTAATACTTAAGGCTCTGTGTCCCATGATGTACGATAAAGAAATGACACTGGCAGGGAAGGGGTTAACTGTGTTCCCTGGGTGTGTTCTAACTGGAGGGGGGATGGGCTCACTGGGACATGACAGATCACTGGGAACAGTAGATCCATCATGTCCCCCTGTCAGAATGGGGATCCACTTGTTTACACTGGCAGATCCTCGTTCTGCCTCTGTACTAGGTGATCGCGGGTCGCTGGCAGACATCAAGTCCGCCTGACCCACGGGCTCGCTCCCGCCATCGCACCTGGGTGAGCCGCCGTATAGCTATGGCAGTTTGCGCAGGAGAGCCAACCTGCCACCGTATAATGACGGCGGCTGGTCTGCAAGTGGTTAACATTCATGTATTCACATATTCCTAACAAGTAGTAGCAGGGTGAGCTGAGCTGCTAAAAGAGGACTTGGATGACTTTAGTGCTTCTGCTGTGAATTTGGAGGATGAATTGCTCTGAGTCTGCAGCTATAAAGTTTATTGTCAGGAGCGTGTGCTCTCCTGCTCCATCATAGCTGCTGGTTGCAGCATGTAGATTTTGGTTGTGGCACCCTCCTTGTCTGTCCACCTACAAGGCGATTGATTGTGGCCAGTCTCTGGGTGGAGACCAAACCGGATTTAATCCGGCCAAGTCTGCAGTCTCATGCTTGTAATAGTGAGTGTAATTCACATTTCAAGTGCCTCGTTTGTCTGCTTTGTTCTGCTAGATTGGATTCCTTCGTTGGCGACTTTGGATCGGACATCGACTGTTCTCTGAACTCTGACTGCCTTTTGATTATGGATGGACTCCAGCTACTCTGAACCTTGCCTGCATTGTACCTGGACTGTCATTGAACCAGTCTACCAGTCTGCCTGTCTGCCAGCCGCAAGTAAATGTTTGCTCTGCTCAGTTTACACCTGCCCTGGTGTGGTACCCAGGCACTATAGCATTGTGTAGTCCTGGCAGCAACTGAGTATGTGTAGGCCTGCTTGCCTTATGGGAAAAAGGGGCTGCTATAAGTGAAATACACAGAAGCTAGCTATAACGTCTGAGCACCTGCATTAGAAGTGCGACTTTCATTTACTACCATTTCCTAACGTGTAAACGCTTACAATCATCCTGTAGCCAGGCAATGGACACGCAAGTAATTTTTCTCTCACTAGTTTGGTATAAAATGTATATTCTGCCCAAAAATCTATTTTGACAAAAGATAAATCTGCCTGTACTAACAACTGCTACTTCAACAACTGCTACTTCAACAACGCACAATCCCTTTTTCCGAATTTCATAATTTGTTTAAATTCTGGGACAGTAAAATTATCCACTAATTGAAATTGGGCAGTATTACTTACTATACTCAGGAAATTCACAATGCCAATAAAAAAAAAAAAAAATCAGGCCATATAATATCTTATATTGCACTGTACATGTATTCATTGTGAATGAAACCCTTTAATGCACACACAGGACCAATGAACCTTCCACTAACAGCTGACACAATTTACCAATATATTGTACATAGAACTGCTTGAAAGCCCCTTTCAACGAATCAATGCGCATTTCAGAATTAATGGGCAAACCTTTTGAAAAACATTCCTTTTGTAAAGGTACATTAACCAGAGTCAACACTGTAAAGGTTGTTAAAAAAACTTGATAAGTGATCAAAAGTTAAAGACTGAACACAACAAAGTACACAAGATCACGTAACTTACCGTGTATTCTGTGCGTCAGCCGGCAGGAAACAAAAAAAAAAAAAAAATAGGAGAAAGAAAATGCAAGGAACACGTTAGACAAATGCAATTGAAATTCTTGACATAATGTCAGTGACATACGCTTACAGTTTATTGTTAATGTCAAAACTCCCACTTCTGCTTGTTCATTTACTTTAAATCTTTTTTCATGTAAATTGCATGGTTTAGTGGAAACCCACCCCCCGTTCTTGACTTTGCTGTGAAGCCATGATTGGGAAGTGCAGCCTTTTGCTGAGGTATGACCTGGCAACAGGACATTTGTGCAAAAAATATTATTACCCAATTTAGGTTCAATCAATTTCTCTGAACAAAATAGCCATTTAGACAAGCATTTTTCAGATTCAAAATGTGATTTTTTTCCAATGGTTTGGGCAGAGGGGTTGTATAGCCAACCCACCACAAGCTCTGCAGGCAACCACTTTAGGAATGATTTATGAAAAAGAACAAAAGAAACCTGAGGCAGAAAGTTCATAGCAACCAGATTCAATGTTTACCTTTTCTCAGGGAAAGAAAGGAGACGCTGGATTGCTGGCTGTGCACACCAGCCCTATTACTGCTTCAGATTTCTCTGCTCACATTTTCATAAATCAGTCCCTTTGTGAAATGAATTGATACAAATGGTCACATGCATAAAAAAGGGACTCCAAGGGGAAGAGTGGAACTCTTTTTTATTATTTCCCAAAGTAGCCTATAATCTTTCAGAAGTCAATTCTCCAGGGCAGACTAGAAATCAAAGGAAATAATCTTCTTGGTTCTGTTTAAACACTGGTAGACTTGCAAGAGAAGCCAACTATTGCCTGCGGCACCATGGTAAAAGGTCTAAATATACACTACTGTGCAAAAGTTTTAGGCAGGTGTAAAGAAAATGCTGTAAATTAAGAATACTTTCACGAATAAAAAAAAAAGTGTCAGTTTTCTTTTCATTAATAAAATGGAAAGTAAATGAACAGAAGAGAAATCAAACTCAATAGCTGGTGTGACCACATTTTACCTTCAAAAACAGCATCAATTCTTCCAAATACACGTGCACAAAGATTTCATAAAGGAACTCGGCTCCTAGGTTGTTTCAAATATCTTGGAGAACTAACCACATATCTATGGATGTAGGCTGCCTCAGATCCTTCTGTCCCTTCATGTAATCCCAGACAGACTTGTTGATGTTGAAGTCAGGGCTCTGTGGGGGCCAAACCATCACTTCCAGGATTCCGTGTTCTTTACACTGAAGATGGTTCTTAAAGGGGTTGTAAAGGTAAAATTTTTTTTTTAAAATAACAAACATGTTATACTTACCTTCACTGTGCAGCTCGTTCTGCACAGAGTGGCCCCGAACCTGGTCTTCTGGGGTCCCTCGGAGGCTGTTTCAGCTCCTCCCCGCAAGCATTAACCACCTTAATGCGAGCTCTCTCGCATGGTGGTGAGTGCTTGCGGGCGCGTTCCCGTGATACAGCCGGTGGCTATAGCCGCTCGCTGTATCACTCGGCCCCGCACCCCGGCGCGCCGCGTCATCGGATGTGATTGACAGCAGCGCGAGCCAATGGCTGCGCTGCTTTCAATCCATCCACTGCAGCCAATCAGCGACCAGGCTGAGCTGCAATGGAGATGACGAGAACGAGCAGCGGAGATTCGAGGCGTCAGGTAAGTAAAACGGGGGGGCTGGGGGCGGCGGTATTGTCAAAAGTTTTTTCACCTTAATGCATATAATGCATTAAGGTGAAAAAATGTTTACCTTTACAACCCCTTTAAAGCTTCTGCTTTAAGGGAGGTGACCCCCTGACATGCCACGTTTGGCATGTCTTTTTTTTTTTGGGGGGGGGGGGGGGGGAAGAGGAGCGGATACCCTCTTTTCTGAGGGTCCCAGCTCCCACTTCCTCACGGCAATCATCTGGGACATGTCACGGGTCCAAGATGATTGCCCGGCCATTCACGACACGCGGCGTGACTTGCGCATGCGCCCACAGTTACAATGCCGGCTCTGCAGAAAGGATGGGGAGACAAGTGGGGCTTCCTTGGGAAGGTAAGTGTCCAATTATTAAAAGTCAGCAGCTGCAGTATTTGTAGCTGCTGACTTTTTTTTTTTTTTTTAAGCAGAACTCCGCTTAAATGACATTGACTATGTTTGGGGTCGTTGAGCTGCTGCAGAATAAATTTGGGGCCAATCACACATCTCCCTGATGGTATGGCATGATGGAGAAGTATCTTCCTGTATTTCTCAGCATTGAGGACACCATTGATTCTGACCAAATCTCCAACATTTGCAGAAATGCAGCTCCAGACGTGTAAGGAACCTCCACCATGCTTCACTGTTGCCTGCAGACACTCATTATTGTGCCACTCTCCAGCCCTTCAGCTAACTGCCTCCTGCTACAGCCAACTATTTCAAATTTTGACTCATCAGTCCAGAGCACCTGTTTACCAGTTTTCTGCACCCCAGTTCCCGTTTTGATGCATAGTTGAGACTCTTAGCTTTGATTCCATATTTGAGGTATGCGTTTTTAACTACAATTCTTCCATGAAGACCACTACTGGCCAGATTTCTCTGGACAGTGGATTGGTGTATCTGGGTCCCACTGGTTTCTGCCAGTCTGTGCTGATGGCACTGCTTGACATCTTTTGACGTTGAAGGGAAGTAAGCATGATGTGTCATCTGGTGCATTATATTTTCTTGGATGATCTAGGAATTTACAGTCCTCAACGTTGCCCAATCAACGGTGTCCTCAATGCTGGGAAATACAGGCAGATACTAAACCATCATGCCATACTATCAGAGAGGTGTATGATTGCTTCAATTTATTCTGCAGCAGGACAACAATCCTAAGCATACAGCAAATGTCATTAAGAACCGTGTTCAGGGTAAACAAAAACAAGTCGTCCTGGTAGTGATGGTTTGGCCCCCACAGAGCCCCGATCTCAACATCAAGTCTGTCTGGATTTACATGGAGACAGAAGGATGTGGGCAGCCTACAATCCACAGGAGATCTGTGGTTAGTCCCAAAAGAATCGATGCTGGTTTGAAGTCAAAGGGTTGTCACACCAAATATTGATTTGATTTAGATTTTTCAGTTTGCTCACTTTGCATTTTGTAAATTGATAGAAACAATTAAAATATATATTTTAGAAAGAATGCTTGCTTTACAAAATCTCTTCACACCTGCCTAAAACTTTTGCACAGTACTGTAGATGCCTAAAAAAAAAAAAAGTCTACAGTAGCCCGAGACTATATGATTAGCATCAAGAATGCTGGCTATACATAATGCAAATTATCACCACTTTTACAACCACAAAAAAATGACACAATGTAACCAAATATCAAACGTTTCTACCAAAATCAAAAAAATTATTGAACTATTGGTGGCAGGTTGCCTTGATTCTTTATGCAAGACTACACTGCAAGTTAGCACCACAAACCAAAAACGCTATTTAAATTCATTTTTTTTTTTTTTTTTTCCTTGTCAAAAGAAGTTTATTGAGTATACAATGTTATAAAGATACATAAAGTGAGTTTACAAGGATCTATAAAGTAAGCTCATTGTTTTACAGTAGGGTTTATATAGGTAAATATCATGAAATTTCAAATATTAAACGTTGGGTTCACGTAAACCTAAATTAAAGATATATATCATTTCCTTAGTTACTTTTGTAGGTATTTAAATGATTTATACCTACTATACATATTGTTTACAAGTAGAGTGTATATAGGTCAAATAAATTCTGATAATGAGCTTTAATCGTAAGGTGGAGAAAAGGAAAGAGAAAGAAGAAAAAGGGTTGAAAGGTAGAGGTATGGTCCACAAGGTTGTCCCGCTCGTCAGTTTATTATTCTTTTTAGTTCTCTTTGAAGCCTTAGAATGGGTGTCTCTGCAAGTCATTTAATCTGTTACCATGGCAACAGGACAGAGTCATTGAAGTTTGACAGGAACTGTTGTTTTATCCAAGGATGCCAATGTTTTTCAAATTTTGGAATTTGATTTTGATCGATGGCTACCATCTTAGCATGGGACATTGTATTATTCATTCTGTGAATTGTTTCTGCTAGTACCAATGTAGGAGATTTCCATTCCTTGGCCACTGTTTGTTTTGCAGCCGTTATTAGTTGGATCATAAGTTTGAATTGAGAGAGTGTTAACCATTCCGGTTTTAGATTAAGTAAAGTTAAATATGGATCTGGTTGTATTATTTTTTTAAATATTTTAGATGCAATCACGAAGACTTCCTTCCAGAAGGTTTGGATTACTGGGCACGTCCACCATATGTGTAAATATGTGCCTATTTCTGGGCATCCTCGAAAACAAAGAGTTGAGGTATTAGGTGAATATTTTGCCACTCTAGCGGGTACAATGTACCAGCGAGTTAGGACTTTATAATTCGTCTCCAGTGCTAAGATGTTGGGTGAAGATGACTTAGATGTGAGCCATATGTTAGACCAGTCCGTGTCTTCTAAAATTCGTCCCAGGTCCTCCTCCCACCTCTGAACGTAAGAGGGTCTATTAAGATTTGCTACTCCATATAATTGATTATAAAGTGATGAAATTGTACCTTTAGCAAATGGATCTTTTGTACAGATTGATTCAAAAATGGATAATTGGGATAATGGTGTATCCCCCTTTAGGAATGGTGTATAGAAATTTTTGATTTGGAGATATCTAAATATCTCAGAGTTTGGTAGATCATATTTTTCTCTAAGCGATGGGAATGAAAGGAATGATTTAGATGCTATGAAGTCATTTAGTGTCTGAATGCCTGATGTTGTTCAAGCTTTAAAAGAATTTGGGTAGATCCATGCCGGATAAAAGGCCGGATTTCTGATAAAAGAAAGGAGAGGATTGTGTGGAGATTGTAACTGATATTTGGTTTTTAGTTTATCCCAGAGAGATAAGAAGTGTTTAGTTATGGGATTATGAATTTTAAAGCGGTCTTTAGGATCAAGCCATAATAAATTTGATATTAATAGAGGGTCATTTTCTGAAGCCTCTATAAATACCCATAATGGGATTTCCTGTTTTGCATGGTATTTGGACAGACTGGCCAAATGTGCTGCTCTGTAGTAGTTAGTAAAATTAGGGTATCCCAGGCCTCCTTTATTTTTGGGAAGATGTAGTGTGTGTATATAGGTATACGTGGTTTAGAAGAGCCCCATATAAACGAAGTTGCTCTTTTTTGTACTATTCTCAAAAAATAGGAAGGAATTGGAATAGGGAGGACTCTGAATAGATAAAGCAATTTGGGTAGAATATTCATTTTGATTGCATTAATCTTCCCTATCCAGGATAAAGGAAGTTGCGACCATTGTTTTATTAGATTTGTGATCTGTCTTAATACAGGAGGATAATTGGTTAAGAATAAGTCAGAATGAGATGCTGTTAAATGAATTCCAAGATATGGGATTGATTTTTCTGCCCATGTGAATGGGAGTGCAGCCCTAGCCGGGATCAATTCCATGTTTGTGAGTGAAATATTAAGCACTAGGCATTTCTTAGGATTAATCATAAGGCCGGATAGGGCTAAATTCATTTTTATTATTCAAAGCAAACATATTCATCCATCTATGTCTCCATGCATTATTTTTTCAAGAAATGACCCCCTTGAATTTCTGGTCGTAGCCATCTTGAGTAAAAGTAGCATTTACTTCCTGCAATCCATTTGCCGTTAGCGCAGCCATGCAGGCAGGAGGGTGTGATTGGCTGAGAAAAAAAGCTCCTCCCCTCCTGAAGACTTCGGGAATGTAGGACATGTGCCTAGGCATAGAAAGTACAGCTGCACGATTCTGGCCAAAACGAGAATCACTTTTTTTTTGCTTAGAATAAAGATCACGATTCTTTCACGATTGCGGCATATCTTTCACATTATACAAAAAAAAAAAAAAAATGGGCTAACTTTACTGTTTATTTATTTTTATTTTTTTTATAATTCATTGAAGTGGTTTTTTTTCCCAAAAAACTGAGTTTGAGTGACCTCTGCCAAATACAGTGAGACATAAAATATTGCAACAATCCCCATTTTATTCCCTAGGGTCTCTGTAAAAAAAAAAAAAAAAAAAAAAAAAAAAAAAAAAAAAAAAAATTTATAATGTTTGGGGGTTCCAAGTAATTTTCTAGAAAAAAATACGGATTTTAACGTTGTAAGAAACAAGTGTCAGAAAAAGGTTTAGGCCCCTTTCACACTTATACGACTTGTCCCACGATTTTGTACTGCAAAATTGTATGACAAGTCATTTTCCATGATTTTCAATGACTACCATTCATATTGGCACGACTTTAAGTCGTGCCGACTTGAAAGTAGTCCCTGCACTACTTTGGTCCAACTTCTATGCGAGTTGTACTCCATAGACCTCAATGTTAAACCCTGAAGTAGCATACAAATCGTGCCTGAATAATATAGACATGACTTCAGTACGACTTTGTAAGCACAAGCCTGGCTCGCTGATCGGGAAAGGAAAACTTTTTTTTCCTTTCGCGATGAGCGACAGGCAGTGCTGACAGCTGTCTGGTATGAATCCTGAGGGGGAACGCCACTCCAAGTTTTAAATGAAAAGACCTGCGTGGGTTCCCCCCCAGGGGCATACCAGGCCCTTAGGTCTGGTATGGATCTAAGAAGAACCCCCTACGCCGAAAAATCGGCGTGGGGTCCCCCCCAAAATCCATACCAGACCCTTATCCGAGCACGCAGCCCGGACGGTCAGAAATGGGGGTGGGGACGAGCGAGCGCCCCCCCCCCCCCCTGGACCGTACCAGGCCGCATGCCCTCAACATGGGGGGGTGGGTGCTTTGGGGCATGGGGGGCAACCTGCGGGCCCCCCCACCCCAAAGCACCTTGTCCTCATGTTGATGAGGACAAGGGCCTCTTCCCGACAACCCTGGCCGTTGGTTGTCGGGGTCTGCGGGCGGGGGGCTTATCGGAATCCGGGAGCCCCCTTTAATAAGGGGGCACCCACATCCCAGCCCCCCACCCTATGTGAATGAGTATGGGGCACATGGTACCCCTACCCATTCACCTAGGCAAAAAGTGTCAATAAAAAACACAGTACACAGGTTTTTAAAGTAATTTATTAGGCAGCTCCGGGGTCTTCTTCCGACTTCGAGGGTCTCTCCGGCGTCTCCTCCCGGTGTCCGGATCTTCTGCCGGCTCCTCCGCTATCTTCTGCAGCTCAATTGCTAGCGGTGGCCCGGACTTCTGCCTTCTTTTCTTCCAGAGATGTTGACACGACGCTCTCTCCAGCTGGAATGGTCTCTGAACGCTCCGCAATGGACTTATATAGGCAGTGACCGCGCCCCCTTATGAGGTCACTGTCCCGGGGCATGCTGGGACTGTGCCGTCAAAAGGGGGCGTGGTCATCACCCGGTGACCACGCCTCCTAAAACGTCACAGTCCCAGCATGCCCAGGGACTGACGGCATAAGGGGGCGGGGTCACAGCCTATATAAGTCCGTTGCGGAGCGTTCAGAGACCATTGCAGCTGGAGAGAGCGTCGTGTCAACATCTCGGGAAGAAAAGAAGAAGGCAGAAGTCCGGGCCACCACTAGCAATTGAGCTGCAGAAGATAGCGGAGGAGCCGGCAGAAGATCAGGACACCGGGAGAAGACGCCGGAGAGACCCCCGAAGTCGGAAGAAGACCCCCGAAGTCGGAAGAGGACCCCGGAGCTGCCTAATAAATTAGTTTAAAAACCTGTGTACTGTGTTTTTTCTTGACACTTTGCCTAGGTGAATGGGTAGGGGTACCATGTACCCCATACTCATTCACATAGGGTGGGGGGCCGGGATCTGGGGGCCCCCTTATTAAAGGGGGCTCCCGGATTCCGATAAGCCCCCCGCCCGCAGACCCCGACAACCAACGGCCAGGGTTGTCGGGAAGAGGCCCTTGTCCTCATCAACATGGGGACAAGGTGCTTTGGGGTGGGGGGGCCGCAGGGCGCCCCCCATGCCCCAAAGCACCCCCCCCATGTTGAGGGCATGCGGCCTGGTACGGTCCAGGGGGGGGGGGGCGCTCGCTCGTCCCCACCCCCATTCCTGACCGGCCGGGCTGCGTGCTCGGATAAGGGTCTGGTATGGATTTTGGGGGGACCCCCACGCCGATCGGCGTAGGGGGTTCCCCTTACAATCCATACCAGACATAAGGGCCTGGTATGCCCCTGGGGGGAACCCACGCCAGTATTTTTATTTAAAACTTGGTGTGGAGTTCCCCCTTATGATTCATACCAACTACTGTATGTTTTCATTTGTTAATGCCAAAAATGTGGCAAAGTCGTACAAAGTAGTACTGTTCCCAAATCGCGGTAAAATTGCAGCCGCGAAATCTCGGTAAAATCGCGTGACTTTGAAGTCGTATAAGTGTGAAAGGGGCCTTAGTCTTTAACCACTTAAGGACCAAGCCCCTTTGAGATTTGTTGTTTACAAGTTAACTTCTTCAGATCCGCGCTATAGCGGAATGATGGCTACAGCGCGGACCTACTTTGCCGGGAGGGCGTCAATAGACGTCCTCCCATGCTCGAGCGGCCTGCACGCCCCACGCTCTGTTCAGCGAGTCTATGAGACTCGGCTGATCACAGATCGGAGTAAGGAGTCGATCCAAACCCCTTTCCATGTGATCAGCTTTCAGCCAATGACAGCTGATCATGTGATGTAAACAGAGCCGGTAATCGGCTATTTAGCGCGAGGAAAAAAAAAAAAGCCGAGCACCGGCTGCTGTCAGAGGGACATCGGTCCCGATCAAGGAGAGCTGCCGCCAGCTCATCTGTGCCCACAGTGCCATCCACCAGTGCCGCCTCATCAGCGCATATCAATGAAGGAGAAAAATTACCTATTTGCAAAAATTTTATAACAAAAACTACGAAATTTTTCCTTCAAATTTTTCCATCTTCTTTTGTTTGTTTAGCAAAAAGTAAAAACCCCAGCTGTGATTAAATACCACCAAAAGAAAGCTCAATTTGTGTGAAAAAAAGTAAGCATTTCATTTGGGTACAGTGTGGTATGAACATGCAATTGTCATTCAAAGTGCGTCAGCGCTGAAAGCTGAAAATCGGTCTGGGCAGGAGGGGGGTTTAAGTGACCAGTAAGCAAGTGGTTAAAATTTTTTTTATTTGCTAGAAAATTAATTAGAAAAAAAAAATGTATAATGTTTGGGGGTTCTAACACCCTAGAGAATAAAATGGCGGTCTTTGCAATACTTTGTCACACCGTATTTGCGCAGCGGTCTTACAAGCGCACTTTTGGAAAAAATACACTTTTTTTAATTTAAATAAAACCGTAAAAGTTTTTCAGAAAAATTTTTTTTATATTTTGAAAGATATTACGCCGAGTAAATTGATACCCAACATGTCACGCTTCAAAATTGTGCCCGCTCGTGGAATGGCGACAAACTTTTATCCTCAATCTCCATAGGCGACGCTTAAAAAAATTCTACAGGTTGCATGTTTTGAGTTATAGAGGAGGTCTAGGGCTAGAATTATTGCTCTCGCTCTACTGATCACGGCGATACCTCACGTGTGGTTTGAACAGTTTTCATATGCGGGCGCTACTCGTGTATGCGTTCGCTTCTGTGCACAAGCTTGGCTGGATGGGGCACGTTTAATTTTTTTTTTCTTATTTATATTTTACCTTTTATTTTTACACTGTTCTTTTAAAAAAAAAAAAAAAAAAAAATTGTGTCACTTTTATTCCTATTACAAGGAATGTAAACATCCCTTGTAATAGAAAAAAAGCATGACAGGATCTCTTAAATATGAGTTCTGGGGTCAAAAAGACCTCAGTTCTCATATTTACACTAAAATGCAAAAAAAAAAAAAAAAAAATATAAAGATAAATGGCCCTTTAAGAGCTTTGGGCAGAAGTGACATTTTGACGTCACTTCTGCCCCGCAATGGTATGGAGACGGGTGGGTGTCATCTTCCCCTCACTTGTCTCCATACCACACACGGAAGAGGGCCCGATCGCCTCCGGTAAGCGGCGGAGGGCACCGGAGAGTGGCGGGAAGGGAACCCCCCTCTTCCGCCGCCGATAAAAGTGATCTTGCGGCAAATCCGCCTTAGAGACCACTATTATCGGAAACCGGACCGCCCGCTGAAGAAGAGAAGAGGATACCGGGGTTATTATTATTCAGGATTTATATAGCGCCAAAAGTTTACGCAGCGCTTTACAACATTAGGGAGGACAGTACAAGTACAATACAATTCAATACAGGAGGAATCAGAGGGCCCTGCTTGTTAGAGTTTACAATCTAGGTTATGGCAGCTAGCGCCTGCCATAACAAAGATATCCCTCTTCAAACAGCTGACGTATATTGGCGTGCAGCGGTCCGGAAGTGGTTTTCCTCATTTACAGACCGAAGTTCATTCCTTTGCTCCAAGAAGGAAAAAGTTACAATGTTTCTAGTTATCTACCAGCATGGACAATGGTGTGAAAAACTTGGCAGGCTGCCCGTTTTTTTTTTCTTTTAACAGCTGAGTGAGCAGAGAACGCTCTACACTTGTCACATGAACGAATTGGAAATTCTGCATAGAGATTGTGAGGGGGGTTGAATAGAGATCACGATTTTGTAATGATTAATCGTGCATCTCTAATAGAAAGCAGGAAGCAACTTGGAGAAAATGTAAAAAAATAAAATAAATAAAAAAAAGGAACAATAAAAATAAAAATGTGTAATATACCTTCCTATTTACTAATGCTGGCAGCATAGGGTTTCAAAATAGTCAATGGTGATTGAGTGAAGTTCCACTTTAAGTACTTGTTGTGAATCAAAACTAGTTCAAAGAGGCTGAAACTGCCTGACATTTGCCAAGTGTATGGACAGCCAAAAGGTTATTGTACGCAATTGCTTTAAGAGTAACTCCACTTTCGTGGGGAAAAATAGCAAATATAGCATACATAATAGCTACACAAGTCATACTGCAATTGAATGTTAATTACCCTTTCAGTTTGCAGCTCTGTAATTGTAAAATGCTATGCAATATGGAAATCTGGAGGCGTTCTGTACACAGATGGTGTGCAGAATAGAATGCTCCCCAGAAATGTAATTTCTTGCTTGATTGGCCAAGTCATTTTCCCAGAAGTCTGCACTAACATACAAGTCAGCTTTTGGCCATTCCCTGCAACAAAAATGTAATTTTTGGTGAGGTACTCCCAAAGACAAATAACATAAAAAGGGACGCAGACCCTGACATTTTCCTTATTAGAACATTGCAAGTGCAGTAGATAATGGATAATTATAAAATTACTCCAATTCACATTCACCTTGCACATGGACACATATCGCTTTTTCTTCAGAACAAAAGGTTTGAATCTGCAGCAAAGTTTGTTACAATCCTTGCAATGCATATAGATCACTCATAAGGGGAACATTTTTTTTTTTCAACAAATGGAGTTATTCTTTAAGATTAAACAGATATATATATAGTGTAGCGCTATGTGTATGGGTAGATCAAGGTGAGATGTTGAAATCGGGCCAACTGACAATGGCCAGAAAACAAGCAAAAAAATTAATTTAAAAAGGTGAGTTGGAAAAGAATTTGGTTGCACAAATACAAATTTATGTACGGAGCATAATAAAAAACGCCTGTGGAAGAGTGAAAACAACAAACACAATATAAATCAACATTAAATAAAGTCCATGTAAATAAATTGTGTCCTTAATGGAAATCGAAAAAAGGCCACCACCAACAGTCTCTGAGGGTAGGTTGATGAGAGCAGCAACAGGGTGTTACTGGTGGGTGAAACGGAGGAACACCAAATCCAATGTGACATCTATGTATGTGTCAGAACCACCACCATAACATCTGAGGAGGCTTACCGGACGTAGAGGACTTGGAAAGACATACGTCTTGCAAGTCACAAAAAGCTTATTTAGCCACCGGGGCTAGCAGGGTGAAAACATCAGTATCCAAAGCTTCAATAGGTAAGGAGGAAAGATCTGTAGGCAGCTTCGACCGTCCAGAGGTATCAGCAAACCATCCGGATGTATAATTGGAACCATGAGAGAAAAGAGACTCACATGGCGTGATATCGTTTTAAAAGGCATGCATTTATTAAAACAATAAAAGAAAAGCACTCACATGGTATACGATCATAAACAGCTTAAATGGTAACGGATGCGGTGATCATAGGAGGTCCACCCAACATGTTTCGGTTAAACAACCTTCATCTGGGGTGTGGACCCCCCTATTTCACCGCTATTTAAAGTAAAAATGACCTCCACTAGTTTTCAGAGGAGCTCCATCCCTCCGCAACAAGTTGGCACCTAATGTGGTCAACCCTCCAACCAAACCCTCTTTTTTTCACAATCTGATTGGTTTCCACCCTTGCAAAAAATGCTTAGTTTGTCAGTTTAATATTAGTGGGAGACGCACCAGTTATACTTTTTCTTCTAGGGTAAACGGTCGTACTCACAAAATAAAACAGTTCTGTACATGCGCCACGACGGGGGTAGTCTACCTTCTGACTTGCCCTTGTGGCAAGCAGTATGTGGGACGAACAATCAGGTCCTTTACCATCCGTGTTTCTGAACATATTAATTTAATAAAAGCAGGTAGTACGAAACATACTGTGCCCCGTCACTATAGGGAGTTTCACGATCGAAACCCCAAGGGCACACAGTTCCTTATTATTGACAAATATGTTGCCCCCTGGCGGGGGGGGGTCAACACTTAGGGGGCTCTCCAGGCTGGAGACCTACTGGATTTATGAGTTGGGTTCCCACTTCCCGCAAGGGATTAACGTGGAGTGGGACGTCAATTCATTTATTAATCAGGCATAACCATTATAATCGTGACTCTTTTTTCTAATATGCTTTTATAATTTATTTTTAGGTGTTTTCACCTATTTATTTACCTTTTATATTGTGATTTCTTAAATTACTTGTTACTGTGATTTTAACATCCAATCTCATTATTGGTGGATTTCGTTTACATACGATATGCGCCACTTAATTCTAAAATGCTGGTTTTTTCATATGCATGGCTAATTTGTATGAGATGCCCTTCATTGGTAGTGTTGCTATCTTATTAGCCAGCCCCTACTAAATTCTGTCCCCACTCGACACTGCATCAGCCCCTCTTTTTGGACTTCCGCCAAACATATATTTTTTTGACCTATGGTACAACCATCTTTGCTGACACTGCCTTGTACCACCAGACTGCTGGGATCTATTTCCGGTTTTTTCTCCGTCCAATATGGCTCCCTACACAGGAAGTTCGTATGTTGTGAATGAGAGGTTTGTTTCTTAGTAATATGAGCATAGATGCGGGCGGATCCTGGGTGCGGCGGTGGTGGGCGGACTTTAGTGTCGTGGCGGACTTCTTCTTCCGCTACTGCGCACATCCCCAATATCCAGCCGATTAGTGGGTGCGGAGCGAGATGACGCTCCGTCCTACCGTATCTGGCTGGGTTGAAAATGAGGCTTGGGTGCGGTGGCGGTGGGCGGACTCTAGTGTGGCGGCGGACTTCCTCTTCCGCTACTGCGCACATCCCCAATATCTAGCCGATCAGTGGGGGCGGAGCGAGATGACGCCCCGTCCTATCGAATCTGGCTATGTTGAAAAGGAGGCTTGGATCTCCATGGCAAATGCTTCCGGATCGCCCGGCCACAATCTCAGCTAACTTTTAAATTTCTAAATTTTAAACTTTAAGTTTACACTTACTTGTGACCCTGACGCTGAGATCATTGCTATATAGACTATGATTTTCGGTTTAAAACATACATAGTCTATACACACAAATTTGAGTACCGGAAGTGACATCATTAGGTCACTTCCTGGGTTGCAACACTCCCAGTGGAGGTCATTTTTACTTTAAATAGCGGTGAAATAGGGGGGTCCACACCCCAGATGAAGGTTGTTTAACCGAAACATGTTGGGTGGACCTCCTATGATCACCGCATCCGTTACCATTTAAGCTGTTTATGATCGTATACCATGTGAGTGCTTTTCTTTTATTGTTTTAATAAATGCATGCCTTTTAAAACGATATCACGCCATGTGAGTCTTTTTTCTCTCATGGTTCCAATTATACATCCGGATGGTTTGCTGATACCTCTGGACGGTCGAAGCTGCCTACAGATCTTTCCTCCTTACCTATTGAAGCTTTGGATACTGATGTTTTCACCCTGCTAGCCCCGGTGGCTAAATAAGCTTTTTGTGACTTGCAAGACGTATGTCTTTCCAAGTCCTCTACGTCCGGTAAGCCTCCTCAGATGTTATGGTGGTGGTTCTGACACATACATAGATGTCACATTGGATTTGGTGTTCCTCCGTTTCACCCACCAGTAACACCCTGTTGCTGCTCTCATCAACCTACCCTCAGAGACTGTTGGTGGTGGCCTTTTTTCGATTTCCATTAAGGACACAATTTATTTACATGGACTTTATTTAATGTTGATTTATATTGTGTTTGTTGTTTTCACTCTTCCACAGGCGTTTTTTATTATGCTCCGTACATAAATTTGTATTTGTGCAACCAAATTCTTTTCCAACTCACCTTTTTAAATTAATTTTTTTGCTTGTTTTCTGGCCATTGTCAGTTGGCCCGATTTCAACATCTCACCTTGATCTACCCATACACATAGCGCTACACTATATATATATCTGTTGAATTCTTTACTTCTTTGTCTTAGAGGTGTGTTAGCTGCTTACTGTATTATATATAATTAATTTTTTTAGCATCTCTGTAGCAGCGCTGTACTCATCCCTTATCTATTCTTTAAGATTACCATTGGGGCATCGATTATTGCATAATATTCAATTTAAAACACTGCATTCCACATTCATTAAAAATGTGTACACTAGCCCAACAGATGCTGTAAGCATCTTTGAGGTTGATAGGATTACACAAGCCAAGAAAAAAAACAAAAACAAAAAAAAAAAAACACCAGAAGTCAATTTTAGGGAGCTGTATAGTGGTTTAGGGGATGACCCTGAAGCCAAGTTTTAAAATAAAATCAAGAGGAAGTGGTCTGTGTATAATGAAGTTGGTCTATCCTATCCACTATTGAAAATATTGGAAAAAAAAAAAAAAAAAAAAAAACACAACACCTGGTGTGTATAGCACGGTAAACCCCTTCATGGATTTGACAGGCAGACCAATATATAGGTAAAAAATATATACATTTATTGTACATAGTGTAAAAAAAAAAATGTATATAGAGATAAAAAAAAAAAAAAAAAAGAAGAAGACAAATATAACAATTGTAATAATTTAAGACAAATTCATAGGTTAACATGGGATACCCCGGAAAACGCATAATGCACGGCGACAAACTGGCCATGAATTTCTGGCGGGCTAGCTGTTGTGCATGAGAGCGCGGACTCGTATTGGTCCTTCAGAGGTTTTTATCATATGGGTTATTATTGATTCTATATATATTTTTTTATATATTAATGTAACACGATTTTAGATATTAACAATTACCCTGTTTCCCCGAAAATAAGACCTGGCGTGATTGTCGGTGATGGCTGCAATATAAGCCCTACCCCCCAAATAAGCCCTAATTAAAGTCCTTTTAGGTCTTATGTTCAGGGTAGGGCTTATTTTTGAGGAAACAAGGTAGGGCTTATTTGGGGGGTAGGGCTTATATTGCAGCCATCACTGACAATCACGCTAGGTCTTATTTTCGGGGAAACAGGGTAGTAAAGGAGTATTGGCATATGTATAAATACACACACATACATCCCCAAAAAAATAAAAGGTACGTACAAAATCAAAATAGTGCACATGATTAAATGGGTAGATGGTTAGTTCTCTGGCGAGTACAGTAATACACCATAGGATAACCAAATTCGAACCGGCGGACATACAGGACAGAGGAGCAGGAGCTGCACACACAAGGATCCCCAGGCAAGGGAGCAACATCCCTGCCAGAGATTGCCAACCAGTGAAGGCGTCTGTAGTTCTGTATTTGGAAGACTTGTAAGAGGAGTATTAATCCATTTAAATAAGCAAATTTAAACCTCAGAGAGCAAGATCATCTAAGAGCTTACGTGCAACATGTTTATAGCATCAAAAAAAAAAAAGGGTAAGATAACTCAAGACACAGAGCAATTCTGCTGCTATAGAGGTCAAGTGATAAAAATGAATAGACAGCCTGCCTAAATGCAAATCATATCTCTGTCGTTCACCAATGCTTCATGCTGCAATGAATGACCACATATAGTGAGGTGTATATATATATACATACACACACACACACACACACACACACAACTCACTATATTGGTTAATTAGCCGATCATCTAATTGACGATCGCCGTCAGCTGGCTGGCCAAAACCGGAAGCTGGAGCCCCTCAGTGGTGTCCATTTGTGGTGGGTCCCTCTGCGTCATGGTGCGGCCACATACAAGGAGAGCGGAGCCGCGTCCCACATCATGCCACTGACGCGCTTGCAGCCGTCCCGCTGTGCCTCAATGTGAAGCGCAAGCGGGAAGGGAACAGACTGTGTCCAACAGGAAGCCAATGGACACAAGGGCCGAGAAGGAGCCTTACCATGCTCGAAGGGCATGGAAGGATCAGCGCGCACCGGGTGGTGCAGCAAGGTCCCTATCCTGCTACTGGGCAGCATCGCATCCACCTAGATAAGTATGATTATGGGGGGGAAATCCCATACTTCTCTTTTAAGATGGAAAATCCAGTATAGCTCACTTTGTAATAAAAATGTATTGAAATCACCCCCTCTTGGATTGGCATAAATGTGATCCAGAGCCAAGAACTTAACTTTTGGTGTGGTGTCCCCATGTACCAGCGAGCTGAGTCTGCCAAGGTTTTTTTTGCCAATGCTAACAATATGATGGTAAATCCTATGCCAAAATTCCAATTTGGTCTTACCGACATAGAAGCACCCACACTCGCATGATATTAGGTAGACCACACCAGGAGTTCGGCAGTTTACATAGTATTTCGGCTTGAATTTACCACCATTAGGTAAGGTGATAGGTTTCCTTGTGTCCACGAATTGGCAATAGCCACACCTTTGAACCCACTATCGATACAAACATACCAGTGGCTATCCCTATAGCGAACTGTTCAGAAAACCCACGGCAGGGAATACTATACTTGAAGTATCTAGCTTCCACCCTAAATATGCTATTTTTGAGAAAGAGGCCCAAACACTAAGGCCTCATGCACACTGGACATTCTAAGGATATAAAAACGACATTAGCTTTGCTGTTAGTTTTTCAGCGTTTTTGCAATAGCTTTTTTTTCCCAATGGGTTTAATTCTAACAAGATTCCTAAAAAGACCTACCAAAAAAACGAAAAAGGCAGATCACGCAATGACCTACTGTTTTCAAACAAAAAAATCTACGTAAAATGATACGACCAGAATTATAACCATGTACTGCAGGCAGCACCAACAAATCAGACATATCTGACAAATACTGGCATCTACTCATTATGGACCCTACCTTGGCCCATTTTGTCTTTGATCATCCATTGATCATCTACAAAAGAGCTCCATTTTTGCGAGACAGGTTAGTCCATAGTGAGTTCAAATCGAATAGGGAAGATAAATGCAAAATCACTGGTAACCTTTCCCTGTGGAAGGTATGGCTATTGCCAATTCATGGACACAAGGAAACATATCACCTTACCTAATGGTGATAGGAAAAAATAAGACCCTTGGGTTAGGGAACTTATATACCCCCCAATATAATGGGACTTTGTAGGCGAACCATACAGTGGATTAGATAAAAAGTGTTTTATTTATTTGAAAAATCATAAAAACATGATACATTTAGTAATGGATCTCAAGAATATTATTTATACAATAAAATTTGCTATCCTGTAATAATTTATGTATACTTCCATTCATAATAAAGTATTTTCTCTAGAAGCCTGACATGTTTCAGGACGATGTCCCTTCTTCAGAGGCGTATTGCAGAGAGAAAAGTCGCATGCATAGGAGATACATTCTGAAATAACAAATGAAAATAATTTGCACAGAGGTAACAATATGAACCATAAAAAGTTTAATGACCTGACATCCCACCACCTAAGCTTCAGGACGCTCTCTGCTCCAGCTGCCTATGCACCATCCCTGTACCTAATAAGTAAGACTAGAATCTCCTTCCCTCTGAACTGGATGTTTTACCTCTCTGTAAAGAACCTTTTTATGAGATAAAATTAAGCATACTTTGTCATTCTTTTCTCACTTGCCTGCTCTATACTTATCTGACTAATGGCTCACTGATGTGATTAATCAAGCAATCTAATTTAAATTCTTCTCCATTTAAAAAGGGCCCATTATTAATCCCCTATATCCAGCAGGCCTGTCAGTATGCCTTCTCCTTTACATTTCAGAGAGTAGGATCCTGAAATACTGAAATATTAGCTATACTCTATGGTCCTTACACTCTTTGTATAAATGAAGAAAAAAGGTTCCCCTTCTTTTTGGGTGAATGGATAATCAAAATATATATAGGATATATGCAAATTTATGGTCTTTTAAGAAAATTACTTATAAGTCTATTTTCCTTTCCTCTTTAAAGGGCAATCTGGGATCCAACGGGGTTGTCCTCCCTTTTTGGGGGGCCTTTGCGAGGCCATCTCTGAAGCCGACGGATAGCCATTATCTTACACTGGCTGATCAGCCGACAACCAGTGCGCTTTTCATTTAAATAGATATAATCTGCTACCCTATGCCAAACTGCATGTTGGTGTGCAGTCATATATGTATCTTTCATTCTTGAAAACTTCTTGTTGGTATGTATGGTGGACATGGTGGTTTGTCAGGTCATTAAACCTTTTATGGTTCATATTGTTACCTCTGTGCAAATTATTTTCATTTGTTATTTCAGAATGTATCTCCTATGCATGCGACTTTTCTCTCTGCAATACGCCTCTGAAGAAGGGACATCGTCCTGAAACATGTCAGGCTTCTAGAGAAAATACTTTATTATGAATGGAAGTATACATAAATTATTACAGGATAGCAAATTTTATTGTATAAATATTCTTGTTGAGATCCATTGCTAAATATATCATGTTTTTATGATTTTTCAAATAAATAAAACACTTTATCTAATCCACTGTATGGTTCGCCTACAAAGTCCCATTATATTGGGGGGTATACAAGTTCCCTAACCCAAGGGTCTTATTTTTTCCACTAACTCGGGATGTTGGCAACCTTTTGAAGGCAATTATTGATAATTTTTTCCTTCAGTGGTTCAATCCATTATATATACCTAATGGTGATAAATTCAAGCTGAAGTACTATGTAAACTGTCGAACTCCTGGTGTGGTCTACCTACTATCATGCGAGTGTGGGCGCTACTATGACGGTAAGACCAAATTGGTATTTTGGCGTATGAGTTAATGTCATATTGTTAGCATTGGCAAAAAAGACCCCGACTTGCCTCTTGGCAGACACAGCTTGCTGGTACATGGGGACACCACACCAAAGATTAAGTTCTTGGCTCTGGATTACATTTATGGCAATCCAAGAGGGGGTGATTTCAATAAACTTATTACAAAGTAAGCCAAGATGGATTTTCCATCTTTAGGCAACGGATGGCATCTGACCTAAATGAAGCCTTTAACTTTAAACCATACTTACCAGGTTTCAAATCAGTAACATATGAACTTGATCTGTGAATTCATGCTTCCTTCCCTTGTCTTTGTATTTTTATTTATATTATGTGTATTATTGGTTTTTCTGTACTGAGTATTCACTGTCAGAAACCATGAATCAGACAGACAGAAGTAGTGTTAAATCACACTTGTTTTTTAATAATAAAAAGGTAAACAGAGTAAACGTAGTCAAAACATAGCCAGCTTTCAGGAACCAGAACAGATAGACAAGCCAAAACGTCAGGGAGCCAGAGAACAGCAAGCAGGATCTGGAGCCAGAAGGTATGTCAGCCAAGCAAGTCTTTAACAGAAACACAGGAGAGCGTCTCTAGAGATGTGACCAAAGCGAAGGCAGAGATCATCTGGACTGGACGGCTTAAGTAGGACTGACCAGCAAGATATAATCAACAGGTGAGTCACTGTGGAGAGATAGGAGTTGGCAATTAGCCAACAGCCGAGCAGCCAGCTCAGAGAAGGAAGGGCTGAGCCCAGCCCTGACAGTAACCCCTCCTCAATGACCTCTCCCCCTCGGAGGACCACCAGGGTTCAGGGGAAAAAAGTCTATGGAAATCACGGAGGACAGGGGCATGTACGTCTGAGGATTAGACCCAAGAGCGTTCCTCTGGACCGTACCCTTTCTAATGCACCAGATACTGTATGCACCCACAGAACCTACGGGAGTCAACAATGGACTGTACTTTATACTCCTCATGGTTCTCAACCTGTACAGGGTGAGGACAAGGCACCGAGGTGGTAAAGCGGTTGCAAACCAAAAGTTTTAATAAGGAGACATAAAATACATTTGAGATTCGCATATTAGAAGGAAGGTCTAATGCGTAAGCCACTGAGTTAATCCTGCGAAGAATACAGAAAGGCCCAATAAACAGAGGTTTGAAATTCAGAGAGGGAACACAAAGTCGGAGGTTGCGAGATGACAGCCAGACCCTGTCCCCAACCTTTTAGGGAGGTGCAGGCAGGCATCTGCGGTCAGCATGGAGTCTGTACCCATCATTAGCATGTTGCAAAGCCTCCTGGACTTGTGTCCAAGTGGAACGAAGACCACAGATGTTCCTCTAACGCAGGAATACTCTGCGGAACAAAGGAGTCAGGCAACATGGAAGGTTGGAAACCATAGTTCGCCATAAACTGGGACAATCGGGAAGCAGAATTCAAGGCGCTATTGTGAGCAAACTCCACCCACAGTAAGAGGTCTGACCAGTTGTTGTGATGGTCAGAAATATAGCAACGTAGGAATTGCTCCAAGGACTGCTTGGCTCATTCTGCAGCCCCATTAGACTGCGGGCGATACGCAGATGAGAAAGCAAGCTGAATTCCCAACTTTGCACAAAAGGCTCGCCAGAACCAGGACAAACTGACTACCCCTGTCGGAGACAATCACTTTGGGTAGCCCATGTAAGCGAAAGATCTCCCAAGCAAAAATGGAAGCCAGTTCCTTAGACGTGGGCAACTTCTTAAGTGGTATACAATGAGACATTTTTGAGAACCGGTCAACCACCATAAGGATAACGGTGTTGCCCTGGGTGTTCGGTAACTCCACAATGAAATCCACAGACAGGTGGGTCCAGGGCCTCTCCATTGGGTATGGGTTGTAGGAGGCCCACTGGAAGGTCTCGTGGAGTCTTACTCTGAGCACACACAGAACAGGCAGCTACAAAAGGTGGTTACATCAGCACGTAGGACTAGGCCACCAGAATTGTTGGGAAATGGCCCAAAAGAGTTGATACTTCCCAGGGTGGCCAGCAGCCTTGGGAAAATGGCAAGTCTGCAGCACGGCAGTACGGAGACTCATGGACCTGAGCAGCAAGAATTTTGTCACCCAAAGGAGCAATGAGACTGGTGCAAACTGTAGCCAGAAAACGATCAGGAGGAATCACAGGAAACGGAACAGACTCCATCTTGGAAGTGGAGGAAAATTGTTGTGGCAAAGCATCAGCCCTTACATACTTAGTACTGGGTAAGAATGAGACAATGTAATTGAAACAAGACAAGAAAAGAGCCCATTGCACCCTTCTGGGAGAGAGGTGTTTAGCCTCAGCCAAGAATGTGAGATTCTCATGGTCAGTAAGAATGAGAACCAGCACAGTGGTACCTTCAAGGCGATGTCTCCATTCTTTCAGGGCAGCTCTCTGTCACCAATCTCGCAATAGCACTCCACAGGTGACAATTTCTTGGAAAAGTAGCCACAAGGATGCATAGCCCTCTCAGAGGTAGGACGTTGAGACAGAGGGGAGCCAACTCCAGTCTCAGAAGCATCAACCTCAAGGATAAAATGTAATGTAGGTTCAGGATGTGCCAACACAGAAGTAGAAACAAAGGCAGCCTTGAGACTCTCAAAGGCCTTAATGGACTCCGGAGACCAACTCTGTGTTACTGTCCTTTCTGGTCATATCAGTCAGGGGCTTGACCGGAGATGAGAAGTTGCCAACTATTATCAGACGTTTATTTGTAAAGCCAAGAAAACGCTGCAGAAGATGTAAACCCACGGGCCACTGTAGGACTGCTGAAAGTTTCTTTGGGTCCATCGAAAAACCAGCAGTAGAAAACCCAGGAATTTAACCTGTTCATGATGGAATTCACACGTCTCCAATTTACAATAGAGATTGTTTTCTCAGTTTCTAAAGCACACAACAGACATCTGTGTGCTGGCTCTCCAGGGAACTGGAAAATATGAGGATATCATCGAGATAAACCTCCACACAACTGCAACAAATCTCTGAGTTAATAAATTCCTGGAAAACTGCCGGGGCATTACAATGGCCAAAAAGGAGGTACTCAATGGCCTGTTCTGGTATTAAACGCAGTTTTCCACTCGTCGCCCTCTTTAATCCTATTTGGGGTGGGAACAGACAGCAGTCACCATGGGCTGACGAAGTTAACAGGCAATTGTCTCCTATCCATCTGTACATCTCTACTGAACTGACTTTGCTGTTACATATTTTTGGTAATTGTCTCCTGCTGCCATATCTTTAAACTTCCATATTTACTGCTAGCTCTATAACAAACACACTGCAATAGCAATATTACTGGTGATTGATTCTCAACTCCATGTGGCTTGAGTGATCAAGAGAGGTAATTAGCTTTACGACCCTAGCCTGTGTCTGTAGCTGGTCTGGCACTGGCCATCTCTTCCCCACATTCAGGTGTCTCACATCAGACCCAATAATGACTAACTGAGAAATGCATCCCAGCTCAGTCTCCCTATAAATTTATGGCAGCTTATGGGGTGGTGCAGACAGGGGCAAGGCGCAGACATCATGGCTCTGTCACGAGTGATGCGCAGTTTCACAAACGCAGTTTAACTAAAGCTGCATGAACAAGAACTCTGCTCCACTCTGCAAGACAACAAGCAAACCAGCTTTGACATTTATTTTATATTAGGTTAGATTCCCACTCTCTATCCACTAACATGCTCCTTATTCTCTTCCTTCTCACATTGGTGTCTTCTATCCTCAAATTATCTTTACTCTACCCCTCCTCTCTTCCCTGCAGCATGCACATATCACCCTCACTTCTACCCTCTCCCTACTATGGCACCCATCTACTGCATTTACTGCACCCACATGCTGACAAACACCAGGGCCACTAGACACATGCTCTCATGCACATCCCACTCCCACCTTGCCTTCCTCGCCCTCCTCCTTCTAGTCTCAGGTGACATTTCTCCTAATCCTGGTCCGCCATTTTCCAAATGCAAGCCACATATCCAATACCCCTCCCCCTCTGGCAACCACCGCAATCCACTCAGTTTAATTTCTATCCCCCTGCTTCCTCAAGGCACCCCACCAATCTCATGCGCCCTTTGGAGCGCCCGCTCCATCTGTAACAAGCTAACATCTGTACACGACCTCTTCATCTCTCATGGCTTGAACATACTCGCCATAACAGAAACCTGGCTTCAAAATTTTGACTCAGCTTCTCCTGCTGCCCTCTCCCATGGTGGTCTCCATTGGACTCACTCCCCCAGACCCAAAAGACAGAAAGGAGGTGGAGTTGGCTTCCTTCTATCCCCACAAAGCATCTTCCAAGTCCTTCCTGTCCCTCCTTCTCTTCTTTCGAGATGCACTGTATTCGTCTGTTTTCTCCCATTTCTCTGAGGATTGCAGCAATTTATAGGCCTCCAGGACCAGTATCGCGCATTGATGACTTTGCTGCCTGGCTACCCTACTTTCTCTCCTCTGAAATACCCACCATTATTCTTGGTGACTTTAACATTCCTGTAAATGTTAACAGCCCAACTACAGCTAAACTTCTCGACTTAACCTCATCTTTTGACCTAACCCAATGGACACATACTTCCACTCACTCCAATGGTAATACCCTTGACCTTGTACTCTCCCATCTCTGCAACCTTGGCAACCTCACCAACACCCCCTTTCCTCTATCTGATCACAACCTTATTACTTTCACTGTATCCTTGCCTCCAACCACCCATCCCTCCAAGCAGCAAACAATTACTTATAGAAACCTTCGCCACTTTAACCCTTCTCTTATATATTCTGCTACTGACCACCTATATGACATAATCTCTCCCCTGTCCTGACCACCTCTGTCTACAACAGTTCACTCTCATCATCACTAGATGCACTTGCTCCTCTAACCACACGCAGAATCAGGCCCCGACCGTTACAACCCTGGCAAACTGACAACACTAGAAATCTTGAGACACTGCCGTGCTCTTGAACGACTGTGGCGTAAAACCAAATGCCTGCAAGACTTCACCCTATATAAATCTGCCCTACTAAAATACAATTCATGCCTCCATGCTGCCAAACAAGCCTACTTTGTCTCTCTTATTAATTCCTTGTCATCCAGTCCCCGTTGGCTCTTCTCAACCTTTAACTCTCTGCTTCGTCCACCACCCCCTCTACCCACTAACTCACTCACTGCCCAAGAGATCGCCAATCACTTCAAAGACCAGATCGATGCAATTCGTGAGGACATCTCCACTGTGCGTACGTCTTCCCCACCCAACATACCTTGCCTAGCAGCACATTCAACACTCTCCTCTTTTGAATTGGCTACTACTTAAGAGGTTACAAAAATTTTCTTGGATGCCCACCTAACCAATTGTCCCTTGGATCCTGTTCCCTCACAACTACTACGGTCACCCTCTTCTTCTAGCCTATGTTCCCTCACCCACATCTTCAATCTCTCCCTCTCTAGTAGCATCTTCCCCTCCCCTCTAAAACATGCGCAGATCACTCCCATTCTTAAAAAGCCCTCACTGGACCCTACCGACCTGAACAACTTAAGACCCATCTCATTGCTCCCATTCACCTCTAAACTTCTAGAACGCTTAGTCTACAATCGTCTTAGCTCCTACCTCAATGAAACCTTCTTGATCCCTTACAGTCTGGCTTTCGCTCGCAGCACTCTATGGAAACTGCCTTACTAAAACTCACTGACGATTTACTAACTGCTAAAACCAACAGCCAGTACTCCATACTCCTACTACTTGACCTCTCTGCGGCCTTTGATACTGTTGACCACCCGCTCCTTCTCAAACTACATTCCCTTGGCCTCCGAGATTCTGCTCTATCCTGGTTCTCTGCCTATTTATCACAGTGCTCCTTCAGTGTCACCTACAACTGTCTCCTCCTCTTCATTGCCCCTTTCTGTGGGGGTCCCCCAAGGCCCGGTTCTTGGACCCCTTCTCTTTATCTACACCTCCTGCCTTGGTCACTTAATAACTGCCCACGGCTTCCAATACCACTTATACGCTGATGACACCCAAATCTATCTGTCTACTCCTCACCTCACTCCTTCAGTCTCCTCTTGCATTACTAACTGACATATCAGCATGGATGTTGCACCACTTCCTTAAACTAAATCTCTCTAAAACTGAGCTATTAATATTCCCCCCTGCCCGTGCCCCCCTCCATGACTTTTCCATCAAAATCAACAATGCAACCATCAGTCCCTCCCCTCACACCAGGGTACTAGGTGTAATCCTAGACGCTGACTTGTCATTTCAGCCTCAAATCCAATCGTTGTCAAAAGTTTGTAGAATTCACCTCCGTAACATCTCTAAAATTTGCCCCTTTTTAACAAATGAAACCACCAAGCTCCTCATTCACTCCCTTGTTATCTCTTGCCTTGACTATTGCAACTCCCTTCTCATTGGCTTACCTCTCCATAGGCTATCCCCTCTTCAGTCTATCATGAATGCTGCTGCCATACTTATCCACCTTACCAACCGCTCAGTGTCTGCCAACCCTCTACTCCAATCCCTACACTGGCTCCCAATCACCCAGCGAATTAAATTCAAAATACTAACCAGAACATACAAAGCCATTCACAACTCTGTCCCAAGCTACATCACTAATCTTGTCTCCAAATATCACCCAAATCGACCTCTCCGCTCCTCAAGACCTCCTGCTTTCAAGCTCTCTCATCTCCTCCTCCAATGCTCGTCTCCAGGATTTCTCCAGAGCCTCTCCCACCCTCTGGAACTCGCTACCTCCATCTATCCGGCTATCCCCTACTCTTGCTACCTTCAGGCGATCCCTGAAAACTCATCTCTTCAGGAAAGCCTATCACGTCTCCAACTAATCTCCTACCACTTCCACCAGCTCATTCCCCACAGTTACAACCTTTTGTACCACCTGCCCCACCCTATTAGATTGTAAGCTCTTCTGAGCAGGGCCCTCTTAATCCTCTTGTATTTTATTGTATTATAACTGTATTGTTTCCCTTTTATATTGTAAAGCGCTGCGTAAACTGTTGGCGCTATATAAATTCTGAAGAATAATAATAATAATAATCCTCACAAGATTATATACCCCTCAAACCAAGCTTCGTGAAAACTGTTGCTCCCTTGAAGCGGTCAAATAACTCCGTAATCAACGGAATCGGATAGGCATTCTTAAATCGTGAAACGATTGAGACCCCTATAAGCAATACAAGGTCTCAGTTCACCACTCTTCTTCACAAAGAAACCAGCACCAGCAGGAGACGAGGATTTGCGGATGAAACTTCAAGAAAGTGCGTCTGCAACATACTCCTCCATGACCGACAAAGGGTAAACTGGCCACGAGGGGGTATAGCACCAGGTTGAAGGTCAATTGCGCAATCATACGACCGGTGTGGAGTCAAACTACCGGCTTGACCTTTGTCAAAGACATCACAAAAATCGCGGTACTCCTCTGGCAGGGAGGAGAGCGTGAAGAGGTGCTCAGCACCCTGGCTACCTTCTGGAAGCATGTCTTACTGCATGGGTGGCGACCAGGAGAGAACCTCAGCACGGAGCCAATCAAAAGAAGGGTTGTGCCTCTGTAACCAAGGATAACCAATAACTAGCCGAAACTTTGGTTGAGGAACTAACTTAGAATTGGATTATCTCATGGTGAAGAGCTCCTACAGCCATGGACAACATAACAGCCTCATGAGTCACATGGGCAGGCTGTAGAGGTCTCCCGTCAAGAGCCATACGGGCAAGTGGAGTGTCACACAGCTACAGTGCTTCGATACAAAGGCAGCATCAATGAACAGGCCTGCAGCCCCAGAGTCAATTAGAGCCTATATTTAGATGGAAGACTCAGCCCAAGGAAGGGTAACCGAAACCAGGGGCTTATGCTTTAGGATAACTGAGGAAGAAACAACGCCACCTAAGGTCTATCTGACAGGACCTCAAGGTTCGGGCGTTCCCTGGACCGGTAAGGACAAGACTTCAAAAAGTGACCTGCCTGGCCACATTAAAGGCACAATCTCTCCCTCCTCCTAAGGGTTCTCTTATCCGCAGAGAGATGCGTGAAGCCCAATTGCATGGGTTCTACTTCACTGACGGACTCAGTACCAGCAGGCATGGGAGGTGAGGGAGGCAAGGGTGGGACTGCAAAGCTCAGCAACAAAATGTACAGGAGGCTTCTGCAAGCACTCCTTAAAAGAGTCTCTGAGTCTGGAGTCAATGAGGATAGCAAACGTGATCAACTTCTCCAGCTCAGTGGGTACATCTCGGGTTGCCATCTCATCCTTGATGTTATCCGAGAGATCATGAGATCTGCCAGAGTATGGAATTCAATGGCGTAATCAGCAACCGTTCTCGTACTCTGATGGACATGAGGCACTTAGCGGCAGAAGCAGTGTGTGCGGGAACGTCAAATACCCTTTTAAAAGAAGCCACAAACTCTGGGTAACGCAAGACAACAGGTTTTTGTGTCTCCCATAGAGGGTTTGCCCAGGCTCTCTCAGAAAGCAAAGATATCATGAAACCTACTTTGCTTCTATCTGTGGGAAACACCTGGGGCAGCATCTCAAAGTATATCTCAACCTGGTTGAGAAACTCTCTGCATTGGACTGGATCACCCCCAAATTGCTGGAGAAGCAGAGCAGAACCAGATATACCTCTTATAGAGGTAATACTCGAGGCGGGTGCCTGCACAGAGACTGGAGCAGCAGCAGGGACAGCCTGCAACACAGGTTGTACCAGAGCAGCCACTGTGGGAGATTCCAGGTTGCCGTGCGACTCAGGAGCGTTTGTAATGCCATGACAAACTGATTCATGCGGTGATCCAGCTCATCCAATCTGGAAAAAATATTAGCAAGTGGATTGACAGCATCTTCTGAATTCATGTTCTTCGCCTACTGTCAGAAACCATGAATCAGACTGAGACAGAAGTAGTTAAATCACACTTGTTTACTCTGTTTACCTTTTTTATTATTAAACGTTAAATGTTTATTATTAAACATAGTCAAAACATAGCCAGAGTTCAGGAACCGGAATCGATAGTCAGACAAGCCAAAACGTCAGGGAGCCAGAGAACAGCGTAGTAAAACAGCAAGCAGGATCTGGAGCCAGAAAAAAAGTCAGCCAAGCAAGTCTTAAACAGGAACACAGGAGAGCGTCTCTAGAGATGTGACAAAGGCGAAGGCAGAGATTACCTGGACTGGATGGCTTAAGCAGGCAGGACTGACGAGCAAGATATCAACAGGTGAGTCACTGTGGAGAGATAGGAGCTGGCAATTAGCCGACAGCTGAGTGGCCAGCTCAGAGAGTTAACCCCAGCCCTGACACTACCACCCTCAGATGCTGTTTGGGAGGGGGGGGGGCAGTAGCGGGATAGGGACCTTGCTGCACCACCTGACACGTACGGGTCCTTTGCATGCCCTTTGGCCATAGGATTCTTTGCCGGCCTTTGAGTCCATTGGCTTCCTGTTGGAGGAAGCCCATTTCTGTTTCACAATGAGGTGCAGCAGGATGGCCACACGTGCGCCAGTGGCGGGATGACGTGGGACACGGCTCTGCCCTCCTTGAATGTGGCCGTGTACTTGACGCCGAGGGACCCACCACAGATGCTGGATGCCACGGGGGGGGGGGGAGGCACCAGCTTCCTGTTTTGGCCAACCAGCTGACTCCAAATCGGCCATTAGTCAATCGGCTAATTAACCAACATAGTGAGAGGTGTATATATACACCTCACTATATGTGGTGATTCAATGCAGCATGAAACTGACAAGCTAATGGACATGAGGCACTGGTGAATGACAGAGTTATGATTTGCATTTAGACAGGCCATCTATTCATTTTTATCACTTGACCTATATAGCAGCATAATTTCTCAGCTATGGGTCTTGAATTATCTTACCTTTTTATGCCATGTACATGGTACACGTAAGCTCTTTTTAGATGATCATACTCTGTTTAAATTTGCTCAAATAGATTAATACTCCTCTCAAGCGTTCCAAATAAAGAACTACAGACACCTTCACTGGTTGGCAATCTCTGGCAGGGACGTCGCTCCCTTGCCTGCGGTCCTTGTGTGTGCAACTCCCGCTCCTTTGTCCTGCATGTCCGCCGGTTTGCATTTGGGGGTTATCCTATGGTGTATTACTCTACTCAGAGCTAACCATCTACCCATTTAATCACATGCACTACTATTAACTTGATTTTGTAAGTCCATTTTTGCATTTTTTTTTGTGACGTGTGTATACACATTAACAATTAGTAAATGAGTATTGGAATATATCTAAAATCATGTTACGTTATTAATATATACATCTGTATTCTAGAATCAATATTATCCATACGACAAAAACCTCTGAAGGACCAATACGAGTCAAACATTTAAGGTGGCCATGCTCCCATGCACAACAGATAGCCTGTCAGAAATTCATGGGCAGTTTTTGTCGCCGTGCATTATGCGTTGTCCAGGGTATCATGTTAATCTGTGAATTTAGGTCTTGAAAATCACTGCAATTGTTATTATATTATTTGTCTTTCTAACCCTCAAATTTTTTAAGCTATGTACAATAAAATTATATATTTACCCATATATTTGTCCGCCTGTCAAATCCATGGAGGGGTTTACCATGCTATATGCACACCAGGTGTTTTGCTTTTTCCTTGAAGCCAGGTTTTGGACACCTAAATCCAATTAGCCTGGAAGAGGAGGAGCAAATTTTTTTAAAAATGCTTTAAAATCCAGCTTTGTAATATTCATGTTTCCTGGTATGCATCTATGCATGTTCAATGTATTAAAAAGAAGTATGGCCAAAGCATTCTGGGTCACAGGAGTGCACTCTTGTGTATGGCCTGCCTTACACTCCATCCCTCTGCAAATTTCTTTCCTGCAACCACGGGTTGCAGGAAAGAAATTCACACAATTTCCCCATTAGCACAGACAGTGGGGAATCCCTCCTGCCAAGCAACTGTCTGCTCCCAGGAGGGGGGGGCAAGGGAAGCCACCCTCACAGGGGGGAAAGACCATGATTATTGCAGGCTGGTTGTACCAAAGTTGATCGATCAGCACTGGTTTTTCACCATAATGCATAGAATGCATTAAAAAGGTGAAAAAAAACTTAAGGCTTTAGAACCACTTTAGGCAAAATACAAAATCTCTTTATAACTGTCAAATATTGAAAGAAAATAGCATATAAAAAAAAAAAAAAAAAAAAAATAATAATATATCACACACCCCTGTAAATGCCCTTCTTCCATCATTAACCGCTTGCTGACCTGCCGCCGCAGTTGTACTGCGGCAACATGGCTCGGCTGCGCGAATCGCCGTTATGTTACATCGCTCCCTTTTTTGGCCACTAGGGGTGCTCGCACACGCCCCCTGCTCGCCCACAGAGCCAATGAGAGTGCCCAGCGGTCGCAATCGCTCAGGGCACACCGAGAACCGGGATCTGTGTGTGTGTAAACACGCAGTTTCTGGTTATCTGAGGGGAGAAGAGACAGATAGTCTGTTAATACAGAGTATGAACAGCGATCAATCTCCCCTACAGTCCCCTCCCCCTTCAGTTAGAACACACACTAGGGATCACAATTAACCCCTTGATCGCCCCCTAGTATTAATCCCTTCCCTGCCAGTGACATTTTTACAGCAATCAATGCATTTTTATAGCACTGATCGCTGTATAAATGCCAACAGTCCCAAAAATGTGTCAAAATTGTCCGACGTGTCCGCCATAATGCCTCAGTCCCGATAAAATCGCAGATCGCCGCCATTACTCTAGAAAAAAAAAAAAAAAGAATAAAAATGCCATAAAACTATCCCCTCTTTTGTAGACGCTAAAACTTTTGCGCAAACCAATCAATATACACTTATTGCAATTTTTTTTTACCAATATGTAGAATACATATCGGCCTAAATTGAGGAAAAAAATAGTTTTTTTTATATATTTTTGGGGGATATTATAGCAAAAAGTAATAAAATATTGCATTTTTAAAATTGTCGCTGTTTTTGTTTATAGCGCAAAAAATAAAAACCGCAGAGGTGAACAAATACCACCAAAAGAAAGCTGTATTTGTGGGGAAAAAAAAAGGACGTCAACTTTGGTTGCAATGTTGCACGACTTCGCAATGGTCAGTTAAAGCGACGCAGTGCCGAATCGCAAAAAATGCTCTGGTCAGGAAGGGGGTAAAATCTTCCAGGGCTGGAGCGGTTAAAAAAAACAAAAAAAAACAAAAAACAAAAACGACATTGTCTTTATTGGTGGAAGGGGGGGCAGCCTATAGTCTTTATATTTAAATTTTTATAAATGTTACTACTTTTCTTTCCATGTGTTGTGTTCTGTATTATGCTTTGCTAGAATTTTTCTTGATTTGTATTTTGGGCCTACTTTGTTTAGAAGGCATTGTTATGCATTAATTGCATTATAAAAAAAAAAAAAATTATATGTGGTGTGTGATGTGGTTTTCTGGCAGTACATCACATGTTGGCAAAATTGTTTTCTTGCATGAATATGCCAGTCATTTACTTGAAGAATTAAAAAAAAAAAAAAAAAAAAAGCTTGAAAAAGTAGATTAATGTTCATTATCTCAATGACCTTCACAGAAATTTGAAGCAACAATATTGATGCATAATTGTTAACTTTCGCTATAATACAGATTATATGGACATTGGAATGTGCAGTGAAAATTACATTCCTTTGAGTATTGTGTGGTCAATGGAACATACGTTCACTCGTATAAGCTATCAAATAACATACTCTGTGAAAGATATGTAAAGCAATATAAAGACAAGGAATGAATAAATAGCTAAGGCTGCCAGAGTAACTGAAGGGTTGAAAAGAAAACTGTAGCCAATACATCTTCTGTTACTCCCTTTTCACCACTGCCTCGTGGTTTACTACCACACTGGCATGCCCTGGGAAGAATGGTACATAGAAGTACATTAATGGCCAAGGTTTCCTTATTTAACTATATTTGTGGGTTTTACTCAACAAAAAGGGTCAGTATGTCAACTGGGACTCTGAAGCAGATGGGATAAAAATAAATAAATCTGGATGCCTCCATCCACACAAACGAGATGCCATCCCAACATTCCTATCTAAAGATCAATTTCTGTCAAACATGAACCCCACACACATGGATTGAAATTCAGCCAATTCCTGCAAAACTGTCCAAATTTCAATCTATGGCCAGCTTTAGCAGACAAAAGCCTACTTTACTTGCCATAATTTTCTACATAAAAATAAATCTACAGATCTATATAAATCTATGCATTCTAGCTGTACAAAAGAAATGAAAAAAAAAAAAAAAGCTAGCATGCAACACCTGCTAGAAAGTGGCACTCCTATGCAATACCTCCATACCATCATCGAAAGTAACTTTCTACAGATATTTCTATCACTTCAAACCCCGATGTCTGCAAACCCAGAGCAATGTATACAGAAATCTTTACAAGGCATTGTTAAAGTTTTCAGCAATGTTTTGGCATATTTGTTTGAGGTTTTAAACTGCCCTTCAGATCCAGTTTGGTATCTTTTTGAAATTTTTTACTGGGAGTGCCAACTGGTACTTTAGACAAGCAGCTAGCAGGCTTCCACCCGGCTTCCATCAAGTAGTGTTAGCGTTTACTGAAGTCAGATAGTAGCTTGCTTAAAGTGACAGGCAGCACTACAATTATGATCTGTGTTTAATCCCAAATATAACCTGGATGGGGCTTTAAAAGCCTATAAAAAGTTGCCTTAAACCCAGAGAAAGCTTTGCTGTATGCAGAATACCTCTAGCACAAATGGCAGAACCCCCGTTGTGAGCTTCTCTACAAATTTCAGATTGCCAGACATTTTTCTGACCCAAAAATGGAGGCTGCCATTGCTGACCCCTTTCTCTGAAAATGGTAATAAGCCTGGTGCACATATGAACCCTTCTGGCTAAGGCATAAAGATAAGGTCTCTTCTGACTTTCCTGCTCTGCATACTTGCTCCAGGTCAGTGACTAAAAAGGTAGACTTACCAAAATGGAATACTCTGAATCTGGTGCAGCTGTGCATGGCAGCCAATCAGCTTCTACTTTCATCTTGCTAAATTAAAGTGGTTGTTAACCCACTTTCGGTCATTTACATACTTAGTTCTGTATTCTAATAGAGTGCCCCCCTGTGTCCGTTTCATAATAAAAAAAAAAAAAAAAAAAAAAAAAAAAAAAAAGAGAAAACCTCCTTCACCGTATTTCACGGCGGGTCCTGGCTCTCATGTAACCAGCTGTTTCTCTTCTCTGTGTGTCTTGCAGAAGCAGCGGGTGGGGCCAAGGTTTCCCCCGCTGACGTCAGCGGGATGCGAGGAGGAGAGAGGAAAGAGGAGACACAGCCGGTCATGTGATCGCCGGGAGCCGCTGTGAGATATGGCGAAGGAGGTTTTTTTTTTTAATGAAAAACACAGACAGGGGAGCACTCTATTAGGAAACAGAACTACGTATGTAAACATATATATGTTATTCCTGCAGCAGAAGGGGGATGGGGCAGCACTGTCACTAGATGACACGCTGAGAGGGGGAGCACACAGGAGACAGACACAGGAGTGCAGGCTGCAGCTGACGAAGGGACGCAAACAGACCACAATGTCAGGGCTCAACAGCCATGATTATCGTGGTCTGTTTGCATAGGAGAGGGGAGAAACTGGCAGGATCAGACAGGTTTTTTTAGGTGTTGCAGGGGTCCAAATTATACAGCACAAGCACTGTGCTGAATAAAATGCTTTAAAGGAACAGAATCTGTCTTTTTTTTTTTGGGTTAACGCTTTAAGCTTTGGCAACACAACCTGGAAGCCGATTAGTTTCTATGCAGAGCTGCACCAGATTTTGCACTCAGTTTTAGTAAATAATCCCCATAAGTATTAAATGGCAAATAAAAAAGCCATGTAAATAGCATTTTAAAAAGGAGGCAAGCCTTGTTTTTTTTTCAGGACAGATCCACTTTAAAAAACAACTGATCTTAGGTTTGCAAACTCTTGTGCAGTTGTTTGAATGTTTGGTGATTCTAAATGCAATTTAGAGTGGCGTGCTTGTGTAGCACCCCAATAGTGTTTATGAAACCAGTTTGCTGTGATTTGCATTTTAATTTAATGCAAAAAAAGACACAGAAACCTCAGTAATATTTATGTATTTTATATTGGTAGAGTCATACTAAGCTTTTCTTTTTTTGTTTTTCAATTTTTAGGCTGAAAATGGAGATTATGCTTGTATGCGCCCAAAGAACATGCTGCATTCTCTCTATAAATAAACCCTTTCACAGAGCCTCGTGTGAATAAAATTCTCCCTCGTGTTGATTCTTATTCAAATAACAGTCTTGCAAACATTTGTTCCTTTTTACTCCATGCCAGTTCAATGACAAGCTTCAGTCAACCTCCCTCGCTTTCCAGGCGCAGTGCACCTGCTTGATCTAAGCTTTTAGGCTGGAGACACCTTATTATTAATGTGACACTATATTGAGTGTCAGTGGCGGGTGACTCATGTTATGACAACAAATGGAAATCAGAAAAAGAAAAAAGGCCTCACGTTTGAAGCATTAACCAAATACAAAATTAGTTATGAAAGAAGAGGTCTATCCATACTATTTTTTTGGAAAGTTTTTGATCAGGACAGCTCAGTTAGCATTTCTTCCTTGCCAAGCCAAGGTGTGAGGTTCAATTTCAAGACAGCCGAGAAGGAGGAGGATCAGAGCTTCCCTGTGCAAAACCACTGCACAGAGCGGGCAAGTATAATTTTTTTTTTTATAAAAATAAACACAAGACTTTGCAATCACTTTAATGCCTTGTGCATAAAAACAGCAGCATAATGGCACAAATTGGTAATTTCTATTCTCCAATATTCCAAAAGTGGTCACACAAAAGACTTCTAAATCTAGTAGATCAGTCAATATAGCTCTTTATTAAAGTGCTATTAAAAAGGTAATATGACCAAAACATTTTTGGGCAGTACTCTTCTGGGTCACAGGAGTGCACTTTTGCACTCCTGTAACCAAAAAACAGATGGCAGCAAGCTAAAGCCTGCTGCTGGCTGATATTACAGAGCCACGCTGGGCTCTGGAAGGATCCCAGCGATATATTGTCGGGACCCACACAGCTGCCTGACAGCTGGATCAGGCTCTCAGCACTTGCCTGAGAGTTTAAGTCAGCTGGGCCCCCCTCATGTGCCCTGCGCTTCAGTGAATGCTGGAGGAGCAAAGCAGAGAGTGGTGACCGTCAGTCACTGCTCTGAGCTGACAGAACTCAGGAATCAGCGGTCATGTGATTGCTCAGTTCTTGGGCTTAGAGCTGGCAGGGGACAGCTGCAGCATCATACCAAAGCTGCAGCATACAGGCGAGTATGTATTTATATGTCCCCCAAACTTCTCCATATAAATTCTCCATAACAAAAAGGTATGTTTCGCACCAACAAGCAGGCCCTTTTTTAAGCATCGTGTACAAATGCATGCTAAAGGGAAATGGTTAATCATTTTAACTTTCAAGTGCAACAACCACACCTACAAAACATACATCTACTTTCTTGATCCAATCACCCTGCAGATGGGAACCAGATTTAACAAACCACTTACGAGCCAAAATGTATTTTCTTTATGTCACGTATCATATGTCCATTTACCAATAACAAATATTGATGTTGTCAGGCTGCACCCCCATCTCCCAAAGGTCTGATGAGAAACAAAGTTCCACCTGCAGTATCTTTTTTAAAAGTGGTTGTTAAGCCACTCTAACCTGTATACACCATCAGCACCGATTCCTATTGCAGTGTCCCCCTCTGTGTGATATTGAGGTGGACAATCGAACACGACACTTCTGACTAATTGGGGAACCAGTGACCCGAATACAGTGATAAGTGCTAAAAATATGCACCGTCACTGTACTAATGACACTGGCTAGGAAGGGGTTAAAAGTGACGCATTTTTTTTTTCCCCATTTATTCATACTTACCTATGTGGATGCAGCATCAGACACTGCAGCTGTCCCCCACCGTCTCTGCACTGAGAACTGAGCCAAACATAGCTGATGGCTCGGTTTTCACAGATCCAAGAGGAGAGCTGCTCACTGTCAGTCAGCTTCTCTCCTCTCTGCTTCTCCATGCTCACTGGAGCGCTGAGCTGTGGAGGGGCGGGGAGTGGGCGTCTCAGTGGCTCCCTGAGACTGTCATCAATCAAGGCAGCTGGAGGATCCAGACTTGGGAAATCGGGATGACGCGCTGCCTCGACTGATGGCAGTGACGTCAGCAGAGAGCGGACTTCAGGCCGCTCTTGCTGAAAACGGGTCTCAGGAGTGCAACACAAATTGCACTCCTGTGACCCAGAGGAGAAGCCCAGCCTAAAAAGCTCAGGCTGAACTTCTTCTTTAAACATCTAGGGCGATCAATAGGTTGCATGTACTGCTTTTATTAAGGGAAGAGATGGATTCTAGCCCCTTCAATTTTAGTCTCGTCTGACTGTAACAACTTTTTCCATGTGGCCTCAGAATCAAGGTGCATTTTAGGTGTTCAGATGAAACAAAAATTATTTGGCCTCAACACCAAACAATAGATCTGGCGGAAATTCAATACAGCTCACCATCCAAATAACATCATTCCTACAGTAAGGCATGGAGGTGGTAATATCCTGTTATGGGGGTGTTTCTCTGCAGCAGGGACTGAAACACTATCAGGACAGAAGGAAAAATGGATGGGGCAAAATACCAGATTTTTGAAAATCTGCTGCCAGAAAGTTGTCAATGGGAAGAAGGTTTACCTTCCAGTTCCAACATAATGACCCAAAGCACAAAGCAAAAAATAACCACACAATGGTTGAAGTAGAAAAAAAAAAAAAAAAAAAAGGTGAATGTCCTTGCATTGCCTAGTCAGAGCTCAGACTTAAACCCCATTGAAAATCTGTGGAATGATTTGAAGACTGCAGTCCACAAATGGTCAGCATCAAATTTAACTGAACTTGATCAGTCTTGCAAAGAAGAGTGGGCAAATATTGTAAAGTGAAGATGTGCAAAAGTTAGTAGAGACATATCCCAATAGACTAAGGCTGCAGTCACACCTGAGCGTTTCAAAGTCGCACGTTTTTACCGCAATTTTGTTCAGGTCACCAATGTAAAAGGCAGAAAAACACTTGTAATCTGCCCCAAAGAAGCTCATGTTCTTTTTTTGAGCTTAGGATGTTTTTCAGGTGTTTTGCTTCAGGTGACAAAACGCTCAGATGTGAACAGGTGCCATTGAAATGAATGGGATTTTGCTTGTTGAGCGTTTTAGGAGCTGAAAACGCTCAGGTGTGAATGCAGGCTGGAATTAAAGCAAAAGGCAAAAGATGGTCCAACAAAATACTGACATAAGGGGGGGGGGGGGATGAATCTATTTTCTAACTCAGTGGATTCTGTTTTTCAATTTTTTTCTGACATGTTGGTGTTATAAGCTGCACTAGTAAACACAGCTGGCTGGAGAGAGATACATTATTATATATATGCACACAAACACACACACACACACACACACACTGTAATACCTCAGATTTCAAGTAACGCGGTTAATGAGCATTTCGCAATCAGAGCTATTTTTTTTTAAATCCCACAAAATGAGCAGGATTCAAGCCTCTGTGGTGTGCAGTACCGCATTTGGCCAGAGGTGCGGGGGGCGCCGGCGACACTCGTAGCTGCTCGGATGCAGTCGGAGCCACTCTGAAAGACTCCGTTCGAGTTTGATTGGGAAGGGTGTAGGTGTGGCACTATTCCTCTTAGAGAGACTAATATATGTAATATTAAAGTGCTTGAAGTGAATAAAGTGCTGAAAAATATCCAAAAAATTAGTATGGTGACCTGGATAGATGTGTGTGACAGTTTTTGCATATTAAAGTGATTTGTGCTTATGTGTTACACCCTCTGCAGAGTGCAACACTCAAAAAGTTTTGAGTGTCTTCAGGGTTAATGGTGACATGTGCTGATGGCGTATGTGAAAATTGCAACCCCCATGTGCTCTTAATCCAGCTTTCTATTCCACATGTGTTAGTAGAATATAGGGGGGGTTTGACCCCCTGCTAATTAATGTGACAAATGCTTGTTACATAGGCTAGTGTTTGCAACATACATTTGTTATAATCAAAAAAATTACAACTAAAATGTGTTAAAGAAAAACTTAACGAAATATGCACCAGAAATGATATTAAATATTATAAATATTATAAAATTAAAAAAAAAATAATAAAGACTAAAAATATATAAAAACAATCCTCATCACATTGGGTGCAGTGATAAAAAAAAAGTGACTTGTGCCCTTTAAAAGTGTCCAGTGCTTTGCAAGAAATTATGCTTTTTCTTGTCCTCTTAATTGGGTGATAATGGTGCTGGTGATCTTATCCGTGCTCTTATTATGAATGCACTCACCTAATTGCCTTACCCCCCAGGGGTACTGCGCAGCCACAGTATGTATATACCACTGTGTAGCACTGTGGAAATGTTCGATCTGTAATTTGTTATTAGCGTTTCCTCCGTTGTTACCATATAAAGAAGAGAAGAATGTCCATAGCGCAATACCACTTTATAAACTTTTTTTAGGGCTGCAACTAACGATTATTTTCATAATCGATTAGTTGGCCTATTATGGTTTTGAATAAATCGATTAATAACCAAAAAAAAAAAAAAAAGTGTGGTGTATAATTTAGTTAATATGTAAGGCTTTCTTTAAAAAAAAGGAAATTTATTCTTAAATATCTCTATGCAGTGGTAAATATAAATAACTATATTGTTGGTTAAATCTCTAATCAACTCTGCGAATAACAGACAGAAGAGATATACAGTACATACTATTAGAGGTTGAATCTAGTAAATATCAGACTAATATATTATATGCTGGCCATACAAAAAAAAAAAAAAAAAAAAAATGTCTTCCTTCAAATAAAAATGTAATTTTAAGAATGTTTGATTTTCTAATTGTTAGTGGGGTCAAATCGAGGTTCGTTTTCAACCACACAGTGACAGGAAAATTCTTTCATTCAGCAAACGTAAAAAGATTTTTCGTATGAATATTCTTGTCTGAAAATTGATCCATGTGACCAGCATAATGCTCGGTACACACCTATGCAGTTTGCTTCTGATTTGATCTGTTTCAGCAGTGTTTTTGCTATGCGCTTTGATTTTTGCGCACGTGAAAAATCCAAACAGTAAAGTTACCCTATTTTTTTGTATAATGTGAAAGATGATGTTACGCCGAGTAAATAGATACTAAACATGTCAAGCTTTATAACTGCACGCACTCGTGGAATGGCGACAAACTATGGTAGCTATGACTTTCCATAGGCGACGCTTTAAATTTTTTTACGGTTACCAGGTTAGAGTTACAGAGGAGGTCTAGGGCTAGAATTATTGCTCTCGCTCTGACGATCGCGGCGATACCTCACATGTGTGATTTGAACACCGTTTACATATGCGGGCACGACTTCCGTATGCGTTTTCTTCGCTGCGCGAGCTCGCAGGGACGGGGGCGCTTTAAAAAAAAAAAAAAAAATTTTTTTATTTATTTTATTTATTTTTATACTTATAAATTGTGTTTAAAAAAAATTTTTTTTTTTACTTTTATTGCTGTCACAAGGAATGTAAACATCCCTTGTAATAGGTGGTGACAGGTACTCTTTATGGAGTACCTGTCAGTCTTTTTTTTAGGCTGTAAGTGCCCCCCTCGACTTATACTCGAGTCACCGCCGTCTGCCTACATGATCAGCATGGCGATTCTGAATACTGTGTATTTTTTTTAAACTCAGCGCCATTGGCAGCCAAGTAAACGGGAAGGGACGTCATGATGTCGCTTCCGCGTTTACAATTAGAAGGCTGGAACGAAGCCATTCATGGCTTCGGTCCAGCCCGCCCCATCCGATTGGACACCGGGCCTCCCGATCACACGGGAGGCCCGGTAAGAGCAGCGGGAGGGGGGGGGGGGGGCATCCCCTCCTGCTCCTCCGGTACAACAGACGAGCGGCTTTTAGCCGCATCGGTTGTTATATACGGATAGCCGATCGCTGGCTCGAAGCAACGGTACCAGGATGATGCCTGCAGCTGCGGGCATCATCCCGGTATAAACTCCGAAAGCCGAGTACGCACATCTGCGTACGGTCGGCGGGAAGGGGTTAAATAAACTGTAGTGGGTTTCTGCAAAAAGCACCAAAAAAAAAAAAAAAAAAACACATTAGGTGTGATCCAGGCCTAACACATTTAGTAACATAACCTGGGTAAAAAAAAAAAAAAACTAAAATTAGGCTTAATAGTACAAAAAGACCAAACACTACTGTAAGGGGTTCCTTTTTATTTACTGTGGAACAGTGAAAGTAATATTTGCAGCAGCGATTATTTGCTCTTTGTACTATAAAGGGCTATTTTTTTGCTTTTTTAACCCCATTATGTTACTGCCCAATTAAATATATTATGAAAATAGTAATCGATTCATTTCATAATCGATTAGTTGTTTCAGCCCTAAACTTTTTGTTTAAAAAAATGGAGATATACTCACATTTACTCTAAGCCCGGGTTCACACCTATGCGAATTAGATGTGCGTTTCCGCACATCTAATTCGCATAGCAGGAGAATGCGACTGGCTCCCTAAGGAGCCGGTTCACATATCTCTGGGGCGGCTGCGGAGCGCACTGCACAAAAACGCTGTGCGTCTTTGGCTCCGTTTCAGGACCAAATTCAGGCATAGAATCGGCCCTGATTCGTCCCTGAAATGAGTAACAGGGACGCACAGCACTCCTGTGCGTTCCGCAGCCCGTTGTAGTGTGAACCCGGGCTAAAGGTTACAGGCATGTAATGAAAACACAAGCGCCAAGAGAAAAATCCTATCTAAGTGACGCAAAGATGTTCTGTAACCCCGCCCTGCGCGTTTAGTCATTCAAGATGTCATCTGGAGCATCCATCTTGCTACACCACCAGTCATTTTATAGTGTGCGGTGTCCCTAGTGGGCCTGCGCATGTAACTATAGCGGCCATTTTTGGTGAGATTTTAAAGACCGAAGCCCGTGGCTTGTATAAAAGTAATACACCTACAGTCTAGCTAATTGAATGTGTATACCATTAAATTAGACTTTGTAGATGCCGTGGGTGTATACCATATATACTCGAGTATAAGTCGAGATTTTCAGTCTTTTTTTTTAGGCTGAAAGTGCCCCCTCGACTTATACTCGAGTCACCGCCGTCTGCCTACATGATCAATATGTCATGCAGGCAGACGGCGGCCAGCCTGTGATAAAAAAGTTCGGCGGCTATTTCAGCTTTCAAAAGCTGCGCCTCCTCCTCATCTGTGATAGGCTGAACACTCCATTTCCCAGCAGTCAGTGTACAGCCTATCACGGACATTCTCTCATTCTCGTCCATGGTATGAGAAAGAGAATGTCCGTGATAGGCAGAACACTCAGCAGTCAGCCTATCACAGACGAGGAGAAGGCGCAGCTTTTGAACAGTGGAATGGCCGCCGAACTGTATTATCACACGCTGATCGGAGGATGGAGATCGCCACACGGAGGTTGCACAGGACACAGGACACAGAACACATACACAGGGACACAAGCACATGCACAGGATACAGGTAGGCTGCACAGGACACAGTGAGGTAGGCAGCTGCAGATGGGCATTGTTGACCCTCTTTTTCCACTTACAGTAGCTGCTGCATTTCTCACCCTCGTCTTATACTTGGGTCAATAAGTTTTTCCCAGTTTTTTGTGGTAAATTAGGACTTATACTAGGACTTATACTCGGGTCGACTTATTCTCAAGTATATACGGTATATAAAAATGATGGTGGAAGGCCACTACCATTCTCAATGGGTCATTCTCACTGGAAAACCTCCACCTAACTCGGGCATTAAAGTTATCACGGTCTTGTGTTCGTGCGTTTGCCGGAATTGTAAGGTTTCAATCAGGGTCACTACACACTATAAACCAAAACCTTTCTACCTTTAATAAAAAACTTTAAACAGGGTAGTTAGTAATTAACCTGTCCACTATGAAATATATTAATATATGTGCAATCATAGAAATAACATCATTAAAAATCATCACTAAAAAAATTTCAAATAAAATTGGAAGGAACCTTACATTATACCACTATGGAGGATATTTAATAAAAATATTAACAAAATTAAAGATTAAAAACATTACAGTGGCAATGTCCAAACATTTAAATGCTCAGAAACGACCATACATACAGCAATTATAAATAAATGCATGACTGCATAAAAATACATAAACGTATATATATTATATATATTTTATATAAAAAAATACATATGCATAAAGCTTGATGTTGGTAAAAAAGTATGGACCTATGTGAAAAACAAGCGTGTGAGAATTCAAAGTTATACTATGCATTTACTAGTAGGAATTATACTCTGTACGCTACCCAAAAAAGCATAAAAAAGGTTATTCAAAAGTTATTTTATATTATTGGAATGAAGAGCAGGTGTGTTTGGTGCAATTCTTCTCTCTCTCTCTCTCACTGGTCACTGGAAGTTCAACATGGCTGTCAAGTCTCTCACTTACCAGACCGGAGAGTCCACTTGGGCAGAGGGTAGGCTCCCTTACGTATCCGACTTGCGGCCCCTGGTAGAGCAGACAGGAGGCCCACGAGTGCGGAGTGGTATGAGAGCCTGTGCAGGAGTCCGTGTTCCGGAGGTTAGCAGTCTTCAAACAGCAGATGATAGTCAGCGGCACAGACAACAGATGCTGAGCAGGAGCTGGAGACAGGTTAGTGCACAAGCTGGGTTTGGCAACAGGCGGGCAGCAGAGGTACAGAAGGAGCAGGCAGAAGCAAAGTCAAAACAGGCCGGGGTCAAATGCAGGCGGAGGTCAGGAGAGTCCAAAAGGCAAGCCGGGTCGTCAACAGATCAGGAACACAGGAATCACAGGAACTAGAAACAGGAAACAGGAACTAGGCACGGAGCTGTTGATCAGGCAGCACTGATCAGAGGGAGAAGCAAGCCTAAATAGGCTGATTGGTGCCAAATGCTGCGTTCGTGCATGCACTGTTACGCACAGGCACCCGCACGAGCACGCCCCCGGACAGCAGCATGCACACCAGCGCCACCAGGCGAACGCATAGCAGCACCCATAGGCATACGCGCCCGTGCACCACCACGGCCAGCCGGCATGCCAACACCAGTGCCCATAGAAGCAGGCGCCCGAGCACCCGCAGGAAAGCGTGCACCAACGCGCCCCGGCGTGCGACAACGCCCAATCAGGTAAGCTCTCTGACAATGGCAGTGGCACCCCATGGCAAAGAACTCTGAGGATCTGAAAAAAAATAATTGTTGCGCTACATAAAGATGGCCTAGGCTATAAGATTGCCAAGACCCTGAAACAAAAACTGCAGCATGGTGGCCAAGACCAGCGCTTTAACAGGACAGGTTCCACTCAGAACAGGCCTCGCCATGGTCAACCAAGGTAGTCGAGTGCACATGTCCAGCGTCATATCCAGAGGTTGTCTTTGGGAAATATACATGAATGCTGCCAGAATTGCTGCAGAGGTTTAAGGGATGGGGGGTCAGCCTGCCAGTGCCCAGACCATACGCCGCACACTGCATCAAATTGGTCTGCATGGGGGGTCATCCCAGAAGGAAGCCTCTTCTAATGATGCATCTCCAGGTGAATGGACACTGGTAGACCAAAGATCTTTAGACAGGAAGTGATCCCCTATATAACCCCTCCGATTACAGGAATTCAGTTTTGTAGCAAGCACTGAATCCTCAAAAAAGAGGGGAGGGATCTTTGTGTCCCATGATGTACTCAAAAGGATTTTACAGGCAAGTATGACAAAAAAAAAAAAAAATCCTATTTTCTTTTTCATACATCATGGGACACAGAGTTAGCCTAATATTCATTACCTACTGGGACATCCCAGAGCAATAGCCTTGAGGGGAGGGAGACACCCTGACAAAAAATAGCCATCAGACCTTATACGGCAGACCACAGTACACTGCGTCTGAAAGCAGAATCCTCAGGTACTTGAACATCCACATGATAAAATTTTGTGAACGTATACACTGAAGACCAGGTGGCAGCCTTACAAATCTGAGCCACAGATACCTGATGGCGAAAAGCCCATGGAGGTTCCTACACCTCTGGTAGAATGAGCTCTCATCCTAAAAGGGAGGAGCTTTACGTTTCAGACCATAGGCCTGAATGACCAAATGGCGGAACCAATTGGCAATGGAAGCTGCCTGCCCCTTCTTGGGTCCTTTTGGTAAAACAGAGTCTGATCCTCGGATCTCCGCAGATCCAGACAAATAAACCTTGACTGCCCGGACAACGTCCCGCTGAACGAGGCTGAGAGAAAAAAGAAAGCAAAATAATGTCCTTATTTAAATGAAAGACTGATACCACTTTTGGCAAAAGGGATGGAACAGGTCGTAACAAGACTGTTGTGGTAAAGGATCAAGTATGGTTCCCTGCACGAAAGGGCCACCAACTCCGACACCCTTCTAGCTGAGGTGATGGCCATCAGGAAGGCTAGCTTGCATGACAGCAAGTCTAATGGAATTTCCTTGATAGGTTCAAATGGTTGGGTCTGTAACAGAAAAAGAGAACCCTTGGGGGTGGCATTTTTTAGGCACTACCAACAGACAATGAAAATTAGGAATAATAATTTTAATAATTTTGTAGAAAAATACATTGAATAATAAACATTGAAGAATCAACATATGCAAATTGATGATACAAAGATCCTTATTCAAATACAAATGAGCAACAATAAGTTAGTATATTCATCTCATAATGCATAGCCAAAAAAGGCCTAAAGTGTTGGTGACTTTCATCTTATTCAATTTGAGATTGTCCATTTTCATTTTAAAAGAGACGCTGTCATATGGAGTCATCCGACCATCCTGCCCACATTATCACTGCTTGAAATATATCTCTGTGAAAGAGGTATCTCCAGCCCAGAGCATATAATGAAAGGATATATAGAAGGACTATGCCCCAAATCAATAGAGAGGGGCTTGTTCCCAATTGTGGCGAGGCCACGTGTACTGACCTCGCTTTTTGTTGTCAACCGCTAGAGGGTGCATACTCCTGCCGGCAGCGTCCCGTGATCTTTTCAGGTGTCCTGTGATGCACCGCGCATGCGCGAGTATCTCGGCAGCATGCACAGTGCGCCATGACATCACACTTTTTGCAGCGGAAGTGATGGCACTGGTCGGGAATTCCAGACCTATCGGATCTTTCACCTTATTATTAGGAGTATACCTATATAGCAGGGGGAATGTAAATCAATTTCAGATTCCAGGCAGCTATTAGGCTGAACAGACCAATATCGTGTCCATGTTTAAAGTAATCTTTAATACCTAGGGGTACTCACTGGACCGTATCTTTTGTCCACTGTGTTGACCCTTTATTCAATTATATCTATGCACACATTATTTGGCTTATAGGTCCGCTCTACCCATTTTCACTCAAACTGTTGTTCACTGTTCCTACATCTCATATATTCTATTTATCCTGCACTTTTTTCACTTTTGTACCCCATTTCTATGCACCAGCTTCACTTTAGGCACTTCCCGTGCTATTGTCCTGTCGTTTTTTTGGTTTGCGGCGCCATTTTTCACTCTCACCTGTTTTGGCCACTTTCCTCCCATTTCCTGGTTTTTAGTCCCGTTTGGCTCCAGCTTGTCAACCCCCACTTCGGTTTTTGAACCGTAAACAGGTTCGCGTAAAAGCCAGCTTCTCTTTCGGATACACAAACCTCTACAATCACTCAATGCACTAAATGATGTAGTGCCTGAAACAATAAGTCTTTTTGGAAGATCCGAAGGAACGCTGGATCTTAGAAACCTCTGAGGGGGAACCCTCCGCAACTCTAGCTAGTAACCGCAGGATATAGTTGAGGTGACCCACTCGTCCTGTACTATTGTTCTCCAAAATGTCCGCAAAGTGCAGCAGCCTTCCCCCCCATCTGATAGAGAGGGGGAGTCCCCTCAAAAGGAGGGCTTGGTGCTGGGTTTAGAAGAGTTTTGGACCCAGGGCTTTTTCTGGCCCTGGCCTTGCCCCTGGCTCTAGTGCCCCGCTGGCGGCGGAACTGCCTTGGCGCTGAGACACTTCAGGAAGCAGTCCCTGAGGTTTACAACAAGGGGTGCCTGGTGCTTTTCTTCACAGGAAATACAGAACTTTTCCCTCCGGAAATCTTTTGGATATATTTGTCCAAATTATCACCAAATAAACATTCCCCATGAAAGGGGAAACCTGCCAATAACTTTTTACAAGGACGCTCGGCTGACCAGTTCTTAAGCCACAAACGTCTGCGTATATGTACAGACTAAAGCCAAACAAGAAACCTGCTGTATTGAATCATTTAAGGCGTCAACAGCAAAACAGCGCTCGAGGAATTTCGGTCTTATTTTCAGCCAGATCATCCTCCCGGTTAAGCTTGTCAGGCCGTCTGACCTGATCCTTTATGGACTGGTAGATACCAATTGCTGCAACAGCTGGCTGAATAGCTGAACTGGGCAAAGAAAAAGGAAGCCATAATGACTCCAATTTCCTGTCAACAAGGACTTTCAAGCCCTGTGCGTTATCTAACGGACAAGTTAAGTTCTTATTTAAGGAAGAGACTGCTGCATCTATTGCTGGCATACTCCACTTCTTAACAAACTTTTCATTCATGGGATATAAAAAAAGGAAAACCTCTTAGGAGGAACAAAAAGCCTGTCAGGATGTTCCCAATCAACATACAGGGTCTGTTCCAACAGAGGGTGTAAGGGGTACTGCTGAGCTCTGATGAAGGGGCGCTCCCTTCGAAACGCATCAGCTAGTAGTGATGCTTGTGTGTTCCTCCATGACCCTTGGAAGTTTTTGCTCCTCATAGGAATCGTATGCTGCTGGCGCAGTTTTTATATTGCGCCTTACTCAACTATTGTCTGAGTAATTTCCTTTTATCACTTTAATAAATATTCTTATAAAAGATAATGCACATGGTTGGTGCGCCCTCTTTTTCTTTTGTTCCAGTTGACCATAGGATTCCCCATCCTTGAGGGCAGCAAGGCCTGTGTCGCTTTATCACTTGTCTGGTCAGCCTCTTGTGCGCAGGAGCCATTTTGTTTTTCTGCTACCTGCGGTGTAAGGAGGAAGCCTGTGCAGCCTGAAGAGGCCTCAGATACCCCAAAGAGGATCAGGGGGGCTCAGTAACCTCTGTAAGAAGCAACTTAAAGGCAGAACAAACCATCTCAGTAAGAGTCTGGATCAAAAGCCTCTGCAACAGAGGCAGACATCAACTGGATATCTTCTTGTCCAAATTGCTCACAAGCAGACTCATCCGCCAGGCCCTCCACAAAATCCTGAACTTTTAGCTCTTTCCCATCCTCAACCCATTCCTGCTCCAAACGAGGAGGCTCCGGAAAGGGGGATCGGTCACGCTTCTTGCCACCCTGATGGAAGCAATCATGCCAGCAATCCTGTGCTCTAACCCGGCTAGGGCCGAGGACAGTTCATCCTTGGTGATAAAGGGTGAAGCAGTAGCGTTGACTGTAGGCACAATACCAGTTAGGCGCAGCAGCTCAGATTGCCTAAAAAAGCCTTTGGTATTGCAGGGGATACGACTAGGTTCATCAGGAACTGATGACATAGGTGTGCCCTTCCCTGTAGTGTTTGTCTCACTCCTTTTTTGAAGACCTTTTCAAGCCACAAACAAAAAAAACAAAAAACAAAAAAAAAACGGTGTACCTGGATGCATTAACACATCTCAGGAGGGAGACCCTTTAATAGGGCTCACCAAGCCCCTATGCAACAATCCTGCTAAGCACGTTTAGCCTGCCAAGCAACACCTGGTGACTCACGTGACCCGGATAAGAAGAAATGAACCGCTGCAAATGCCTGGTTCAGAGCCTGCTCTGTGTCCCACAGCTGCCTTCTGGAAGCACCGCATGCTTGGTATACACAGCTTAAATAAGCTGGCTGTGTGCCGGGACATTCTGTGCATGCGTGCACCTGCATGGCGAACGAGCGTGGCTGTATTTGCGTATGACGCAAATCTTTGTGAGCCTAGATAAAGACTACGGCGTATGTGCGGCTTTGGGCGAAACCACGTGCGCCATGGCCGCCAAACTGCTGAGCACAGCAGCGCCCTTGCGAATGCACGTGTGCCATGGCGAACCAAGGCGAAATGGCGCACTGTTGTGCACCATCATACAGGAAAAAAACAGCCAGACTTGACTTGAGGACCTTCAAGGACTGGGTACCCCTTTGCATGTTTAGGGTCCACTCCCTTGGACCTGTACAGCACCCTGCAGGAATGTCTTAGCACTGTGGTGTCCAGGATTCCACTTCGCAGGGTCCAGCGCCGGAAGTCGCATTACAGGCAAAACCCTCACAGGATCTTGAGTCTTCTTTGCGAGACTCAGGTACCATTTATCTAAGCATATATAGAGCCTGTGTCAAATGGATCCGATCGGTCAATCCCTTGATTCATTTAAGAAAAGTTTGTGGGACTAGAGACCTGGAGCTCAGAGGGCTCATACAAACGTGCCCATCCACCTTGCAGACACTGGTAAAAAACTGAAGTACTTCCTGTATGGTAGGGGTTATTTAGGGAATTACTTCCGGTCTAAAGACCTCTGGTCTACCAGTGTCCATTCACCTAGAGATGAAGTATAACCCAGTAGGTAATGAAAATTAGCTCAACTCTGTGTCCCATTATGTATGAAAAAGAAAGTGCAGCGCTAAACAATAAAGTGCATTCGTGCGAATACAGACAAATATCAAAATATACTAATGTGCAAATAATCAACAGTATATAAACAATAATAACTGAATAAAGTTTGAAGACACATATGCTAAATTACTTCACATCACATGTGAATGAATTGCAATTGTGCAAACAAAAAGTTCATATAAAGCTGGATTCCATCAAAGAAAGTCTCATGGAAGAAGAGAGTTTGGAAATGATGATCATACACCTGACGGCGTGACAACCATCACCATAACAAAAATGGAGGCCCACCTGAAAGCCAGGGACCCCTCTTACTCTGAGAGGTCACACAGCGCTTGGTTGGATCTCTGCTCCACTGAGAAAGAAATCCGGACGTTTCTAACCTATGGCTGTGGATAGTATACACCGGGAGCTTCACAGCAACTCAGGATGCAAGATGCAGTGTAGGAAACTTCGATATCAGAATGTTTAGCAAAGGACTCAACATAGTGAGATACTGTCCCAACAACCGGTTTATTAAGCAGTACACTTACATAAAAGTCCAAGCTATAATCATGTCACAATCAGCAGATCAAACAGATAAAATCCTTGAGTTTCAAGCAGCGATCGCGCAAGTGCAGCAGCATGTGTACGTAGCTATCCCAAGAACAGTGAAGATGCCTGGGTATTTCAAACAGCAAGGATCTGCAGAATATAAATTATGTTATTTGACAATTTCTACCAATACAAATATTTCTGGGTGGCCTGGCCTTTAGGCTCCACCAAGCAGTAGCTGCACCTAAGTTAGAAACACTGTTTACATCTTTTAGAAGAAAAAAAAAAAATTCCTTGATGGTGTTCAACACTTAAACTAATCCGTTTTGCAACTTGAGACTACACAAAAAGTTTAAAGCATATATGTTCTTATAGTGAAGATCCTTTAACTGAACTTGGCCAACAAAACAAACTGCATTAAGCTCCTTTAGCCCTAGTTTACATTGGAGCGACTTGTCATGCGATTTGTCAAATTGCATGACAAGTCACACCCTATTGTCGGCAATGGCCATGTTCAAATCGATGCGACGCAGACTTTGTGGTGCCGCATAGATTTGAAAAAAATTGTTCCTGCACTACTTTTGCCAATTTCGGGTGAGACTTGCATAGATATCTGTGCATGAAGCTGCACAGATGTCTTCAAAGTTACACTGACATGTGGCTTTGAAATTGTGCGACTTCAGATGAAGTCGCACAATTTCAAAGCTGTATTCAATGTGAATGAGGAGTTAGAGACTTTGGGGTTTGTGAATCCATGGCTTAAACCCCAAGGGTCAGCTTACATTTTCCTATGCAGGAAGCCATTCCTGGCAGGTCTCTGAACATGTACTGCTTATGCATCCCCTTATTCATCCTCTAATAATGTGCTTTAGCAGTGACAAGAAAAGGTATAGATAAATATATATTGGTATTACATATCAAATATTATTCGATATAAAACTGATGTGCAGCTGCCATTTTTTCATTGTTGAATTTGGTGCAGACACACACTGGAGGACTTTAGCTGCCTAGACTTGGTGTGTTGCTGTACTTAAGGAGACCTAGAGCTAACTCTTCCAGGTATGCCTGCTCTCAGTTTATTGATTTTATTTATATATTCCCATTGTTTGGAGCTCAGATAGTTTAGCATAAGGGCTTTATATGTGTTTACAAATGTATACAACAAAAATCAGTTTGTAACTGAAAAAGTTGAAACGGTTTAGAATTTTTGTGCTAACTGAAAAGCATGGTGGGCAATTTTTGTATTGATCACTTGGGGGAAATTCTCCTCACTTGTCTCAGTGAAATCTCCAATAGGGACCTAGATAGCAATAGGCAAAAGGCATAAAAAAAAAAACAAAAAAAAAAACCTATGGTTGCAAAAAAGTAAAATGAAAATATTTAAGAGTTTGCTCAATTGAGAGTATCAATACAACTACAAACTTCTAAGGTCATACATGAGCCACACCAGGTGTTGGGGCTTTTACTTTTAGAATGACTCATCTTCGCAAATGTGTTAGAAAGTTGAGGCTCACTGAATACAGTCATACCATGGATGAATTCACCTAGCCTAAGGCATCGTCATTTGTTTCCATCTACTCCATATTACATCAGAATGGATACAACTTTAACTAGCTTCATTAAGCCTCGGTTCACACCAGAGGCGGCACGACTTGCAGGTCGCCTCACCGAGGCGACCTGCACACGACTGCCGGGGCGACTTGCAAGACGACTTCTGTATAGAAGTCTATGCAAGTCGCCCCCAAAGTAGTACAGGAACCTTTCTTCTAAGTCGGAGCGACTTGCGTCGCTCCGATTAGAACGGTTCCATTGTACAGAACGGGAGGCGACTTGTCAGGCGGCTAGGTCGCCTGACAAGTCGCCCCCGTGTGAACCGAGCCTAAATCACATCTTTGTAACCGAGTATGTGGACACTGAACACAATAAAACTTGACTGACTGTGCAGTGGTATTTAAAAACAGGTGAACTACTACACACCCAATAATACCAAGACTTAAAACCGATTACCTTCCAATTTAAACATCAATAAGGCCCCTTTCACACTGGGCGGTGGGGGCGTCGGCGGTACAACAGCGCTATTTTTAGCGCTGCTGTACCGTCGTTCTTGCAGCTGTATTCGGCCGCTAGCGGTGCGGTTTTAACCCCCGCTGGCGGCCGAAAAAGGGTTAAAATCCCTCGTACAGCGCAGCTATAGCCGCGGTGTCCCATTGATTTCAATGGGCAGGAGCGGTTTAGGAGCGGTGAATATACCGCTCCTTCACCGCTCCAAAGAAGCGGTTTGCAGGACTTTTTTCACCGTCCTGCCAGCGCACCGCTTCAGTGTGAAAGCCCTCGGGCTTTTACACTGAACAAACAGCGGAGGCTGTTTAGGGGCGGTTTGCAGGCGGTATTTTTAGCGCAATACTGCCTGCAAACCGCCCCAGTGTGAAAAGGGTCTAAGACAAAACAGGCAACAGGAAAGCAAAGTGTCAGGGATGGCCATTACTTTCAGGACATGACATAATAGACCTGAAAAGCGCAACATAAAATTGTGCTTCAGAGCCCATTCACACAGGGGCAACTTTGGATCCGACTTCAAGTCGCCCCTAGTCGCCTCAAGTCACGCTACACGAAAAAATCAATGTAAGTGAATGGATCTGTCTTAATGCACACTACTGCAGTCGCTCCGACTTCAGAAAAGGTTCCTGTACTACTTCAATCCGACTTGAAGGCAACTTGTACCCATTGATTTCAATGGAAGTTGCCTCCAAGTCTGATCACTGTTCATACTGAGGCAACTTTACAGGAAGCAGAAAAGAAACAGAAAGTAATTTCCTCCACTAAACAGCCAGCCCCCTCCTTCTCACACACAGCTGATAAGCTCCGATTGGCCACTTGTAAAGTTCCCTGTCCTGGAGGCGACTTCAAGTTGTGTTGTAAGTTGCCCCAAGTCGTGCTGTGATTCATACTCAAGTCGTGTCCAAGTTGCCTCCCAAAGTCGTGCTGGAAGTCGTGTTGCCCCTGTGTGAATGGGCTCTTAATGTCTAGCTAAAGATAAAAGTAATGAAGAACAGATTCTTTAATTGACAATGAGCTTGGCTCCTAAAGTGGTAGTAAACTTCTTACCGCATACTAGCACAATATGAAAGATTTGCCTTGAAACTAAGCCCTACAGCAGTGCGCAGTCACCGCTGCAGAGGCTTCCATCTTCACCCAGTCAGCCTTCCAGGTTGGCGCAGTGTGGCTGCTTGAATGGTCGAGACTTAATGACGTCACTCCCATGCATGTACACGGGAGTTTTGGCCACGGCACAGCCCTGAAGGAACGGCACGGATACGTAAAAATAAAAAGTTACTACTGCTTTAAAGTAGAACTAAGCTCTCTGAAGCAACATTAACTGTTTTTAATCTTTATGCAACTAGACTTCGTAAATATATAGGAAGGCATGGTAAATTTACTTGTTTTTATCTATTTTTTTGGCTTCACATTTCTTCAGTTGCTTCCTGGTTTCTGGCCTAGGTCAAAATGTTGTGCATCCCACGAGTCTTTATGGCCATTTTTTTTCCTTCATCTGGAGGGGCTCTCTCAGCTAAGCACACCCTTTTGTCTGCATGACCGAGTTAAGAGCAGATGGATTCTAGGAAGTAAATGCTACATAAATCAGCTACCCTTACGTAGTCTTCCTGGCGGTATGATTATGTCAGATTTTTACGTCTCAAAGCGGTACAATTATTTTGCATAGCAATTTGGCGTTTTATATTGTAGGTCTGTAATTCTTAGCAATAACACACTTAAATCTGTCCACCAAGAGTCTAGTAGATATCCCGGGTATGATGAAGTTTGAAACACAAAATCATAAATTATAATATAATAAATATAAATAATTATAAAACTAATTTCCCCACGATTCACTATCGCTCAATTCTGCAAGTGTTCTAATTTACTATCGCTGTTTTCTAGCTGGTCTGAAACCACTTTTGACGTAAAGGGACACTTTTTGGTTGCTATGGACAATCTCAAGTTTCCAAGCAGAAAGAACAGTATATATAATATAAAGCTGCATGCAGGGCATTGGACAAAGCACTGGGGACAAAAGGGATGTGAAATAATTTCATACAGTAATGTAATCTGTAAGATTACAGTGTACTGTATGCGTTATGATTTTTCACTTTTTTGAATTTGCCACCGGGCTCCACCCCCGTGCGTTTCGACGCTCGCAGGGAACGGAGCCCACAGAGGCTTGGGGCAGAGGATGGAGCCCACGGACACAGCGGGGAGACATCGCAGGATCCTGGGGACAAGGTAAGTACACCGCACCAGGATCCTGCAATGCAATCCTGAGTGTGGCTCGGGGTTACCGCTAATGGTACTGAAATTTAACCCCGAGCCACACTCAGGAACACCACCAGGGAGGTTAAGATGGCTGCCACTAGAGATGCTAGGGGGTGTTTTTCAAAGTGATTTCTAAAAAAAAGCATGGAGATAGGAGAGTTTGCTTTAAATATTAACCCCTTCATGCCAACGTAACATATGCAGCCTCACTGGACTGGGGTTTTTTCCATGGGGGACGCATATATGCGTATCTGTCTTTATGCTGGGAGTGTGGAGACAGGGAAGTCCCAGCAGAACAGAATGTAATCACTTTAGATTGATTGTATCCATATACACCATTCCAATCATTAAATGTGGTAACTGCATCAGTTTTTTTTCTTAGGCTCCCCCCCCCCAGTTTTCACCTGGTGATCTGGCAACTAACATCTTGTATTAGCGCGACCCCACTCTGGAATAAAGGAGCACAGGGGCACCTTTGGCCAGCAGTATTGTCAGTCTGGGGGGAGGGTGTGTTTGATGGACTAGCAGATTTAGATACTAACTAACTTAAGCCAAACTCCAGCTCACACTTCATAAGCAGTCACAACAAACCATTTTTCCCTTTTGGGATAAAAGATTTTACACAAATAAAAGCAGATTATTGTAAGCACCCCTGCAAGTGTTAAATGGTTTGTCTCATCTCTGATGCTTTCTGCTGGAGAGCTTGTTCTGTTGAAACACAGACTTACTAACTGGATCACCAGATGAAAGTACAGTTGGGTCCATATATATTTGGGCACAGGCACAATTTTAATTTTTTCAGGTATTTACCAAAACATATTCAAGCTATAGTTAGATAATGGATATGGGTTGAAAGTGCACACACAGGTTTAATTTGAGGGTATGTACATCCAAATCTGAGGAAGGGTTTAGGAATTACAGCTCTTATAAATAGCCCCCCCCTCCTTTTTTCAGGGGACCAAAAGTAATTGGACAATTGAATCAAAAGCAGTTTCATGGCCAGGTGTGGGCTACTACATTATTTCATCACTTAGGCAGGTAAAAGGTCTGGAGTGGATTCTAAGTGTGGTATTTGCATTTGGAATCAATTGCTGTGAACCTACATCATGCATTCAAAGGAGCTGTCAATGCAAGTGAAACGGGCCATTGTAAGGCTTCAAAAATGAAACAAATACATCAGAGAGATAGCAGCAACATTGGGAGTGGCCAAATCAACAGTTTGGTACATTCTGAGGAAAGAAGAATGCACTGGTGAGCTCAGCAACATAAAAAACGGCCTGGACATCTACAGAAGAGACAACAGTGGTAGATGATCACAGGATCCTCCCTATGGTAAAGAAAAACCCATTCACAACATCCAGACAAGTGACGGACACTCTCCAGGAGGTGGGCATATCATTGTCAATGTCTACAATCAAGAGAAGACTTCATGAGAGCAAATACAGAGGGTTCGCCACAAGGTGCAAACCATTCATAAGCCTGAAGAATAGAAAAGCCAGATTAGATTTCGCCAAAAAAAAATCTAAAAAAAAAGCCAAGTCAGGTCTGGAAAAGCATTCTTTGGACGTATGAAACAGAAGTGACGGAAGGACGGATGAAAAAAGAAGTGTGGAGAAGCCTTGGAACAGCTTATGATCCAAAACACACATTATCTGTAAAACATGGTGGAGGCAGTGTGATGGCATGGACATGCATGGCTTCCAGTGGCACTGGGTTATTGTTTATTGGTATGACAGAAGACAGAAGACAGAAGCAGCCAGATGAATTCTACAGTGTTTAGAGATATATACTGTCAGCTCAGATTCAGCCAAATGCCACAAAGTTGGTTGGACAGCGCTTCACAGTACAGATGGACAATGATCCAAAACACAAATATATATATATGGACCCAACTGTAGAAGAAAGCAAGCCTAAAAAATAAAATGAATGCAGCCATCACCTCTTAAAATTAGTAAGCTGCCATAATAAAAAAAAGGTCTCCCCCCCCCCTCCAGTGTCACATTTGGCACCTTTCACGGGGGAGAGCAGATATCTGTCTAATACAGGTATTTGCTCCCACTTCCAGCGATAGATTGCTGCAGAATCCGCCGCGATCTACGCCATGTGCCCCCCCCCCCCGCTGTCTTCTGAGAGACCCACAGATCGCAGAAGACAGCAGTGACCAGTCAGGACATGCAGCGAGACTCGCGTATGTGCAGTAAGGAACCAGGCTGTGAAGCCGCAAGGCTTCACTTTCCGATTCCCTTACTGAAGATGCCGGAGCCTTATAGACCCCACATCTCTCCATAAAGTGGACCTGTCACGCACCATTCCTATTACAAGGGATGTTTACATTCCTGGTAATAAGAATAAAAGTGATCAAAATTTTTTTTTAACCACTTAAGGACCGCCTCACGCCGATGTACGGTACGTCGGCAAGGCCAGGCAAAATCACGTACATATACGTGATTTGCCTCCCGCGGGTGGGGGGTCCGATCGGACCCCCCCCGGTGCCCGAGGCGGTTCTGTTATGTCCCCCGGCGATCGGAGGTGAGGCCATCCGTTCGTGGCCCCCCCCCCGCGATCGCCGCCGGCCAATCAGATCACTTCCTATGCTGCTGTATGCTAAACAGCAGCAAAGGAAATGATGTCATCTCTCCTCGGCTCGGTATTTTCCGTTGCAGCGCCGAGGAGAGAAGACTTCACTGTGAGTGCACAACACTACACACACAGTAGAACATGCCAGGCACACAAAACACCCCGATCCCCCCCCTCCCTGTCACAAACTGACACCAGCAGTTTTTTTTTTTTTTTCTGATTACTGCATTGGTGTCAGTTTGTGACAGTTACAGTGTTGGGACAGTTAGTATTACCCCCCTTTAGGTCTGGGATACCCCCCTAACCAAGTTTTAACCCCTTGATCACCCCCTGTCACCAATGTCACTAAGCGATCATTTTTCTGATCGCTGTATTAGTGTCGCTGGTGACGCTAGTTAGGGAGGTAAATATTTAGGTTCGCCGTCAGCGTTTTATAGCGACAGGGACCCCCATATACTACCTAATAAATGTTTTAACCCCTTGATTGCCCCCTAGTTAACCCTTTCACCACTGATCACCGTATAACCGTTACAGGTGACGCTGGTTAGTTCGTTTATTTTTTATAGTGTCAGGGCACCCGCCGTTTATTACCGAATAAAGGTTTAGCCCCCCGATCGCCCGGCGGTGATATGCGTCGCCCCAGGCAGCGTCAGATTAGCGCCAGTACCGCTAACACCCACGCACGCGGCATACGCCTCCCTTAGTGGTATAGTATCTGAACGGATCAATATCTGATCCGATCAGATCTATACTAGCATCCCCAGCAGTTTAGGGTTCCCAAAAACGCACTGTTAGCGGGATCAGCCCAGATACCTGCTAGCACCTGCGTTTTGTCCCTCCGCCCGGCCCAGCCCAAGTGCAGTATCGATCGTTCACTGTCACTTACAAGGCACTAAACGCATAACTGCAGCGTTCGCAGAGTCAGGCCTGATCCCTGCGATCGCTAACAGTTTTTTTGGTAGCATTTTGGTGAACTAGCAAGCACCAGCCCCAGGCAGCGTCAGGTTAGCGCCAGTACCGCTAACACCCACACACGCGCCGTACACCTCCCTTAGTGGTATAGTATCTGAACGGATCAATATCTGATCCGATCAGATCTATACTAGCGTCCCCAGCAGATTAGGTTTCCCAAAAACGCAGTGTTAGCGGGATCAGCCCAGATACCTGCTAGCACCTGCGTTTTGCCCCTCCACCCGGCCCAGCCCAGCCCACCCAAGTGCAGTATCGATCGATCATTGTCACTTACAAAACACTAAACACATAACTGCAGCGTTCGCAGAGTCAGGCCTGATCCCTGCGATCGCTAACAGTTTTTTTGGTAGCGTTTTGGTGAACTGGCAAGCACCAGCGGCCTAGTACACCCCGGTCGTAGTCAAACCAGCACTGCAGTAACACTTGGTGACGTGGCGAGTCCCATAAGTGCAGTTCAAGCTGGTGAGGTGGCAAGCACAAGTAGTGTCCCGCTGCCACTAAAAAGACAAACACAGGCCCGTCGTGCCCATAGTGCCCTTCCTGCTGCATTCGCCAATCCTAATTGGGAACCCACCGCTTCTGCAGCGCCCGTACTTCCCCCATTCACATCCCCAACCAAATGCAGTCGGCTGCATGAGAGGCATTTTTATGTCCTCCCGAGTACCCCTACCCAACGAACCCCCCCAAAAAAGATGTCGTGTCTGCAGCAAGCGCGGATATAGGCGTGAAACCGCTATTATTGTCCCTCCTGTCCTGACAATCCTGGTCTTTGCATTGGTGAATGTTTTGAATGCTACCATTCACTAGTTGAGTATTAGCGTAGGGTACAGCATTGCACAGACTAGGCACACTTTCACAGGGTCTCCCAAGATGCCATCGCATTTTGAGAGACCCGAACCTGGAACCGTTTACAGTTATAAGAGTTAGTTACAAAAAAAAGTGTAAACAAAAAAAAAAAAAAAACACATACAAAAATATAAAATAAAAAAAAATAGTTGTCGTTTTATTGTTCTCTCTCTCTATTCTCTCTCTATTGTTCTGCTCTTTTTTACTGTATTCTATTCTGCAATGTTTTATTGTTATTATGTTTTATCATGTTTGTTTTTCCAGGTCTGCAATTTTTTATACTTTACCGTTTACTGTGCTTTATTGTTAACCATTTTTTTGTCTTCAGGTACGCCATTCACGACTTTGAGTGGTTATACCAGAATGATGCCTGCAGGTTTAGGTATCATCTTGGTATCATTCTTTTCAGCCAGCGGTCGGCTTTCATGTAAGAGCAATCCTAGCGGCTAATTAGCCTCTAGACTGCCTTAACAAGCCGTGGGAGGGAATGCCCCCCCCCCCCACCGTCTTCCGTGTTTTTCTCTGGCTCTCCTGTCTCAACAGGGAACCTGAGAATGCAGCCGGTGATTCAGCCAGCTGACCATAGAGCTGATCAGAGACCAGAGTGGCTCCAAACATCTCTATGGCCTAAGAAACCGGAAGCTACGAGCATTTTATGACTTAGATTTCGCCGGATGTAAATAGCGCCATTGGGAAATTGGGGAAGCATTTTATCACACCGATCTTGGTGTGGTCAGATGCTTTGAGGGCAGAGGAGAGATCTAGGGTCTAATAGACCCCAATTTTTTCAAAAACGAGTACCTGTCACTACCTATTGCTATTATAGGGGATATTTACATTCCCCGAGATAACAATAAAAAAAAAAAAAAAGCACCCCTGTTGCCCCCTGCTCTTGCGCTAAGGCGAACGCAAGCGGCGGTCTGTCGTCAAACGTAAACAGCAATTGCACCATGCATGTGAGGTATCACCGCGAAGGTCAGATCGAGGGCAGTAATTTTAGCAGTAGACCTCCTCTGTAAATCTAAAGTGGTAACCTGTAAATGCTTTTAAAGGCTTTTAAAAATGTATTTATTTTGTTGCCACTGCACATTTGTGCGCAATTGTAAAGCATGTCATGTTTGGTATCCATGTACTCGGCCTAAGATCATCTTTTTTATTTCATCAAACATTTGGGCAATATAGTGTGTTTTAGTGCATTAAAATTTAAAAAAGTGTGTTTTTTCCCCAAAAAATGCGTTTGAAAAATCGCTGCGCAAATACTGTGTGAAAAAAAAAAAATGAAACACCCACCATTTTAATCTGTAGGGCATTTGCTTTAAAAAAATATATATTGTTTGGGGGTTCAAAGTCATTTTCTTGCAAAAAAAAAAAAAAAAACTTTCATGTAATCAAAAAGTGTCAGAAAGGGCTTTGTCGTCTTCAAGTGGTTAGAAGAGTGGGTGATGTGTGACATAAGCTTCTAAATGTTGTGCATAAAATGCCAGGACAGTTCAAAACCCCCCCAAATGACCCCATTTTGGAAAGTAGATACCCCAAGCTATTTGCTGAGAGGCATGTCAAGTCCATGGAATATTTTATATTGCGACACAAGTTGCAGGAAAGAGACAAATTTTTTTTTTTTTTTTTTTGCACAAAGTTGTCACTAAATGATATATTGCTCAAACATGCCATGGGAATATGTGAAATTACACCCCAAAATACATTCTGCTGCTTCTCCTGAGTATGGGGATACCACATGTGTGAGACTTTTTGGGAGCCTAGCCGCGCACGGGACCCCGAAAACCAAGCACCGCCTTCAGGCTTTCTAAGGGCGTGAATTTTTGATTTCACTCTTCACTGCCTATCACAGTTTCGGAGGCCATGGAATGCCCAGGTGGCACAAAACCCCCCCAAATGACCCCATTTTGGAAAGTAGACACCCCAAGCTATTTGCTGAGAGGTATAGTGAGTATTTTGCAGACCTCACTTTTTGTCACAAAGTTTTGAAAATTGAAAAAAAAAATATGTTTTTTCTTGTCTTTCTTCATTTTCAAAAACAAATGAGAGCTGCATAAATAAAAAATAAAAAATTTAAAGCACCCCCTTCTGCTCACACACAGAAGCAAACGCACACGCAAGTCGCGCCCGTATATGTAATCGGCATTCAAATCACATGCAAGGTATCTCCGTGTGCGTTAGAGCGAGAGCAACAATTCTAGCACTAGACCTCCTCTAACTCTAAACTGGTAACCTGTAAAAAAAATTCAAAGCGTCGCCTATTTTTTAAGTACCAAAGATTGGCGCCATTCCACAAGTATGCGCAATTTAAAAGCATGACATGTTTGGTATTCATTTACTCAGCGTAACATCTTTCACATTATACAAAAAAAAAAAAAAATCTGGCTAACTGTACAGTTTTGTTATTTTTTTAATTCAATTTTTAATTTAATTTATTTAAAAAAGAAAAAAAAAAAAAAAAGCGTTTGAAAAATTGTTGTGCAAATACCGTGGGACATAAAAAGTTGCAATGACTGCCATTTTATTCCCTAGGGTCTCTGCAAAAAAAAACAAAAAAACAAAAAAAAAAAAAAAAAAAAACACCACATATGTTTGGGGGTTCTGAATAATTTTCTAGCAAAAAAAAAAAAAAATTATGATTTTTACATGTAGGAGAGGAGTGCCAGCATAGGCCCAGGATAGAAGTGGTTAAACGATAAGTTCACCTTTGTGTGGAAAAATAAAACAAACAAAAAAAACCACTTACGGACTGACCGCCTTCATTATACGGTGGCTTTGAAGAGGAATACCGGTGTTATGGCAGCAGATAGCTGCCATAAACCCAATATCCTCTTCTTCAGTGGGTGGTCCGCTTTCAAATAAAAGTGGTCTCTGTGGAGACCCCCCTCCGGTCGCTCTCCACCGCTTACCGGCGCCGCCGGTAGTGGCGGAGACAAGCTTGTCCTCTTCCCTGGATGCCTGGCTGCTGAGTAAGGGGAATAAAACATTAAACAAAAACAAAACAAAACAAAACAAAAACAAAAAAAAAAAGGGACAGTGTCAAAATAAAAAAAATAAATTTAAAGCGCCCCGTCCTGGCGAGCTCGCGCGCAGAAGCAAAACACATACGTGAGTAGCGCCCGCATATGAAAACTGTGTTCAAACCACACATGTGAGGTATCGCCCCGATTGTTAGAGCGAGAGCAATAATTCTAGACCTGCTCTGTAACTCAAAACTGGTAACCTGTAGAAATTTTTAAACATAGTCTATGGAGAGGTTTAAGGGTAAAAAATGTGGGTCGCCATTCCACAAGTGGGCACAATTTTGAAGCGTGACATGTTGGGTATCAATTTACTCAGTGTAACATTATCTTTCACAATATAAAAGAAAATTGGGCTAACTTTACTGCTGTCTTATTTTTTTATTAAAAAAAACAAAAAAAAAAACCACAGAGTTAGACTTACCAGTAAATGTTTCTGGGAGTCGTCCAGGACAGCACTAGAGAGATAGGCTCCACCTCCCGAGGCAGGAAACACAAAATTTAGATCCATCAAGGGCAGCTCCCGTCCCTCTTCCCCAGTCTTTATCCGAGAACTTCCCCGGAACGGCTTCTAAAACAAAAAAAAAAAAAAAACAAACACACTCGTCCAAAGTTACAACAGCATATAGGGAGGGAATCCCTGCTGTCCTGGACGACTCCCAGAAACAGAGTTACCGGTAAGTCTAACTCTGCTTTTCTCTAGTCGTCTGTCCAGGACAGCACTAGAGAGAATCAACGAGAACTCACCAAATTTGGGGGGGGGAGACGGGGGACTACCACTTAGAGGACTTTTCTCCCAAACGCTTGGTTTTGCTCCGAGATAAGGTCCAATCTATAATGCTTCATGAAAGTCGATCAGCTTGACCATGTTACTGCACAGCAAATTTGCTCTGATGTCGCTCCAGCTCGCTCTGCCCATGAAGCAGATAGCGCCCGTGTGGAGTGAGTCATGGGGGGAAAAAAGGACATTACTTTTTAAAAATCTTGTAAGCTTCCACAATAGCTTGTTTGATCCACCTTGCGATTGAGCCTTTCGAAGGTTGAACTCCAATTTTTTCCCAAACGCAAAATAGAGCATTGGATTTCCTAATGCCTTCCGACAATTCTAGATACCGCAAGACACAGGCTCTCACGTCCAGTTGGTGGAATTCTGTTTCTTTTGGATTGGATGGGGAGCCACAGAAAAAAGGCAAAACGATTTCCTGAGTCCTGTGGAATTTTGACACCACTTTAGGCAAGAACCTGTACGCAATACCAGTCTGTCTTCAAAAATTTGCAGCAAAGGTTCCTTAATGGAAAGCGCCCGCAGCTTGCTAATGCGCCTGGCTGTGGAGATGTCCACTAAAAAGACAGTTTTGAGCGTGACTCATTTCAAAAGGACAGCTCTTCCTTTTGCGACCATTTTATCAAACCTTGCAATACTGTTGACAAGTCCCATTTTGGCAGAATTTTGAATGCCGGGCCAAATCCTGGCTAACCCCTTAACCTCCCTGGCAGTATAATTATTTCAGATTTTAGGTGCTGAAAGCGGTACAATTATTTGGCATTTTACATTGTAGGCCTGTAATTCTTAATAACACATTTAAATCTGTCCACCAAGAGTCTAGTAGATATCCCGGGTATGATGAAGTTTGAAACACAAAATCATAAAATATTATAATAAATAATTAAAAAAAAAATAATAATATACCGTATATACTCGAGTACAAGTTGAATTTTTCAGCCTTTTTTTGGGCTGAAAGTGCCCTCTCGACTTATACTCGAGTCACTGCCATCTGTCTGCATGATCAGCGTGTCATGCAGGCAGACGGCGGCCGGCGTGTGATAATAAAGTTCGGAGGCTATTCCAGCTTTCAAAAGCCGCGCCTCCTGCTCGTCTGTGATAGACTGAACAGCTGTCAGTGTACAGCCTATCACGGACATTCTCTCATCCTCGTCCGTAGTATGAGAATGAGAGAATGTCCGTGATAGGCAGAACACTCAGCAGTCAGCCTATCACAGATGAGGAGGAGGCGCGGCTTTTGAACATTGGAATGGCCACGAACTTTATTATCACACGCCGATCGGAGGATGGAGATCACCACAGGGAGAATGGAGCTCGCCACAGGGGGGCTGTACAGGACACATGCACACAGGACACAGGGACACATGTACAGGACACAGGGATACATACACATGTACAGGATACACACATGTACAGGATACAGGTAGGCTGCACAGGACACAGGGAGGCATGCAGCTGCAGATGGGCATTGTTGACCCTCTGCATTTCTCACCCTCGTCTTATACTCGGGTCAATACGTTTTTCCCAGTTTTTTGTGGTAAATTAGGGGCCTCGACTTATACTCTAGTATATACGGTAATGATAATAAAATAAAATTTCCTCACGATTCACTATCGTTAAATTCTGCAAGTGTTCTAATTTACCATCGCTGTTTTCTAGCTGGTCTAAAGCCACTTTTGATCTAAAGGGACACTTTTTGGTTGCTATGGACAATCTCAAGTTTCCAGGCAGAAAGAATAGTATATATAATATATAACTCTATGCAGGGCATGGGCCAAAGCACTGGGGACAAAAGGGATGGGAAATGATTTCATACAGTACTGTAATCTGTAAGATTACAGTACTGTATGTGTTATGATTTTTACATTCTTTTAAATTTGCCGCCAGGCTCCGCCCCCGTGCGTCGCGACACTCGCAGGGAACAGAGCCTGGCACAGAGATGCTTCGGAGGAGGACAGAGCCGCAGACAGCGCAGGGGGACATAGCAGGATCCTGGGGAGAAGGTAAGTATACCGCACCAGGATCCTGCAATGCAATCCCGAGTGTGGGCATGTAACAGTAAAACAGAAAATTATGTGTAGCGCTAAAAGTTCAACAAAAAAACAATGTCCAAACAATGATGAAAGATATTGAAGAAAAAAAACTTAGAAGAGAGTCCTCCGTGTATATAAGACTCATAGAATGGTCGATATAAATTCAGTGACTTCGTGTGAGGAACATATCAAATGTGTGACATCTGGAGTGAACACAGAAGAGACACACCACACCACCAACAATGGGGAGGCTTACCAGATCACGTAGACCCAAGAGGGCATACGCCCAACTGGGTCAAATCAGGCTTGGGTGGTGGGTGATGGTAGATGTTTCGGAGGAGTGGTGAGGATGGAAATCCAAGAGCAAACCAGATGCTAGTAGGTCCCTCAAGATGTTAGGAAGCGGATAGCAGTATTGTGTAGCTGGGAGGAAAAAGGCCACATAGTGTGATTCCATAAAACAAGTACCAAATTTATTATAAAAAAAAAAAAAAAAAAAAAAAAAAAGAAGGAGATACACTCACATGAAATTCTTAAAATCAGCACTGTAAAAGTATGGCGGCAGTGGGGTCCTACCCGACACGTTTCGTCCTCTTAGACATCGTCTGGGGGGTCCCCCCACTGCAGCCAGCAAACTATATATAGGTAGAGTGATCAAGATGATGGGAGGCCACTCCACATTGTGTACAATCATTACTTCCGGTTTTCGGGCAAGATGGCCGCTGGGCATGCGTTCCACGCCTCTCTGTGAAGCCGGATGCCGATACCGGAAGTGAAACCAATGGGGCTGATGGAATATCAAATATAACCAAATAAAACAACCCAAAACTGTCCCATTAAAACCTATGACGGATTCTTATTGTGTATAAGTAACAGATGTATGTGTGGCTGTAAAAATATAGTGGCCGTAGAAAGAAGTGCGCTTTGAAACGACCATCAGTGATGCGCACGCGCACTATGATAAATGCTGGCTTGTGTGAGTGTGGCTCGGGTTACTGCTAATGGTGCTGAAATTTAACCCCGAGCCACACTCGGGATTATCGGGATTCTGACTCATACACTTGGCGTCGGCTCAAAAAGTCCACCAGATGATTGTCCGCTCCCTTTAGATGGACCGCGGATATCGACCCCAGGTTCTTCTCAGCCCAAGAAAAGATGGTGCTCGCCAGCCTGCTTAAGGATGGGCACAGTGTTCCCCCCTTGTTTGTCTACATAAGAGACTGCTACCACACTGTCCAAGAGGACTTGTACGTGGTGACTTTTCAGCTCTTTGGCAAATGCTCTTAGCGCCTCCCAGTTTGCTAATTAACCCCCTCCAGCTGGCTGATCCTTGGGGCTGCATCTTCTCCCAGTGCCCTTGGGCTACTCTTGACCCCCAGCCCCAAGTGCTGGTGTCTATGGTAACACAGACGGACACCAGAAAAGACCATAGTAGACCTTGCACAAGGTTTTCTTCATTCCTCCACCACCACAGAGACCTCTTGGTCTTTGAAGAAAGGCGGAAGGTCGCGTCCAGCAATTCCTGCACCCCATTCCAGCTGCTCAGGATATTGGCCTGGAGACACCTGAAATGGGCCCTTGCACAGGGAACAGCGGGGATTGTTGCTATCAGAAGGCCTAGACCCGACATGGCCAAACGGATGGACACTACCAGATTGTTTTGAAAAAAAGGCTGCTGTTGCCTTTACTGTTTTCACTTTCTCCTCTGAGATAAATCTTCTGCGTCACCGAGTTCACCAAGAACCCTAGATATTGCAAGGCCTGCGCCGGGGATAGGTATGATCTTTCCCTGTTAATCAACCACCCTAGATCTTCCAAAAAGGAAATGGCCACTCGCAGATTTTCTTGTAACTGGAGCACGGAGGGTGCAAAAAATAAAAAGGTCGTCCAAGTATGGGATGACAGATTCCTTAGGGGGCCCAGTGACAACAAGGCTGTCTTCTGAGGATCCCTGGGAGGCGTGGTTATGAACGTCCTCACGGGCAGAGTGCCTTTGAACTGGATTCGGTAGCCTTCCCTGATTATCCTCAGTATAAATGCATTTAGTGTAGTCTTTTCCCACTGTGGGAGGAACTGCCCCAATCTCCCTCCCATGGGGACCAAGTCATTAGGAATTGGTAGCTTTCTTAGGAGAGGAAAATGGGATACCTTTTTTGCTTCCCCCTTCCTCACTGTTTTAGAGGTTTACCCTTCAGGGGTCTGTCCCTGTGACACCCCTCGTCTTTGGGGGCGAAAAAACATTTCCCTGGGGCTTTTTTATTTTTAATAAGAAAAGCCTTCTTGTTGGCAGTATGGTCTAGAACTTTCTCTAGATCTTGTCCAAACAATAGGTCTCCTTCAAATGATGCCACACAGCCTAACTTTTGTGGCTGGGTCCCCCAACCAGGATTTTAACCATAAAGCCCTGCGAGAGGAATTTACTAGGGCACCGTTTTTGCCGATAGCTTGACCGACTCTGCAGAAGCGTCTGCCATAACATGCTGCCTTGTGCAGCATGGGTAAGGGATCTAGAATTTCCTTCCTGGAGGTCCTGGGGGGGGGGGGGGGGGGGAGGACTATGGCTGGTTGTTTTGTTTTAGGGCTTCAGGGTTCGACAGCATTGACTTTATAGCCTTCATTTCCTTCTTAAAGCCAGAAATCAATTCTTTGCATGTCCCTGTTGCCTCCTTGTAAACCAATTTATCAATACAGGGTTTACAAAAGGGGCTTTTTCCGCCCTGCTTTAAATTTGTTCGCACATGACGGACACCTCTTCTTCCCCCCGACTTCTCTGGTTCTTTGGGCTGAGCCCGAGACAAGAGAAGGAGAGAAGAGAAGGAGAGAAGAGAAGGGAGGCAAAAAAAAGAAAAAACAAAAAGGACAAACTGCTGTCAGATACCTTTGGCAAGCAGTGGGTGTACCTTCACCAACACCTATGTGCACCCCCACCAGCCGCTGACATTCACATGACTCTAGCCTGGATCCTGTCTCGCTAAGGGGGGGTGGGGGGTGGAGTTGGGTGCTAGCACTGAGTCCACCCCCCCAGCCCTGTGGGCCAAAAGCACCCCAGTGTCTGCCTACCTAAGCTGGGCCGGCAACACTGCTACTTGGCTCTGCTAGGTCCATGGTGTCCTCCTGGAGGATCATGACCGTCCACTTGCCCATCTCTCTAGTGCTGTCCTGGAGAGACGACTAGAAAAAAAACTTTTTTCCCCAAAAAATTGCGCTTGAAAGTATTAAGTATTGCAAAGACCAAAATTTTATTCTCTAGGGCTATATAAAGTTTGGGGGTTCCAAGTAATTTTCTAGCAAAAAAAAAAAAAAAAATATGATTTTAAACTTGTAAATACAGAGTCTGAAAAATAGGACCAGTCCTTAAGTGGTTAAACTAAGAGTCTGTAAAGCATTGCACTCATGTTCAGCAGACTGTGAGACTCCTGCAGACTGTGTAAGCTGTCTACCAGTATCTCACAGGCAGTTACACACTGACAAGAAGAGACCATGAACTACCCGGAGCGCTCAACAGTGCATGGTAGCTGGGCAACTACAAGCTGACAGTCGTAAAGGCAGTCGGTAGTTGTAGTTCTCCTATTCACAGAACTCTGAAAGAATTACGTGACTGGGTAGGTGGAGTCCTGCACGACTTTTTTTTTTTAAATAGTGACAGCAAGTTCAGAGAGTTGATCCCTGGCTTGCGTTCACTAGATGCAGTGGATCAGGGAGTGGCTGCTGAAGTGGGAACATGTTACATGCAGCACTCTAAAAATGGATGGAACATGCAACTTGTTCCCAAAAGGTGAACTCATCCTTTAGCCCTCGTTCACACTGAACGTGGCACTGAAATCGTGCGAGTTCATGTGAACTCGTATGATTTCTAAGGTGCATTTTAGTCTGACTTTGGGGGCGATTAAAGACATCTGTGCGGGGACATGCACAGATGTCTATTAAAATTACCCCCAAAGTCGCCAAAAGTAGTGCAGGAACTACTTTTGGAAATCGGTGTTGGGCCGCAAAGTTGGCGTTGCACTGATTGGGCCACTCCTATTGCCAGCAATGGGCTCCGATCTCACACGCGATTTGACATGTCAAATCGCGCTGATGTGAACGGGGGCTAAAAGAGGGCTTGATAATTATAACAATTTGTTATTTAATATAATGGATGACCCATGGAATGCTAGTCGCCTTAACAGACAAAATTAGGAGTGTTAAGAAATATAGAAGATATTAGGAGAGCATTAATGCAAATGCTGGATTTGTGAAGCAGTCAAATTAAAAAACTGGGTTTGTCGAAGACTTTCCTGAAGTATGCCAGGAACGTGTACAAACCACCGAGGCTGGGATTCTCCAATTCTTAACATGGAGGTCCAAGCAGAAGGCAGCAAGGAAAATTACAGAACCCAGCTGGATCAGTTGGTAGAGAAATTCAAACTGAATGTACCACTAGTTGATGAAGCCCTGGCAGGCCTTAAGATAACCATTTCAACTCCTTGGTAAAAGGTATGAACAGGAGTGAGTGATACCAAGAAAAAAATGACCAGCGGAACAAGTGGTGAAAGAACTAATATTTCCATGAAGGTTGGAAAAAAAAAAAATCAAAATGACATTCCCAGCTATAGTCAAGGCCAAAAATATATTGGCACCCCCTGCATTTGTCAGATGCGCCACTTCGCCCAGAAAATTGTTGCAATTACAAATGTTTAGGCATTCTCACATTTTTGTTTGTATTGGTATGACAAAAAAAAAAAAAAACTCCAAAAACATGCTGTATTATCCTTTACAAGTTCAGCAATTTTTCTTTTCCTTCTGTATGGCTAAAAAAATCCACACAACACACAAAACCAAAATACTAGCTGATAGAAAGTCAAAAAGTCAAGAGTCAAAATGTATTTCAAAGCAATTCAATTCTTAAGCCGTGTGTTATATGCAGTATAAATGATTCATTACTACCCGTTCTTTTGATGTATTATGTGCTCACCCTTACCAACTCATCACCACATCTAACATGTTGCCCTTGTTTGTTCTGATAACAGGCTAATTACAGAATGAACTCAGACACACTGAACAAGTTAATGCATTTCAAAACCTATTAAAAATACAGTATGGTCTGTTAAATATGTTCTACACTGATCATTTGTTCACAATGGATTTAAAAAGGCATTTGCTTGCAGTTTTTGCAAAAGACAAAAAAAAGAAAAAAAAAGGGGTGGGGAAGGGCACACCAGCCTTGTGCGATATACAAATACACCATTTAAGAAATAATATACGCACAGGCCTGAACTAAAAGGTTTCATCACAAATCTCAAGGAAGGAACCACTGCACACACCTCCAGATGAGCCAAGACGATGCCACGACGGCCTGCACTAAAGCGTTTCCAGAGTGCCCCCTCTTCTTCAGATCAAAGGTCTGCTGCACACCAAGTATTCTTATACAGTCGTATGCAAAAGTTTAGGAACATGACAAATTTCCATGATTGTCATTTATAAATATTTGGGCGTTTGGATCAGCAATTTCATTTTCATCTATCAAATAACTGAAGAACACAGTAATATTTCAGTAGTGAAATGAAGTTTATTGGATTAACAGAAAATGCGCAATATGCATCCAAACGAAATTAGACAGGTGCATAAATTTGGGCAACACAACAGAAAAATCACATCAATATTTAGTAGAGCCTCCTTTAGCAGAAATAACAGCCTCTAGATGCTTCCTATAGCCTGTAATAAGTGCCTGGATTCTGGATGAATGTATTTTGGACCATTCCTCCTTACAAAACATCTCCAGTTTAGTTAGGTTTGATGGTTGCCGAGCATGGACAGCCCGCTTCAAATCACCCCACATATGTTTAAAGATATTCAGGTCTGGGGACTGGGATGGCCATTCCAGAACATTGTACTTGTTCCTCTGCATAAATGCCCGATTAAATTTTGAGCAGTGTTTTTGGTCGTTGTCTTGTTGAAATATCCAGCCCCGGCGTAACTTCAACTTTGTGACAGATTCCTCAACATTATTCTCAAGAATCTGCTGATATTGAGTGGAATCCATGTGACCCTCAACTTTAACCAGATTCCTAGTACCGGCACTGGCCACACAGCCCCACAGCATGATGGAACCTCCACCAAATTTTACTGTGGGTAGCAAGTGTTTTTCTTGGAATGCTGTGTTCTTTTGCCGCCATGCATAATGCCCCTTGTTATGACCAAATAACTCAACCTTTGTTTCATCAGTTCACAGAACCTTATTCCAAAATGAAGCTGGCTTGTCCAAATGTGTGTTTGCATACCTCAAGCAACTCAGTTTGTGGCGTGTGTGCAGAAAAGGCTTCTTTCGCATTACTCTCCCATACAGCTTCTCCCTGTGCAAAGTGCACTGAATTGTTGGATGCACAGTGACACCATCTTCAGAAAGATGTTGTAGGTCTTTGGAGGTGATCCGCGGGCTGTTTTTGACCGTTCTCACCATCCTTCGCCTCTTCAAATATTTTATGTGGCCTGCCACTTCTGACCTTAACAAGAACTGTGCCTGTGGTCTTCCATTTCCTCACTATGTTCCTCAAAGTGGACACTGACAGCTCATATCTCTGCAATAACTTTTTGTAGCCTTCCCCTAAAACATAATGTAGAACAATCTTTGTTTTCAGGTAATTTGAGAGTTGTTTTGAGGCCCCCATGTTGCCACTCTCAGAGGAGAGTCAAAGAGAACAACAACTTGCAATTGGCCACCTTAAATACCTTTTCTCATGATTGGATGCACCTGTCTATGAAGTTCAAGGCTTAATGCACTCGCCAAACCAATTGTGTGTTCCAATTAATCAGTGCCAAGTAGTTACAGGTATTCAAATTAACAAAATGACAAGGGTGCCCAAATTTATGCACCTGTCTAATTTTGTTTTGATGCATATTGCGCATTTTCTGTTAATCCAATAAACCTCATTTCACTACTGAAATATTACAGTGTCCTTCAGCTATTTGATAGATCAAAACGAAACTGCTGATCCAAACACCCAAATATTTATAAATGACAATCATGGAAATTGTCAGGGGTTCCTAAACTTTTGCATACGACTGTATATACACACACACCATCTATGCATTAGACCAATATCCACTAACGCCAACTGGTGAGGGGGCTGGGCTGATAATTACTTTACGCCTCAACTCTCAGGACAAACAACTTATCAAACAATCAAAAATACACAAAAAAGTGACCACCACAATAGACTCCAACATATTGACTGCCAGAGATGATACAAACTGTACAACAATGGATGATACTGCTCTATACATTCACAAAATAGGGTAAAGCTCCTTTCCATACTTGACAATCATGGCACCAATGGAAAGCCATAGAACCACTTCATTAAATGCTGCTGCAACAGCAATGCATGACTGAAGGGATGTATATCTAGGTTACCTTAGTTGTAAATCTGTGGTAAATGAAGGGCCAGGATGCAGACTCCAATAGCACGGATCCTGTCTATTTCAGAGGATTGTGGCTTTAAGCGAACCACAGGAAAAAACAAAAAACTATGTGCTGGAATGCACACCAAGTTCGACATGTGGAAGTGCAGCTCGGCTATAAGCTCAGCAAAGAGGGGGCTGAGCCACGCTCTGACTTCCTCCCCAGATGCCACAAGAGCAATCAACAATGAAAGCACAGGGAGCAAAAACATTAATATGCATAGAAATAAAACAACATTAATAAATAGAATCAAATCTATTATAGGTTTTAAAAATAAAATGATAATTATAATGCATAATTACTAAATAGCAATAAATAGATAGATCTAGATCGATATCTCTATCATCTCTAAGAAAAAAGTCCAAAGGATTGCTGCACTTAAAAACTTTGTTTATTCGTTCAAAGATTTGTATAGTTACATTTCAGAAAGTGTTCAAAAAGATTTCGGTTTCGGGCTCACATGCTCACGCCCTTCATCAGATCAGAAGGCATCTAACATTATGATCAGACATTGCAGTTTAACATTTTTTTAAAAAAAATTAAAAATGTGGAATCGATCTATGGTTAATTGCTCATTAGTACAATTGTATTCCTTCGTTCATTAATCATTTCACACCACAGATATACAAACGGTTAACCATGTAGGGGTTCAGAATATTTGGATTATGATGTTTTTTATATATGTATATATTTTTTTTTCTACAGAACAACAATGTGATGGTTCCTGAGTGAATAGTGAGATGAGTCTCTACATGGTTAACCATTTGTATATCAGTGGTGTGAAATGATTAATGAACAAAGGAATACAATTGTACTAATGAGCAATTAACCATAGATCGATTCCATATGCGATTTTTTTTTGGAAGAATGTTAAACTGCAATGTCTGTGATCAAAGTGTTAGATGTGTTCTGATCTGAGGAAGGGCATGAGCATGTGAGCCCGAAAACTGAAATCTTTTTGAACACTTTCTAAAATGTAACTATACAAATCTTTGAACGAATAAACAAAGTTTTTCAATCCTTTGGACTTTTTTGCTTACATGCATGGTCAGTGGGAAGACCTAATTGCTTTGCACTATTTGTGGACCGGGTGCAGCTCTCCTTAACATTTGATGATTTTTTTTTGAGGAGAGAGATAGAGATGATAGAGATAGAGATGATAGAGATAGAGATGATAGAGATAGAGATGATAGAGATAGAGATGATAGAGATAGAGATGATAGAGATAGAGATGATAGAGATAGAGATGATAGAGATAGAGATGATAGAGATAGAGATGATAGAGATGATAGAGATAGAGATGATAGAGATGATAGAGATAGAGATGATAGAGATGATAGAGATAGAGATGATAGAGATAGAGATGATAGAGATAGAGATGATAGAGATAGAGATGATAGAGATAGAGATGATAGAGATAGAGATGATAGAGATGATAGAGATAGAGATGATAGAGATAGAGATGATAGAGATAGAGATGATAGAGATGATAGAGATGATAGAGATGATAGAGATGATAGAGATAGAGATAGAGATGATAGAGATAGAGATAGAGATGATAGAGATGATAGAGATAGAGATGATAGAGATGATAGAGATAGAGATGATAGAGATGATAGAGATAGAGATAGAGATAGAGATGATAGAGATAGAGATGATAGAGATAGAGATAGAGATGATAGAGATAGAGATAGAGATAGAGATGATAGAGATAGAGATAGAGATAGAGATGATAGAGATAGAGATAGAGATAGAGATGATAGAGATAGAGATAGAGATAGAGATGATAGAGATAGAGATAGAGATAGAGATAGAGATGATAGAGATAGAGATAGAGATGATAGAGATGATAGAGATGATAGAGATAGAGATAGAGATGATAGAGATAGAGATGATAGAGATCTATATCTATCTATCTATCTATCTATCTATCTACATCTATATCTATATATATCTATATATCTTTAATTATTTAAGGTGGATGTAAACCCCCATTCATGAAATCTGACCTGGGCACATATCTGCATTTCTTACTTAGCTCTCTCCAAAGCTCTAAGTACTGTGTCTGTCTGCTGCACCATTCCTCTTACCAGCATAACTTCTGACCAGCTCAGACACAGGAGATAAAAGCAGCTTGAAATATGTGTCGGGAGGGAACTTTGAATAGACAAGCTCTCTGCTTATCCGTCTCTAACTGCTGCTCTGTAATTTTCTTTGTTCCTCTGCCTATGTGAAATGTGGAAAGGGGGGGGGTGCCTTTCTTTCAATCAGCGCTCACACAGTGAATGCCCGGACGCCACACTCAATGCTGAAAGAGGAAGATAGATCTGTAACACAATGTGCACTTTCTAAACAATGTAGAAAGCTACATTCAGCAAAGACAATAACCTAATATGTGTTCTAATCTCTCTGCACGCTATCCAAAACTAGAAAAAAAAAAAATAATAAAAAAAAACCCCCACATAGCTTAAAGTATAGCTTAAAGAAAAACTAAGTCCAAAATGGAAGACAACAAACTTTGCCTATTTCAAACCAATGTTCTGTTTTTTCAGCGATCTAAAATTGAAATCGATCAACTCAAACTAGATTTAGTTGCATTTAATAATTTTACATACCAGTGACTGTAAAGGGATAATAATTCCAGGCCTTTTCAGTGATGTAGAAAATCTTTGGCACAAATCCTCGTACCCAGGTTGGCAGTTTGCTGGAGAGAAAACATTTTTTTTTTTTTTTTAATTAAACCCAGTATACATTACACAAAACAGTTATTTTGAAATGACAAAAAAAAAAAAAAAAAAAAAGAAGATACCTAATGTCTTTGCATTTCTGTAAAGCCAAAAAAAAAAAAAAAAAAAAAACCACACACAAAACTATGCCCCCAGTAGCATCTCTGCCCCATGTCACCTATTCTCAAAAAGCCTTGTGCTTTTTTCTCAGAATGCAAAACCTTTGGGGATAAAAGCAAACCGGGGCAGGAAAGTAAAGAGGGAGGAAAGCAAGAGAAGGGTTTTCAACATGATCCCTCCTCCTCTATATACACAAGGCTTTTTGTGAGCGAAGAAAGAGGGAGAGGGTGGGGATGAAACTGGAGCCCTTCACTGCTATGGCCAATTCTTTCTGGAAATCCAGTGCCATGTTTCAGGGCAGGCTTGCAGCAAGGTATGATTTTTATACTATGCTACAGCCATCCACACACAGTATACATATGTAGCACTAACTCACGGTGGAGCTGCTGGTTTAAGTGGGTCTGTTACCATCACCTTGCTTCCCTTGGTTTTACTGGCACCGGGTCTAGGGGTTCCGTTGAGTTTACTTCTGGACGACACACGCACCACCACTGGAGTACATTTTCAATGCTTTATTGAACAAACAAACTTTAGGAAGTAGCAGGAAAGAGGCGGAAAAGGAAACTTTCAGGAGAAACTCAAATATCTTCTTATAGAACCTTAGTAATTAATGTCCTGGTAGAATTTAGATAATTAGGTGGAATGCGCTCCCCTCGTGGGACACACTCCTTGCTCGCCTGGATAGGCCTCTCACAGGTCTAGCAGCCAGTACGCAGCACGAATCAAAAGTCTCTGCCACAGACTTGTTTGGGGGGTAAATCCGTACGATCCTCTGCCACAGGATGTATCAGATTTTCTCTGCAATGAAAGTCAGTCACAGTGCCTGAACCTTTAAGCCAAACCGGCAACACTATGCTGTATGGTTACATCCTTCGACCGAGTCACCAGGCCCCTCTATAGACCAGCACACTGCGTGATCCCTCTAATACAGGTCCTCCCCTGGGCTCTCCTCGGTCGTCCAGCTTCGTCACACAGGACCAACAGCTCAGAACCATTCCTCGGCCGCGGTGGTAGGCCCCAGACAAGCCTCTGGGCCCACCACTGCGCCGCAGCATCGTGGGCCTCCCGATCGGAGGACCACGAGGTAGCTCCTTAAACGCATACCTGTCGGCCAGGAGGGCCAGCAGGTGGCTGTAAAACAAACCCCAAAATATGGCGTCTGTCCCATAAATACCCTCTTTCCAGAATGCAACTCGGAGGACCACCTCCACCAAGCTTGTCTCCGAGACAAAGGAGCATCCATACGCTTCGATGCGTTGCCTTTCCAACACCAACCAGTGGTAACAGCAACACCCACCGGTCAGCACAGAAGCACACACGTCGTCAGCCAAGCTGGAACAGAGGTGAACTTTTAACCTTCCTATCACACAATTTACAAAAATTTACCTAACCTGCGGTAGATTGTAAATCTACCAGCGCTACACTAGGACCATCTTACTTTGCCATTACAGTATCCTTCATCAGGAATTCAGATTTATCCATTTATGTAGTCTTAGAATAAATGTAATTTAAGTAAAACACCTTTTAAATAAATGCACAGCAGTTACAATCTAGTGTACATAAGCATTTCATTTCTCTTTCACAGTTGGCTTAATCCATCTTTCTAAACATGGTAAATTGTAAACTTTTGAAGCACAAAATTGTTATGCAGTCACATGTATGGGGCAATAAATGTCTATAAAATGTCTGCTTGTCTGCGTTATTAGGAATATTTTTACATAACACATGCTGCTTGAGTGTCTCACTGCTGTCACATCCAATCTGTTTCAGAAACCTGCTGATTGTTTTCATATAGCCGGGAACAGCTGCATACTGTTCTTCTGATGCTGTGGCTTCTTCTCTGGCCTAATACTTTGCTAATGTAACGGATCTGATGCAGAGCTTTATTTCAGACTGTTATCACTAAGATTTATCAGAGAAGTATTAAGAGTCTGCAGAGAGATATCAGCCAGCAAAACTTATTGAGGTGTCAAGAAAGGCTAAATATTGCCTAGTTCTGCCCCAACTGCAAAGTAACAACCAAAGGGTCTCCTTTAGGGCTTTCTGGCCATAACACTGGTCATGGTCACACAGATTATCCAACTAGAAAGAAATTCCCTGTGTAATGGAGCTCAAACTTACTGCTGGGGGGGGGGGGGGGGGGGGGGTCAAGTTGCAAAGTACATTTTAGTTGGTCCCAGCAGTATAGGCATGAGAAGGTTTCAGAACTGTAAATCCTGGCTAACCACATTCAAATCTGAGTCTACAGCTAATTTTATATTAGAATTGATCACCCTACACTTGTTAAAGTCATTCTAAAGGCAAAACATTTTACCTTAAAGCATTTCCTGAATTAAAGTAAACATTTTATTAGCTTGTCTAAGAGCCCTTGCACACTGGGGCGGTTTGCAGGCGCTATTGCGCTAATAATAGCGCCTGCAAACCGCCCCGAAAGTGCCGCTGCTTTCATTCCAGTGTGCAAGCCCCGAGGGCTTGCACACTGGAGCGATGCGCTGGCAGGACGGTAAAAAAAGTCCTGCTAGCAGCATCTTCGGAGCAGTGAAGGAGCGGTGTGTACACCGCTCCTCCCCATTGAAATCAATGGGACGGCGCGGCTATACCGCCGGCAAAGCGCCTCTGCAGAGGCGCTTTGCGGTGGTATTTAACCCTTTCTCGGCCGCTAGCGGGGGGTAAAACCGCCCCGCTAGCGGCCGCATACCGACGGTAAAACGCCGCTAATAATAGCTCTGACGCCGCCCCCCGCCCCAGTGTGCAAGGGCTCTTAGAGGAGAGAAGAGATCCAGTGCTGGTGTACAGCTGCATCTCTTCTCCCCATAGGTACTCAGGAGCGAGCACGCACTATATACCCCCATAGCAAGCGGCTTGCAATGGGGACACGCAAAGACAAGAGTGAGCCAAGATTGACGACGGGGGACCCCAGAAGAGGAGGTTCCGGGCCGCTCTGTGCAATAACATTGCACAGAGAAGATGAGTATAAGGTTTATTTTCATTTAAATGAAAAAAAAAAATAAAATAAAATTACCTTCAGTAAACACGAACTCACACAGTACAAAAAAAAAAAAAAAAAAAAAAAAAAAGTGCACCAAATAGAAATTTTGGTGTCGAAACCGAAGAGTTTAAATAAAAAAAAAAAAAAAAACACAAGAAACACTGCACTGAAAATGCAGTAAGAGCTCTTCAATAAACGCACCCGTGTTACATTTTTAAGTCACATGACCTATGAAAAACACCATAAGCACAGTAAAATCATGGTAAAATCATGGAAAAATCATGGAAAAATCATGGCAAAAGTTTTCGGCGCTATTATTGGCACCCTTTTCTCCATCAGCAAAATCCTGAAAACCCCCTTTTCGCATAACCAAATTTAGGTGCATCTCTGCAAAAAATATATTTTTAGACCGATTATATATTTTTCCCCAAGATTATAAATAGGTATGCAGATAAACAAATTGCACACATTACATTTTAAAAATCAGATACAATTGAAAAGAAAAATCTATCCCAACTGACAAACATTCCAAGTTTAGGGTTTTAGTTCCAAATATAAATTAATACAAAAAAGTAAAATACAATCCGTATGGCTGAATTTGCATCGCACAGACATCACATGTGATTTGCACAGGAGAGCGGTGCGAATCACATGCGATGTCACACAGCGCACCAGTGTGAACCCAGCCATAGAGAAGTAGGGAGAAAGAGATTTAATTCTGAAAATAAAATAAAACCACCTTTATAGCATTATTAAAAACAAATCCCTTGTGTTTAAATGTACACATTTGTGAAATATTTAAAACAAATTGTGCAGCATTATGGGTGAGACTACCTAAAACCATTCTTTTGTTCAATTACTATGTGGAATAAAAATAAAATCACACAATTTCCCAATAATCCTCCAAAAGGGATTAGTAGGAGAAAAAAAAAAATGAATTCAGTTTTAAGTGAGACAGAATATCTGCCTCTCCTCAGGTTCCCCCTCCCCAGTCACAGCAGTGTGGAGCTCACAGTAGGGAGGAGAAAGTTGAGCAGAGTGCTAGTGCATGTGTCAGCCCCTCCTATACCGGCACATGCACTATAGATTCATGAAACTTGTAGTTTCTCATTAGCTCAGTGAACTACAATATCAGATGGCATTGCCAGAAGGAAATAGAAAGAGAAGCTTTCAGTGCATTTTTTGAAATGACTCACAAAAATGGGATATGCAGAACACAGAGGTGAGTAATTTTTCCAAAAAAAAAAAAATTATGCACATTAAGATTGTCAGTGTTAGGCATGCTTTATATAGGAATTTAATTGTTAGTGCCGAAGGTGAACTTACACTTTAAAGCAGGTTTAGGTTAAAAAAAAAAAATATCCTGAGCTTTGAACATCTCATGGAGCACCGTTTAATCCATCATCCGAAAATGGAGAGTGTATGACACAACTGCAAACCTATCAAAACATGGCTGTCCACCTAAACTGACAGGCCGGGCAAGGAGATTATTAATTTAGAGAAGCAGCCAAGAGGCTCATAACTCTGGAGGAGCTGCAGAGATCCACAGCTCCGGTTGGAGACTCTGTCCACAGGACAACTATTAGTCGTGCACGCCACAAATCTGGCCTTTTATGAAAGAGTGGCAGGAAGAAAGCCATAAAGAAGTCCCATTTTCAATTTGAGAGAAGCCATGTGGGGGACACAGTAAACATGTGGAAGGTGCTCTGGTCAGTTGAGACCAACACTGAACTTTGTGGCCTAAATGCAAAACTATGTGTGGCAGAAAACACTGCACATCATCCTAAACACACCATCCCCACTGTGAAACATGGTGATGGCAGCATCAGGCTGTGGGGATTTTTCTTCAGCAGGGACAGGGAAGCTGATCACAGTTGATGGGAAGATGGATGAAGCCAAATACAGGGAAATCTTAGAAGAAAACCTGTTATGCCCCGTACACACGTATGCCCCGTACTCCAATGAAAAATGTTCGATGGGAGCTTGTTGCCGGAAATTCCGACCGTGTGTAGGCTTCAATGGACATTTTATCAGAATTTCCGTCACACAAAATTTGAGATCTGGATTTCAAATGTTCCAACAACAAAATCCGTTGTCGTAAATTCCGATCGTGTGTACACAATATCGAAGCACAAAGTTCCACGCATGCTCGGAATCAAGCAGACGAGCCGCACTGAACTTAATTTTTCTCGGCTCGTCGTACGTTCTTGATGTGTTCGCGTCACCTCCCACCGATGTTGTGATACCAGCAGGATGGGCTGTCTGTGAGCATCCGGCCGGTGTTCCAGACCTCTTTCCACAGGCGCTCATTTTCGATTTTACATGTGAGTGTATATTTTATTCGTGTCTTTAATAAAGCCTTAAGATTTTACACTATTGGAGCCCCCCCCCCTCTTTTTCCGTACATGGTCACATCACTTTTTCGAGAGCTTGACTCCCCCGCTGATCCATCCATCGCAAGGTCCCTGATGTTTCATCCCAGTATCCAATCTCGGTTTTTCGATGGTCCAGAGCGATCAGATCTAACAGCTCACCCAGACCCTACGGGGGGGGTCATGGGTTTCTGGTAAGCGGCCAGTCACTATATATGTGGTGGTGGACCCAAGCACCTTGTCCTAATCCAGCAGGACCTTCACTTCAATTTAATTCAACACTCGGGTGTTCTATTTTTCACATTTGGACTCACATTAAATATATTTTCTTCATTGCTGCACATGAAGACTGCATTCTTGATGATAGATGTATTGATTATCTATACATGCCAATTTACATGATATAAGATTTCTATGTCTATACACTTATTTGGATTTATCTTAAAGGTAATTTGATTATCACTTGTATGCACATTTGTTTTCAACAGCGCGATTCAATAGTTTTACAATATCACTGTTTAAATAAATATGTATAAACTTTTAAAAGGGGACTGATGTGCCTTTTTAATTAATCCATAGGAGCAAAAAATGTTGTGAATTGTTACTCTTTATTTACATGAACAAGCAGTAAAAGTTTGTGGTACGAACAGCTCCTATACGGCATGGCAGCTAGGGACAACATTTGTTTTACTGCAATGTTCCACAGACTTGGCACATGGTGTGTTTACTAGTACTCTTACCAAGGACAGGCTGCACTACTTTCTACAAATAAAATCAGGGGATTCCTTTGTCCTTTGTGTTCTTGTGGAACATTTTTTTCTTCGTGTTTTTGCTGGGCTTTGCGCTCATCACTAGCTGGTATTACAAATGACACGGAGTGCAGAAAAGCCAACATAAGTAAAAGATTATACTGCTCAAGTTAATACGGTGTTTAAAGAAATCCTGTACTGGGAAAGATTTCAGCAAACAGTGCTTAATGCCAGGTGGAACTCCACCGTACTACACCCCAGGAGGCATCAGGTTGGTTCTCCAAACTGACACGGCTTTGTGATCAAGTGAGCAGTTGTAGCTAAAGCGGTTCACCTGATATTCACTAGTAGTGAACTGACCCTTCAGAGTCATTTTACATGATTCTTTTTGAAAAATGACTACCATGGTTTCATCATTGGATTTATGACTTTACACTGACAGTCAAGGGGTACTTCCACTGCTAGATTTAGGTAAAGCAATGATCTACCCCATAAACAAAAACCAGGTTATGACCCCAATTGTGCCAAAATGCATATTGAGGATATCTGCAAATGTTGAAAAATTTGCAGCATGAGAACATGCATTTTTTCCCTGAAACACTTGGCAGCCTCCCCTGCACTTCCCTGTATGCTCTCCCATTCTTCCCTGTGCACACCGGAACTGGATATTTCCTGTAATGGCTTCTCAGTGCTAGCAGTATGGAAAGGTTCGTCAAAATTTGCTTTGGGCCAAAGTGGGGAATGGTTGGGTTTTTATTACTGCCCATGTTGCCGCTGAAGAGATTTAACCTTATTTCTGTCTTACCAGGAAGTAATGAGAAATCTCTCCAATGGGGACCCAGACAGACAAAAACAAAACACACACAATTCTAGCAAAGTAAGAAAAGATTACAAATGCTGGCCATGCTTTGAAAGCTGTCCATTCCTTCTACCCCTTGTGATGACCACTCCCCTCCCAATTTCTTGTACATTATGGTACAAGGGCAGGATGTACGGAAAAAATCTCCTAAATGGGAAACCGAAACAAAACCTAATCAACATTTCTTTCCGGGCCACGCTAACCAAACCTGGCTGGAGTGCTTTAATTTAAAGTAGTATCCTAGTCAAATACCAGATCAAAATAAGGCCATGCATGTAAAATGAGGACTCTTGCCAAGGAGGTCACATTAGTAACGGAAGAGCAGTCACCTTTAAAAAAAATAAAATATAGGATTTTTTTTGTAATACTTACCTGTAAAATCCTTTTGAGTACATCACGGGACACAGAGTTAGGCCATTATTTCTTACTTACTGGGTTATACGCCATCTCTAGGTGAATGGACACTGGTAGACCAAAGTCTTAGATCGGAAGTCCGCCCCTATATAACGCTTACCATACAGGAAGTACTTCAGTTTTGTAGCAAGCACTGAATCCCCAAAAGAGGGGAGGGACCGCAGTGTCCCGCAATGTACTCAAAGAAAAGGATTTTACAGGCAAGTATGATGAAAAAAAAAAAATCCTTTTCTTTATCGTACATCAGGGGAAACAGATTTAAGCTATTATTCCTTACTTACCGGGACGTCCCCGAGCAGAAGCCTTGAGAGGGAGGAGACACCCCAACAAAAAATAGCCATCAGCCTTTATACAGCAGCCTGTAGTACACTATGGCTGAAAGCCGAATCCTCGGCTGCTCCAACATCCACCTGATAAAATCTTGTGAACGTATGCACTTTAAACCAGGTTGCAGCCTTATAAATCTGAACCACAGATACCCGATGGCAAAAAGCCCAGGAGGTTCCCACACCCCTGGTAGAATGAGCTTTCACTCTGAAGGGAGGAGCCTTACATTTCAGACCATAGGCCTGAATGACCAACTGGTGGATTCAATGGGCAATGGAAGCATTGAAAGCTGCCTGCCCCTTCTTGGGTCCTTCTGGTAAAACAAAAGAGGAATCTGATCCTTGGATCGCCGTAGATCTAGACAAACTGACTGCCTGCACCACGTCCAAGGAATGGAGTCGTCCCCCCCTCCGCTGAACGAGGCTGAGGGGAAAAAAAAAAAAAGGCAGCAAAACAATGTCCTGATTCAAATGAAAGGCAGATACCACCTTTGTCAAGAAGGATAGAATAGGATGCAACACCACCTTGTCGTGGTGAAGGATTAAGTATGGTTCCCTACATGAAAGGGCCGCCTTTTCCTACACCCTTCTAGCCAAGGTGATGGCCATCAGGAAGGCCAGCTTGTGTGACAAGACTAATGGAATTTCCTTGATAGGCTCAAAAGGCTCAAATGGCTGTTTCTGTAAACACAGACAGCACCAGGTTTAAGTCCCAAGGGCATATAGGTGACTTAATGGGGGGGGAAGCAAACGAGTTGCTCCCTGCATAAAGGTTCAGACCAGCGACTCGGAGGCTAAAGGCCTTTGGAAGAATACGGACAATGCTGAAATCTGACCCGATTGTACTCAAAGCCAATCTGATTTTCAAAGCCGACTGTAGAAAATAATTCTCTCAATCATGTATTTCTGAGGATGCCATTTTCTGGCTTCACCCCAAGTAATGGGTCTTCCAGACCTTATACTAGATCTTCCTAGTGACCACTTTCCTGGCATTCACTAGGGTAGATCTAAAGCTGAGGACAGATCATCCCTGGTGACAAAGGCTGAAGCAGCAGCGCTGGCAGTAGGCACAATACCAGACAGGCGCAGCGTCTCATACTGCCCGGAAGCCTTAGGAGCCGACGAGACAGATGTGCACTTCCCTGTAGCGTTAGCCCTGCTCCTTTTTTTTGAAGACCTTGACAGCCACAAAAAGGGGAGTACCTGGGTTTAGTTTTCACACCACCCCAGAAGGGAGATCCTTTAATGGGGCTCACCAAGCCCCTATGCAACAATCTTGCTAAGCACCTTAGCCTGCCAACCAACACCTGGTGACTCACGTGACCCAGGTAAGGAGGAATGAACTGCTGAAAGTGAATTGTTCAAAGCCTGCTCTGCGTCCCACAGCTGTTTTTTGGAAGCGCCACGTCAGTCACTTTCTGCTTAAATAAGCTGGCTGTGCGTCGGGACGCTCTGCGCATGCGGTCGCGGCAGACATGAGCAGCTGTGTACATGCACAAAGCGAATCTTCGTGCGCCATACTTGGAGCTACAGTGCATGCGCGGCTCTGTGTGCACAACCCTCTGTGGTGAAGCCGCGTGAGCCATGGCTGACCAAAACAGCTGCGGAACCACGTGCTCTATGGTGAGCCATTATGCGTGGACTCATCCGCAAGAATGGCAGCCAAGATAGCAAAAAAAAAAAAAAAAAAACCACACGACTTTTATAACAGCTTACCTGTAAAATCCTTTTCTTTATCGTAAATCATAGGACACAGAGCCTCAAGCATTTACTTAGTGGATTATAGCTACTTTCAGGTGTTGACACTGGCACACCCAATGCAGGAAGTTGACTTCCCTATATAACCCCTCCTCCTTCCAGAGTAACTCAGTTTTTATAGCCAAGCAATATACTTACACTGCATAAAACAGGGGCGGGAGCTCTGTGTCCTAGGATGTGCTCCAAGAAAAGGATTTTACAGGTAAGATGTTATAAAGATCCTATTTTCTTTATCGTACATCATAGGACACAGAGCCTCAAGTATTTACCTAGTGGGACGTCCCATAGCAATGCTATTTGAGGGGAGGGAGACACAACCTGTAGGGCACCCCCAGACCTTGAGGGCTCATACTGCTGCTTGCAGCACACTGCGCCCGAAGGAGATATCCTCATTCCTTCTTACATCCACTTGATAAAATTTCGTGAATGTATGGACCGAAGACCAAAGTTGCGGACTTGCAGATCTGAGCAAAGGAGGCCTGGTGACGCACTGCCCAAGAAGCACTAACCACTCTTATAGAGTGCGCCTTAACTTGAAAAGGGGGAATCTTACCCCTTAAATCATAAGTTTGAATTATAATTTGCCGAATCCACTTAGCAACAGTGGATTTCGACGCTGCCTGTCCTTTCTTAGGACCCTCTGGCAGAATAAAGAAAACATCAGTCTTACGAATCTGAGCAGTTTTCTTTAAATAGATTTTCACTGCTCTCACTGCATCAAGACAACGTAATGACTTTTCTTCCCTGGAACATGGTTTTGGGAAAAACGATGGCAGGACAATATCTTCATTCAGATGAAAGCCTGAAACCACTTTTGGCAAAAAGCCTAGACGAGGGCGTAACACCACTCTGTCCTCATGAATAATCAAATATGGCTCTTTACAAGAAAGAGCAGCCAACGCTGAAACCCTCCCTGCTGAGGATATAGCAACCAAAAATATCAGCTTCCTAGTCAGAAGGACCAAGGGAATATGCTGTAATGGTTCAAATGGCTGTTTTATAACACTGACAAAACTAAATTCAAGTACCAAGGGGTTAAAGGTGATTTAACTGGCGGATTAATCCGCATCACCCCTTGCATAAAACCCCGGACTAAAGAATGGGTAGTAAGCGGTCTGTGAAATAAAACCGATAAGGCTGAGACTTGGCCCTTAATAGTACTTCGGGCCAACTTCATCTCTACGCCCAGTTGTAGAAAGGCAAGAATTCTGCCTATAATATATCTCCGAGGGTGCCAACTCTTGTATTCACACCGGGAAACAAAAGTTTTCCAAACTCTATAATATATAGCTCTGGAAACTGGTTTCCTTGCATTGATTAAAAGTTGAGATAACTGACCTGGAAAGCCCACTTTTCTTCAGAATGTGGGTTTCGATAGCCAAGCCTTTAAATTTAGCGTTCATAAAGTAGGATGGAATATCGGCCCCTGCGAGAGCAGGTCTTGCCTTAGTGGAAGAGGGCAAGGACCCTCCACTGCCATCTTTATGATCTCTGTGTACCATGACCTTCTGGGCCATGCTGGTGCTACTGGGTAGTTTTCCAGCTTGATCCTGCAAAGAAGTGGAGGCAGCAACTGAAACGGAGGAAAAGCATAGATCAGTGAAAACTGACCCCACGGGGTTACCAACGCATCTGTTCTGTATGCGAGTGGATCCCTTGTTCTGGACACAAAGTTTACCAACTTCATGTTGAATCTGGAGGCTAGAAGAAGATCCATGTCCGGAGTTCCCCATCTTTGGCAAACAGCCCGAAAAACATCGTGGTGAAGAGACCATTCCCCTGGGAATAACTGTTGTCCACTTAGATAGTCCGCCTGCCAATTTTCTACTCCCGGAAGGAAAACTGCCGATAGGCATGGGACATTCCGTTCTGCCAAAGTTAGAATATGGTTCACCTCTCTCTGAGCTGAGAGACTCTTGGTGCCCCCTTGGTGATTGATATATGCCACAGTCGTGGCGTTGTATTGGATCCCGACAGGACAATTCTTTAACCTGGAGGTTCAGGTTTTCAGAGCCAAACACACTGCCCGAATCTCTAGGCTGTTGTTGGGCAGGGCTCTTTTGAGTTTTGACCACTGTCCCTGGACAGTCGTCTTTTCTAGTACCGCTCCCCAGCCTGAGAGGCTGGCATCTGTCGTTACTACTTTCCAGATAATTGGTCTGAAGTATTTCCCTTTCAGCAGATTCTGGCTTCGTAACCACCAACTGAGGCTTTGGGACACTCTTGGGGACAGCCGCATTTGCAAGTCCAAAGCTTGGAACGTCTTGTTCCAAGCAGAGAGGATACTGTTTTGCAACAGTCTTGAATGGAGCTGGGCATAGGGAACTGCTTCAAATGAAGCTACCATCTTTCCTAACAACCTCATGCAAAGGCAAATTGAAGGATTTGCTTCTCTAGGTTGAGGAATCGAGACTTTCCAGGTAACTGGTTGTAATGCGTACCCTTTAAGCGGGTCACTGACTGGTCTATTAACAATAGATCGTCTAGGTACGCCAACACTGTTATGCCCTGTGCCCTTAACCTGGTTAGAGGCGGGGCCAGTATTTTTGTGAATACCCGTGGTGCTGTGGCTAGCCTGAAGGGTAAGGCCGCAAACTGAAAGTGCTGCTGTTCTACTTCAAATCACAGAAACCTTTGGTGAGCGGGAAATATAGGGCCATGCAGATATGCATCTCTGATAATGTGGATGGACGCTAGAAGTTCTCCCCCTTGTAGGATGGAGACCACTGACCTGATTGACTCCATGCGAAATGAGCGGATTTTTCTTCAGGAACCGATTTAGATTTTTTAGATCCAGAATGGGTCTGACATCTCCATTCGGTTTTGGTACCGTAAACAGGTTTGAATAGAACTGCAAACCTTGTTCTTCTGTGCGGATCTGTATGATTACCCCTTGAGTCAATAATCGGTCTAATGCTTGAAACAGGGATTGTCTTTTCCCTGGATCCTTGGGAACGTTTGATCTCAGAAAATTAGATGGTGGAAACTCCCGAAACTCTAGTTTGTATCCTAGAGTCACTTTGGAGAGAGCCCATCTGTCCTGAGTTTCCCTTTGCCAGACTTCTGCGAAATGCAGAAGTCTGCCCCCCACCTTGTTGAGAGGAGACGCCTCTTCATTAAGAGGTCTTAGTATTCTGCTTTGCAGTTTTGCAGCTCCAGGTCTTCCTTTGAGCCTGGGCCTGACCCTGCGATTTTCCTCTGGAATCTGACGGTGGAAGCCATCGCCACTGCCTAGAGGCAGATGCACTTGGCGCAGGAGAGAAAGTCCTTTTAAATGAAGGACGTTTATACTTTCTTTTGCCAGTCAAAAGAGTACTCTTTCCACTGGAAATTGTCTGGATGTATTTATCCAAATCATCACCAAATAGTCGCTTCCCATGAAATGGGAAACTAGACAGAAGCTGTTTGCAGGGTGCTTCGGCAGACCAACCCTTTAGCCAACGCATGTGTACTAACACAAGCACAAGGCGAGACGCCTGGTGAATAGAATCCTTCATAGCATCTATGGCAAAACATAATGCTTTTGGTAACTCGGCCAACTCATGGGCCTGTTGTGCAGGGAGCTCGTTAAGGGCCTCTGTGAACTGTTCTTTTAAGGACCGACAGATGCCTATAGCTGCAATTGCAGGCTGAGCAACAGTACCTGCTAAAAAGAAAGAGGATTTTAACAGGAATTCCAATTTTTTATCTGTTGGATCCTTTAGCATTTGCTCATTGTCCACTGGACAAGTCAAAATTATTCACACTGGAAATCGCAGCATCCACTGCTGGAGTTTTCCATCTTTTAGTGAATTTTTCCTCCATGGGATAGAGAACTGAGAATCTCTTTGGAGGGAGAAAATGCTTATCCGGATGATTCCATTCGGTATAAATAAGCTTCTCTAGTAATGCGTGGACAGGAAACGCATGCACTGGTTGTGAGGGTTTCAAAGAACCCAAAGAAGAAACCAGACTTTCAGCTGACAGTTAGCGGTAGCATGAAAGTGGAGCGAACCATGTCCGTTAGGATTTGTACCTCAGATTGTGAAGCTGAAACATCAACTGTTGTTTCCTCCGCAGAGGAATAATCGGTTAGTTTTTCCTGATCGTTTGAGGGTAATACCTCATCCTGTCCCCACTGTTCCCCTAGTAAAGGGTTTGGAGTGGGAGAGAGGGCTCTAGCACACTTCCTATCCTACTCAATGGAGGATGCAATTAAAGTGGCTAATCTTCCTTCTAAGCCTTGCAGGGCAGAGGAAAATACATTTTCAGTCATGTATACAGGGGCTGAAGTGTGAAAAGCAGTTGCACCACCAGCCGGTTCCAACGGCTCACCCTGGCTCGCCATGTCAGGTATCTCTGGAGAGGATGACAAAATGTAGAGGCATGACTGGAGTTCCCAGCGCCTGGGGGTGGTTTTGGTGCCTTAGTAGTAAGCTTTGAAGCCATAGTGCAAAGCACAAAAGTAGAGGCACTCTGATAACTGTCCTATTTACTTGAACAATAGTAGGAAAAACAATGACAGCATAGACTAATCTAATGCCAAAGTCTTTTCCTGCACTGCAATGTCTGTGTAAACCCCTCACGTGCACAAGCGCACCTGTATCCTGTGGCAGCCTTGCTTTAGCTGCTCTGATAGACACTGTCTGTTTTCAGAGTATCAGCTTTTAAGCCTTTTTCAGGTGTAAGCCTGATTGTGTGCGCCGTGTGTTTGCAAGGACGCCAAGTCCGCACACGGCGCCGACCGCTTAAGCCACGCCCCTTCCCCACTCTCCTTCCTCTGACGCCAGCCTCATACGCGCGGCGGCTTCGATCCGAAATATACACCAGAGGAGGAAAGGAGACTGCAGCCACGCTGCGGCATGTCTCCTTCACTTTTGCGGCTTATGGCAAGTAAATGTTTTCAATGCTGTTTAGCAAGAAGTCACCCCATACCCCCTGGGGGGGGGGGGGGGTAGGGGGTTTATACAGCAGTTTTATCAGCCTTTTTATGCTTTTAACATAACATGTATCCCCCAGCCTCAGTTGCCCCCTTGGGGGGAGAGGAGAACCCCCTCCAGCTGCTGAGATACACACTGTTAGCACTAGGGTATATACCTACATGGGGCCCTTTAATAGGGGTTCCACTGCTTTGGACCTTGTACAGCACCCCTCAGGACAACTTTAGGTAATGTAGCAAGACCAAAAAGAGTCCTGGTTCCTAGGGTCCAGCCCTCAAAAGGAGCATTGCAGGCAAAACCTCGTTCTTCTATGCGAGGCCCGGGTACCATCCTGGAGTCGCAGTGGCAGGATGGATCCGGTTGTGGAGGCTTTTTAAATCCAGCATGGATCCCTCCTGGAGCTCCGCAGAGCACATCTTCACTCGTACCAACACCTTTAGACACTGGCAAAAAAACTGAGGTACTCCTGGAAGGAGGGGTTATATAGGGGAGTCAACTTCCTGTATTGGGTGTGCCAGTGTCAAACATCTGAAGGTAGCTATAACCCACTAAGTAAATACTTGAGGCTCTGTGTCCTATGATGTACGATAAAGAAAGGTATTCCTACCCAAACACCAGCAGCTAGCCCAAACTCCCCCTGCGCTCTCCGTCACACAGGTGTCCAGCTTCTAGCTAGTTTGAGTAGCATATATGAGTGTATGCAGTAGTAGAGGGCGTAGTGTGTTTATTAGAGTGCTGGTAGTGGCAGGGTGAGACCATGCACTGATTACCAATTATCCACAATGTAATGGAGGAATACCTGCAATGGAGGAAGTGTCCAACATGCCACATCATCACGAATGAATACTTAGACAAGGAAGATAGCAAGATAGAATGCAATGGTGGCCAGTTAGCATAGTCAGCACTAAAGGGTACACATGATCGGATGATGGATTTTTTTTTTGTTTTTTGCATGCTAGTCTCCATTTTGAAAAAGAGGTTACTCAATTTATGTAAATTCTCGTATGACAGAATACAAATTCAGAAGTGATGTAACGTATTTGTATAGTATTGTATTGTATTTTTGGATGAAAACTACTGATTAAAACAAAAATAGTATGGTCTGGTATCATACGAGAACATTTTTTGGGCATTTGCCTCTTCGGTTAATTTTGGATGAACTATCGTGATCGGCTCTCGAAAGCTGGTTGCTAACAATCAGAATATCTTACAAATCGCTTCAAAAGCAGTATTTTTTTCATACGATTTTCTAATGTGTACTAGGCTTTAGTCGGAAATTATTAAGCAAACTTCAAAACTCGCAGGATCAACAAGTAACTTAGGTTATAATTTTGATACATGGTCTTTATAGGAACATTTTTTCTTTTGCACTAAGCACTGGATAATTTAATCTTTAGCTGGCATTCTACTTTAGGATGAAAATAGAAAAAAAGGATTTTCCAAAAACACCTAAAAAGAGAACTGACAAACTGGTGGGGTGGTGACATCACGCTCTCCACCTTGTCCAATCAGAGAATGCTTTGCATTCATTGAGAAAATGCAAAAGCTTTCTCTGAATGGTGCCCATGCTGAGCGGGCAACCTCCTATGTTTACAATGCATCAGGCCGGCCGCTCAGCAAAGGGACCCAGAAGCAAGTGGAGATCTCGGTCTACTTCAGTGGATTTCTATCGGCATTGGCCAGGTATGGTAAAAGCACAGTTATTTGGTCCAAGCTGGAACTATGTCAAAATATACCATATCTAAAATTCATTGATGCTGCAGAGTATATTCCCCCTGACTGAAACCTGCAGTGAGTGATCAATCTCAACACTGAAAGGGTTGTGCCAAAATTAACTATTTGCTAGAGGAACAACACCACATCTGTATATGAAATATGACACTGAAAATGACGCACAACATCCACATAAAAATGTAAAAAAAAGGACATAGAAGTTTTAACGTAAAAACTGGCAAATCCATTAGCATTAAATGTTTTATAGCACACCTGTTCAGGTAGACTCTTTTCTCCGTGTACTGCCCTTTGCCATGGATGGGGTCTTCATAAGGCTCATTGATGATCACTTCCACCCCTTCTCCATCTGAACTCTGTTCATGGCTGTGCTTGCTGATCATGTACAGCTGTCCAATCTTGTACTACACAAAAAACAAACATGTGTTAATGAAAGGTTTCCCTGCCACAACTTGGCATATGGCTGCAGTGCGACTTACAACTGCAGGTCTGATTTGACATGCATTATAGTGAAGGCCTTCAGAGATGTTTTACTTTCCATACTTGAGATAACATTCTAATGCTCAGAGTGTGTTGCTGGAGAACAAGTTAGAACAGGTGGGAATTTGGGTTATGCTAACTTGTTAGACACTGCCTCACTCACAGAAGGGAAGTGTGGGAAGTACTGACACAGATATCCTGCCTGGACAAGCAGCATGGGTTCACCTTGACTTCAGCAATGCTACACAAGTCATGCCTCACCAAGGAACAGTGCAGTGAGATAGTAGAGAGTTCTAACGTGTAATTAAAGTTTTTCATGAAAATGCTGCAATGAGCCTAATCTGTTGAACTGCTTAGAAAAAAAAAAACCCCACACAGCTCTCGCCCACTGCTGCTTTTTATGGAAAAAAAAAAAAAAAAAAAATATAGAAGAGGGAAATGTATTTGAAATAGAGCAGAGAGAATCTAGAGCAGCTGTACATCCTAACCTAACCCATCAACTTTTTATCTTCAGCTTATTCAGATAAAGCTGATCTCCAGGTTTTAAAGGGTAAGTTCACCTTCAGGAACACGTTAAGGCCCCTTTCACATGAGGCGGACTCCGTTTCTACGGAGCCCGCCTCGGTCCGCCGGCTCAGCGGGAGATCAGTCCGTTGATCTCCGCTGAGCCGGCGGATGACAGGTCCCTCTCTGCTCACTGAGCGGGGAGGGGCTTGTCAGGCGCCGCTGCCGCCTATGGAGGGATCGGACGAAAACGGACAGCGTGTCCGTTTTCGTCAGATCTCACCCGATCCGATCCGCCAGCGACGGATCTGGACGTAGAGCCATCCGTCTGCTTTTAGCGGATCGGACGGGGTCGGATGTCAGCGGACATGTCTCCGCTGACATCCGACGCTCCATAGGCTAACATGGATCGCCCGTTCAGGTCCGCCGTCAAAACTGACAGGCGGACCTGAACGGTCCGATCGTGTGAAAGGGGCCTTAGTGTTCCACTCTGAAAACGGGTGGAACATATAAAAAGTTCCTGCAGTCGCTCGGGGATCCACTGTCTGTGTGACAGCAGTAAGATGAGGAGAAGTTCACCATGCCAGCTGTCATTTTTTGAAAAGAGTGCGGCTGTGCAGGGCTCCGCCCACATGGCTGCGTCAATCAGTGTCCTGTGAGTGAATGAACTACAAGTACCAACATCCTCTGTGGCATTCAGTTTGCAGTTCTCAATGAACAAGGACGCTATTGAGCGTGGTGGTAGTTCATTGATTTTTCCTGTCAGTGTGAAACTGCCTGGCTGTACGATGTATGGGCAGACAGCTTACACTGACAATCTGCAGGAGTCATGCATGGCACCCGCCACCACCAGATCTCAATGCTTTCCAGGCTCCAAAAAAGAATAGAAAAAAAAAAAAAAAAAAAAAAAATTTATATATATATATATATATATATATATATATATATATATATATATATATATATATATATATATATATATATATATATATATATATACATACATACATACATACACACACATACACACACGTCCTTTAACCGCTTGCAGACCGGCCCACGTACATTTACTGCGGCAAGGAGACCGCTGTGTCAGAGCGCACACCTAGAATGTGATCGGACACTTCCGGGTCTGGGGCTTGCGCCCCTGGTGACCCTCTCGCGCTGTGATTATACACAGTGGGTACCTAAGACTATGCCTGCCAGCGCCCCTGATTACACAGTAAAGAGGCAGAACGGCAATCTTTAACGCCAAGGTTAAAAAAGGTACTGATCCTGTGTTTCTGCTAAGCAGGTACACTGATCTTTGCCTTCCCATAGTCAAAGCACCTCCCCACAGTTAGCAAGCACAACTTAAGCATACATTTAACCCTTCAATCACCTGATAACCCCTTCCCTGCAAGTGTCAGTACAGTGAATGCATTTTACTAGCATTGATCACTGTATTAGTGTCACGGGTCCCAAAAAAATAAATACAAAATAAAAAAAAGGGTCAGTTAGGAGTCTGATGCGTCTGCCGCAATATTCTAGTCCTGCTACAAGTCACTGATCACCGCCATTATCATTAAAAAATAAATAAAATAAAAATCTCAAAAGTTTGTAGACGCAACTTTTACGCAAACTAACCAATATGCTCATTGGCATTTTTTTTACCAAAAATATGTAGCAGAATACATATTGGCCTAAATTTAAGAAATTTGATTTTTACATCTTTTGTTTTTTATTGGTGATGTTTTATAGCAGAAAGTAAACGTTTTTTTTTTAAAAATTCAGAAAAGTACAAAGCTTCCTGTGAGTAGCCGAGTAATGCTCAGCCCAACTAAATTTTATTCCAGGAACCGGGATGAGAAGTTCTGTCCTAGAGCATACTGTATGTAGCTAATGCTACATACAGCTTATACAGCACAGACAGCCACTGCATCGCTGGTGAGGTAAATCTTTGTCTGGACCAGCTTGGCCCAAAACAAACTATTCAAACTTCACTAAAACCTGGAGATCAGCTTTAAAAGCGGATGTAAACCTGATTCATGAACTTTGAGCTGGGAACATTTGCAGTGTTTTGTTATCTCTCTTCAAAACACTATGTCCCATAGCTGTCTCCTGCTCAGTTCTTCTGTTATCAGCATAATAACTCGTGACAAGTTCTCCATCACATAGGATAAAAGCAGCTGGAGTTGTGTTTACTCCAGGAGGATGCAATAAATAGATTAGCAGAGCCCTGGACTATACAACAAACGGAGCTAAAAGTCTCTACCTATGAGGAGAGGGGGTGTGTGCGCCTTTTCGCCAATCAGCTGTCTTGGCTGCATACCCAGGCTTCACTGCAGTCTTAACCAGGAAGAGAATCTAACATGATGTGCACTTACTAAAAGATATATAAAAGATGAAGACAGCAGATACACACATAAAACTTATGTAGGGAGATTTGTTTAATCTCTATCATCGGAGGCTGTTCACTGCACTGGGTATATGTGAGGGTTTACATCCACTTTACGTTTTGAAACTGAAAGCTAGTTGCCACAGACAGCTGATATGAATTCTGGCTCACATATGCGAGATGGGCCTCACTGTTTCACAGTATAAAATGAACCCCTTATAGTAGTGATTATCTGTTTTTGTACTGTAAAGATTTGTTTTTTGACCCCATCATGACAGGTGATACAAAAAGCATGCTTCTGCTGCTACTACTACTACTACTACTACTACTACTACTAAAGGTCTTATGCTGGCCATACAGGAGAACAAAGTGCACTCATGTGACCCACAGGAGTAGAGCCAAAAGAGTTTAAAAGGAAACGATCTGTTCTGTGTAAGAGGCCATTTAGCAGTCACAAATGCACACTAACCAGCACAGCAGTTTGGAAGCATTGCATCCCATGCTTTATAGTTATGCGATTTACTGCCTCTGGGCTACGAAGCTGGCTACATAAAATACTTTGACTGGGTTGTGTGTATTCCTGGGGACAGCATGTTATACACTGAACACTGATTTGCAGCAGACTGCTTTCTGTGTAGATGTTTCATACAGTAGTACAGAGACTGTCCTCAATTACCATGATATACAGTAATAATGTTACATCTTTAAAGAGTTCACATTCAGGCAGCCTGCCGCTTGTCCACTAATGAATTGCCAGTTACGCTGAGCGCTATAATTGTAAAAACTGCTACAGGATGTCGATACTCTTCTAATCAAATATAGAATTACTTTAATACATTTCAGTTTTGACATACAGTAAAATGTTATACATGTGTATTTTCGAATTCATCATGATAACCTCAGACTTCAAAACTACAAATCCAAAGTAATTACCACGTCCAGACTCCAGACCCCCACAATCAAGTCCTGTGTAAACTTGTCATATGCACCACTACAAAATGTGTCCTACCATGCACCACCCTCTTCCTGATATTGTCTCTAAAGGCAAGGGTATCCAACTTGTGGCCCCAGGGAGCTCAAAATGCAGCTCTGGCCCATCTGAAGAGACGCCGGGGATGCTGTGCAAGCCAAGCAAGCCAACACAGACAAGCCTGGCCCATGCATGTAGGGATGCCGTGCAAACAGCATCTACGGCAACCTACATTGACAAGCCAGGCAAATGCATGTCTGCAGGGATGCCAGGGCTGTCATGTTCGCAATAGCACTGGCAGCAGGGAAGCCAAATAAATGCTGCATAGGCCAGATCTAGGCTGCCCTCCCCAGACAGCACATACATAGACTACATTCACTCCGGCGATTGCAGCAGTTTTCTCCTGTGGCTCTCAGCGGGTAGGTGTGGCTGCTGGCCCCATTCACTATAATGCCAGTTCCCTGGGAGCTGCACCTGCGGTAATCACTGCTGGACTTACTTTGTCTGTGTCCAGCAGTGATCACCAAAAAGGTAATCAATGGCTGAGCAGAGAGCCACGTATAGGTATGGCTGCTGGCATCCTGTCATAGTGAACGGGCCAGGCGGCCGCATCTACCCGCTGAGAGCCACAGGAGGAACGGCTCATCAGCTCTCCTTAATTTTAGTGTATTTGTATGTGTGGCCCAAGACAATTCCTCTTCTTCCAGAGGCCCAGGAAAGTCAAAAGGGAGGACACCCCTGCTCTAAGGCCTCTTGTTCATTAGGCATCTGAGCTCAAAAACAGCAAGTCCTGGTACATTTCCTCACAGCATGGCTCGAGTATGCACCAGTGTTTGCGTAAAAAATAAGTAAAAAGCTCTCCTTTTGACTTATTGTCTTCATTCTATGCCTTCATTCACTGGAACATGATATAGTGAGTTATTACTACATTACATCCCTTGTTTACCAGTGCTGATCAATTAGCATTTTTCAGTTACTGACTACGATGGTACTTGTATTTTTCCCTTCTTATATGTTCAGAAGGCCTTGTGCCTTTTATTATGTCTGTTGCATTCCTATTGTGCAAGTTTTGCACTTAGGATGCTTATTGGAATACTTCCACTTAATGTAAACTGTAGGTTATACTTTATAAAAAAAAAAAAAAAACAGTTTACGCCATAATAACCTCAAATGATTGAACAAAAAAAAAAAAAAAAAGTAAAAAGTTTTTATTTGCAATAGAAAAACGTATCAAAAAATGTTTAATTAAAAGAAATTTATATATTATATAAACAAAAAGCTGGAAAAAGTACCGGGGGGAGAGAAATTTCCCATTCTGGCCTGAGCATACGCTGCTCTAAAACCTTGATATATCGTTCAGCACCGATTGTGTCTTTCCAAACGTGCAAGCTGCCCGTTCCATTAGCACTAATGCACTCCCATACCATCAGAGATGCAGGCTTTTGAACTGAGAGCTAATAACCCGGAAGGCCCCTCTCCTCTTTAGTCTGGAGGACGCAGCACCCATGGTTGCCATACAGAACAAATTTTGATTCGTCGGACCTCAGAAGTTTTCCACTTTGCAACAGACCATTTTGAAATGAGCTTTGGCCCATAAAAGACAGCGTTTCTAGATCATGTTCAGATATGGCTTCTTTGCATGATAGAGGTTTAAAGGGATTCTAAAAGGGCAGAAGGATTTTATCTTTATGAATTCTATGCATTAAAAAGGTAAAGAAAAACCTCCTGTGTGCAGCTTCCCCACCCAGCCCCCCCTTATACTTGTTGTTCATTCAGAGTGTAAAAAAACAAAAAACTTACAGCTCCCCTGTGCTTGCACATAAAAAGGTGAGCGCATAGATAAGTCCCGTACACATGTAAAACGGTGTTTGCATCATGCATGTGAGGTATTGATGCAAATGTCAGCGCAAGAGCAAAAAAAAAAAAAAAAAAAAAAAAAAAAACATTTTATTCTAGGGCCGCTGCTAAAAAAAAAATATGTATGTATGTATGTATGTATGTATGTATGTATGTATGTATGTATGTATGTATGTATATACATACATACACACACACACACATATATACTCTGTTTGGGGGTTCCAAGTAATTTTCTAGCAAAAAAAAATTATGTTTTTTACATGTAGGGGAAATGTTAGTTGGCCTGGGTAGGAATTTGTTAAAGCAGTCAGCATGCAAATGCAGTCTGCCTATGAATGCCCACTCCTCCAGAGTAACACCCACCCATCAAGGCATTATCATATTTGCCCAACACCTATAACACTGCTTGCATCAATTATGAGGGCTCTTGAGAAGAGTACAGAAGCAGGGTGCTGTGATGTTTTCAGGAAGCTATGTACAGAATCCTGACAGCCCCTCCCACCAGCCATAATCACTGGGTCTAAAATAAGGCATGTAAAGAAAACAAAGATTTTATTTAGAAATTGTATTAGCATGTTGATGAGGGAGGAGCAAAGAACAAAGGAATGTGACAATTATGCATGTTAATCCTCACATTTAAAGTGTATGTTAACTCAACATTTATTTCTGATATGCGCCCGCTGTACCATGTACTTGTATTAAAAAGCAACCTGTTCTTTTTGCATTGCTTTTGTGTGAAATACTTTGTGTGCCTCCCAGCCCTTCGGTTTTCTGATTTTAAACTGACCACACTAGGCATGATAGCACATTGATCCCAGCGTGGTCCGTTTTCTACTTTGTAGTCCACTTGGGAGCAGAGCCTGCCCATCATCCAAAGGTCAGACTTTTGCTAACATACCACCCTGCACAGCCATTTACTGGCAAATAAATGTGCTGCGGTTTCTCTGCCACCCGCTGATATGCCCGCCTGTCCAGCTGGGCACAGTATTTCCGTTTTTGAATGTTACACGTGACTGTGCTCCATTCAAGCTGCTGCCACCCCCCCCAATCATCAGGAGTCTCCACCCTCACCTCTTTAAGCCCCTTATGCTGAAAACAGAGGTAATGTGTGATCATTTATAGAAAAACATACACCTATACATACACCAATCAGCCATATATATCACATAGCTGACCCCCCGTGTTTACAATGCATCACGGAAGCTGCTTGGCACAGGACCTGGAAGCAAGTGGATATCACTGTAGTAGCGACGTCTGCTTTAGTGATTTCCAGCTTCCAAAGGGATTAGCCAGGAATGGTATATACATTGTTACATTGGTCCAAACTGGACCAATTTGTGTATGTACAGTATATCTATATCTCAATAGGTGAACATGTTGTCCCTGAAGTTGACGTGTTGAAAGCAGAAAACAAATGGCCAAGTATAAGGATCTGAGTGACTTTGACAAGGGCAAAAAACTGCAATGGCTAGACTAGGTCAGAGCAACTCCAAAACTATAGCTCTTGTGGAATGTTCCCGCCTCCAGTGGTCAGGATCTACCAACAGTGCTCCAAGGAGGGAATAAAAAAAAAAAAAAAAAAAAAATTCAGTGAAAATGCGTCTTGGACAGCCAAGGCTCACTGATGCACACGGGGACTGACAGCTGGCCCGTGTAGTCCGACCCAATAGAAGAGCTACAGTTAAATTGCGGACCAAAGTCAACGCTGGTTTCAGGTGTCAACACAGTGCACTGCAGTTTGTTGTGTATGGAGCTGTGTAGCCACAATCAGGGTGCCCATAGCCAAAAGCACCTACAATGGGTATATGACCATCAGAACTGGACCACTGAGCAATGGAAGAAGGTGGCCTGGTCTGATGAATCACATTGGTCTTATACATCATGTGGGTACGTGTGTGTCATTTGCAAAACAAATCCAAAGAAATTCCCGGCTCAACTTACCGACCAGCCTGCTAACCAAACTGTCCTAACAGTATGCATTAAAAACAGGGGTTTAGTTTGCACACATTTGCAAATACATGCGCAAGCTACAGTGCATCCCCTAACCAATATTTCAACAGTACATGAGAATTTTTTTGGTTTTGTATGCGTTGCCCTTTCATGTGCTTCTTGCTGCACAGGCCAGTGGCCATTTGTTTGTACTTCTGAAATATTATTGAGGGGGACACACTGGACACCTTCGCTGCCATAGTATTATGTGTTGGGTGTCCAGTGCGTCCCTGTGACTTTGAGGGGTGGGCTTCCTCCAGGCTCACCTACCCTCTGACTATCCATTATAATGCTTGTGCTTCCATTGTGGAAGCTCTCAAAATTTAGAGTTAGGACTATAGATATTGGTGTGTCTTGACAGGGCTCTGTGGTTTACTCATGTATTCGCAAATGTGTGCAAACTAAACCCCTGTTTTTAAACACAAACTGTTAGACAGGACAATTCGGTTGGTCAGCAGGCTGGTTGGCAAGTTGAGCCAGGAATTTCTTTGGTTATGTTTTGGATGAGTTGTCCTTCCATGTGCTCCTTGCTGCAAAGGACAGTTATAGGTGAGGGCAGTGGCCATTTGTTTGTGTCACTTACCTAAGGAAAAAGGCAAGCAGGGGGAGGCAGTGTGATGCTTTTGGCAATGTTCTGCCATTCATGTGATCATTACTACCTAAAACACGGTTGCTGACCAAGTACACAAAAAATAAATTATATGTGTCAACCATACCTAGCTTTGCCATAAGGTGCCAGAAGAAGTGTTGAATTTTGACAAGAGTTCTTTTTAAATTAGATGTATCGAAGTTTCAGTAGCCAAAACATATTGGCCGAAAATGGCATTATCTGCGTTTTGTCAATAAGAGACAAAGGTGCTGAGAACACACGTGACTTTACCACGATTTTACTATGCTTATGGTGTTTTTCCTTATAGGTCATATGACTCAAAACCTGCATCAAAAACACCACAGGTGCGTGATTGATGTGTTCTTACTGCGTTGTCAATGCATTTCAACAGGGAGGTGCGTTTTTGGTGCTTTTTTTTTTTTTTTTTTTTTTTTAACTGACCAAAAAATGCAGCAAGCAGTATTTTTACCACCACAAAAGGAAGAGCAACAGACCAGTGTGAAGACATACATAGAATTTAAAGGGAGGCATTTTTCTTGAACTTTTCTTGCTCTAAAGGCACCAATAACGGATGACAAATTCATGATATTAATTAAAAAGTCAAATACAATTCTATATAAAGATATATTTATTTTTAAAAACTGTGCAATTTTCTGCCAAGTGTATCCTGCATGTTCGGTACCCCAAATTTTCATTCGTTACGCCTCTACTTTAAATCCAAAAGTAGCTTTAAAAAAAAAAAAAAAAAATGCTGCAGGTCTACCAATTCAGCAACATATTTTCAACTAATCATAGCTGCTGATACCTTGTATAAGCACAATTGTCATTTCTGATGAATGCTTGTAGTACCCTACATTACAAATGAAATGCTGTAGACTAGAAAATATCTGCTAATTGGTGTGGCCATTAGCGGGTCTCAGAAAAACAGGTACTCGTTTCTAGATCATGAAATGTGTAAAATGTAGTCAAGCACATAACAGAAATCTTTGTTGAGCGGGGGGTTCTGGGAAAGACGCCAAGCAGGTTCACAAACTGATTTACAGAGAGGGCGTTTGTAGCTGATGATGTGCGGAAAAGAATGCCAGAGGATATGTTCAGTTACTCTGCAAGAGGAAACAGGAACAGAATAATAAAAAAAAAAAAACCCCCCACTCCTCAAACTGCAGTCATTTCTGCTATTGAAGGTTGCCTTAAATTGGGTGACAGAACAGCCAGCAGGGAAGTACCCAAAAATATTCAATGAAAAGCAGATATGTGTTAGCTTGTTCAGTTTCACTGAGATCTTTTGAAAACCCCCCATTACATTTTTTTTCTTTTACCAAGGAGTCCCTTAGCAATAGTAAACCGATTTTATGAACAGGTTACACTCCTAATAAGATGTTTACAGTAAGCATGTTCACAGCCACCCACACACAGTGCCATTGTATTGCTGGTTCATAAAAACGCATTTTACAAGTACAAATCTTCAAAAAAAAAAAAAACTACATTATCTGAAAGCAAAGTCTGTTTGATCGGACAAATTCAACTTTTAATCCGATTTTTAGTGAGCCTACGAGTTAGGAAATATCAAAAAGGTGTCTGCCTTACTTTTAAAAAAGGTACAGGTTCCATGTCCAAAGCCTAACCGGCAATGGCAGATCCTAAATTTCTTTTCTTCACTTTTAAGCCCAAATCTTGACTTGAACAACTAAGCGACACTCCGCTCACCCCCCTACACCAAGTGTTAAGCTGGCTATACAGTACGCAAGTAGAACTGATTGAGCAGCAAAAATCAAAACAGGGTGGCTGTACAAATAGTTGGTAGATCGACTTCTGTATAACCACCCTGCCCGTACATGAAATTAAACTGGACAAATTTTGATGTATGGCCACCTTTATACTTCTCTTTAGGCTGGTCATGAGATGGTCTTCTCTCCTCCAGCAGTGGGTAGTCTAGTGACTGACATTCACTCAGGGAGGTAGATTCAAAAGGACTTGCTCTCCCAGGATCTTCAGTCTTCCTTGTTGAACGAGGCTGAGAATTATTCAACCCAGAAGACAGAGAACACCTTGTGGTGAAATGGTATTACTGCAGGACACTGTCACAGACTGAAGGGGCGCACTTCTGGGGTGTTCCTGTTTAAAGCACCTGCTGGGGGACAGTTTCATTGCCAGACATTGTGCTTTAACCACTTGACCTCCAGAAGATTTACCCCCTTTATGACCAGGCCATATAGCAGTGCACTATAACTGAAAATTGCACGGTCGTGTGATACCGCACCCAAATAAAATTTAAATATAATAAAAAGGTGTCTATCTAATCTATCCTTCCAATATTCATGTATGGTTGCCGTACACAATTTTCACTTGATGTTTTGTATATATGTACAGTTTGTAATAAAAGTAGACTTTTTTATATTTACCACCCATTTGACTTTAAAATCTACCAGTGCCGCAATAGTCCCACCCCTTGAGGTATTTCTCCATTTCCAAATAAAATTTAGGTAATCTTTTCACTCAATAAGAGCTCTCTTCTGGGGGTATTTGATCACCAAAGATCAAATACCACCAACCTTTTTTTTTTTTTTTTTTGCACTATAAAAACAAACAAAAAAAAAAAAAAAAAAAAAGTTCATAAATTTAGGTCAATGCGTATTCTGCTACGTTTTTGGTAAAAAAAAAAAAAAAATTCCATGCATCGAATATGGATTGGTTTATGCGTAGTGTCCACAAACTATGGGATATATTTATGGCATTTTATTTTTTTATACTAGCAATGGTGGCCATCAGTGACTTATTGCAGGGCTGCCATATTTGCCAGTGACAAATACAGTGATCAGTGCTTAAAAATAAGCACTGTCACTGTATTAACCTCTTCCCAGCCAGTGTCATTAAAATCTAGGGCAATCAAGGGGTTGACTGTGTGCCGTGTTAGTGTGTTAACTGTATGCCGCTTTTACTGGGGAAGCAATAGAATCTAGTCCCTGCTTTGAAGGAACACAGAAACCATTCCTTCCCTCCACAGAACTGAGATATGCCTTGTGTACATAGGCATATCTCAGTTCTTTGTATTGCCTACAAACATTGAGTGCCCGGTACCTGCAGATTGGCTTATGCCGTGAATAATCACAGCAGAAATGGCCCGCGGGCCCCTGCATGCCGAAGTCCAGAATCACACATATACTGCAGATGTGATCCAACGCACAGCTGTCGCCCTGTAGCAGTAAAATTGCTATGGGACGGACACACACACACATACTTTTGTGAAAAGTATTTGCCCCCTTTCTGATATTTACATTATTAAAGATAACCCAAGTAAATACAAAATGCAGTTTTTAAAAATGATGGTTTCATTTATTAAGGCAAAAAAATTTTCACTTTATGTGAAAAAGTTATTGCCCCCTAAACCTAATAACTGCAGTTGTTTCCAGGCAAGGCTGGCACAATCAATCAAGCATTTGCGATAACTGGCAATGAGTCTTTTACATTGCTGTGGAGCAATTTTGGCCCACTCTTTGCAGAATTGTTTTAACCACTTCAGCCCCGGAAGAATTTACCATCTTCCTGACCAGAGCACTTTTTGCGATGCGGCACTGCGTCGCTTTAACTGACAATTGCGTGGTCGTGCGACATGGCTCCCAAACAAAATTGATGTCTTTTTTTCCCACAAATAGAGCTTTTTGGTGGTATTTGATCGCCTCTGCATTTTTTTTGCTCTATAAACAAAAATAGAGCGACAATTTTGGAAAAAAAAAAAAAAAAAAAAAAAAAAAAACCACACACAACGCATTATTTTTTACTTTTTGCTATAATAAATATCCCCCAAAAATATATAAAAACAAATTTTTTTTCCTCAGTTTAGGCCGATACGTATTCTTCTACATTTTTTTTTCCCCAAAAATATCGCAATAAGCGATTATTGATCAGTTTGCACAAAAGTTGTAGCGTTTACAAAATAGGGGATAGTTTTATGGCATTTTTATTAATAATTTTTTTTTTTTTTTTAAATGGCAGCGATCAGCGATTTTTATCATGACTGCGACATTATGGCGGACACATCGGACATTTTTGACACATTTTTGGGACCACTGTCATTTATACAGCAATCAGTGCTATAAAAATGCACAGATTCCTGTGTAAATGACACTGGCAGTGAAGGGGTTAACCACTAGGGGGCGGGGAGGGGTTAAATCAGTACTAGGGAGTGTTTTATAACTGTCAGGGGGATGGGCTGTGTGTGTGATGTCACTGATCTCTGCTCCGATGACAGGGAGCAGAGATCGAGTGACACTGTCACTAGGCAGAACGGGGAGATGCTGTTTACATCAGCATCTTCCCTTTCTTCCTCCCCGTGATGCGATCGCGGGTATCCCCGCGGCGATCGAGTCCGTGGGACCCGCGACCCGACTCGCGGAGCTCGCCCACTGGCCGCCTCTTAAAGGGCAACGTACAGGTACGTGATTTTGCCTGTACGAGCCCTTCTGCCGCAGTATATCTGCGTGAGGCGGTCGGCAAGCGGTTAAGTAAGCCATATTGGAGGGTTTTCCAGCATGAATGGCCTGTGTAAGGTCATGATACAGCATCTCAGTTGGATTTAACCACTTCAGCCCCGGAAGATTTTACCCCCTTCCTGACCAGAGCACTTTTTACAATTTGGCACTGTATTGCTTTAACTGACAATTGCGTGGTCATGCAATACTGTACCCAAATTTTGCGTCCTTTTTTCCCCTCACAAATAGAGCTTTCTTTTGGTGGTATTTGACCACCTCTGCGGTTTTTACTTTTTGCTATAATAAATGTCCCCCCCCAAAAAAACAACAAAAAAACATTTCTTCATCAGTTTAGGCCAATATCCATTCTACATTTTTTTCCCTACCAAGAATGTAGAAAAGATATTGGCCTAAACTGATGAAATTTGTTTTTTTTTTGTTTTTTTTTTCAATTTGGGGGATATAGCAAAAAGTAAAAAATACATTTCTTCAATAAATATCCCCCAATTTTTTTTTTTTTTGGGGGGGGGGGGGGGGATATATATGTAGAATAGATATTGGCCTAAACTGATGAAGAAATTAGTTTTTTTTTTATTATAGCAAAAAGTATTGTTTTTTTTTTTTTCAAAATTGTCACTTTGTTTTCCCCAAAAATATCTCAATAAGTGTATATTGATTGTAGACGCTATAACTTTTGCGCAAGCCAAACTATGGGAAAGATTTGGCATTTTTATGGCGTTATTTATTTTTATTTTTTACCAGCAATGGCGGTGATCTGCGATTTTTAGTGGTATTGTGATGGACAGATCGGAGACTTGACACATTTTTGGGACCATTGACATTTATAGAGCGATCAGTGCTATAAATATGCACTGATTACTGTATAAATGTCACTGGCAGGGAAGGGGTTCACACTAGGGGGCAATCAAGGGGTTAACTGTGTGGGGATGGGACTAACTAGGAGAGACTACAGATCGCTGTCCCTGTTTACACACACAAATCCCCGTGCTGTCTCTCGTGCACGCGATCGCACCCGTCGGCCATGCGCATTCAGTGAGCGCCCTCTGGTGGCTCTCCTGGGCAAAGAGATAGAGACACACACACACACAGGATTTCGCCCAGTAGAGCCAACATCCACACACACACACACACGTCCATAAATATTGGGACATCAACACAATTCTAATCTTTTTGGCTCTATACACCACCACAATGGATTTGAAATGAACAAGATATGATTTAACTGCAGACTCTCAGCTTTAATTTGAGGGTATTTACATCCAAATCAGGTGAACGGTGTAGGAATTACAACAGTTTGTATATGTGCCTCCCACTTTTTAAGGGACCAAAAGTAATGGGACAATTGGCTGCTCAGCTGTTCCATGGCCAGGTGTGTGTTATTCCCTCATTATCCCACTTACAAGGAGCAGATAAAAGGTCCAGAGTTCATTTCAAGTGTGCTATTTGCATTTGGAATCTGTTGCTGTCAACTCTCAATATGAGATCCAAAGAGCTGTCACTATCAGTGAAGCAAGCTATCAGGCTGAAAAAACAAAACAAACCCATCAGAGATAACAAAAATATTAGGTGTGGCCAAATTAACCGTCTGGAACATCCTTAAAAAGAAAGGACGCACCGGTGAGCTCAGCAACACCAAAAGACCCAGAAGACCACGGAAAACAACTGTGGTGGATGACGGAAGAATTCTTTCTCTGGTGAAGAAAACACCCTTCACAACAGTTGGCCAGATCAAGAACATTCTCCAGGAGGTAGGTGTATGTGTGTCAAAGTCCACAATCAAGAGAAGACTTCACCAGAGTAATTATAGAGGGTTCACCACAAGATGTAAACCATTGGTGAGCCTCAAAAACAGGAAGGCCTGATTAGAGTTTTCCAAACATCTAAAAAAAAGCCTTCACAGTTCTGGAACAACATCCTATGGACAGATGAGACCAAGATCAGCTTGTACCAGAGTGATGGGAAGAGAAGAGTATGGAGAAGGAAAGGAACTGCTCATGATCCAAATGCATACCACCTCATCAGTGAAGCATGGTGGTGGTAGTGTCATGGCGTGGGCATGTATGGCTGCCAATGGAACTGGTTCTCTTGTATTCATTGATGATGTGACTGCTGACAAAAGCAGCATGAATTCTGAAGTGTTTCGGGCAATATTATCTGCTCATATTCAGCGAAATGCTTCAGAACTCATTGGACGGCTCTTCACAGTGCAGATGGACAATAGCCTGAAGCATAGTGCGAAAGAGTTTTTTAAAGGGACAGAAGTGGAATGTTATGCAATGTCCAAGTCAATCACCTGACCTAAATCCGATTGAGCATGCATTTCACTTGTTGAAGACAATACTGAAGGGAAAATGCCCCAAGAACAAGCAGGAACTGAAGACAGTTGCAGTAGAGGCCTGGCAGAGCATCACCAGGGATGAAACCCAGCGTCTGGTGATGTCTATGCGTTCCAGACTTCAGGCTGTGATTGACTGCAAAGGATTTGCAACCAAGTATTAACCACTTGCCGACCGCCTCACGACGATGTACGTCGGCAGAATGGCACGGGCAGGCAGAATCACGTACCTGTATGTGATCTGCCTCCTGCGGGCGGGGGGTCCAATCGGACCTCCCCCCCCCCCCCCGGTGCCCAAGGCGGTCGGCATTTGTCCCGCCGGCGATCAGAGGTGAGGGGGAGGCCATCCATTGGTGGCCCCCCCTCCCGATCGCTCCCAGAAGATGGGATCATTCCCCTTCCTCTGTATAGTACACAGAGGCAGAGGAAATACTGTCATCTCTCCTCGGCTCGGTATTTTCCATTCCGGCGCCGAGGAGAGAAGACTGCAATGTGGGTGCACCAACACAACACATTACAGTAGAACATGCCAGGCACACAATACACCCCCTTTACCCCCCCAATCACCCCCCCCCCCCCATCACACTGACACCAAGCAGTTTTTTTGTATTGTTTTTTCTGATTACTGCATTGGTGTCAGTCTGTGACAGTTAGTGTGGTAGGGCAGTTAGTGGTAGCCCCCTTTAGGTCTAGGATACCCCCCCTAATAAAGTTTTAACCCCTTGATCACCCCCCGTCGCCAGTGTCGCTAAGCAAACATTTTTCTGATCGCTGTATTAGTGTTACTGGTGACGCTAGTTAGGGAGGTAAATATTTAGGTTCGCCGTCAGCGTTTTATAGCGTCAGGGACCCCCATATACTACCTAATAAATGTTTTAACCCCTTGATTGCCCCCTAGTTAACCCTTTCACCACTGATCACCGTATAACCGTTAGGGGTGACGCTGGTTAGTTCATTTTTTATAGTGTCAGGGCACCCGCCATTTATTACCCAATAAAGGTTTAGCCCCCTGATCGCCTGGCGGTGATATGCGTTGCCCCAGGCAGCGTCAGATTAGCGCCAGTACCGCTAACACCCATGCACGCAGCATACGCCTCCCTTAGTGGTATAGTATCTGAACGGATCAATATCTGATCCGATCAGATCTATACTAGCGTCCCCAGCAGTTTAGGGTTCCCAAAAACGCAGTGTTAGCGGGATCAGCCCAGAAACCTGCTAGCACCTGTGTTTTGCCCCTCCGCCCGGCCCAGCCCAGCCCACCCAAGTGCAGTATCGATCGATCACTGTCACTTACAAAACGCTAAACGCATAACTGCAGCATTCGCAGAGTCAGGCCTGATCCCTGCGATCGCTAACAGTTTTTCTGGTAGCGTTTTGGTGAACTGGCAAGCACCAGCCCCAGGCAGCGTCAGGTTAGTGCCAGTACCGCTAACACCCACGCACGCACCGTACACCTCCCTTAGTGGTATAGTATCTGAACGGATCAATATCTGATCCGATCAGATCTATACTAGCGTCCCCAAAAATGCAGTGTTAGTGGGATCAGCCCAGATACCTGCTAGCACCTGCGTTTTGCCCCTCCGCCCGGCCCAGCCCAGCCCACCCAAGTGCAGTATCGATCGATCACTGTCACTTACAAAACACTAAACACATAACTGCAGCGTTTGCAGAGTCGGGCATGATCCCTGCGATCGCTAACAGTTTTTTTGGTAGCATTTTGGTGAACTGGCAAGCGCCAGCGGCCTAGTACACCCCGGTCGTGTCAAACCAGCACTGCAGTAACACTTGGTGACGTGGCAAGTCCCATAAGTGCAGTTCAAGCTGGTGAGGTGGCAAGCACAAGTAGTGTCCCGCTGCCACCAAGAAGAAGACAAAACACAGGCTCGTCGTGCCCATAGTGCCCTTCCTGCTACATTCGCCAATCCTAATTGGGAACCCACCACTTCTGCAGCGCCCGTACTTCCTCCATTCACATCCCCAACAAAATGCAGTTGGCTGCATGAGAGGCATTTTCTTTATGTCCTCCCGAGTACCCCTACCCAACGAACCCCCCCAAAAAAGATGTTGTGTCTGCAGCAAGCGCGGATATAGGCGTGACACCTGCTATTATTGTCCCTCCTGTCCTGACAATCCTGGTCTTTGCATTGGTGAATGTTTTGAAAGCTACCATACACTAGTTGAGTATTAGCGTAGAGTACAGCATTGCACAGACTAGGCACACTTTCACAGAGTCTCCCAAGATGCCATCGCATTTTGAGAGACCCGAACCTGGAACCGGTTACAGTTATAAAAGTTAGTTACAAAAAAAAAAAAAAAAGTGTAAAATATATAAAAAAAAAAAAAGTTGTCGTTTTATTGTTCTCTCTCTCTATTCTCGCTCTATTGTTCTGCTCTTTTTTTACTGTATTCTGCAATGTTTTATTATTATGTTTTATCATGTTTGCTTTTCAGGTATGCAATTTTTTATACTTTACCGTTTACTGTGTTTTATTGTTAACCATTTTTTTGTCTTCAGGTACGCCATTCACGACTTTGAGTGGTTATACCAGAATGATGCCTGCAGGTTTAGGTATCATCTTGGTATCATTCTTTTCAGCCAGCAGTCAGCTTTCATGTAAAAGCCATCCTAGTGGCTAATTTACAAGCAGTGGGAGGGAATGCCCCAACCCTCCCCCACCGTCTTCCGTGTTTTTCTCTGGCTCTCCTGTCTCAACAGGGAACTTGAGAATGCAGCTGGTGATTCAGCCAGCTGACCATAGAGCTGATCAGAGACCAGAGTGGCTCCAAACATCTCTATGGCCTAAGAAACCGGAAGCTACGAGCATTTCATGACTTAGATTTCGCCGGATGTAAACCGTGCCATTGGGAAATTGGGAAAGCATTTTATCACACCGATCTTGGTGTGGTCAGATGCTTTGAGGGCAGAGGAGAGATCTAGGGTCTAATAGACCCCAATTTTTTCAAAAAAAAAAAAAAAAAAAAAAAAAAGAAGGAGTACCTGTCACTACCTATTGCTATCATAGGGGATATTTACATTCCCTGAGATAACAATAAAAATGATTAAAAAAAAAAAAAAAAGAAGAAAGGAACAGTCTAAAAATAAGATAAAAAAAAGCAAAAAAATAATAATAAAAAAAAAAAAAAAAAAAAAAAAAAATATAAAGCACCCCTGTCCCCCCCTGCTCTCGCGCTAAGGCGAATGCAAGCGTTGGTCTGGCATCAAATGTAAAACAGCAATTGCACCATGCATGTGAGGTATCACCGCGAAGGTCAGATCGAGGGCAGTAATTTTAGCAGTAGACCTCCTCTGTAAATCTAAAGTGGTAACCTGTAAAGGCTTTTAAAAATGTATTTATTTTGTTGCCACTGCACGTTTGTGCGCAATTTTAAAGCATGTCATGTTTGGTATCCATGTACTCGGCCTAAGATCATCTTTTTTATTCCATCAAACATTTGGGCAATATAGTGTGTTTTAGTGCATTAAAATTTAAAAAAGTGTGTTTTTTCCCCAAAAAATGCGTTTGAAAAAAATCGCTGCGCAAATACTGTGTAAAGAAAAAAAAAAAAAAAAATGAAACACCCACCATTTTCATCTGTAGGGCATTTGCTTTAAAAAATATATATAATGTTTGGGGGTTCAAAGTAATTTTCTTGCAAAAAAAAATTATTTTTTTCATGTAAACAAAAAGTGTCAGAAAGGGCTTTGTCTTCAAGTGGTTAGAAGTGTGGGTGATGTGTGACATAAGCTTCTAAATGTTGTGCATAAAATGCCAGGACAGTTCAACCCCCCCCCAAATGACCCCATTTTGGAAAGTAGACACCCCAAACTATTTGCTGAGAGGCATGTCGAGTCCATGGAATATTTTATATTGTGACACAAGTTGCGGGAAAGACAAATTTTTTTTTGTTTTCCACAAAGTTGTCACCAAATGATATATTGCTCAAACATGGCATGGGAATGTGTGAAATTACACCCCAAAATACATTCTGTTGCTTCTCCGGAGTACGGGCATACCACATGTGTGAGACTTTTTGGGAGCCTAGCCGCGTACGGGACCCCGAAAACCAAGCACCGGCTTCAGGCTTTCTAAGGGCGTAAATTTTTGATTTCACTCTTCACAGTTTCGGAGGCCATGGAATGCCCAGGTGGCACAAACCCCCCCAAATGACCCTATTTTAGAAAGTAGACACCCCAAGCTATTTGCTGAGAGGTATAGTGAGTATTTTGCAGACCTCACTTTTTGTCACAAAGTTTTGAAAATTGAAAAAAAAAAAAAAGTTCTCTTGTCTTTCTTAATTTTCAAAAACAAATGAGAGCTGCAAAATACTCACCATGCCTCTCAGCAAATAGCTTGGGATGTCTACTTTCCAAAATGGGGTCATTTGGGGGGGGGGGGTTGTGCCACCTGGGCATTCCATGGGCTCCAAAACTGATAGGTGGTGAAGATTGAAATCAAAAATTTACACCCCTAGAAATCCTGAAGGCGGTGATTGGTTTTTCGGGGCCCCGTACGCGGCTAGGCTTCCAAAAAGTCCCACACATGTGGTACCCTCGTACTCAGGAGAAGCAACAGAATGTATTTTGGGGTGCAATTCCACATAGGCCCATGGCCTGTGTGAGCAATATATCATTTAGTGACAACTTTTTGTAATTTTTTTTTTTTTGTCATTATTCAATCACTTGGGACAAAAAAAAAATATATTCAATGGGCTCAACATGCCTCTCAGCAATTTCCTTGGGGTGTCTACTTTCCAAAATGGGGTAATTTGGGGGGGTTTTGTATTGCCCTGCCATTTTAGCACCTCAAGAAATGACAATAGGCACTCGAACTAAAAGCTGTGTAAATTCTAGAAAATGTACCCTAGCTTGTAGACGCTATAACTTTTGCACAAACCAATATACGCTTATTGACATTTTTTTTTACCAAAGACATGTGGCCGAATACATTTTGGCCTAAATGTATGACTAAAATTGAGTTTATTGGATTTTTTTTTTTTTTATATAACAAAAAGTAGAAAATATTTTTTTTTCAAAATTTTCGGTCTTTTTCCGTTTATATCGCAAAAAATAAAAACCGCAGAGGTGATCAAATACCATCAAAAGAAAGCTCTATTTGTGGGAAGAAAAGGACGCAAATTTTGTTTGGGTACAGCATTGCATGACCGTGCAATTGTCAGTTAAAGCGACGCAGTGCCAAATTGTAAAAAGTGCTCTGGTCAAAAAGGGGGTAAATCCTTCCGGGGCTGAAGTGGTTAAAAAGTTAAAGTTTGATGGATGATTGTTAATCTGTCCCATTACTTCTGGACCCTTAAAAAGTGAGAGGCACATATACAAACTGTTGTAATTCCTACACCGTTCACCTGATTTGGATGTAAATGCTCTCACTGTCGATGTCCCAATATTTATGGACCTGAAAATATATATATATATATATATATATATATATATATATATATATATATATATATATATATATATATATATATATATATATATATAAAATCAGCCCTCAAATTACACTCGTCTGCTCGCACAGTGAATTTTGAGGGCTGGCGAGGAAGGGTTGTCTGGGAGCAAACGGGGGCAAGCAATGCTGCAGGTTGTATTGGAGTCCTTTTCCCAGCGGTCGCGGAGGGGGTAGAGAGGAGAGAGCCGGCTGGATGATCAGAGTGCGAGAGACATGACTAGCTGCTTTCATTTCAATAGCCAAGTGTTCCCCGCACTCACTGTCACACACAGCCCTACCCCCTGGTCCCAGGGAATTTGACAGATCACCCGTCCAACCTGGGACGAGTGATGTGTATCAAAGTTCCCCTGCCAGGGGGCGCGGCTGTACGGGACGCCGAGTGGCGGGAGCACACAGCAATTGAAATCAAATGTCCCTTGATGCTCTTATCCGCTAGCAATGCTCTTCTCCTCTGCATGATGGATAGAGGTAGGTAGCACAATGAACAAGGGTGAGACTGCATTGGTGGGACATGGACGAGGCTCCATTGGTGGACACAGGTAAAGCTGCATTCGTGGACATGGGCAAAGCTGCATTGATGAGCATCGATAAAGTTGCTTAATTCTGCATAAAACATTAAAGGGTAATTTCATGAGATAAATTTATGAGGGCGTGTTTAGGGGCAGGGCAAGGTCGGGGTCGGATTGGGCCACTGGTGGCAAGTAACCTTTGAGGCCCGGCTAGTATATATGAATGAATATATATTAATTCTATCTATCTATATACAATACATATACACAGTGCCTTGCAAAAGTATTCATTCCCCCCCCTTCGCTTTTTACCGATTTTGTTACATTACAGTCTTTAGTTCAATTTTTTTCTTTTTAATCTGAAAAATATGTGATGGATCAGAACACAATAGTCTAAGTTGAAGTAAAATTAGAAAAATATATACATAAAACTATTTTTCACAAAATAAAAAAAACTGATAATTGGCATGAGCGTATGTATTCACCCCCTTTGTTATGAAGCCCATAAAAAGCTCTGGTGCAACAAATTACCTTCAGAAGTCACATAATTAGTGAAATGATGTCCACCTGTGTGCAATCCAAGTGTCACATGATCTGTCATTACATATAAACACCATTTGAAAGGCCCCAGAGGCTGCAACACCTAAGCAAGGAGGCACCACTAACCAAACACTGCCATGAAGACCAAGGAACTCTCCAAGTAAGGGACAATGTTGTTGAAAAGTAAAAGTCAGGGTTAGGCAATAAAAAAATTATCCAAATCTTTGATGATCCCTAGGAGCACCATCAAGTCTATCATAACCAAATGATAAGAACATGGCACAACAGCAAACCTGCCAAGAGACGGCCGCACATCAAAACTCACAGACCGGGCAAGGAGGGCATTAAATCAGAGAGGCAGCATAGAGACCTAAGGTAACCCTGGAGGAGCAGCAGAGATCCACAGCAGAGACTGGAGTATCTGTACATAGGACAACAATAAGCCGTATGCTCCATAGAGTTGGGCATTATGGCAAAGTGGCCAGAAGAAAGCCATTACTGTCAGCAAAACACAAAACAGCACGTTTTGAGTTTGCGAAAAGGCATGTGGGAGACTCCCAAAATGTATGAAGGAAGGTGCTCTGGTCTAACGAGACTAAAAATGAACTTTTTGGCCTAAGAAAAGGCTGCCTGGCGCAAACCCAACACATCACAACACCATCCCCACAGTGAAACATGGTGGTGGCAGCAGCATGCTGTGGGGATGTTTTTCAACAGTCGGGACTGGGAAACTGGTCGGAGTTGAGGGAAAGATGGATGGTGCTAAATACAGGGATATTCTTGAGCTAAACCTGTACCACTCTGTGTGATTTGAGGATAGGACAGAGGTTCACCTTCCAGCAGGACAATGACCCCAAACACACTGCTAAAACTCTTGAGTGGTTTAAGGGGAAACATGTAAATGTGTTGGAATGACCTAGTCAAAGCCCAGACCTCAATCCAATCTGTGAAAATCTGTGGTCAGACTTAAAAAGATTGCTGTTCACAAGCGCAATGGACCAATGTAACTACGTATATAATATTCCTGGCTAATCACTTTGGAAGCTGGAAATCACTGAAGCAGATGCTACCACAGTGATATCCACTTGCTTCCAGGTGTGCCAAGCAGCTGCCTTGAAGCATCATAAACACAGGGGGTCAGCTACGTGGCACGGTCACCATTCAGAAAACGTATGCATGCAAATCGATCTCCGTTTGGATGAGGTGGAAAGGAAGGGTGGTGACATCACTGAACTATGAAACATCCATAGCTGGATACTCACCTATTCTCTCTGTGCCCAGACAATTATAGGGAACGTCTTTTTTATCGCATTCCGAAGAGGTTCTAACCCATCCCCACTCTATCCAAAAGAGAAAATTTTTCACTGGAGTGTCCTTTCATTCTTCTAACTGTTCCAGGCAAAAGAGGCTGATTTGGTAGATATGGAACTTCTGTAAAAGTTTATTGGAGGAACGTTGGTCATCATAATGACTGACTTGAAGGTACAACTTGTTCTAAAATTTACCCTACACCAAGATGTTGTGCTCATTTTGGCTTCATCTCCTCACAGGATAAGCAGACCTCTGATTTTGAACTTAAGAAGCATGTTTAAAAAAGGAAAGTCAATATAAACAAATAGCCAATATTAACTTAAAATGACACAGTGCTGCACAGTGTAACACCACGTGCATTCCAGATTTTGCTGGTCTACGTTTAGGAGTACAGATGCAGACTGCTTTGAACCACTGTGTTGTATGCTCAGTCATGGTTGCTAACCTATTTCTGAGGCAGTGTTCTTGTAACAGTTCCTATCAAAACACTCAGAACAATTCCAATTTATTTGCGCTTGCATTTTTCAGGGCCTCTGGAGTATCTCAACTACCACTAAGCGGTTAGGAGAGGAAAGTATAACCAAGTCCTTCTGTGCTAGAGGGCAGTAAAAGCAGTGTAGCTTAAAGAAAGGCCTCTGAGCACTGACAGAACTAAAATAACCAAAGAGGATTAACAGTCTGTCACAAGCATGACCTACACCTTGAGGAAATAGAACAAAATACATGCAGGAAGACAATTTTTTTTTTTTTTTCAAACACAATACGAAATTAGACTTTTTTTTTTTTTTTTAAACAAACACTTCTATCTACAAAGATACAAAATGTGCAGCTAAAGTACCGTAGTACTTGGTTCTTAACCACACAGGCCAGAAGATTTTCCCACTTAGGGCCCTCTCACACTGGGGCGGGGTCGGCGGTAAAGCGCTGCTATTGTAAGCGGCGCTTTACCATCGGTATTCGGCCGATAGCAGGGCGGTTTTACCCCCGCTAGCAGCCGAGAAAGGGTTAAAAACCACCGCAAAAGCACCTCTGCAGAGGTGCTTTGCCAGCGGTATAGCCGTGCTGTCCCATTGATTTCAATGGGCAGGAGCGGTATATACTCCGCTCCTTCACCGCTCCGAAGATGCTGCTAGCAGGACTTTTTTTCCCATCCTGCTAGCACACCGCTCCAGTGTGAAAGCCCTCGGGGCTTTCATACTGGAGACAAAGCAGCGGCACTTTCGGGTCAGTTTGCAGGCGCTAGTGTGAAAAGGCCTTAAATGATGAGGCCATTTTTTGCGACACATCACTGCGTTTAACTGACAATTGTGCGGTCGTAACAATGCGATGGTGTAACCAAACAAAACTGACCCTCTTTTCTCACAAATAGAGCATTTTTTTGGTGGTATTGGATCATCTCTGTGGTTTTTATTTTTTGCGCTATAAAACAAAAAAAGACCGACTATTAAAAAAAAAAAAAAAAAAAAATTATAAAAAACCCCCCAAAAAACTAAAAATTCTTCATCAGTTAGGGCCAATATGTATTCTACATAATTTTGGTAACAATAAGCGTATATTGATTGGTTTGCGCAAAAGTTATAGAGTCTACAAAATAGGGTAGAGATTTGTGGCTTTTTTTTTTTTTTTTTTTTTACTAGTGATGGCGGTGAGCTGCGATTTTTAGCGGGACAGACACTTTTTTGGGACCATTGACATTTATACAGCAATCAGAGCTATAAAAATGCACCGATTACTGTGTAAATGTCACTGGCAGGAAGGGGTTAACACTAGGGGCGATCAAGGGGTTAAATGTGTTCCCTGGTGAGTGTTTCTAACTATGGGGGGGGGGTGGGGGGTGGGACTGAATGGACGAGGAGATCTATCACTGTTCGCAATTACAACGAACAGCAGATCCATCTCTTCTCTCCTGTATGAGCAAGGATTTTTGCGTTTTCATACACAAATCCCCGATCTGAGTCTCGTGCCCGCGATCGCAGGTGGCTGGCAGTAAATCGGGTTACCGGCGGGAGGCCAGCGGCGCGCGCCTGCTATGGGCTCTGAAAAGGAGCCAACGTATATGTGCGGGAACTAACCACTTTGCCAACGTATGTGCGTGAGCCGGTCGGCAAGTTGTTAAAAAAAACAAACACACACAGTAGAACTAAATATACTTTGAGAATATATATATATATATATATATATATATATATATATATATATATACATACATATACATATACATATATATATACATATACATATATACATATACACACATCCATACATACACACACAACCCCTACACTTCCTGTGAAACTATGTACATTTTATTTATTTCAGGTAATTTCTTTTATATATACGTTCTACAATCACATCAGTCCCTGCCCTCAAGGAGCTTACAATCCAAGGTCCCCAACTCACATTCATACATATACTAGCAGTCAATTTACATTAGTTCTGTGTGAATGGGGGGCCAAATTGGATGTGGTTAGGCTAATTTCTATTCAGGTTGAATGTTATTCATAAAAAATGCAATGAATCAGGAAAATACTGTACTATGGCAGCTAGATGGAGCTTGCGTTCAAAGGATGTTTAGATACTAGTCCAAATGCCCCCCCCCAGGCTATCCAGCCAGGAAGCTGTCACTGCAAACAGCCAATCTTAAGCGTCCAAAGCACCCTTCACCCCACAGCCACATGCATACAAGGAGTTAAGTGTTACTAAACCCACGTAGGGTAACTGGCGAGGTGGAGCCTAATGCTCTGCCTACCCTCCTCTGCGCAGCATCATCATCTCCCCGGAGCGGGGTCTGATGTGAGGTCGGTGAAAAGGGGAACCTGGAGAATAGATGAGACTAGAGAGAAAAAAAATTAGATGAAGGGGAACCCCCAGGCAGCAGCAAAGATTAGCACTGCATCATCATCAGTACCAGTGCCAACTGCCAAGCAGCCAATCAAATATAGTGCTCAACATGGATTAAATATGCTTAGCCATAGCGATCATAAAAGTGATTTGTGCAAGTATTACCTGCTGTTGCACAAATCACTTTGTTACACTTAAAGTGTAACAAAGTGATTTGATTGGCTGCTTGCTTCTGCTTGGCCTGGCACACACACAATCGCACAAGATGATGACTTAAAGTCATCATGTGCGATTGTGCGTGTGCGCCCCAAGCAGGCAGGGCCGGCGCTACCACTAGGCAGCCACCTAGGGCACACTGCCGCCGATGAGCCTACTGCCACTGTACAGTGCCAGAGATGCTGGTGCAGCAGTAAAGGAAGGGAAAGGAGACATTCCCTGCCCTGCTGCGTGCCCCTGATCATCACAGTGCCACTACCAGTGAGTGTGACATGTCTGTGTACCACCACGCGCAGTCATGTCATCACCATCTGATGTTCCGCTCTGCCTTTCTGCCCAGTGCTGTGCCCATACGCTGCATGATTCCCCCCCCCCCCCCCCCCCCATGGAGACCACTCTCTCTCCCTCCAACTAAGTGCCCACACACTGCATGATTCCTCCTCCTACCCCCTCCCCCCGTCACAGAGACTCAGACCGCTCTCCTGACTTGGCTTGTCCTGAACTATGGCAGGCATCAGTGGGGTCACTGGTGGTGCTTGGTGACAGGTGGAGCCTGCCGGGACTCACCGAGGTGGGCAGCATTTAAATTTGCAAGTTCCTCGCATTGGCAGGGTCAAGTTTTCACGGTCTGTGACAGTCTCAGACTGCATTATTGCATGTACATGTACTGTATACAGATATAGTGTATGTATAATGATCTGCCAATCACTCCAATTTATGTGTACCAAGGGGTCCCCCACCGCCCGGTAAGGCCGCATTTTTGGGTGCTATTAGGGTCGCATTTATGGGTGGTGGTAAGGCAGCATTTTTGGGTGCTGAGGCGAGGCCACATTTATGGATGGAGTCAGGGGTGGAGGGGGGGGACAAAATAAGGTGTCGCCTAGGGTGTCAGAAATCCTGTCCTTGGTGTACTGTGTCCCTCTCTGTCACCAGACCCCCTGCCTGTCCCTGGCGTTCCTCTGTTCTCATCACACTGCGTCCCTCTGTCCCCAGTGTCCCTCCCTGTCCCTTGATTTTGTGCGTCATTGTTTTTGAATGAGTTACTGTGCACCAATGTATTTTAATGAGTATGACAGTGTGTTGGCATAAGTGATTTTTGTATCAGTGTGTGCCCGCGGGCCATTGTGTGTGTCAGTCAGCATGTGTATCTGAGAGCAGGAGTATGATGAGATTAGAAGTGAGGAGGCCAGAGAGAACGTGAACATGACAGGAGGGGAAGACGATGGTGGCAGCGATACTGTGTTTATTGATGAGATTGAACCAGACGATGCTGAACCTGGTGAACTGGATGGTGTTGAAGATCCTCAAACTGTCTTACAAGAAGTTATTGAACAGCATGGCATTGGACTTCTGAAGTTCGACAAGGAATCTGGAAAAGCAATTCTGCCTGATGCATAGAGAACAGAAATAATAAAGCTGGGTTCAAAGTATTTCCAGAACAGTGAGGGGCCTTTCCTACCAATAACTGTACAATGAACAAATCTTGGTTCAAGAGGAGATTGGAAAAGAGTCATGGTGAGGAAGTGACTCGCTCTCGGCTGGTCTATTCCCCTTTTAAAAATTCTGTATTTTGTGTCGTTGTCTTCTCTATTCCTGGTCAGACCATCAATCCTCTTTGGAGCAGGAAAGTGGACTCCAACGGAAAGCACCTGAAAAGTATTTGTGTTCATGAAAATTCTAAGAGTCATCGGGAGTGCTTTCACAGTGGAAAGAAATAGAAAGAAATTTAGCTGAAAACAGAAGAGTTATTGACGTGGAACTTCAGGTCACAGATTGGGAAGGAAACGCAGAAGTGGTGTGATATCTTGAGGAGAATCCATCATTGCATAAAATTGAGACACAGAACCTGGCTTTGCAAGGACATAGAGCGTCACTTCAGCTGGATGATGACTCCAATGTGGGAAATGTCCTTGGTCTACTGAAACTACTGCCCATCTTTGACCCTGTCATGAAAGAACACCTCAGTCATGTGGAAAATCATCCTGGATCCACATCTTATCTTTCACCAGGTGTTCAGAATGAATTAATTCACATTATGGCATCTACCATTCGCCAGAGTTTACTGAGAAGCATTCGTAAGGCAAAGTGCTATGGTCTCATGTTTGATTCTACTTCTGACATCTGCTCACTGTGTGCCTGATCAGGAGTGGTGAGGTACATGGAAGTTGATTTTGAGAGGAAAACTGTCCATGTTAGAGATTCCTTCCTTGGATTTATACAGAGAAGAGAGACGGATGCTGAGAGCTTGGTTGAAGACATCTTGAAACCGCTAGAGAAGGACGGAATGGAGCTACAAGATTTTCGGTCACAGTGCTATGACAACACTGCTGTTATGGCTGGACACAAAAGTGGTGTTCATCAAAGAATAAGTGAGAAAAACAACCTGGCAGTGTTTGTGAATTGCAACAATCACTCTCTCAACTTGGTGGGAGTACATGCAGCCAAGCAAGATACAATGATGGTCACTTTTTTTGGCACCATCGAAGCTCTGTGTTTTTCTCTTGTTCAACACAGTGCTGGGAAAAACTCAAAAACGCTGTGCCTGCGGTTCTTAAGTCAGAGTCCGAAACAAGGTGGAGTGCAAGAACAGAAGCAGTGAAGCCCATCAACAACTACTTTGAGGAGATTGTCATGTCCTGGAGAACTTGAACTATGAAAAACAAGACCAGTGAAACAAAAAGTGATGCAAGACAGCTGTATAACCGCATGTTGTTATGATTTTCTGACTTTGCTAGGATTTTGGAACAAAGTACTCATTCGCATTGACCATATTCAAAAGAGGCTGCAGGATCCTAGCATGAACTTCCACAATGCTGCCCTGGATTTGAATGCCCTCCGAGATAATTTTGACGATGACAGAGAAGTGTTAGTCAGTGAGTCACTCGAAGAAGGACTCAGTCTCTGTCAAGACTGGAATATTGAAGTTGTAAGACGTCAAAACGAAAGAAAAATGCCGGGTGAGAACTCAAGAGATGCTGAGTTATCAGCCAAGGAAGAGATGGAAAGAGTCATGAAGGGAACACTCGACCATCTTCACAGAATAATGGATGAAAGGTTCACCCGTTTGCATGACACTGACGCCAAGTTTGGGTTCCTTCTCAATGTCGAGGGACTGTGTTCTGGCGCCTACAATAACGACCTAAAAAGTTTGGGCAAATTCTACAGCTCTGATGATGGACAGCAGCTATATGAAGACATTTTGGATTGCAGAATGTTGCTACTAAGTCGGGCCAACATGAAAATATCAAGACCTAAAGAGCTTCTCGAATTTATTGTTCAATATGGAGATGAGAGTGTCTTCCCCCAATCTTGGCATTGCTATTCAGATAATGCCAACTACTGGAGTTTCCATCGCCAGCTGTGAGAGATAATTTAGCAAGTTAAAACTAATACTTTCGTATTTGAGAGCCTCCATGGGTCAAGACAGACTCTGATCTTGCTCTGCTGAGTGTAGAAAGAGAAAAAATTGACTTTGAGCACATCATAGACCAGTTTGCATCAGTGAAAGCAAGGAAGGTGCAGTTGTAATTGTAAGGATCACATACAAGCAGCCTCCTCCTGTCATTTTCTAAAACAACTTTTTACATCCCAATCATGTTGATCAGGGGTCCTCAAACTACGGCCCTCCAGCCGTTCAGGAACTACAATTCCCATCATGCCTAGTCATGTCTGTGAATGTCAGAGTTTTACAATGCCTCATGGGACTTGTAGTTCTGCAACAGCTGGAGGGCCATAGTTTGAAGATCCCCGATGTAGATAAACATTATCTTCTGACACCAGGCTCTGGATGTTAAAAAAATCCCTGAAGGGCAACAAGCCGGAAACGTTGGGTTCATCCTAAAATAGCCTGTGTCTGCATGTACTATGTAATATAATTCGTATATGTACTTTATTGATGCATTTTCTGTCGCTTTTTGACTTAAGTCTTTTTAAATATATGTGGTTTCTAATAAATATATTATTTTTGATCAAAAAAAGTTGTTTGTTTTTTTTTTCCTTGGTCACTTTTAAAGTCCCACCCACCCATGGGGGGGTTTTGTTCTACTATTTGGGATGACTCCATAGATCTTAGAATTCTTTTTCTAGACAGCAGAAACACTTGAGAGAAGCAAGTAAACACTAAAGAAATGTGCTTTGTTCAGATTTCATGTCTGAGGTTTAAAACCACTTTAATTTTGCTTGCTTCCCTTGCTATAGGAGAGCAGCGTACAATGTAATACTTGCCATCGTGGGCAGACTGATGTGCAATCCAATAGCAGATACTCACATCTGAGCTCATCTTATTGTGATCGACAGCACAGGTAACACAGAGATCTGCAAGTATATTAAAATGCTATGGAAGAAGCAAGGCCAAAACACTAGAACATTAAACACGCATCAAAGTGGGACCAAAGTAGTGCAGGGACTACTCAGAAGTCACACAGATATGAAAGGTACTCATTGGAAATCATGGGGTAGGCTTTGTCATGCAACTTTGCAGTACGCAGTCGCATGACAAGTCGTACTAGCGGGAACCGAGCCCAAGTCTTTGGGTACCATAGAAAGGGTAACTTTATGCATGGAAAAAGGTATCATATTTAAAAACGGCATTGTGTTAGATGGATATATTTAATTGTAAGCAGCGCAGACAATTTTGCATTAACCACCTTTGATCACATTCTCTACTGTACCAGAGTTTTTTTTAAATAAAATATTGCTGCTGTAGCTGCTCTAAATCCATCCACAAGCGTTAAATGCACCCTAAAAGCACCACAGGCAAAGCGCTTTGCAGGCGCTTCAGCAGCGGTGCCCATTAATTTTAAAGGGCATGGGCGGTGGAGGAGCGGTGTATACACCGCTCCTCCATCGTCCCAACGATGCTGCTTGCAGGACTTTTTTTTTTAAGGTCCTGCCAGTGCACCGCTCCACTGTGAAAGCACTCAGGCTCTCACACTGGGGCTGCAGGGGAGGCATTTTTCAGGCGCCATTTTTAGCGATATAGCGCATGAAAAACACCTCCAGCGTGAAAGGGGTCTTACTCACGGACCCAATAGTGACATCTCCTTGGCACCAGCCTATATTGCAAACCCAAAAAGGAGTCCCTTTAATACTACTGGCCAACAGCGTATACTGCAGACTTCATAAAACCTCTTTACCATACTACCTCTGATATAAGCCCTTGCAACATTGGTGACCGGTGGTTTATATAGTACCCCTATAATCATTTGTGGCCACCCTCCCACTAAAAGAAATGTAATGTACATTTACACTGAAAGTTTAAGCAGTTGTAAAAGCTTGTTTTTTTCTAAACTAAAACGGGTTACTTACCTGATCTGTGCAATAATATTGCACATCGAGCAGGCCAAACAGTCTAATTTGTAAAATAGAAAATTCCCAATTTTCCAAAGCCAGCAATTAGGATATTTTATTCTGAAGAGGAAGAGGACACAAGGGCTTCTTCATGGTCTGCTTTGGGTATATAGTTACACCCTTGCTTCTATCAGAGGCTTCTCACATAAGTAAATCCCTTGTGTTGGTAATAGATTAAATAGTTTACTTGGCCATCCTGTCTGCTCAAAACAAAAACATTGCTCAGTTGAAATACTGCCTTTATGGATATAACCAAAAAAAGGACTGGTGGTTGTTATGTTAACTTATAACCAAGTCTTCTAATCAAGCTGTGGCTTACACAATTGGAAAAAAAGACAGGATCGGTTTCCAATATAAATAAACCAATCCTGTGTGCCAACAGCTTTGTGACTGTGTGCATAAGAGCCAAATCTCTCCATTTTAACCAGCCAGCTCCAATTTCTGATGGAGGTGGTTCTTAGTAATAGCCAAATAGTTTGCAGTGGAGTTTCACCCAAAAGTGGAACTTCTGCTTTAAGCACTCCTCGACCCCGTACATGCCACATTTGCCAAGTAATTTTTTTTTTTATTTGAGAGGGTCTTCCTGTCCCACTTCCAACTACGGGCCACCCAGGCGACTCCTCCTCTCCCCTAGGCGGCCCCTCCCTCTCTGCAATCTTCTGGGACGTCACAGGTTCTAGAAGATTGCCTGCCCACTCAGAGCGCAGCGCGACTCGCGCATGCGCAGTGCGCGCCGGGCCATGAAGCCGCAAGCTGTCACGGCTGGGTGCCCAGTTTTAATGGAGGCGCCAGAGGGGGAGAGGAGCGAGGCTCCATGCAGCCGCATCACTGGACCCTGGGACAGGTGAGTGTGTATTAAAAGTCAGGAGCTACACTTTTCGTAGCTGCTGAATTTAAACAAAAAAAAAAAAAAAGCCTGGAACACAGCTTTAACCACTCACCGACCAGCTCACGCAGATATACCGCGGCAGGGCGGCTCTCCTGCACGAACCGAAGCAAGTCGGTCCGTGCAAGGGGGAATAGTGTGCCCGTGGACTGTGTCCGCTGACGACCCGCGATTGCTGTGTACAGAGGCAGAACGGGGAACCGCCTATGTAAACAAGGCGATTCACTGTTCTGCCTAATGACATGTCAGATCTTCTGTTCCCAGTGATCGGGAACAGTAATCTGTCATATTCAAGTGAGCCCACCCCCCCCCCCCCCCTTATAGGTAAACACACTTAACTCCTGCCCTGCCAGTGTAATTTTTACATTGATCAGTGCATTTTTATAGCACTGATGAATGTAGTGTCTCTGGGCCCCAAAAAGTGTCATTTGGGGTCAGATCTGTCCACTGCAAAGTCGCAGTCCCACAAAAAAAAAAAAAAAATCGTAGATAGCCACCATTACCAGTAAAAACCAATAAAAAAAAAAAATAAAGGAATAGAAGTCCCTAAATCGATCCCGTAGTTTGGAGACGCGATAACTTTTGTGCATATCAATATATCTCTAAACTGATGAATAAATTTGTTTTATTTTTTTTTTGGATATGTATTATAGGAGAAAAGTTAAAAAAAAAAATACAAAAAAAAAAAAAAAAAAAAAAAAAACACCACGCAGTCGTGATCAATTACCACCAAAAGAAAGCTCTATTTGTGGATATAACAAAAAAAAAAACCACACGACGTCAGATTTGTTTGGGTACAGCATCACACGACTGCGCAATTGCCAGTTAATGCATATTATATTATACTTGCCTGCTCTGTGCAATGGTGTTACATGATAGAACAATCCCAAACCTTGTCTTCTGGGGTCCCACGCTAGTGCTCCTGGGTCAGACTCAAGCCGTTAAGCCAAGACCGTCGGCATAGGAAGCATTTAGAATGTTCAGAAAAAAGGGTCAACACTGGCTGCCTCTATGCTTTTCTCATGACAGGTTTACTTTAACTATAGGAAAGGATTTGGTTAGGTCAAGGTGAGGCTTAAAGCATTTTAAAAAGCGTTGCTTTTTCTCTAATACAACAAAACTAGACAACCATTTAGACGACTTTCACACCGAGCCGTCCCGGGCGTCGGTGGGAAAGCGATGCAAATTTTTAGCGCCGCTTTACTGTAGTTTTAGCAGCGCTATTCGCCTGCTAGCAGGGCGTTTTTAACCCCCCTAGTGGCAGAAAAGAGGTTAAATCCACTCGCAAAACGTCGGAGCGGCTTTTTGCCGGCGGTATCGCAGTGCTGCCCCACTGATTTCAATGGGGAGGAGCGGTGAGTTCACCACTCCAAAGAAGCTGCTGGCAAGACTTTTTGAGACGCCCTGCCAGCACACCGCTCCAGTGTGAAAGCCATCGGGCTTTCACACTGGAGTGAAAGGAGCCGCTTTTTTTCAGGCGATATTTCTAGCGCTGTAGCGCCTGAAAACCGCTGGCAGTGTGAAAGGGGTCTTATTGTGTAACTAATACTTCATATTCCCATCGCACACATTCCTGGATGAGCTCTCGCGTTTGGGTGCTGCAGCAACAACCAGCTGGATACTGGTTCAAGTCACAGTGAAGATATTTGCCAGCACACCACGGAGTGACAAAAATCGCATCCAAACGGGTAATTTATTGCATGATCACAACACAAGAAGAGTGCAACGTTTCGGAGTCACGCAGGACCCCTTCGTCAGGCATGTGATAAATGTGGGGTAACAGTGGAAAATATTTAAAAAAAAAAAAAAAAAAAAAATTCAACCAGAGAAAAAGAGGAGAGGAAGAAAAACCAAAACTCCTCCCACCACCAGGCTGGTGTGACGTCACAAATCCCGCCAAAACATTTCAAATGTTTAAAATACATTAGCAGAAATCACGAAAAAAAAAACATAACAAAAAGGAAGGATTAGAAAAAAGGACATCCTTATAATGTCATTATGGTACCTTTAGTGTTGTGGCGTAGGTTCCACAACCATTGTGGGGACAAACCAGCTGTCAGGGAACATTAGGATGCAGCGCACGATCCTGAAATGGATCAACGCCAGTGCAGGGATCGGAGGCTGTGGGGCAGAACACGGCAGTGATCGTAGGCGCGCTTGCGTAATGTAGCGCCAGGGGTCCGCTGACGTCACTCGTTTCCATGACATCGGCGGCCCTAGCACAACAGCGTCCCTCGGCTACCACCGGCGCAACGTGCGTGCGCGGTCGGCAGTGGCTGTTGTAAGCCCAACACCGTCATACGCTGGCTATACTATGGCACTTCAGCGTCTCTGGTTGCCCTGGATACCACCACTACATTACGCAAGCGTAGCCTACGATCACTGCCGTGATCTGCCCCAACAGCCTCCGATCCCTGCACTGGCGCCGATCCACTGCAGGATCGTGCGCTGCATTCTGATGTTCCCTGACAGCTGGTTTGTCCCCACAATTATTGGGGACCTCACGCCACAACACTGTTATAAAAAGGTACCTTAATGACATTTTATCAGGATGTCCTTTTTCGAATCCTTCCTTTTGTTATGTTTTTTTTTCGTGATTTCTGCTTATGTATTTTAAACATTTGAAATGTTTTGGCGGGATTTTTGACATCACACCAGCCTGGGGGTGGGAGGAGTTTTGGTTTTTCGTCCTTTCCTCTCAGATTGGTTGATGTTTTTTTTTTAAATATTTTCCAGTTTTACCCTACATTTATCACATGCCTGATGAAGGGGTCCTGCGTGACTCCGAAACGTTGCACTCTCCTTGTGTTGTGATCATGCAATAAATTACCCGTTTGGACGCGATTTATGTCATTCCTTGGTGCGCTGCCAAATATCTTCATTATTGTGTAACTGAAGGCATTTAAAAAATAAAATAAATTAATTAATTTAGAAGGGAGTGGAGGTGGATTAGAACACCTTATTAGGAAGATTCACCCTCTGTTTGTCCTGTTCACCATTATCAAAAGTGAAAAGAAAAGGAAAACCCCAAATTTTTATAGCAATAGAGATGAAATATTCCAATGGGGACACTAGTTCTGGTGACATGCTGGAATTCACCTCACTTTGGAGGCAATTCCTTGCACATTCTGTTTTAGCTATGGGACAGAAAATTAATGAGGACCTTCACCCTGTCCCAGCACAGATTAAAAAAAACAAAAAAAAAAAAAAAAAAAAGAATTTAACTTACATTTGTTACCTGCTAAAAGTCTAAAATTGCACTCAGTGATTGATCTGGTCTGACACACCTTGTTCATCCTGTGCAATACAAGTCTGAGTAGTATCTGCACCCCTCATCCCAGGTGTCATTGCACAGCTAGGGGAGCATAAAGCACTTGAGTCAAAGAGCAAAATGCACCATTTTTCACCTGGGCTCATCAATGATGGGCTCATCATTAAAAAAAAAAAATTTAACACCCCCGTTTGATCTTGCTGCTATCTCCACCTTCTGTTCAGGTCTCCAATTCAGTTAGAGATTTTGCAGCCGTGGAGGTAGCTCTACACATGCTCAGTTTTCAGTGAGATTCTTTGCAGAGTATTTCTTCCCATTCACATCTGAGCAGCCCATGTGACTATAGTCACACATGTGGGCGTATACACTGGTTAATGACACGCCCTCGCTCCTTCATGCCCACTAAACAGCTGAAGAGAACAGGGATTTGGATATTTCATGTATATTTAATGGTGGCCTCACCTCCCTCTTATTCCAAGACAAGGGGTGGAGGGGTGTGACAAAGCCTGTAACTAGCAGAAATCTGCCCACTCCATGTTAGTGCCACAAAATTGACAATGTAAAACCATTTGATATTTATATTTACTTAGAATTTCAAAAGACTGTTTGTTTTTGAACATGTGACCAGCAGCAGAGGAATAGAAGCTCCTCCTGCTTATGTTTCCCTGCAGACAGGCTGGGAAAGAGTTGAGTCGTGTGACAGCTGTCTATCCATTAGGAAAAAGGTACTTGGGAGGTTTCAATGGAGTGCCATCATCCATATACAGAAATAGAAAGGTCAATGTAATTTAAACAGTGTGTTTAGTATCACGTTAAGCTTCGACAATAAAACCTGGAAGCCGATTGGTTTCTATGCAGAGCTGCACTAAATTTTGTACTCTCCAGTTTTTGTAAATCAACCCCACTGTGCACTATAACCAGAAACTGCCATGTTAGACTACAGAGACCAAAAAAGAGCAATCATACAAAGATTTCCAATATGTCTTAAACTCCTCTCCCAAAGTGACGTTTGTTGGTGGCCTATAAATATTAATCTGGCTAAAAAGGGGTCAGATTGGGGAAACCGAGACGACCAGCCAATACTTTTGGGTACCTTTAGACTGGCTATTTTGATGTACTAACCTACCACAGAAGCCAGTTTCTTCACTCTACAAAAGAAAAAAAAAAAAAAAAAAAAAAAAAAAACTCATCTGCCTCTTTCCACAGAGACATTCATAGGCATCCTTGGCCTGAGATATCACTTCCAAAGAGTGAAAAGGACCTGTTAACAGTCCTGAAGACACAGTCCCTCCTTTGCACACTTGACAGTAATAGAACATTAGCACATGCAGAAATATTCCTCTGTCCTAACAATAAGGCTGGCTATACATTATACAATTGTCTTGTACGATTTTTCTTTAGATTTACCAAAACCATATAATATGAGGTTCAAACCTAAACCCTTTCAATTTGTATGCAATCAGGCAGACCCTTGTACTACAAAGTTGAAGGGCAATCTAAAAAAGGGCCAGCTTAAGTGTACCACAATATAAAATGCATGCAAAATGCTCTGGCCGGGATCTCTTTTTTGGGCTATATGTGGGATATAATTACTAATTTTTGATGTTGCACTTCAGCCTCTGACTATCCGACAATTATGGAGGATGCTGCACAGAAACAGCTGGAGTGCTAAAGGTTGTGAGTGATGCTGTTAGGTTATCCAAGCATGCTACAGCCTTCTACGCTATAGCTAGTGAACTGAAAATACTGCAGTAAAGGCATTTGTAGCACAACACAGCCGTACGCATTCCCACTGAAAAAGCAATAATAAACTTTGAAAAATGCTTTCACCCTCAAGATGTTCCTAACCAAAGCTCACTTATGTGCTGCAAAACCGGTTTTGGATGGTTTGTTCTATTTTTAGTGTGCTGAATTTGCAACCTTCATAAAAAACAGTCACCTTTCTCCACTCTTGTCTCTCAATCTTTCTTGTACTCTGTCCCATTCAGGTCTTTTTTTTTTTTTTTTTTTACATACACCCAATTCACAGATAAGGCAATATGGGGGCAATAGACTGCAGGAAAGACTATATGGCAACAGATTGGACAGAGGACAGGGAACGTATATGTGGGGAGAGTACCCGATTTTAGTAACTACTTTGCATTTTGGTTTATTGCACCCTCACCAGCACCCAGCAGTGCACCCTCACCAGCACCCAGCAGTGCAGACACATCTGTCCTAGTTTCCCTTTTGCACCAGTCACCAGTATGGCAAAATTTTTCCAGCGAGGAGGCCTACCAACTTCTTAGTCTGAAAGAAGAGAGCAGCGGGGAGCTCTGAGTCTCAGTCCGATTCTGATCAAGCAGAAGGTCTGCTACAGAATCGGGAGGAAGAGAAACATGTGCCCATGAAAAGAAGGTGAAGATGGAGTAGCAGCCTACTACCAGTAGCGCAGTGCTGTCCACGAGTGTATCACTGCAACAAAGGCCTAGCACCAGTGGGGTGTCTGCTCAGCCCCAAAGGGATAGGGCACATGCCAGCCTTCCCTATTCCCCTTAAAACCCCCTGTGGCTCCCCCCCCCCCCCCCCCAATTCCAGAGCAGCAAACATCCCCCCTTTCACCGCCCAGCCAAGTGTGCACCAATAATTTTTTACTGAAGACCTACTCTTGTCCATCGTAGCACAGTGCAACCTCTATGCACAGCAAGTTCATAGTAAGCAACCCTGGTTCTAGTTACGCCCATCCCTATGAGTGGAGAAAACTTACGTGGTGGAATTAAAGAAAAAAAAAAAAATTTTAGGCCTAACGTTTAATATGGAGCGCACAAAAAAAAAAAAAAAAAAAAAAAAAAAAAAAAAAAAAAAATAATGAATTATACCCCATGCACCACATGCCAATCTTCTCATCCATTAGGTCAAGATACCTAAAATACCAAAAATCTACTGAGACCCCCATATCCTATCCGCATTACCGAGAAGTTATCTCCTCCGTTTTGTACCCTGAAGGCCCACCAGAAATCTTAGCTCCGATTCAGTGAGCAGACTTCACAAACACCACTTTCCTGTGAAACAGACCACAGACGTCAAAAGAAATGTCAGAGGAGGAGTTAGAAGAGACACCACGTATTGTCCCCAATGTCCTTTCCAACCAGGCCTCTGTATAGGTGACTGTTTCTGCCGTTACCATACTTCTCTACATTAGGGCAGTATGGTAAACTTAATTGTCATTTACCTCCCTAAATGTCATTTACACCCCTTATGACAATGCACTGCTGCCTTATCTGGAACTGACCCTGGCCTGCTATATGATCACGCTTCTGGCCAACACTAAACTGTACCTACCTCTGTCTGCTCTGGAACTGACTCTGGACTGTTTGACCACATTTTTTGCCTACCTCTTGGACTGATCTTTTACCCAGCTATGGTAATGGCAACACAGGGGTCTCACATATGTGAGGGGCTCCAGAATGTTTTTTTCTGAATGAAGAAAATTTTTTTTTTGTTTTCTCATTTCCGGATTAGGGTCTGGAGACTTCAAAAAGATTTGGGTGGGAGAAGCCTCTACCCCTCCCCATTCTTTTCCTGGCCTGCTACCTGTACTATGGACCATGTTCCTGCTTACTACCAGGACCAATATTTTGGCACTGCTGGCAATATCTCTACCTGCACTTACCCTGGACTGTATATGGACAGTATCTCTGCCTGTACTGACTATGGACAATATTTCTGCCTTCACAATTCCATTCACTGTCCACGTCCCTGCCTGCTACCCGGATAAGGGCTCTCCTGTGGACAACTGCACTACCAAAACCACAGGTAATCTTTTGTTTACCCTTTCCTCAGCAGAATGTATTTTGGGGTGTAATTCTTGGTATGTACATGCTATGTGTTAGAAATATGAAGCGTCTTCAAAAATGTGATTTTTTTTTCGGGAAATGAGAGGTGTAATTTATGTCCCTAGAACACCTGATGGTGCTCCTTGGATGTTGAGCCTCTGTATGTGGCCAGGCTGTGCAAAAGTCTCACATGTGGTATCGTCATACTCAGGAGGAGTAGCAGAATGTATTTTGGAGTGTCATTTACATGCTATTTACAGGTGTTGGAAATATCTTTTTCCCACATTCTCCAAAAAAGCTTCTGGGGAAAAAAAAAAAATTAATATAAAAATAATAAGCCGTTCAAAAGACTCATTATGAGTTTGGGTGTTAGCTTTCCAAAATGGGATCATTTTGTGGGCGTTTCCATTGTTCTGGTGCTCCAGGGCCTTTAAAAGTGTAAAAGGTGGTTGAGAAATGAGATGTGTAATTTATGCTCCTAGAACGCCTAAAGGTGCTACTTTAATGTTGGGCCTCTGTATGTGGCAATTCTGTGTAAAAGTCTCACACATGTGGTATTGCCATACTCAGGAATAGCAGAAAGTATTTTGTGGGGGAACACACTAACCATGCCTCCTAAATACCTTGGAATGTCTACTTCCAAAAAAAGGGGTCATTTGGGGGTATTTGTACTTTCCTGGCTTGTTAGTGTCTCACAAGATGATAGGCCTTCAGTACATCAGGGGTGTTCAATTTTCAATGATTGGTACCATTAGCTTGTAGACTAACTTTCATAAATACCAAATTTACTCTGATTTGGGCTATTTTTACCAAAGATATGTAGCAGTATAAATTTGCTAAAATTTATGAAGAAAAATTGCTAATTTGCAAAATTTTATAACAGAAAAGAAAAATGCATTTTTTCCCTACAAAAAGAAAGCTCTATTTGTGTGAAAAAAACAAAACAAAAAAACAAAAAATGTCATATGGGTACAGTGTTGCATGACTAATTGTCATTCAAAATGTGAGCACCAAAAGCTGAAAACTGGTCTGGTTAGGAAGGGGGTTTGAGTGCCCAGTGGGCAAGTGGTTAATCGTCCATTTTTAGATCTGTGCAGCCATCAGGAGTATAAAGTCACACGTGGGCGCGTACACAAAAAAGGTAAATGAAGGGAAGGAAGATGTTGATGCCATCTGAACAAAATAAAAGCGACAGTCATCTAAGGCTCCACCTGCACCATAATAATGTACATATGTTCAATAAAGATAGAATGGGAGCTGTAAAACAGTTTATACAATTTATAATCTGAATTGCATGAGGTAGTCATGTCAGTCATGTGACTAGCACAGCACCAATCAGGGCTGGCCAGACACACGGTAGAGAGCATACATCAGCAATGTAATAGAAGCCCCTCCCATGGATCTTTCCTTGCAAATGCCAAAGAACAGGGAAAGATTATGTGACCACATAATGCTGCAGGAGTAAGGTAGAACTGCGCACGTGTGGTTAGGGAAGCCGCATTCTCACAGCTGGGTGCATTTGTGAGGTTTTAGGGAAACACAACCAATGGCAAACCAGAGAGTGGGGAGACCATGGTTTAAGCACTGTCAAAAGTAAAAGATTATTTTTAAAAATGGGGGGGGGGGCAGTATTTTAATGTACAGAGAGCGGTAATCCACATAAAAAAAAAAAAAAAAAAAAAAGAAATTCTTATAAGTCAATAAAAAGGTGAATCAACCTTTTATCAACTTAAAATTCTCATTGTATTTAACAGCAAATTCTTTAAAATGGAGCGCACTCACTCCTGTGCTGCGATTTGGCCGCAGAGCAAGTGCAGTGTACCCACAGTTTCCATGTGTATCCACGTTTCTCAGACTATTAAACTACACATTTTTGGCATGTTTTCTGAAAGATGCAGCATGAAGGACTTGACACACTTTTAGAAAATGCGCCAAAAATTACAGGCGATTCAATATAATGAGAAAGGCAGGTAACCCACATGAAAACCATGGGTTATACAGTGCATCCGGAAAGTATTTACAGCGCTTCACATTTTCCACATTTTGTTATGTTACAGCTAGGGATGCAGCGATACCATTTTTTTTTTTTTTTTTCACTTCAGCTGTCAGCAATGGTACAAAGCATTGAAAAGTTATTTACAAATTAGATTTTTTTTTCTTTTTTTTTTTAGTGACATGTCTAAATATATGTTAATATATATGTGTAAAAATATTCACTAACAAAACAAAACAAAAAAAAAATGTTTTAATTGTTTATCATTTATAAAATAGACGTGAGGAAAAGAATAAAATAAAAAAATAAGCAGGAAAATAATGAAATGGAGGAGACTAGGGAGTTAATTTAGGCTGATTCGAGTGAATGAAGGGTTAATAAGGGGTTAAACAGAGGAGCATTTGTTCATCCCTTTGATCTGCAGATGAAGAAAAAGAAAGATTCAAAAAGGAACAATGTGTTTCAGCGGCTGAGCAATGTTAATAAACATTGCCAGCTGCTTTTTTGACTGCTCCAATTACCAAACTTCTTTAATACTTCAGCTGTCAACAGGGGAGACCCACTGACAGCTCAAAGAACTGAGCCTAAAAGGATCAGTTTCAGATATCGGTGAATTTGAATGAGTACCGATACTTGTGCAAATACTAGGTATCAGCACCAGTATCTGTGCAACCCTAATTACAGCCTTATTCCAAAATGGATTAAAATTATTTATTTTTTCATCAAAATTCTACAAAACAATACCTCATAATGGACAACGTAAAAGAAGTTTGTTTGAAATCTTTTTTTTTTTTTTTTTTAATTTGCAAAGAAGTACTCACAGCCTTGGCTAGAATGCTCAAAACTGAGCTCAGGTGCATCCTTTTTTCACTGATCATCCTTGAGATGTTTATACAACTTGGAGTCCACCTGTGGTGGTTCCAGAAGAAGAACCACCATGTCTGCAACACTCCACCAATCAGGCCTGTATGGTAGAGTGGGTGAAAGTCACCCCTCAGTAAAAAGGCACATGACAGCCCGCCTGGCGTTTGTCAAAAAGGCACCTGAAGGAACAAATTTCTCTGGTCTGATGAAACAGATTGATCTTTGGCCTGAATGGCAAGCGTCATGTCTAGCGTAAACTAGGCACCGCTCCTCACCTGGCTAATACCATCCCTACTGTGAAGCATGGTGGTGACAGCATCATGCAGTGGGGATTTTTTCAGCGGCAAGAACTGGGTGACTAGTCAGGGTCAGGTGAAAGGTGAATGCAGCAATGTACAGAGACATCCTTGATCAAAACCTGCTCCAGGGCGCTCTGGACCTCATACTGGGGGCGAAAGTTTATCTTCAAACAGGACAAGGACCCCAAGCACACAGCCAAGATGACAAAGGAGTGGCTATGAGACAACTCTGTGAATGTCCTTGAGTGACCCAGACAGAGCCCACACTTGAACTCGACTGAACATCTCTGGAGAGATGTGACAATAGCTGTGCACCGACGGTCCCCATCCAACCTGATGGACCTGGAGAGGTCCTGCAAAGAAAAATGGGAGAAACTGCCCAAAAATAGTTGTGCCGAGCTTGTAGCATCATACTCAAGACTCAAGCCTGTAATTGGTGCTTCAACAAAGTATTGAGCAAAGGCTGTGAATACTTATGTACACGGGATTTTTTTCATTTATTTTAGATTTGTAAAGATTTAAAACCTTCTTTCACGCTGTCATTATGGGGTATTGTTTGTAGAATTTGAGTATAATAATGAATTTAATCCATTTAGGAATCAGGCTGTAACAAAGTGTGGAAAAAGTAAACCCCTGTGAATCCTTTCCGGATGCACTGTACATTTACAGTGGCCCAGTGGCAGCTGGTGCTCCTTTTTTATAAGGGGGGGGGGGGGGGGGGGGCAGACCCCTATTGAAGCCAATTAGAGCTTCTGGCTCTAAAAATTTGCAAAAAAAAAAAACACCACACACACAGCATGTAGATTAGGGGAGTTCACTTACAGTCAATTTGGCAATCGCATGGGTCATACTGTGAGATTCAGCAATTAGACTGCAGAGTACTCCCCAATAAATTTACCTTAGGTTATATTAACCAATTTTAAATAGCCGTAAAACGGATAGTGATATAAATGTTCTCACTTAACACCTTTTGCCAATTCTTAGAGAAAGCATGCAGTACATTTTAAAAACGAAGCTTTGCATGGAGAGCGCTACAAACAGACGATTAGCTCTATAAATATGTAAAGCTGACGACTTCCAGCCATGCAAAACTCAAGTGCTAAGCAGACTTCAAAGCACAACCTGACATTGAAAGTCTTTTTCCAGCCAGCCCTTTTGTTACAGTAACTTAATGTGCCCTATCAAAAGAGCAGCTTCGGGGGATGGGGAGGAGGTGAAAAGAATAGGAGCCAGGATTTCTGACATTGCTTTCCCATTTTACTCCTACATGAGCCAGTGCTCAGCAGAGCCATAAACTGATCATCGCTTGATTCTGCAAAGATCTTATGTCTTTGAAGAAAAAAAAAAAATCAATCCTATGATAACCCATTTATAGTCTATAGGTATGGCCCAGCATTCAGTATACGACCAATGTCCTTTACTGGGCTCATTTCACCATTTTTGCTAGAAAATTACTTAGAACCCCCAAACATACTTTTTTCAGCATATTTGCGCAGCGGTCTCAAGAGCGCAATTTTTGGAAAAATACACTTTTTTGAATTAAATAAAACCGTAAAGTTAACCCTTTTTCAAAATTGCGCCCACTAGTGGAATGGCAACAAACTTTGACCCTTAAAAATCTCCATAGGCGACGTTTAAAAATTTCTACAAGTTACCAGTTTTGAGTTACAGAGGAGGTCTAGTGCTAGAATTATTGCTCTCGCTCTAATGATCAAGGCAATACCTCACATGTGTGGTTTCATATGTGGGCATGATCAACATATGCGTTCACTTCTGCATGCGAGCCCAGCGGGACGGGGCTCTTTAAAATGTAACTTTATTTTTACTCTGTCTATTTAAAAAAAAAATAAAAAATTGGGTCACTTTTATTCCTATTACAAGGAATGTAAACATTGCTTGTAATAGAAAGAAAAGCATGACAGAACCTCTTAAATATGAGATCTGGGGTAAAAAGAACTCAGATCTCATTTACACTAAAATGCAATAAATAAATAGAAAAAAAAAAATTCCTCTAAGACCATTGGGTGGAAGTGACGTTTGACTTCGCTTCCGCCATCCAATGGTGTGGAGCCGAGCGGGGGCCATCCTTCCCTCACTTGGCATCCAGCCTGTGAGGGAATGAGGAAAGGGGACCCAATCGTCTCCGCTGCTACCGACGGCTCCTGCCAGCACCGGAGACGACCGGGGGCCCCTCTCCCGCACCCGATAAGAGTGATCTTGCCACAAATCCGCCGCCGAGACCACTTTTATCTGAAATCCAACTGCCCGCTTACTATGCCTCTTGAATATCTTGGGGGTTTACTCTCGAAATGTGTTTTTCTTGTGGGTTTTTAAATGATCCTGGTGCTCCAAAAAATGTGAAAGGTAGTCAGGAAATTCAATGTGTAATTTATGCCCCTAGAAAGCCTTAAAGTGTTAATAGGCCCGCAACAGTAAAATCAGTCTGTATATGCAGCATAGCATGCTTGTTATACTCTGTGGAACTTAAGGGGTTAATCCTCTGCATTGTGTAAAAAGGCTGTTTTATTGCACAGATCCTCCCCCTCCTCCCATGTCTATCTGGGGAAAGCCAGCTAACACAGGCAGAGTAGCCAACCTGCACATGCTCAGTTGTGTCTTATATGCTGGATTTACTTATTGATCACAGCTAACCAAGTCACGTGATATTGACATCACACATGTGGGCGTGTTACAGGCTGCAGTGGAAATCTCCACCTTTCTGAACTCTCAGCACTGGAGAACCTCTTCAGTTTCTTATGTAACCGTGGTATACAGTGGCAGTATTTTAATGTAAAAAGATCATTTATAAGCTGTGGGCACTGGGGGGGGCGCAGATCAACCATTTTCATATTACTGGGTTTAGTAACACGTTAAGGGGCTACTTGGATTTTGGTCCCCTCTGTGGCTAGGCTGTGAAAGTCTCAAAAGTGGTATCGCCATACATGGGAGGAGGAGGAGTAGAAAGCGTGTAATTAGAAGTATGCCTATTTTGTGTGTGGAAATATATTAAATTGGCAACTATATATGTCAAAAAAACAAAGACGTACATATACATATGCTGGAAATTTTACTTATTTTGCAATAAAAATGGTGATTAAATGCAACCAAAAGAAAGCTCTCAGCGTTGAAATCAGAAAAATGGCCTGGGCAGGAAGGGGGTGAAAACAGCTCTGTCTTGACTAAAGGATGAAAATGTTGGCCCTGGTGTGCTGATGACTTAGGTTTCTCGATTGTGAATTGCCAGTTTACCAGCTGGTTGTTGCTGCAGCACGTTATATATTCCAGGCTCTATCAAGGAAAGAGTATGGTGGGATTATTTAAAATGAAACCAAAATAAGGGCTCAGGTTTTTCTTTAGAAGTTTTTGGGCCCACTGATGAGTGCGAGTAGTACTCTGGTTCATGCCTAGACAGATCTGTCATTCTCAATTAGTTTATGATTATAGGCAGCTTTATAGAACATACTGCAGGGGTTAAAAACAATCTAAAGCAATAACTAAAAATATTAAACTACCAATGCTAGCCAGGAAACATTCCAGCTGTAGTAAAGCCAGAATAACCACAAATTTTACATTAAAGTAGAACTATAAGCAAAACTTCCCCACCCCCATTTTGGATAGAGTATGGGAAGGTTATAATCCCTTTCAGATTTTTTTTTTGTTGCCTTCTGAGTCCCATTGCAGAGATTTCACTTCACTTCCTGTCTCATAGCCAAAAACAGAAAGTGAGGGGAAAATCTCTGCAAATTAAAGCGGAGTTCCACCTAAAAAAGGAACTTCCGCTGATCGGATTACCCCCCAGTGTCACATTTGCCACCTTTGGGGGGGTTGCAGTTCCCCTGTATAATCCAGGTATTTGCACCAACTTCTGGGCCTAGATCACCACAGGCTCTGCGTTGATCTATGCCAGGGATATGCAATTAGCGGACCTCCAGCTGTTGCAAAACTACAAGTCCCATCATGCCTCTGCCTCTGGGTGTCATGCTTGTGGCTGTCAGAGTTTTGCTATGCCTCATGGTATTTGTAGTTCTGCAACAGCTGGAGGTCCGCTAATTACATATCCCTGATCTACGCCATGTCCTGCCCCCCCACTGTCTTCTGGGAGACACAGTTCCCAGAAGACAGCAGGGACCAGTGAGGACGCGCAGCGCGACTCACGCATGCACAGTAGGGAACCAGGCTGTGAAGCCGCAAGGCTTCACTTCCTGATTCCCTTACCAAAGATGGCGGCGCCTCCACCCAAGAGCCGAGGGACAGATCGCCTTTGGGTGAGGACATCGCGGGCGCCCTGGACAGGCAAGTGTCCATATTTTAAAAGTCAGCAGCTGCAGTATTTGTAGCTGCGGATTTAAAAAAAAAAAAATAGAACTCTAGGGGACCAAGTGCATACAACATTTGGTCCCATTCAAATCTGTGCCTTTGTTTTTAAGCAGCAGGGTCAGACAAGTTACACCTTCTCTTCTGCAGTACCCATTTCAGAACGCAACAAAAATCCAAATAGAGTCATAAACAGCTGTGGGTAAAAGGATAATTCTACACCAATTTATTTTAGTAATAGTATAATAATTACTATAATAAGGTTTGGTGGTCTTTTGAAAGTTGTAACTGTCCCTTAGAGTCACATCCATTATCCAGCTGTGTATTTGTCACTAGATTGGCCCCTGCAATTGTCACAATGAGTCATCTTTTCTTATTTTTCCCTCCTAAACACGTGTATCACAGCAAGTCCCTGAGAGCTCTCAGGCATGGAATGCTAAGCGGCACATTCCAAGCTGTGGCCTTTGTTGACCATGCAGAGAAAAAAAAAAAAATGGAAAAAAAAAAAAAACAAACAAACACACAAACAAACACACATACACTTATTCTAGTGTGACAATTAAACAGAATGGTGTCTAACTCTTGAGGTTACCATCAGCAAACCCTACAGCAAAAGAACTGGGAGCAAGCAGTTACACAGTGCAACCAAGCACCTGGACCTTAAAAGGGGCTGTATGCCCTCAAGGTTTTTCACCTTAATACAGTCTATGCATTAACCACTTACCGACCGCCGCACGATGATGTACGTCCAAACTTTGAACGGGGATATCGTTGTTATGGCAGCATCTAGCTGCCATAACCCCGGTATTCCCGTTTTCGTGCGGCGGTCGGCTTTCAAATAAAAGTGGTCCCTGCGGCGGGGGGGCCCCCCTCCCGCTGCGATCCGGTGCCCTCTGCCACTTACCGGAGCCGTCGGTAGTGGCGGAGGCGATCGCATCTGTCTCCGTCCTGTGCCTGGAGACGAGTGAGGCTAAGATGGCGCCCACTCGTCTCCATGACACTGCTGGGCGGAAGCGACGTCAAGACGTCACTTCCGTCCACGCCTCTTAAAAAGGCACATTTTTTCAAATGTAATTTTTTTAAATTACTTTTTTATTGCATTTTAGTGTAAATATGAGATCTTTGACCCCAGATCTCATATTTAAGAGGACCTGTCATGCTTTTTTCTATTACAAGGGATGTTTACATTCCTTGTAATAGGAATAAAAGTGACACAAAAAAAAAAAAAAAAAAAAAAAAAAAAGCAAAAATAAATAAAATAATGTAAAATAAATTAAAAAAAAATTTTTTTTTTAAACCCCCCCGTCCCGACGAGCTCGCGCACAGAAGCGAACGCATACGCGAGTAGCGCCTGCATATGAAAACATATGAAAACGGTGGTCAGACCACACGTGTGAGGTATTGCCGCGACCGGTAGAGCGAGGGCAATAATTCTAGCCCTAGACCTCCTCTGTACCACAAAATATGCAACCTGTAGAATTTTTTAAACGTCGCCTATGGAGATCTTTGAGGGTAAAAGTTTGACGCCATTCCACGAGCGGGCACAATTTTCAAGCGTGACATGTTGGGTATAAATTTACTTGGTGTAACATTATATTTCACAATATAAGAAAAAATTGGGCTAACTTTACTATGGTCTTATTTTTTTATTCAAAAAAGTGAATTTTTTCCAAAAAAAAAGTGCGCTTTTAAGACCGCTGCACAAATACGGTGCAAAAAAAAAGTATTGCAACGACCGCCATTTTATTCTCTAGGGTGTTAGAAGAAAAACCATATATAATGTTTGGGGGTTCTAAGTAATTTTCTAGCAAAAAAACCTGTTTTAAACATGTAAACACCTAAAATCCAAAACGAGGCTGGTCCTTAAGTGGTTAAGGGGGAAAGAAAAAAAAAAAAAAAAAAATCAAAAAAGAACGAGCGCGGCAGCTCCAGCCTTTGTCTGGGGTCCTCATTGGATAGATTGATAGCAGCAGGAACCATTGGCTCCCGCTGCTGTCAATCAAATCCAGTGAAACAGGAGCTGGGGTCGAGTCCTGCTGTCAATGGACACAGCAGCAGGACTCGGTAGCGCGCCCGTACGGGTGCCCTCTTGGAATGAGAGTCTCCAAAGGGGCACTCAATGTGAGGGCCAGGAGTGCTGCTGAGGGACCCCAGAACAGGAGGGAGGATCAGGGCCACGCCTTACACAGAGGAGGCAAATATAACATTTTTATTTATTTATTTTCTTAAACAAACACGAAGCTTTACAACCCCTTTAAGTGCCAGAGAAAGTCCTTGTTTTCTAAAGCATGCAATCCTTTTGACCCTTTCTGGGTTTATGTTGGCTGCAAACAACTTTCTGGTATACCGGTCACAATACAGCACGGCAATCTTGATACAAAATCTCCATCACAAATGCCAGGTCATTTTTTGTTTTTCTTTGTAAATGTAATTTTTGTTGTAGTACATCCTCCAGCAAACCCCTTTTGATATAGATATGGACTTTAATATACCTTTACATAAGAGAGAAAAAAAAAGTCCCCCTGTAAATCCATACAAGGGGGACAAAGGGGGATGGGTACCTTGCAAAGCATCTTGGCCCTATGTTCATAAGGGCTTCAGTCCACAACCCTGGCTGGTTGTAGTGGGGGTCTGCAGTGGGGTGGGGATAGGTTTAGCTCTCAGAATCTGGAAGCCCCCTTAAACAAGGGGGCTTCCAAATACCAACCCCTAATACTCCCCCTGTGAATGAGTATGGGGTACATAGTGGCCATATTTGGCAGTGACGTCACTTCAAAAAGGCAGTGATCCAGGTGACAGCAGGAAGCTGTTATATATAGAAGAGTTAGAATTCTTCTACATATGACTTATATTCCCATGGAGCAGGCTACAGTTTGTGTTCTTCCAAATTCCCCAAACAGCCTAGGTTCAGTTTGAACCATCAGCTTATCCCAAATAAACAAATCCAACAGGATTAAATATGTTAAAGTGGTGGTAAACCTAAGACATAAAATATGAACAAAGCATATCCCTCTTTAGTGTGTACTCATCTCAAGAGCACTGTCATTCCTGTCACTCGCATGAATCACTTCTGACAAGTTTTCCTGACACCAAGGGGAAAACACAAAAAGTGACAGGGGAGGGAGCTCCAGCTGATAGACAGCCTCGGCTCTGTACTCTTTGGAGGGGGCGTGTCCCTTCCCTCCAATCAGCTCACAGCACTCCTCACCGATAGATGGGCTCAAGTGTGTTTGAGGTTTTAGTCCCAACCCACCTGCCCGATCCCACCAGGAAGCCAACACTTAACACCACTAATCACAGGCAGTGAGACATTTCCCGGTCTGTGCAGCTGCGGAAAGGCTGCGCAGCGTTGGCTTTTTTGTGGGATCGGGCAGGTGAGTTGCGACTAGGATCCTGAGCTCACCCGAGCCCAAACTCTTGACTTTGAATGTAGGAGAAGAAGACTGCAGATAAACACCTTAGACTGTAAGCTCCTTGAGGGAAGGGACTAATGTGAATGTACAATATATATGTAAAGCGCTGCATAAATTGACAGGGCCATACACCTGTAATCAATAAAACAAGTTTAGCCCACGTAGGAGAATTTGTTCTCTTTATCACCTGAGACCAATCACGTCGCTGAGTATTTGTAAGGGTTTACAACCACTTTAAAACATCAAATTTATACAGAGTAGGGTTGTATAGGTGGCGATACTAAGCATTTGCACGAGTAATCAGTACTCGTGCGAATGCTTCGATACCTGAAACTGATACTAATCTGGCTCGGTTCTTTCAGCTGTCAGCAGGATTCCCCCACTGACAGCTGAAATGGAAAAAAAAAATAAAAAGCCGGCAATTATCAGTTGTTAAGGATCAGGGCCGCAGTATCCTTAACCAATAACTCATTTTAGTCAGTGAGCTTTCCCTGTTGACAGCTGATGTGTAAACGAAGTACCGGCAATTGGAGCGGTCAATAAATAAAAAAAGAAAGGGAGCAGCCTGACAATGTTTAACAACAACAACATTGCTCAGCTGCTGAAACAGAGATAAGAAGCATCGGAGTAGATTTACTAAAACAGGTGCACTCAAAATCTGGTGCAGCTGTGCATGGTAGCCAATCACCTTTTAACTTCAGCTTGTTCAGTTAAGCTTTGGCAATAAAACCTGGAAGCCGATTGGTTTGTATGCAGAGCTGCACCAGATTTTGCATGCTCCAGTTTTAGTAAATAACCCCCAGTGTTTCTTCATCTACAGATCAAAGGGATGAATTTTTTTTCTGCAGATGAAGTCAGTTTAAAGCAGCCTGTCAAGAATTTTTATAAATTTTCCTTGCACACGGCTGGGTATTCTTTACAAAGAAAAAGTTTCACCACATGCACTAAAAACTCTGGAAAATGAGCGCAACTGCAGTCTATTTGCCCAAGACCCCTTTCACACTGGAGGTGTTTTTCAGGCGCTTTTGGGCTACAAATAGCACCTGTAAAACACCTCCCCTGCAGCCCCAGGGCTTTTACACTGAAGCAGTACGCTTGTAGGACATTAGAAAAAAGTCCTGCAAGCAGCATCTTTGGGGCGGTGGAGGAGCACAGTATCCTCCACGGCCCCTGCCCATTGAAATTAATGGGCAGCACTACCGAAGTGCCTGAAAAGCGCTTTGGCGCTTTTCGGGCGCATTTAACCCTTTTTTTAGCCGCTAGCATCGGTTAAAAGCTCCCAAACTAGCGGTGCTTTGCCGCAAACGCCAGGTGCAGCTCAGTGTGAAAGGGCTCTTAAGTAAATCAACACCATTATTGCCAAAGGTGTTGTGTACTTAAAGGAGCCCGCTCTGTTGACGTCACGGATTTCAGTCCAGGCACCGCGTCATCACAACAATAAAGTCTGGATCCGCTTGGTGCCTGGACTGTCACCCATCTCAGCCTTTCAGCGAGCTGCTGCGAGCCTGAGACGGCCGCTCCCCGCCCCTCCCCAGCCCAGCGCTCCAGTGAGCGAGGAGGGAGCAGAGTGGAGAGCTGTGTTTGACAGTCTACAACTCTCTGTTCAGGGATCTCTGAAAACCGAGCGATCAGCAGTGTACAATCGCTCAGCTCTCAGATGAAGCATCGGACCGATGCTGCATCCACCGAGGCAAGTACAATTTGCAAAAAAAAAAAAAAATTATCCTTTACTTCTCTTTTAAGAGCTACTGGATTACGTAAAACCACATTCACCTACTTTAAATAGGAATGCGTTCTACAATATCTTGCTATTAAACTAGGACTAGAGTTCTTAAAGTATTTGTTCGACGCTATATATATTTTATAAGCATCACGTGTAATTACAGAAGCTTTATTTGTGCCAGCAGTATGCAGAGTTTTACTGAGCATTGTGCAACTGAAAGAAAAAGAAAAAAAAAAAAATATGGCTAATTACAGAGGATGTATAATTAATCAAGCTCAAGCATGGAAACACAGGACTTGTTTCATACAAGGTTGTCACTTGACACATCCATACCAAGTTATAGATTTTCCCTTTTCCTATAAGGCTTAATTGCTACTATTGCAGCTTACTAGTCCGTTGATAAGACTGCATAGGTCCTAGTAGGGTAAATATCACCCCCCCCCACACACACACACACACACACACACACACACACGTGACACTGTACTACTGATATAAGCAATCATCTTATAGTGATTGGCCACAACGATCATAGTACAGATGCGCCGTGATAGGTCAGTGATCACATGGTACAGACAGTGAATGGGTATAAATAGAAGTACAACATGTGATCGCTGAAATTGTTCATTGGTGATTAGGCCGGCCTGGTAAAACGATCTGTCATTTGCTGTGTCTGGTGGACATAGCGTGGCCGCTAGAGGACGTGACTGGGAAGACATATGGACGTCCAACTGGGATGGGAAAGCTCACACTTAGTTGTCATTTTGCTTTATGCCAACCAGGAAGCAGTTAAATAACCCTGTCCCTCTTATCTTTAACACAGGGAGTGTTGTTCTGTAGTCCTGGGAGACCACAGAGAATGGTATGCCTAACAGCCAGCACAAGGAGAGAGCAAAAGGAAGTAAGCGCAAAAGTTGTCCAGCAGTATCAACAGGTATTTAACCACTTGCTGACCAGCCACCATCATACTGTGGCAGACTGGCTCGGCTCTCCTGGGCAAATTGCCGTAGGTGTACGTCGGCCACTTTAAGAGCGATAGGGGGCACGCTGGCGACCTCTCTCCTCCAGTCAGTCCCACCCCCCCCAGTTAAAAACACCTCCCTAGGCAACACTTGATCCCTTCCCTGCTAGTGACATTTATACAGTGATCAGTGGCTATTTTTAGCTCTGATCGCTGTATAAAATGTCACTGGTCCCCCACAAAAAGTGTCAAGTGTCCGATCTGCCGCAGTCCCAAAGAAAAAAAAAAAAGCCATAGATTTATCCATCTCATATTTGAGAGACACTAACTTTTGCGCAAACCAATCAATATAGGTCTATTGCAATTTTTTACCAAAAATACGTAGGAGAATGCATATTGGCCTAAACCAATGAAGACATTTTTTAATTTTTGGGGTGATATAGCAAAAAAAAATTTTTTTGTCATACTTACCTATAAAATCCTTTTCTTTGAGTACATCATGGGACAGAGTTAGGCTAATATTCATTACCTACTGGGTTATACTTCATCTCCAGGTGAATGGACAATGGTAGACCGAAGGTCTTTAGACAGAAAGGGATCCCCTATATAAAACACTCTCCCATACAGGAAGTACTTCAGTTTTGTAGAAAGCACTGAATCCTCAAAAGAATAGGATTTTACAGGTATGACGAAAAAATCCTATTTTCTTTTTCATACATCGTAAGACACAGAGTTAGGCTAATATTAATTACCTACTGGGACGTCCCAGAGCAATAGCCTTAAAAAGGGGAGGGAGACACCCTGCCAAACAATAGCCATCAGACCTTATACGGCAGCCCACAGTACACTGTGGCCGAAAGCTGAATCCTCAGCTGCTCGAACATCCACTTGATAACATTTTGTGAACGTATGCACTGAAGACCAGGTAGCAGCCTTTCAAATCTCAGCCTCAGATACATGGTGGTGAAAAACCCAGGAGTAGGGATGAGCTTCGAGTTCGAGTCGAACTCATGTTCGACTCGAACATCGGCTGTTCGCAAGTTCACTGAACAATTTGGGGTGTTCGCGGCAAATTTTTGACAGTTTTAGTGAAATGGTAAGGGTATTTTTGTACCCCCTTACCATTTCACACAGGGGGGGAAGGCCGGGATCTGGGGCTTCCAGATTCTGATAAGCCCCCCGCCCGCAGACCCCCACAACCACTGGCCACCGACATGGGGACAAGGTGTTTTGGGGGGCTACCCCAAAGCACCCTCCCAATGTTGAGGGCATGTGGCCTGGTATGGTTCAGGAGGGGGGGGGTGCTCTCGTCCCCTCTTTTCCTGCGCCCCCCCCCCCCCCCTCGTTTGCGTGCTCGGATAAGGGTCTGGTATGGATTTTTGGGGGGACCCCACGCTGTTTTTTTTTTTTTTTTAATTTTGGCGTGGGGTTCCCCTTAAAATCCATACCAGACCTGAAGGGCCTGGTATGGAATTTAGGGGGACCCCCCACGTCTTTTAATTTTGGTTCGGGGTTCCCCTGTGGGGAATTCCCATGCCGTTTTTATCAATGAACTTTTATGCGAATTGTCGGACCGGCAATTCATTAATAGCCGCGAGTAGTTTAAATGACTTTTTCCTTTGAAATGTCATTTTGCTGTCAGACTGTTCTAAACATGGGAAACATGCGCCCCTTTACAGGCATACTATAGACACCCCCCAGGTACAAAATTTAAAGGGATATTACACTTTTATTGTTTCACTATTATTAAAATCACTGCTCCCGAAAAAACTGCCGTTTTTAAACTTTTTTTTGCATTGATCCATGTCCCCTGGGGCAGGACCCAGGTCCCCAAACACTTTTTATGACAATAACTTGCATATAAGCCTTTAAAATTAGCACTTTTGATTATTCATGTTCGTGTCCCATAGACTTTATCGGTGTTCAAACAAATTTTTTGCCTGTTCGCAAGTTCTGGTGCGAACCGAACAGGGGGGTGTTCGGCTCATCCCTACCCAGGAGGTTCCTACACCCCTGGTAGAATGAGCTCTCACCCTAAAGGGAGGAGCTTTACGTTTCAGACCATAGGCCTGAATGACCAATTGGCAGACCCAATTGGCAATGAAAGATGCCTGCCCCTTCTTGGGTCCTTTTGGTAAAAACAAAAAAAGGAGTCTGATCCTCTGATCTCCGCAGATCTAGACAAATAAACCTTGACTGCCCGAACAAAGTACAAGGAATGCAGTTGTCTCTTCCGCCGAAGAAGGTTGAGAGAAAAAAGGAGGCAAAATAATGTCCTAATTTAAATAAAAAGGCCAACACCACTTTTGGCAAAAAGGACCTTATGGTAGATCTTCCTAGTCACAGCTTTTCTAGCATTCACTAGGGTAGACACCACTGGTCCCAAGATGCCGCGGTCCTTTAACACCCTGGCTTCAATAGCCATGCCATAAAATTTAGAGACTGTAAATTGGGGCGGAATATAGGACCTTGAGACAGTAGATCAGGGCGATGTGAAAACGTCCATGGCCCGTCTATTGTCAGTCTCACAATCACCAGGAACTAGGGCCTTCTGGGCCAGGCTGGTGCCACCAGAATGACTGGGAGGCCCTCTCTCCGAATCCTACGCAACAAATGTGGAAGGAGAGGGATCGGAGGGAAAAGCATAAAACCAGGGAGTACTGGATCCATGGAACTACCAGAGCATCTGCTCCGATCACCAGAGGATCTTTTGTTCGGGGGACACAAACTGCTGTAGCTTGTTGAACCTGGATGCCAGGACGACCTCTGGCCATCCCCAACGCTGGCAAATTTAATGGAACACCCCTGGGTGTATGGACCATTCCCCTGAGAAGATCTGATGGCGGCTGAGATAATCTGCCTTCCGGTTCTCTACTCCCGGGATAGAGACTGCCGATAGAAAGTCGGTATATGCCCCTCTGCCCAGGTTGGTATGTGGTTCACCTCTTTCAGAGCTGAACGACTCCTGGTACCGCCTTGGTGGTTTATATAGGCCCAGTCTGCAGTGGCATTGTCAGACTGAACCCCGATAGAACAGTCCTGAAGCTCCACCGCTTATGCCCGTAGGGCCATACTTACTGCCTGTAATTCCAGGACGTTGGTCAGGGACAGAACAGATCCTGCCCATCATTTCCCCCTGAGCCCCTCAAGGGTCACTCCCCAGCCTGAGAGACCGGCATCTCTAGTCAGTACTCTCCAAGTTACCAGGAGGAAGGATTTTCCCTTTTGCAGGTTCTGATCCTGCAACCACCAGTTTAGGCTTAAGCGTGCCCGAGCAAATAACATTGGATAACTCAGGGCTTCTCGTCTGTTCCAAGCCAACAAGATGCCTTTTTGTAAAGGCATGGAATGGAACTGGGCACTGCGTCGAAGGAGGTCACCATCCCCCCTAAAAGAGTCATACAGAGCCAAATTGAGGGTTGTCTGGTGCCCCTTATCTGAAGCACCTGATCCTTCAGGGCACAGATCCTTGCTTGGACCATATCTAGAATCAGACCTAAATACTTTAGACTGAGCTGACTTTTTGGCATTTATGATCCAGCCTAAGCTTTCCAAATAATGCACTGTGCAGGTTATGCTCTGTTCTAGAGCCTGTAGTGAGTGATCTGAGCAGGAGGTCATCCAAATATCCGAGCACCAAAATCCCTTGGGCCCTTAAGAGACCCAGTACTGGTGCTAGGACCTTTGTGACTACCCGGGGAGCTGTGGTAAGCCTGAAGGGTAGAGCCACAAACTGAAAATGTTCCTCTACTGCAAATCGCAGGAACCACTGATGAGGCTGAAAGATGGGTATGTGTAAATACGCATCTTTTATATCGGTGGAGGCTAGAAAGTCTCCCATCTGGAGTGAGGCTACTACTGAATGGACAGACTCAATCTGAAAAGGACTGGATCAGTAGATACTGGTTCAGGGATCTTGGATCCAAAATGGGCCTTGTGTCCCTGTTTGGTTTTTGAACCGTAAAACAGGTTTGAGTAAAACCCCACACCCTTTCAGATACAGGAACCTTTACACTCACTCACTCCTTGATGCACTACATGATGTAGTGCCTGAAGCAATAGGTCTCTTTTTGGAGGATCCAAGGGAACGCTGGATCTTAGAAACCCCCGCAACTCCAGCTTGTAACCGCTGGATATAGTTGGTGACCCACTCCTCCTGAACTATGGTTCTCCAAATATCTGCAAAGTGCAGCAGCCATACCCCCCACCCAATAGAGTGCGGGCGTCCCGGGAGGGGTTATATAGGGGATAACTTCCTGTCTAAGGACCTTTGGTCTACCAGTGTCCATTCACCTGGAGATGAAGTATAACCCAGTAGGTAATGAATTTTAGCCTAACTCTGTGTCCCATGATTTATGAAAAAGAAAATGGTGTTTTTTTTTTTTTAAATTGTCGGTCTTTTTTGTTTATAGCGCAAAAAATAAAAATAAAAAAAACGCAGGAGGTAATCAAAACAACACCAAAACAAAGCTCTATTTGTGGGGGGGCAACGTTTTGTTTGGGTACAGCGTCGCACAACTGCGCAATTGTCAGTTAAAGCAACGCAGTGCCGCATCGCAAAAAAAACGGAGTTACACTTACCGGTAACATCCTTTTTCAGGAGTCTCAGGACAGCCACCATAGAGAGACCTTGGCTCCTCCCTTCTCAGGAAACACTGCCTTATACTGCAAGATTTAAACCTCACCTTCCCGCCGGCCCCTCAGTTCAAGAGTACCTCCGGCCAGCTGGGGAGACACAAGAACACATCATACTAACCTTTATCTTACCTGATGGTCTCATGCGTTGAGCTCTTCAGAAATAACCAACAACTTGGGTGGGTACCGGTGCTGTCCTGAAAGACTCCTGGAAAAGAATGTTACCGGAAAGTAACTCAGCGTTTTCCTGTTAGTCTTTCAGGACAGCCACCATAGAGAGGATAAGCGAGCACCTTAGAGTGGGACTACTGCCTGCAGCACTTTACGCCCAAAGGCCTGGTATTTGCCTGACAGCAGGTCCAACCTGTAGTGCTTCAGAATGTGGCAAAACTGGACCACATTACAGCCCTACAAATCTGCTCTGGAGAAGCACCAGCCCATTCTGCCTGAGAAGTTGCCATTGACCTGGTGGAATGTGACTCCAACTCCCCAACCACATAAGCCTGAATAAAGGCTAACCTCAACCATCTGGCTATTTTACGTTTAGAGGCTCTGGACCCTTTCCTAGCCCCTGAAAATAACAAAAAAAGGAATCAGATTTTCTAAATTGTTTTGTACTATCCAAGTACTGAAGGACGCACCTTCTAACGTCCAATTTTTGAAAAATAGGTTCCTGTTCCCTCAGAGGACTCGAACAGAAGGTAGGCAAAATAATTTCTTTACCTCTTTGAAGCTTAAAGGCCACCTTTGGCAAAAATGCCGGATCATTTTAAAGGAAAAAGAAAAAAAGTATCCTAATAGAGAGGGATTCGAGTTCACTAACCTTCCTTGCCATGGTGGTCGCCACAAAAAACATAGCCTTGAGGGTGACCAATTTTATTGCACAGGAACCCAGCGGCTCCAATGGTTCCCCCGTGACAGCCTGTAATACTAGGGAAAGATCCCACACAGGAAAGGGGAGGATTCTGACTGGCCTTTGTCTGCCTAGGGCTTTTAAAAAAAAAAAAAAAAAAAAAAAAAAAAAACTGGCTATCCATGGATCTGTTGCTAGCGACTTTTCCAGGAAAACATTCAAGGCAGATACCTGTCCTTTCAAAGTGCTGAGGGACAAACCTTTCAGTATACCCAAAGCTGACATAGCTTTTCTTAGGCCCCTTTCACACTGGGGCGGTAGGGGCGTCAGCGGTAAAACAGCTGTATTTTAGCGCCGCTTTACCGTCGTTTTAGCGGCGGTATTCGGCCGCTAGCGGTGCGGTTTTAACCCCCGCTGGCGGCCGAAAAAGGGTTAAAACCGCTCGCATAGCACCGCTACAGCGGCGGTATAGCCGCGCTGCCCCATTGATTTCAATGGGCAGGAGCGGTGAATACACCACTCCTTCACCGCTCCAAAGATGCTGTTTGCAGGAGTTTTTTTTCTCTCCTGCCAGCACACCGCTTCAGTGTGAAGAAACAGCAGCGGCAGTTTTAGGTCGGTTTGCAGGCGCTATTTTTAGCGCAATAACACCTGCAAACCGCCCCAGTTTGAAAGGGGCCTTACGGAGACCTGACAGCTGCCCTGGAGCAACAACATTGCCTTGTCCACTTTCTGGATCCTCTCTAAGGGAAGGAAGACCATTTGCTTTGTTGAATCTAACACGTAGCTCAGAAGGTGACCTTTTGGGACGGAATCAAGCTGGATTTTTCCAGATTCAAGAGCCACCCCAAGTTTTCTAGGTTTCTCTTGCTACCTGTAGCTCCTGGGACAACTGCTCCGGGAAAGAGGCAAACAGGAGTAGATCGCCCAAGTATGCGACTATCGAGATGCCTCTGAGCCATAGAAATGCCAGGACCCCCACCATGACTTTGGTGAAGATGCGGGGGGGAAAGAGGAGAGGACAGACCCAAAGGGAAGTGCCCTGAACTGTAGTTGGAACGTCCCTTCCCTGGTTTTTACCGCCAACCTGAGGAACCTCTCATAGCTCTCTGTGACGGGGGATGTGCAGATAGGCGTCCTTTAAAATCTATAGGTGCCATGAAGCAGTTTGGGGGAAAAAGTGCCTTCCCCGAGTAGACAGAGTCCTTCCGGAACCTCCTGTAGGTAACAGACATTCAGAGGCTTCAGGTTCAGGATAAGCCTGAACTTTCCCAAAGGTTTGGGGAACACAAAGATGTGGGAATAGAAGCCTCTGCCGGTCTCTTCTGCTGGGACTCATACCACCACCTCCTGTAGGAAGGATAGAAGAGCTGACAATTTTTCTGCGCATTTTGGCAGCTTGGTGACAACAAGTCTGTGCGGAGGAGGTTTTGAAAACTCCAGTTGGTATCCTCGTCTTATGATCCCCAACACAAACTGGTTGGAGGTGATCATCTCCCACTGTGGGAGGAAATCCCCCAATCTTCCTCCCACTGTGGTTAACCCATCATTGGGTCTTCTTGGGCTGTTCAGGAGGAAAAAAAAAAAAAAAAAAAAAAAAGCCCCCCACGCCCCTTTCCCTTCTGCCCCTAAGCCTTCTTCTGCCGTTTAGCTTTTGGGGCTTCAAACTTTCTCTGAGGGCGAGACTTTAGTCTGCTCTCCAAATTTCCTGTTAATGTCGACCGTCCAATCCAAAACGGTCTCCAAACCTGGCCCAAAACAAAGGTCCCCTGTGAGTGGAAACCCAGAGTTTGACCTTAGACGCGCTGTCTCCCTGCCACATCTTAAGCCATAATGCCCTTCTTGCCAAGTTGGTCAGGGCTGAGGACCTTTCGGAAATGCGCACCGACTAGGCCGAAGCTTCCGCAATATACGCCATCCTCTTAAGTAGCATGGGGAAGGAAGTCAAGATAGTTTCTTTTGGCGTCCCCGCTGCAATGTGCGCCTTAATCTGAGTAAGCCAATATTCCATGTTGCGGGCCACCACTAACCGCCATGGCGGGTTTAAGGTTTCGCTGAGATGAGTCCCAGGACTTAAAGAGTGAGTCCATCCTTCTGTCCATGGGGTCTGAGAGTGCCCCCATGTCCTCAAAGGCCAGGTCCGTATGCCTGGAAACCTGTGAAAAAGCTGCGTCTAGCCTAGGAGATTTATTCCAGACTAGAGCCTCTTCCGCAAAGGGAAAGCTTAATTTCAAAGCTCTTGAAAAGAAAGTTTTCCTTTCAGGATCTTGCCATTCCCTCTTGATGGCTTCGACCAAGACATTTTGGACCGCGAACACTTTTTCTGTTGTCCCAAGACCTTTGTACATCTGATCATGGAGCGATAAAACCTTTTCCTCTTGTATTCCCAAAGTGGTATGGATAGCTCCTAAGAGATCCTCCACTTCATCGAGAGAAAGCTTATAAATGAGGTTCTTGTGGCTTCCCCATCCACTCTCTCCATCCGACTCCCCCTGGGAGCCTGAAGTGGCGCTGTCTGGCTCCTCCTCAATTTCCTCTGGAGCCCCCTGGTCTCTCTCCACTAATGGAGGGAGTATCCTCTGGAATAGGTGTAACACTCTGCTGTGCTGGTGGAGGATTGCTCTGGGGCTTCAGCAACTGGAAGCTAGAAAAAAGCGACTTGAAAGACAAAAGGTGCTAGAAAGCCCCTTGACGGACGCCGCCAGGTCCGTACCCTGTTCTGCCGCCTGCTCCATCACCAACCCCTCAATGCACTCTTTACAGAGCGCCTTGGTCCAGGACTCTACAAGAGGGACATCTCTTCTTAGAACTGTGGGGACGACTTGTTTTTGTCTGCGGCTTTCTGCAACAGAAAGAGCAGCCATAAATGCCTAATACCACCAGCGCAACCACAGAGGACCCCGGGAGTGCTCCCCCAGGACCAATCACCACCAGGGTCCCAGACGCACTTCCCAGCCCCCCCCCCCCCGACCACCAAGGAGGGGAAACACCCATGGAGCAACCAGGAATAGGCAAGATCACACCACCCCAGGGTTCCTCTTACCTTGGAATGGCTGATGCCATTATCTCCTGGAGCAGCTTGTGAAGCCTCCGCCATCTCCCAGTGAGGATAGGTGGTCGATTGTGTCCCCGACAGCTTTCTGTACAGTAAGGAATAGGGCCGCACCAGCCGAACACTCAGCCAGCTTTTGTATCCCGCGTCCGGAACAGACGTTGCCTGTCATCCGGCCCGGTCTCAGAGCTCCACTCTCTGGCTGCATAATGCAGGGGGGATCCGTCGCACTTCTTGCAGTGCCCCCCAGGCGGAAAAACAGCGGACCTCCCCAAGAAAAGCTGGAGTGCACAAATATGCAGCCCTACAGGCTCCCTAGCCTACCTGGCTGCGAGACAGACACAGACTCCCCCTTCTCAGGAAACTTTCAGCCTCCCTGGCTGTCCAGGTGCGGGGCTCCTTAGCGGTGTCACCCCGCCAGAGGAAACACCAGAACTGAGGGGCCGACGGGATGGTGAGGCTTAAATCTTGCAGTATAAAGGCTGTGTTTCCTGAGAAGGGAGGAGCCAAAGTCTTTCTATGGTGGCTGTCCTGAAAGACAAACAGGGGGGAAAAAATGGCCTAGTCACTAAGGGGGCAAATTCTTTCGGCCCTTAAGTGGTTAAGTTATTGTAACGAGCCCCTGCTCGCTCGATTCCACTCTCCCGACACTCCTCTGCGGCTATAGAATCAGATGCAGATTGCAACGTCTGATGGTTCGGTCATCCGATGCTCCAGGATTCGAACTACAGCTATGTGCCGTTCTAATCCAGTTATATGTGATAGCTCAGAACAAACACCAGGCAGGCTGTATGTAAGTTCAACCAGGAATCTTTTATTGAAAGGAATACAGGCTCTTTTATACAGTAAAAGAGGAGGTGCATACTCCTGCTCATATTACTCTGAACATACACCTGTGACCAGAAACCTAATTAACATGGGCTAATTAACCAATCCCTTTAGACAGCCTAGATGACTCAGTCATGACCTTTATGCCAGACTGGCCGTCTTGTAGCACAGAAAACCCAATCAACATTATCACAAATCAACACCGAACTCTTCTTCACACAATAGCAGAGTTAATTAACACAAACAATGGGGATCTAATGACTCTCAGATCCCATACTAGACTTATTTACAATACACATTCTAGCAGGCACCAGACAGGTGGAGTTGATGACACCAGCATCTCCTCACAGGATGTGTCCCAACAGTATGAATCAGTCTGAACAGCAGGGGGGCTGCTAGAGGAATCCCCCCTCCCTCTACAGGGACACACATCTCAAATGACCACAGCAAAGAGTCCACAACAGAATGAGAAAACATACAATATATACACGATTGAGTGATCAGTACAGATCAGACTGGGTTTCTAATTCACCTTGCAGAGTATTGTTCCCTTAAAATCCTGGGCCCATAATCTGTTGGCAAGAGGCTCACATTCAATCCCCTCCAATAGCCTCTGTCCCGGGTGAGTCTGTCACAGTTATCAAAAACACATTCAATGCTATGTTTAACAGACCCAAAAGGGACCAAATAAATTTAGTGCTAAAGTTACTGCAGGTCTGAAGAAACACTGTAAAAGCAAGACGGCCTTTAAAAATATACATTTTAAAAAGTTATTTTGTATCAATTTACAAAATGCAAAGCGAGAAGAAAAATCAAAATCAATATTTGGCATGACTACCCTTTGGGTTCAAACCAGCATCAGTTCTTTCCCTTGCACAAAGCCAGGATTTTGTAGGATTAGGATTTTGTCTCCAAAATGCAGCCCTTGCATTTATCTGGCCCTTGGGGCACAATTCCTCCCACTAAGGTTAGGTTCACACTAGTGCGGGCCGTGCGGCCCACAATTGCATGGGCATGGACGGCAGCCCATTCATTTGAATGGGCTGCTTTGCCATGTGAACAGCACAAAAAAAGGCGCATGCACCGTTTTAAAAAACGTGGCTGCAGTGAAACCATATGGTCTTTGACTATGTGGTTTCCCTGTGGATGTCGCAATCGTGCTGTGGGCTGAGATGTGTGGGGGTGTCATTCAGAAACGGCAACCCAGTGTACCTCACAAAAGCAGTGCAATTCGGCTGTGGGTATCAATGCGATTTCCGCAACGCACAGTGTGGGCCAATGTGAACCTAGCTTAACACCCAATGATGGAACATTATTCTTCCCACTGATAGGACACAATTCCCTCCACTGACACCAACAGCAGGGAACTATTTCTTCCACCGACACAAATGGGGCACAGTTAATTTTTTTTTTTTTTACTCCCACTAACCCAGAGGCACTGTTTACTGAAACAGACACTGGGGTATTTTCTAGTCCCACTGTCAGTAGTCTGACCCCCTATAGTCAGAACGACAGTAGACTGGCCCTTCGTTTAGAAAGTTTAGACCCCTGGATTAGCGTCAGGTGTACGATTAACCAGTTCTACCAAGCAGGCGTCAATAATCAATTTCAAATATAGGTTGAAACCATCATTAACAAACAGCTGTGTAGGAGGCTTAAAAGTGGGGGAGGAACAGCCAAACTACTACTAAGATGAGGTTTTTGAAGACAGTTTTGTGTCACGGGTCATACACCAAGGCAAGACTGAGCACAGCAACGAGACACAAGGTAGTTATACAGCATAAGCAAGGTCTCTCCAAGGCAAAGAATTCAAAGCAAACCAGGGTTTCAACATGTACGCTTTTGAAGAAACACAAAGAAATGGCCAACATGGAGGACATAGATGCAGTGGTCAGCCAAAGAAACCGAATGCAAAAAGACGAGACACTCTTACTCCCCCTTGATATCAGAAGATGTCCAGCAGTGCCATCATTACAGAACTGGCGGAAACCAGTGGGACCTAGGTACAACCCATCTACTGTCCAGGTAAATCTGGCCAGAAGGAGGTCATCATAGAAGAATTGCAACCAAAAAGCCATACTTCCAAATGTGGAAACAAGGCTAAGCGACTCAACTATGCATGAAAAAAAAAATAAAAAAAATTACAGCAGGTGTTCTAGGCTGAGGAGTCAGAAATAATTATATATAGCTGTAGCAAGAGGCAGTTTGTTTGCCAAAGGGTTGGACAGCGGTACAATAAGGAGTGTATGCAGGCAACAGTGAAGCATGGTGGAGGTTTTTTGCAAGTTTGGAGCTGCATTTCTCCAAATGGAGATTTGGTCAGAATCAATGGTGTCTTCAATGCTAGGAAATACAGGCAGATACTTATCCAATCATGCCAAAGCATCAGGGAGGCATGCGATTGGCCCCAAATGTATTCTGCAGCAGGACAATGACCCCAAACATACAGCCAATGTCATTAACCACTTGCCGACCGCCTCACGACAATGTACGTCGGCAGAATGACACGGGCAGCCAGAATCACGTACCTCGGTGCCCGAGACGGTCGGCTTCTGACTGGGAGCGTTCAGAGATGAGGGGGAGGCCATCCATTCGTGGCCCCCCCCCCCCTCGCAATTGCTCCCAGCCAATCAGATCATTCCCCTGCCTCTGTATAGTACACAGAGGCAGAGAAAATGATGTCATCTCTCCTCGGCTCGGTATTTTCCGTTCCGGCACCGAGGAGAGAAGACTGCAATGTGAGTGCACCAACACAACACATCGCAGTAGAACATGCCAGGCACACAATACACCCCCCTTTACCCCCTGATCACCCCTCCACCCCCCCCCCCCCCCCCGTCACATTAACACCAAGCAGTTTTTTTTTTCTGATTACTGCATTGGTGTCAGTTTGTGACAGTTAGTGTGGTAGGGCAGTTATTGTTAGCCCCCTTTAGGTCTAGGGGACTCCCCTAACCCCCCCTAATAAAGTTTTAACCCCTTGATCACCCCCCGTCGCCAGTGTCGCTAAGCGATCATTTTTCTGATCGCTGTATTAGTGTCACTGGTGGCGCTAGTTAGGGAGGTAAATACTTAGGTTCGCCATCAGCGTTTTATAGCGACAGGGACCCCCATATACTACCTAATAAAGGTTTTAACACCTTGATTGCCCCCTAGTTAACCCTTTCACCACTGATCACCGTATAACCGTTAGGGATGACGCTGGTTAGTTCATTTTTTATAGTGTCAGGGCACCCGACGTTTATTACCCAATAAAGGTTTAGTCCCCTGATCGCCCGGCGGTGATATGAGTCGCCCCAGGCAGCGTCAGGTTAGCGCCAGTACCGCTAACACCCACGCACGCAGCATACGCCTCCCTTAGTGGTATAGTATCTGAATGGATCAATAACTGATCCGATCAGATCTATACTAGCGTCCCCAGCAGTTTAGGGTTCCCAAAAACGCAGTGTTAGCAGGATCAGCCCAGATACCTGCTAGCACCTGCGTTTTGCCCCTCCGCCCGGCCCAGCCAAGTGCAGTATCAATCGATCACTGACACTTACAAAACACTAAACGCATAACTGCAGCGTTCGCAGAGTCAGGCCTGATCCCTGCGATCGCTAACAGTTTTTTTGGTAGCGTTTTGGTGAACTGGCAAGCACCAGCGGCCTAGTACACCCCGGTCGTAGTCAAACCAGCACTGCAGTAACACTTGGTGACGTGGCGAGTCCCATAAGTGCAGTTCAAGCTGGTGAGGTGGCAAGCACAAGTAGTGTCCCGCTGCCACCAAGAAGACGACAAAACACAGGCCCGTCGTGCCCATAGTGCCCTTCCTGCTGCATTCGCCAATCCTAGTTGGGAACCCACCGCTTCTGCAGCACCCGTACTTCCCCCATTCACATCCCCAACCAAACGCAGTCGGCTGCATGACAGGCATTTTCTTTATGTCATCCCGAGTACCCCTACCCAACGAACCCCCCCAAAAAAGATGTTGTGTCTGCAGCAAGCGCGGATATAGGCATGACACCCACTATTATTGTCCCTCCTGTCCTGACAATCCTGGTCTTTGCATTGGTGAATGTTTTGAAAGCTACCATACACTAGTTGAGTATTAGCGTAGGGTACAGCATTGCACAGACTAGGCAAACTTTCACAGGGTCTCCCAAGATGCCATCGCATTTTGAGAGACCCGAACCTGGAACCGGTTACAGTTATAAAAGTTAGTTACAAGAAAAAGTGTATATGTATATTATATATATATATATATATGTATATTATATATATATATATATATATATATATATATATATATATATATATATACATACATACATACATACATACATATACACATACACACACATCTCTATTGTTCTGCTCTTTTTTTACTGTATTCTATTCTGCAATGTTTTATTGTTATGTTTTATCATGTTTGCTTTTCAGGTATGCAATTTTTTTATACTTTACCGTTTACTGTGTTTTATTGCTAACCATTTATTTGTCTTCAGGTACGCCATTCACGACTTTGAGTGGTTATACCAGAAAGATGCCTGCAGGTTTAGGCATCATCTTGGTATCATTCTTTTCAGCCAGCGGTCGGCTTTCATGTAAAAGCAATCCTAGTGGCCAATTAGCCTCTAGACTGCTTTTACAAGCAGTGGGAGGGAATGCCCCCACCGTCTTCCGTGTTTTTCTCTGGCTCTCCTGTCTCAACAGGGAACCTGAGAATGCAGCCGGTGATTCAGCCAGCTGACCATAGAGCTGATCAGAGACCAGAGTGGCTCCAAACATCTCTATGGCCTAAGAAACCAGAAGCTACGAGCTTTTCGTGACTTCGATTTCACCGGATGTAAACAGCGCCATTGGGAAAGCATTTTATCACACCGATCTTGGTGTTGTCAGATGCTTTGAGGGCAGAGGAGAGATCTAGGGTCTAATAGACCCCAATTTTATCAAAAAAAAGAGTACCTGTCACTACCTATTGCTATCATAGGGGATATTTACATTCCCTGAGATAACAAAAATGATAAAAAAAAAAATGAAAGGAACAGTTTAGAAATAAGATAAAAAAGCAAAAAAATAATAAAGGGAAAAAAAAAAAAAAAAAAAAAGCACCCCTGTCCCCACCCCCTGCTCTCGCGCTAAGGCGAACGCAAGCGTCGGTCTGGCGTCAAACGTAAACAGCAATTGCACCATGCATGTGAGGTATCACCGCGAAGGTCAGATCGAGGGCAGTCATTTTAGCAGTAGACCTCCTCTGTAAATCTAAAGTGGTAACCTGTAAAGGCTTTTAAAAATGTATTTTGTTGCCACTGCACGTTTGTGCGCAATTTTAAAGCATGTCATGTTTGGTATCCATGTACTCGGCCTAAGATCATCTTTTTTATTTCATCAAACATTTGGGCAATATAGTGTGTTTTAGTGTATTAAATTTTTTTTTAAAAAGTGTGTTTTTTTTTTCCCCAAAAAATGCGTTTGAAAAAAAAAAAAAAAATCACTGCGCAAATACTGTGTAAAAAAAAAATTAAACACCCACCATTTTAATCTGTAGGGCATTTGCTTTAAAAAAAAAAAAAAATATATAATGTTTGGGGGTTCAAAGTAATTTTCTTGCAAAAAACAAAATAAAAATGTTTTCATGTAAACAAAAAGTATCAGAAAGGGCTTTGTCTTCACGTGGTTAGAAGAGTGGGTGATGTGTGACATAAGCTTCTAAATGTTGTGCATAAAATGCCAGGACAGTTCAAAACCGCCCCAAATTACCCCATTTTGGAAAGTAGACACCCCAAGCTATTTGCTGAGAGGCATGTCGAGTCCATGGAATATTTTATATTGTGACACAAGTTGCGGGAAAGAGACAAATTTTTTTTTTTTTTCACAAAGTTGTCACTAAATGATATATTGCTCAAACATGCCATGGGAATATGTGAAATTACACCCCAAAATACATTCTGTTGCTTCTCCTGAGCTGCAAAATACTCACCATGCCTCTCAGCAAATAGCTTGGGGTGTCTACTTTCCAAAATGGGGTCATTTGGGGGTGGGTGCCACCTGGGCATTCCATGGCCTCCGAAACTGATAGGCAGTGAAGAGTGAAATCAAAAATTTACACCCTTAGAAAACCTGAAGGCGGTGATTGGTTTTCGGGGCCCCGTACGCGGCTAGGCTCCCAAAAAGTCCCACACATGTGGTATCCCTGTACTCAGGAGAAGCAACAGAATGTATTTTGGGGTGCAATTCCACATATGCCCATGGCCTGTGTGAGCAATATATCATTTAGTGACAACTTTTTGTAATTTTTTTTTGTCATTATTCAATCACTTGGGACAAAAAAATTAATATTCAATGGCTCAACATGCCTCAGCAATTTCCTTGGGGTGTCTACTTTCCAAAATGGGGTCATTTGGGGGGGGGGGTTTGTACTGCCCTGCCATTTTAGCACCTCAAGAAATGACATAGGCAGTCAAACTAAAAGCTGTGTAAATTCCAGAAAATGTACCCTAGCTTGTAGACTCTAACTTTTGCGCAAACCAATGAATATACGCTTATTGACTTTTTTTTACCAAAGACATGTGGCCGAATACATTTTGGCCTAAATGTATGACTAAAATTCAGTTTATTGGATTTTTTTTTTTTTTTATAACAAAAAGTAGAAAAATTGACAGTTACTTACCGATAACTGTTTTTCTAGGATATCTTCCAGGACGGCATAACCTGAGAGATGACTGGTCCACCTGACAGGAAACACAATCGACATACAAGGTTAAAAGGCCCCTCCCTTCCCCCTGCACCTCAGTTCTCCCAAAGTAATAGGTTATCCGGGTGACAGAGAGAAACTCTTCCCGTAGTACTTATATTAAAACATGGGTGGGAAGTAGGCCTGCCGTCCTGGAAGATATCCTAGAAAAACAGTTATCGGTAAGTAACTGTCAATTTTCTCTAGTCATCTTCCAGGACGGCATAACCTGAGAGGATGGACAAGGAGTTCAAGGCCTACCTCAGGGCTGGACCACCGCTTGTAGCACCTTCCCTTCAAATGTCAGATCCTGGGGCGACAGCAGTTCCACTCTATAGTGTTTCAAAAAGGTATCCTGCTTCGCCCAAGTGGCTGTGCGACAGACCTGTTCTATCAAGGCCCCAGCTCTCTCTGCCCAAGAGGCCGCCAAGGATCTTGTTGAGTGGGCCTTAAGGTTCCCTGGTACTGGTGAACCGGTCTGCTCATAGGCCAATGTTATTGTCTGCCTAATCCACCTAGCCACAGTAGATTTAGACGCCTGCCCTCCCTTTCTAGGGCTGCTAAATAAAACTAAAAGATGATTCGACTTTCTGTAGTCCTTTACTCTATCTAGATATGTCAATAAACATTTCCTGACATCTAATAAATTAAATTTCCTCTCCTTCTCATTTTTAGGATTATCACAGAAGGAGGGTAAAGTGATCTCCAGAGATCTATTAAACTTAGATGCGATCTTGGGAAGATAGTGGGTCCTGTCTAAGAACCACTCTATCCTCCAGAATCAACAGAAAAGGCTCCTTAACTGACAGGGCCTGTAGGTCGCTCACCCTTCTGGCCGTGGTTATGGCCAACAGAAACGCTAACTTAAGAGTCAAAAACTTAAAGCGGTTGTAAAGGTGTTTTTTTTTTTTTTTTAAAATAACAAACATGTTATACTTACCTTCACTGTGCAGCTCGTTCTGCACAGAGTGGCCCCGAACCTCGTCTTCTGGGGTCCCTCGGCGGCTGTTTCAGCTCCTCCCCGCAAGCATTCACCACCTTAATGCGAGCTCCCTCGCACGGTGGTGAGTGCTTGCGGGCGCGCTCCCGTGATACAGCCGGCGGCTATAGCCGCTCGCTGTATCACTCGGCCCCGCCCCCCGGCGCGTCGCGTCATCGGATGTGATTGACAGCAGCGCGAGCCAATGGCTGCGCTGCTTTCAATCCATCCACTGCAGCCAATCAGCGGCCAGGGTGAGCGGAGGAACAGATGTCGGGAACGCGAAGCTGACTTTCGAGGCGTCAGGTAAGTAAAACGGGGGGCCTGGGGGCGGCGGTTCTGTCAGAAGTTTTTTCACCTTAATGCATAGAATGCATTAAGGTGAAAAAATTTTTACCTTTACAACCCCTTTAACTGAAATCTCTTGAGCTGGTTCGAAGGGCGCTTTCGTCAGCGCCTCCAAAACCAGAGATAAATTCCATGGAGGAAATACATTCATTCTGACAGGGGTTACCCTCTCCCTTGCCAGAAGAAATCTCTTAATCAGAGGTTCTAGTGCGAGCCTCTGATCCAAAAATACAGATAACGCTGCTATCTGTATTCTCAAGGTGTTCGGGGAAATCCCCTGATCCACCCCTGCTTGCAAAAATTTCAGTACCACTGGTACTGAAGGGTAAGACACCTCCTTATCACGGCACCACTGTGAGAAGCAATTCCACACCTTGGAGTAGATCCTCCTGGTGACCAGCTTCCTGCTGCCCAAGAGGGTCTCAATTACCCTATCAGAGCACCCCTTACCCCTAAGGATCTCCTCCTCAAGAACCATGCCGTCAGTTTGAGGAATCCGGGGTCGGGGTGGAGGACTGGCCCCTGTAGGAGAAGATCTCGTCTGATTGGAAGACGGAGCGGAGGAGAAATTGACCACTTTTTCAGAGTGGCAAACCAGGTCCTTTTTGGCCACCATGGGGCTATAAGGATCAGTCCGCAATCTGAGCGGGCCAATTTTTGTAAGACCCGTGGTATTAAGACTAGTGGGGGAAAAGCGTATGCCAGATGGAAGTCCCAGTCCTGAGACAGAGCGTCCACTCCCTGGGATCCCCCTTCTCTGTTGAGAGAGAAAAAACGATCCACTTTTTTGTTCTTTTTGTGGGCAAAAAGATCTATATCCGGAGTCCCGAACATCTGACTTATCTGGAGAAAGTCCTCCTGATTTAACTCCCATTCACCTTGAAGGATGGGTTGCCGGCTTAAGAAGTCTGCTACCACATTGGCGGTTCCTCTTTTGTGAACCGCCGATATGGACTGAAGATTCTCTTCGGCCCAGTTTAGGATGTTCAGGACTAGACTCAGTAGTTTCCTGGATCTGGTGCCCCCCTGACGATTCAGGTAAGAGACCGTTGTCACATTGTCTAACAGGACTTGGATCTCTAAGCCCTGAATCCTGTCTCCAAAGGATACTAACGCCTGGCCTACCGCCAAGAGTTCTCTGTAGTTGGAGGATGCCCCTGCCTGAGAAGGCGTCCAGGCCCCCTGTGCCTGGATGTCCCCCAGGTGAGCGTCCCAACCCCAAGCGCTTGCATCGGTAGTGATTCTTGTGGGATTCCACTGGTCCCAGGGTAAGCCCACCCTGAGCTTGTCCTGATCCAGCCACCAATCTAGGGAGGTCCTTACTCTTGTTGGAATAGACACCCTTGCATCCAATGACTCTCTCCTTTTGTCCCAGGAGGACAAAAGGAAGAACTGCAGCTCCCTGGAGTGGAGCTGAGCCCAAGGAACCGCTGGAATACACGAGGTCATTAGACCTAGGACCCTCATGATATGCCTGCGAGAGCACTCCCTGGTTTCTTTTAAAGATGATACTGCTGTAACCACCTTTAATCGTTTTTCCTCTGGAAGAAACAGTTTCTGAACCTCTGTATGCACCAGATATCCCAGGAACACGTTTATTTGGGACGGTGCCAGAGAAGATTTCTGTTTACTATCCAGCCCAAGGACTCCAGAGTGAAAATCACTCTGCCTACGTCTATCTCCACCTGCTCTAGGGATTGCCCGTATACCAAAAGGTCGTCTAGGTAGGGTATAAGGGACACCCCCTGTAGGTGTAGGTAAGCTACAACCTCCGCCAGGACCTTTGTGAAGATCCTTGGGCTTGCAGCTAATCCAAAGGGAAGAGCTCTGAATTGCCAATGCTGAATCCCTTCGCTCGTAAGGACTGCGAATCTCAGCAGGGACTGGTGTTCCCTGGTGATCGGGATATGAAGGTAAGCATCCCTTAGATCTATCGTGGCTAAGAACGCACCCCTTAATAGATGCCTGCGCACCGTGTATATACTCTCCATCCGGAAGCTCTTTTGTCGCAAAAACCTGTTCAACTTCCTGAGATTTAATATCAGGCGAAACTTCCCTGACGGTTTTTGAACGACAAATACATGGGAATAAAACCCTTGGTAAAGCTCTTCCGGTGGAACGGGGATGATCACCTCCTGGAACACCAATCCCTGCAAGCTGTCCAACAGCCCTGCAGCTTTTGAAGTTTCCTTGGGGAGACGGGTCAGAAAAAAGTTTTGAGGGGGAGGGGAGAGACGCTCCAAACGATATCCCTCTGTTACAATCTGCAAGATATAGGGGCTTTCGGAGATTCTCTTCCACTGAGGGACAAAGTGGGATAATCTCCCCCCTACCCTGATGCTGGCATCACTTAGACTGCTTGGTGGCGTCTTTAGGTCCAGAAAAGAGCAGACTACCTTTTTGTGCGCTCTTTCCCTTTCCCCACCTCCTATTCGCATCCTTTTTTCCTTTGAATTGACCCTGGTTAACGGAGGGACGAAAACACTTCCTGCCCCTTGCTCCTTTAGCTTTGACCGGGAACTTTTTTCCCTTTTCTGCTGACCTTGACAGCACCTGATCCAGGCCAGGTCCAAAGAGTTGTGAACCTTCAAAGGGCAAACCACATAGCCTTGATCTAGACATATGGTCCCCTTCCCATGATTTGACCCAGACTGCCCTTCTTGCGGAGTTAAGGAGGGCCGCAGATTTGGCTGTGTTCCTGACAGACTCCACAGCCGCATCTGCCAAATATGCCACAGCCTTACCTATTATTTCTAAGGAGTCTGATTTCTTTGGAATCACTGCCTTTAGAAACATGGTTAGAAAGTCTGCCTAACCATGCGTCCACGTTTCTTGCCACGCATGCTGATGCCAAAGCAGGAGCCATGGCAGCCGCATTGGAATCCCATGCTCTGCGCAAAAGCGCCTCTGCCCTTCTGTCCATTTGGTCTTTTAGGTTCCCTGAATCCTCAAAAGACAAGTCAGATTTTTTAGAAACCTGCGACAGGGCTGCGTCTAACTTAGGGGTTTTAAAGAATTTCTGCTCTTCTTCCTCCCCAAAAGGAAACCTTCTCTTCCAAGTTTTGAGTCTAAGAACCTTTCTTTCCGGGTCTTTCCACTCTATCAAAATCACCTCCTTTAGAGCCTGATGAACTGGGAACACCCTGGACTGAGGCCTTCCCAAAGCCCCTGTACATCTTGTCCCGGGCCGACGCCTGAACCGGAGGTTCTGGGATATCCTCAGAGGCATAGATCGCCCTAAGTAACTGCCCCATGTCTTCCACGGGAAAGAGGTGGCTACTAGCTCTAGGACTGTCACTATCCTGGCTGTCAGCGTCTGTGTCTACACCTTCCTCTAATGAGTCCTCCTCTGATTCCTCTGGGTCCTCAAACTCCTCAACTCCTGAAGTGACAGAGGAAGGGGGTCCTTGCAAGGTTTTCTGACCCCTGTCTGAAAAACCTTCCTGAGAGGAAGTGCCTTCTCTAGAGGACAGGATTTCTCTATCCTCAGTTTTTGTATGCACCTATAGCAAAAAGGTTTCCCATGGTCCTGTGGGAGCTTATTACAATTCCCACATCTTTTTGACCTGGGAGGAGGGGGATTTTTGCCCTTCATCTTGTGAGCCCCTTGAGCAGAGCTGCCAGGATCTAGGGACACAAAAAAGACAGTCCAAACTTTAACCAGTTTCCTAAGACTTTCTGTCTGTATTTCTCTCTCACTCCCCCCCCCCCCCCCCCCATGGTGTAGGTAAGACCCCTCTTACTTCACCACAAAAACCGGAAGAGGACTCACCACCACTGGCCTCTTCCTGGGCTAAGGTTGCAGCTGTTACCTCCTCTCCATCCATATCTGCTGCTTTGTGAGGTTTTCCGACCTCAAGAGAGGAGTATCGTGAGGCCTCCTGCTTTTCCCTGGAGCGTCTTCTCCTATACACCGATGAGCGGCGCCATTTTGTTGGAGAGCCGCTGTCTGAGGGAGGATTTTGGCCTCTAGTGTCCGAATCCGCCATTTTGGCATAGACCGGAAGTCGGAAGTTACAGCGCCCGGAACCGGAAATGCCGCCATCTTACTCCACCCTGGGAAGCCTGCTCCATACACAGGAGCTTCAGCATTCCCTATGAAGTCCAGGACCTCCACCAGCCCTACAAGGCACCAAGGTACCGACCTGGCTGGCGTCCTCTACCCCCTCTGTGGCCTAGACACCAGCCTGAGCTCCAGTTCCTTCATCACCTCCGTACCTGACTGGGTGGAAGGAAAAAGCATGAGGTATGTGCTCACAGGAGTTCCGGGCTACCCCTCTGTACCCGGGAGGCTCCTTGCCGGGGAAGACATTCTCCCCCAGCCATTGGGGGGACCCCCTGAGAAGGACAGGGCCATGGCTGGACCCGCCACCCTCCCCGGCTTTGGCGTCCAGCCCTCAGGGGGGGACCATCCGCTCCTAGCTTCAGGTCTGAGAAAAAACAACAAACGTTTCGCTGCCGGGAAACACAATCAAGAACTGAGGTGCAGGGGGAAGGGAGGGGCCTTTTAACCTTGTATGTTGATTGTGTTTCCTGTCAGGTGGACCAGTCATCTCTCAGGTTATGCCGTCCTGGAAGATGACTAGAGAAATTTTTCTTCAAAATGTTCGGTCTTTTTCCGTTTATAGTGCAAAAAATAAAAACGTCAGAGGTGATCAAATACCATCAAAAGAAAGCTCTATTTGTGGGAAGAAAAGGACGCAAATTTCATTTGGGTACAGCATTGCATGACCGCGCAATTAACAGTTAAAGTGACGCAGTGCCAAAGTGTAAAAAGTGCTCTGGTCAGGAAGGGGGTAAATCCTTCCGGGGCTGAAGTGGTTAAGAACCATCTTCAGTGTAGATAAGAACAAAGGAGTCCTGTAAATGATGGTTTGGCCCCCATGAATCCTAATCTCAACACAGAGGCTGTCTGGAACTGCATGAAGAGAGAGAAGGATCTACATCCACAGAAGATCTGAGGTTATTCCAAACATCTTGGAGAACTAACCAAACTGCCGAGTGTGCAAGTGTACCTACAAGAATTGCTGTTTTGAAGACAAAGGGTGGACACACCAAATATTGGATTTGATTTGCTGATCTCTTCTGTGCATTTACTTTCCATTTTGTTAATTGATAAAAAATAAATAAATAATAAAACTATTAAAACACTTCTATTTCTGAAATCTTTCTTCATTTACAGCTATAATCACACCTGCCTAAACCTTTTGCACAGTAGTTAGGCCCCTTTCACACTGGGGCGGTGGGGGCGTCGGCGGTAAAACAGCGCTATTTTATCGTTGTTTTTGCGGCTGTATTCAGCCGCTAGCGGTGCGGTTTTAACCCCCGCTGGCGGCTGAAAAAGGGTTAAATCCGCTCGTACAGCGCGGCTATAGCTGTGGTATTACCGCGGTATAGCCGCGCTGTCCCATTGATTTCAATGGGCAGGAGAGGTTTAAGAGCGGTGAATACACCGCTCCAAAGAAGCGGTTGGCAGGACTTTTTTTTACCGTCCTGCCAGCGCACCGCTTCAGTGTGAAAGCCCTCGGGCTTTCACACTGAACAAACAGCGGAGGCCGTTTAGGGGCGGTTTGCAGGCGGTATTTTTAGCGCAATACCGCCTGCAAACCGTCCCAGTGTGAAAGGGGCCTTAGTGTATACACCACCGTGCCCCTGTATGATGTGACTATCACGAAACGCCGCGTAGGGCAGAGCGACGTGTTTCCGTCACCTCCCATTGCTGCTGTTATTTCCAGTAGGACAGGCTGTCTGAGCTTCCGGCCGGCGCTCCAGACTACACTACATGCCTACTATTGTCTACTAACGCGTGAGTTTAACCTTTTACTTATCCAATAAAGTCAATGATTTTACACTATATGGAGCCTTTTTTTCCTTCTATCTGCAATGCTGTGGGCTGATGTCTGAGTACCTGTCAGTGTGATCATCTTTAGCCTGACCCTGCAGTCTTTGATGTCCCATCTTGATATAAGGTCTCTGATCCATTGGTCGTGGTCCGAAGCAGTATTAACAAACAGCCTTCTCTGATCCTCTGTAATGGGGGATCATGAGTTTCTGGTAAGCGGCCAGTCTGATTTCACGGTGGTGGAACAAGCACGCTTCTTTTCTTCTCACAGCAAAAACCTATGTTTTTTGGAACTTTAAGAAACTTATGTCACTTGGGTGATTTATTTTTATACATGGACTTTTAATTATCACTTTTGTACATTTAATTTTTGGATCGATTATTAATTTGATGTGTTATGTATACCCTAAAGGGGAACTTTTCACTTCACAGTTCTTAATATTTGGTTTGGTGATGATGTGTATGATCACCAATCTATTCTAGTGCGATTCAACCCCCTTTTTTCTTATTTAATTTCACTGTGTTTGTGTTGCATAGATGAATCGCAGCTACACTTGTTATTGTTTATGTATTTCACTGTAGCGCACTTATCCCCCCATTTTTCTATACACCATTTAAAGCTGAATTTCTCACAACAAATGTAACAGTAAAAGTTAAAGCTTTGGCTTACCAGAGTTTGACTATGATTCCCGCAACAATGCCATCGTTTCCTTATAACCCTGAGACTGTGTATAAAAATGGCATTAGAGAACGCCATCCTTGCATGGACAGTTGCTGCTGCCCACTCTGTGACTGGTCGTGGAACAGCCCTGTTGTAGTTGGGGCTTGCAGTTATCAAACTGCTATGTAATCCTGGTTTTGAGAGGCCAGAGCTGGTCTCTGCTTTCCCTGCCTCCAGTTTTAGATTGGCTGGCCATTCTGATTAGCCATCAACAAACACACATGCAGCTAAAGGGTGATGGGCAAAATATATAAATCCCCGACACACCAACACATTATGGGAGATGGAGTTCAGTGGTGCAACTTACCCACACCCCACGCTAAGGAAGATTTCTGAACGCAATTTGCAATATGGTGGGTGCTTGTAAGGTAAATGCTTTAGGCATACGAAAATTTGTTTTATATTCTAACAGGTAATTAAACCTCCCCCACACGATCATCAGGAGCAGTGATCGTCATCATGTGAGTTGAAGCCCATCCCCCCCACAGTTAGAATCACTCCCTAGGACACACTTAACCCCTTAATCGCCCCGTAGTGGTTAACCCCTTCACTGCCAGTGTCATTCACACAGTAATCAGTGCATTTTTATAGCACTGATTGCTGTATAAATGGCAATAGTCCCAAAATAGTGTCAAAAGTATCCAATGTGTCCACCATAATGTCGCAGTCACGATAAAGGAAAAAAAAAAAAAAATTAATATAGAAATGCCATAAATCTATCTCCCATTTTGTAGACGCTATAACTTTTGCGCAAACCAATCAATATACGCTTATTGTGATTTTTTACCAAAAATATGTAGAAGAATACATATCGGCCAAAACTGAGGAAAAAAAAAAAAAAAAAGTTTAGATATTTTTGGGGGATATTATAGCAAAAAGTAAAAAATATTGTTTTTTTTCCCCCAAAATTGTCGCTCTTTTCATTTATAGCGCAAAAAAAAAAATAAACGCAGAGGTGATCAAATACCACCAAAAGAAAGCTATTTGTGGGGAAAAAAAAATAAAGAAAGAAAGGATGTCAACTTTGGGTGGAACATCGCGCAATTGTCAGTTAAAGCGAGGCTGAAGCAGTTAAGAGCATCTCAATCTTCCCATCTGCAGAAACTTTGAAAAAAGGAATATCAACTGGTACAGTTAGATGTTTAAGACCAAGATGGCATGGTCTACTACCAGAACAGAACTTTTTGTGAATTCCTTTCCCACTGGATAAAGCATGGCAATGATTTTTGGAGGACTGAAAATGTATTTCTGGATTGGCCCAATCATAAATTACCAATTCTGGCTGTTCATGAATGAGGAATGTTTTCTTAAACTTAGTGGGTCTCCTTGTACCCAAAGGGGCATGACAAGATGGGAGGGGAGATTCAAGCGCAACAATGCTGAGGCTTTTGAGCGCAGCAGAAATGAACGTATCAACATTAGCTGGCATACTGCATCAGGTGCATAGGAGCCTGGTGGTGAAAAATTTTCTATGGCCTCCTCTCAACACTGCATTGGGTACTCTTCATTCCCTTCTATGGCTACATCTTATAGCATCCATATCAGGAGCCGACTCGGGCAGAGACTGGAGCTGCAGAAGGAGCCCGACACCAGGATAGTGAGGACTGTGGAGTTGGGTAGACTTATAGGAGTAACACCCAGGAGAGGCATGACCTCAAAAAAAAAAATAAAATAAAAAAAAAAATAAAAAACTGGACAGTGTCCAATTACCTGAAAGTACCAGTCTAAAACCCAAAGTCTATGAATACTTTGCCTGTGCCCTGTACTATTAGAGCCCTTTCACACTGTGCCCTCACCGGCATCAGCAGTAAAGTGGCGCTATTTTTAGTGCTGTTTTAGCGGCGCTATTCGGCCGCGAGTGGGGCGGTTTTAACCCCTCATCGGCCAAAAAGGTGTTAAATCCACCCGCAAAGTGCCAGAGCGGCGTTTTGCTGGTGGTATCGCAGCGCTGCCCCATGGATTTCAATGGGGAGCAGCGGTGAGTTCACTGCTCCAAAGAAGCTGCTGGCAGGACTTTTTCTGACGCCCTGCCAGCGCACTGCTCCAGGGCTTTCACACTGGAGTGAATGAAGCAGCTGGTTTAGGGCAGTTTGCAGGCGCCATTTTTAACGCTATAGCGCCTGCAAAGCGCTCCAGTGTGAAAGGGGTCCTAAGATAATGAGAACAGTAGCTAGTTCAGTTTAACAAAAATCACATAGAAAAAAAAAATAAAAAAAACCTCAAATCACTTTCAGCATTTGATCATAAATATCATTGAATGCCAATCTCTTAACTAAACCGTTAGTCATGTTCAATGAGTCACCCTGACTTCTGAAATAATACTCTTATACAAACATCCAACCGAGAAACCTAGGTAACTTTTTCGTTCTATTTGCATGCAATTACAAAACTTGACCTAAAACACATCATACTATTTTTAAAGTTAATATAAGCACAGGTCAAGATAGTCCTTTTTAGTTTTGCTTAGATTTCTTTTAAATTAAAAAGCACAGTAATTTTAAATCTCTATTGAATCAGTATATTTCCACTTGAAACACTAGTTTATTTACAAAACCGTTGTGTAGTTACAGACAAGTGCTTCTCAACTGCATGCTACCTGAAATTTCAATGGGACCAAAGCTGGCCATAGCCAGTAGGTGCAGACAGGCTGGGCACCAGCAATCAGATAAGGTCTTGCGTAATACTTTTTATACACAAATCATGCTTATTTAGGGCTGCTGTGACCAAGGACTGCAGAGAATTGCTGCAACAAGACGTGACCACCTGCCACCACCACCACATATGTTAAAGAGGACCTGTACTATGGAAGCTGTGCCTGAAAAAGAGCAGAAGGCAAAAAGAACAAAGTCACCAAGCAAAAGGCAAAGGACAAGTCACCATTACCTGTAAGATCCTTTCTGATAGTTTTTACCCCCCTAAAATTGACTCCCATGTCATTACATGCTGTGTCTCGGTGTGGTAGCTGACTTGGAGGAGCTGGGCTTTGCTTCCTCAGACTACCTGATAAATTATGATCTGATGACTAGTGGGCTAATGATTTAGTAGCAACAGGAGAGGTGGAGGAAGCCCATATACACAGAATGAATAACGCAAAATCAAGGAGACCCTTGCACTTTATATGCCTAGGCACTCCTGTACTTGGATCTCACACTGCAAATATGAAGCTATGAGGTTCAAAACGCAGCCTTTGGATAAGTTTACATGTGTAGCAGTCTCTACTGCCCCTCATAAGCAAGCATTGTGTCTGCAGCATGTGTACAGCCTTGACTGTTACTTTGGCGTTCAGAGGGAGAGACGGAAGAACCCAGGCACAGACACCTGTTTTTACGAACCTCTTGCTGCTTGTGTAAATCAGGCGCACACACATACACACACTTATCCAAATACCCTGAACAAACTCTATATGCCCAGGGTTTCCTCTTCCCCAACCATCATTTCAGGGCTGCCGACAAATTCCTTTTTATACAAAGCTCCTCTTTACATCTCTGCTTCCCCTGATCTCAGCAGACTCCAGCCCTTCTCTGGACCACCAGACCCCGCACTCTTCTTCCTAGCAGCAACACAAGGTAAGGTGGATGCACTGATGTGGAAAATCTTGACATCTGATGTAAGGTGGGTTGGGATGCTCTGGACATCTGGTTAAAATTTTAGAGAATATTACAATTCTATGCAATCTGAAAAAGAGGGTGACACCACTGGTATCAGCCACAAACATTCTTGAGGGAAATTGCTCAAAACAGAACCATGTTCTGTTTGAGAAGTCTCCAATAAAGTTTCTTGTGTATACCAGCAGTGTGGACCCTCCTTTTCAGATTGGTGGCATCTGCTACAGGAGTGCGAGTGGGCTTTGAGGCAGCAGCACAGCGCCGTGGTAGTTTGAGAACTACAAGCCAACAGCTGCCAAGGATGTTGGGACTTGTACTTTATGCAGACACACAGAGCTGTATGAATGATGCAGCCGTGTGGACGGAGCCCTGCACAGCCGCACTGCGGGGGGACGGACATGTTACATGTTCCCAGAGGTGAACTTATCCTTTAGTCCTTTAGGTCTTAAAGCGATTATAAAAGATTTTTCCCCATTTTGAAAAAAAAAAAAAAAGAATCTTATACTTAACGGCTCTGTTGCAGTGGTTTTGCAGGGCAGCCAAGATTCCTTTTCTCAGGTCCCTCCTCGGCTGTCCTGGCCCCTCCCTCTGGCTGAGTGCCCGCAAAGCAAGCAGCTTGCTATGGGGGTACCCGAGCCGAGTCACAGCTCCCTGTGTCCATTCAGACATGGAGCTCTGGTTTGGCCCTGCCCCCTCTCTCCTGATTGGCTGACTGATAGCAGCAGAAGCCAACGGTACTGCTGCTGTGTCTCAGCCAAAAACAGTAGGAGAGTCCTGGACAGCTGAGGAACTTGTGGACAACGCTGGAGAGAGATGGGGCTCAAGTATTAGGGGGTGCTGGAGCAGCTGCTGCACACAGGTTTATCTTAATGGATAGAATGCATTAAGCTAAAAAGACCTGACTATACAATTTAGGTCATTACTAAAACCAGTAATAAATCAAATGCAGGGACAATTACTTATGACAAAGAGTAGATACATTTATATAGTCTTAAGGAAGTAAAGGGCCTTTTTTTCTGACCTGCAAAAGTAAAGGCATAATGTGCTAGTACGATGTATACTAGCACATTGTTAAACTTGCCTGCAAAATTAAGTCCTCGTCATCCCTGCTGGGGGCCGCATCCTTCTTTACCCATGTTCCTTCCAGGTCCGCACGAGAGCCACCGGTCCCGCTACAGTTTTCTGAAGAAACGGCACAGGTGGCCGTTACCTCTGAGCGCATGCGCCAATTATGTAATTGGCTGCATATACAGTGAATATCTCCAAAACTGTGCAAGTTTAAGACCCCTTTCAAACTGGAGCATTATGCAGGCCCTATAGCAGTCATGGCGAACCTTGGCACCCCAGATGTTTGGGAACTACATTTCCCATGATGTTCATGCACTCTGCAGTGTAATTGAGCATCATGGGAAATGTAGTTCCAAAACATCTGGGGTGCCAAGGTTTGCCATCACTGCCCTATAGCGTTAAAAATAGGGCCTGCAAACCGCCCTAAACCAGCTGCTTTATTCACTCCAGTGTGAAAGCCCGAGGGCTTTCACACTGGAGCAGTGTGCTGGCAGGGCATCAGAAAAAATCCTGCCAGCAGCTTCTTCTGAACTCACCGCTCCTCCCCATTGAAATCAATGGGGCAGCGCTGCGATACCGCAGGCAAAATGCCGCTCCGGTGGTGTTTTGCGGGCGGATTTAACCCCTTTTCGGCCGCTAAAACGACGGTAAAGCGGCGCTAAAAATAGCGCAGCTTAACCGATGACGACCGGGTGTTGGCAGTGTGAAAGGGGTCTTAGATATATTTACAGTAACTATAGGAAAGCCTTATTATATATTATAACAATGCATAGAAGTTTACTTCCTCTTTAAACCCCTCCTGGAGAACATAATGGCTTGGCGTGAGGGATTCCCCTGTCAACACTGACCTGCAGTTGCAGGAAAGAAATTCACTCAGTCTATGGCCAGCCTTACAAATATAACTGGCACTTTGATGGCAACCATAATGCTGATGTGGCCCGCAATTAAATCAAGTTTGACACCCCTGATGTAAAGTATTAGAAGTTATACATTTTTGCAAATCAATAGTCCCAAAGTTGAAGTGTAGAAATGAAATAATTCATTTTTTTATTTTTTTTTAATAGAAGGGGGTATACAGCAGATGCGCAACTCCACTTTTTTCTCAACAAAAACATTCCTCTGGGTGATGCATGTCCATTGCAAGGATTCCTCCCTTTTGTTATCCTGAAGAAAATAGGATTTTTAAAACGGCTTACCTGTAAAATCCTTTTCTTGGAGTACATCATAGGACACAGAGCCTTAAGTAAGTATTTACTTAGTGGGACGTCCCATAGCAATGCTACTTGAGGGAGGGAGACACAACCTGTAGGGCACCCCCAGACCTTGGAGACTTATACTGCTGCCTGCAGCACACTGCGCCCGAAGGCGATATCCTCATTCCTTCTTACATCCACTTGGTAAAATTTTGTGAATGTATGGACCGAAGACCAAGTTGCGGCCTTGCAGATCTGAGCAAAGGAGGCCTGTGACGCTTTGTAGTCTTGCGGCTCCAGGTCTTCCTTTGAGCCTGACCCTGCGATTTTCCACTGGAATCTGACGGTGGAAGCAGTCGCCACTGCCTAGAGGCGGATGCGCTTGGCGCAGGAGAGAAAGTCCATTTAAATTAAGGACGTTTATAATTTCTTTTGACTGGATGCATTTATCCAAATTATTGCCAAATAATTGCTCCCCATGAAATGGCAAACTAGACAGTAGGTTTTTGCAGGGTGCTTCGGCAGACCAACCCTTTAGCCAAAGGGTCCTACGCATGTGTACTAGCACAAGTGCAAGGCGAGACGCCTGGTGAATAGAATCCTTTATAGCATCTATGGCAAAACATAATGCTTTTGGTAAATCAGCCAACTCACTGGCCTGTTGTGCAGGAAGCTCGTAAATGGCCTCTGTGAACTGGTCTTTTAACCACTTGCCGACCGCCTAACGTAGATATACGTCGGCAGAATGGCACGGGCAGGCAGAATCACGTACCTGTACGTGATCTGCCTCCCGCGGGCGGGGGGTCCGATCGGACCCCCCCCCGGTGCCAGCGGCGGTCGGCATTTGACTGGGAGCGTTGGGAGGCAAGGGGGAGACCATCCGATCGTGGCCCCCCCCTCGCGATCGCTCCCAGCCAATCGGAATCCTCCCCTGCCTGTGTGTAGTTTCACACAGGCAGAGGACGTGATGTCATCTCTCCTCGGCTTGGCAGTTTCCGTTCCAGCGCCGAGGAGAGAAGACATGTAAGTGCACAAAACACCACACACACACACACACACACACACACACACACACACACACACACACACACACAGTAGAACATGCCAGGCACATAAAACACCCCGATCCCCCCCCCCCCCCCGATCGCCCCCCAACCCCCCCCCGTCACAAACTGACACCAAGCAGTATTTTTTTTATTTATTTTTTTCCGATTACTGATTGGTGTCAGTTTGTGACAGTTACAGTGTTGGAACAGTGAGTATTAGCCCCCTTTAGGTCTAGGGTACCCCCCTAACCCCCCCTAATAAAGTTTTAACCCCTTGATCACCCCGTCACCAGTGTCACTAAGCGATCATTTTTTCTGATCGCTGTATTAGTGTCGCTGGTGACGCTAGTTAGGGAGGTAAATATTTAGGTTCGCTGTCAGCGTTTTATAGCGTCATGGACCCCCATATACTATTTAATAAATGTTTTATCCCCTTGATTGCCCCCTAGTTAACCCTTTCACCACTGATCACCGTATAAGTGTTACGGGTGACGCTGGTTAGTTCGTTTATTTTTTATAGTGTCAGGGCACCTGCCGTTTATTACCGAATAAAGGTTTAGCCCCCTGATCGCCCGGCGGTGATATGCGTCGCCCCAGGCGTCAGATTAGCGCCAGTACCGCTAACACCCACGCACGCAGCATACGCCTCCCTTAGTGGTATAGTATCTGTACGGATCAATATCTGATCAGATCTATACTAGCGTCCCCAGCAGTTTAGGGTTCCCAAACACGCAGTGTTAGCGGGATCAGCCCAGATACCTGCTAGCACCTGCGTTTTGCCCCTCCGCCCGGCCCAGCCCAGCCCACCCAAGTGCAGTATCGATCAATCACTGACACTTACAAAACACTAAACGCATAACTGCAGCGTTCGCAGAGTCAGGCCTGATCCCTGCGATCGCTAACAGTTTTTTTGGTAGCGTTTTGGTGAACTGGCAAGCACCAGCGGCCTAGTACACCCCGGTCGTAGTCAAACCCGCACTGCAGTAACACTTGGTGACGTGGCGAGTCCCATAAGTGCAGTTCAAGCTGGTGAGGTGGCAAGCACAAGTAGTGTCCCGCTGCCACCAAAAAGACAAACACAGGCCCGTCGTGCCCATAATGCCCTTCCTGCTGCATTCGCCAATCCTAATTGGGAACCCACCACTTCTGCAGCGCCCGTACTTCCCCCATTCACATCCCCAACCAAATGCAGTCGGCTGCATGAGGGGCATTTTCTTTATGTCCTCCCGAGTACCCCTACCCAACGAACCCCCCCAAAAAAGATGTCGTGTCTGCAGCAAGCGCGGATATAGGCGTGACACCCGCTATTATTGTCTCTCCTGTCCTGACAATCCTGGTCTTTGCATTGGTGAATGTTTTGAACGCTACCATTCACTAGTTGAGTATTAGCGTAGGGTACAGCATTGCACAGACTAGGCACACTTTCACAGGGTCTCCCAAGATGCCATCGCATTTTGAGAGACCCGAACCTGGAACCGGTTACAGTTATAAAAGTTAGTTACAAAAAAAAGTGTAAAAAAAAAAAAAAAAAAAAAACACAAACAAAAATATAAAATAAAAAATAGTTGTCGTTTTATTGTTCTTTCTCTCTCTATTCTCTCTATTCTGCTCTTTTTTACTGTATTCTATTCTGCAATGTTTTATTGTTATTATGTTTTATCATGTTTACTTTTCAGGTCTGCAATTTTTTATACTTTACCGTTTACTGTGCTTTATTGTTAACCATTTTTTTGTCTTCAGGTACGCCATTCACGACTTTGAGTGGTTATACCAGAATGATGCCTGCAGGTTTAGGTATCATCTTGGTATCATTCTTTTCAGCCAGCGGTCGGCTTTCATGTAAAAGCAATCCTAGCGGCTAATTAGCCTCTAGACTGCTTTTACAAGCAGTGGGAGGGAATGCCCCCCCCAACGTCTTCCGTGTTTTTCTCTGGCTCTCCTGTCTCAACAGGGAACCTGAGAATGCAGCCGGTGATTCAGCCAGCTGACCATAGAGCTGACCATAGACCAGAGTGGCTCCAATCATCTCTATGGCCTAAGAAACCGGAAGCTACGAGCATTTTATGACTTAGATTTCGCCGGATGTAAACAGCGCCATTGGGAAATTGGGAAAGCATTTTTATCACACCGATCTTGGTGTGGTCAGATGCTTTGAGGGCAGAGGAGAAATCTAGGGTCTAATAGACCCCAATTTTAAAAAAAAAAAAAAAAAAAAAAAAAAAAAAAAAAAAAAAGAGTACCTGTCACTACCTATTGCTATGATAGGGGATATTTACATTCCCTTAGATAACAATAAAAATGATTTAAAAAAAAAAAAAAAAAAAAAAAAAAAAAAAAATCACCCCTGTCCCCCCTGCGGCGAACGCAAGCGTCGGTCTGGCATCAAATGTAAACAGCAATTGCACCATGCATGTGAGGTATCACCGCGAACGTCAGATCGAGGGCAGTAATTTTAGCAGTAGACCTCCTCTGTAAATCTAAAGTGGTAACCTGTAAAGGCTTTTAAAAATGTATTTAGTTTGTCGCCACTGCACGTTTGTGTGCAATTTTAAAGCATGTCATGTTTGGTATCCATGTACTCAGCCTAAGATCATCTTTTTTATTTCATCAAACATTTGGGCAATATAGTGTGTTTTAGTGCATTAAAATTTTAAAAAAGTGTGTTTTTTCCCCAAAAAATGCGTTTGAAAAAAATCGCTGCGCAAATACTGTGTGAAAAAAAAAAAAAAAAAATGAAACACCCACCATTTTAATCTGTAGGGCATTTGCTTTAAAAAAAAATATATAATGTTTGGGGGTTCAAAGTAATTTTCTTGCAAAAAAAAATTATTTTTTTATGTAATCAAAAAGTGTCAGAAAGGGCTTTGTCTTCAAGTGGTTAGAAGAGTGGGTGATGTGTGACATAAGCTTCTAAATGTTGTGCATAAAATGCCAGGACAGTTCAAAACCCCCCCAAATGACCCCAAGCTATTTGCTGAGAGGTATGTCGAGTCCATGGAATATTTTATATTGTGACACAAGTTGCGGGAAAGAGACAATTTTTTATTTTTTTTATTTTTTTTTGCGCAAAGTTGTCACTAAATGATATATTGCTCAAACATGCCATGGGAATATGTGAAATTACACCCCAAAATGCATTCTGTTGCTTCTCCTGAGTACAGGGATACCACATGTGTGAGACTTTTTGGGAGCCTAGCCGCGTACGGGACCCCAAAAACCAAGCACCGCCTTCAGGCTTTCTAAGGCCGTAAATTTCACTCTTCACTGCCTATCACAGTTTCGGAGGCCATGGAATGCCCAGGTGGCAAAACCCCCCCCCCAAATGACCCCATTTTGGAAAGTAGACACCCCAAGCTATTTGATGAGAGGTATAGTGAGTATTTTGCAGACCTCACTTTTTGTCACAAAGTTCTGAAAATTGAAAAAAAAAAAAAAAAAGTTTTCTCGTCTTTCTTTATTTTCAAAAACAAATGAGAGCTGCAAAATACTCACCATGCCTCTCAGCAAATAGCTTGGGGTGTCTACTTTCCAAAATGGGGTCATTTGGGGGGGGGGGGGGGGGTTGTGCCACCTGGGCATTCCATGGCCTCCGAAACTGTGATAGGCAGTGAAGAGAAATCAAAAATTTACGCCCTTAGAAATCCTGAAGGCAGTGATTGGTTTTCAGGGCCCCGTACGCGGCTAGGCTCCCAAAAAGTCCCACATATGTGGTATCCCCATACTCAGGAGAAGCAGCTGAATGTATTTTGGGGTGCAATTCCACATAGGCCCATGGCCTGTGTGAGCAATATATCATTTAGTGACAACTTTTTGTAATTTTTTTTTTTTTGTCATTATTCAATCACTTGGGACAAAAAAAATGAATATTCAATGGGCTCAACATGCATCTCAGCAATTTCCTTGGGGTGTCTACTTTTCAAAATGGGGTCATTTGTGGGGGTTTTGTACTGCCCTGCCATTTTAGCACCTCAAGAAACGACATAGGCAGTCATAAATTAAAGGCTGTGTAAATTCCAGAAAATGTACCCTAGTTTGTAGACGCTATAACTTTTGCGCAAACCAATAAATATACACTTATTGACATTTTTTTTACCAAAGACATGTGGCCGAATACATTTTGGCCTAAATGTATGACTAAAATTGAGTTTATTGGATTTTTTTTAGAACAAAAAGTAGAAAATATCAATTTTTTTCAAAATTTTCGGTCTTTTTCCGTGTATAGCGCAAAAAATAAAAAACGGCAGAGGTGATCAAATACCATCAAAAGAAAGCTCTATTTGTGGGAAGAAAAGGACGCAAATTTCGTTTGGGTACAGCATTGCATGACCGCGCAATTAGCAGTTAAAGCGACGCAGTGCCGAATTGTAAAAAGTGCTCTGGTCAGGAAGGGGGTAAAACCTTCCGGGGCTGAAGTGGTTAAGGACCGACAGATGCCTATAGCTGCAATTGCAGGCTGAGCAACAGTACCTGCTAATGAAAAAAATGATTTTAACAGGTATTCCAACTTTTTATCTGTTGAATCCTTTAGCATTTGTGTATTGTCCACTGGACAAGCTAAACTTTTATTCACACTGGAAAATCACAGCATCTACAGCTGGAACTTTCCATTTTTTGGTGAATTCGCTTTTCTCGATCGTTTGAGGGTAATACCTCATCCTGTTCCCCTGGTAAGGGGTTTGAAGTGGGAGAGAGGGATCTAGCACGCTTCTTATCCCCTTTAATGGAGGATGTGATTAAAGCTGCTAATCTTCCTTCTAAGCCCTGCAGGGCAGAGGAAAATGCATCTTCAGTCATGTATACAGGAGCTGAATTGTGAGAAGCAGTTGCACCACCAATTGCTTCCAATGACTCACGCTGGCTTGCCATGTCAGGTATCTCCGGAGAGGATGACAATGTGGAGGCATGACTGGAGTTCCCAGCGCCTGGGGGTGGTTTTGCTGCCTTAGTAGTAAAACCTTGAAGCCATAGTGCAAAGCACAAAAAGCAAAAGGTACTCTAAGAACTGTTCTATTTACTTGAATAGTAGGAAAAACAGTGGTAGCATAGAATGATCTAATGCTAAACCATAAGTTTTTTCCTGTACTGCAAATGCCTGTGTAAACCCCTCATGTGCACTAGCGCTGCTGTGTCCTTTGGCAGCCTTGCTTCAACTGCTCTGATACACTGTCTGTTTCCCAGAGTATCAGCTTTACGTTTTTTCAGGTGCGAGCCTGATTGTCTATGCGCCACACCCTTTCCTATTCTTTAGCAAGAGTCACCTCAGGGGGGAGGGGATTTATACAGCCTTTTTATCAGCTTTTCAGATTTATGCTTGTTTAAACATAACATGTATCCCTATCCACTCAGTTTCCCCATTTAGGGGGAGAGGAGACCCCCCTTCTCCAGCTGCGGAGACACATGCTGTATTAGCACAGATTTAAACAGGGTCTATACACGATTACTCCCTCTAGAGGAGTTAAGGCATTTTACAATATAAATTAAAAGAAAAGTCATAGGTGGACTTTGCCGTTCCTATGCTTTCCTCTTACCTTTTCCTCGCTGCAGGATACTGCTGTAAACCGACAGATCCAAACTTCACCCATCATGGCTGGCAGCGTGTTTAAACCTTCGAAGACTAGGGCCCTTTTAAAAGGGCCCTGTATAGCACCCCTCAGGACAGCTTTAGGTAATGTAGCAAGACCAAAAAGTCCTGGTTCCTAGGGTCCAGCCCTCAAAGAGGAGCGTTACAAGCAAAACCTCCTATGCGAGGCCCCGGTACCATCCTGGAGCCACAGTGGCAGGATGGATCCAGTTGTGGAGGCTTTTTAAATCCAGCATGATCCCTCCTGGAGCTCCACAGAGCACATCTTCACTCGTGCCAACACCTTTAGACACTGGTGAAAAAACTGACGACTCCTGGAAGGAGGAGGGGTTATATAGGGGAGTCAACTTCCTGTATTGGGTGTGCCAGTGTCAACACCTGAAGGTAGCTATAACCCACTAAGTAAATACTTGAGGCTCTGTGTCCTATGATGTACGATAAATAAATCAGTTTGTTACTCTGTGCCAAATGGATCTAATGGGAGTGGTGTAGGGCACTAATGAGGAAAGCTACTGGGCCTGCATCTCTTTAGACCTGTTCCTATTGGGAGTATCTCACAAAAAATGTCATTTTTGTCGCAGGGGATGCCTGAAATCTGACCTGTATCTTAGGCGGACTTCTGGGAAAATTGGTGAGCCAATCACACAAGCAGGAAATGATGTTTCTGGGGAGTAGTCAGTACACACTCTGTACAGAACTCCAGGTAGCCATATTGCATTTTTCAGAAAATTATAGCGGCTACAGATTGGAAAGGAAAAGGCAATTTTTTAAATAAACATTCAATTACAATATGACTTGCGTCGCAATTGTACACACTATAATTTTCTTCATTTGCCATCCCCCCACGAAAGCGGAGTTACCCTTTAAAGATAAGAAAGGTAGAAAACTCAAAACAAAAATGCCATCCGTTTAAAAGTAATTATCAAGGCTTGGTATGATAAAAACCTTTTACATGGAACATACTGATCAGGTATGAATATAGTTTGTAATACTTCTGTAAGTTTCTAAAGGGTAATACAGAATCTGGTGCTGCAGGTGTCAGCTGTTAACACCAAGTCACACCTGAAATGTCAAAACTCAACACTGCTGACGTCAATGTTTAAACCTGAGAGCACAAAGGAAAGCAGGTAAAGAGATGAAGCAGTGTGACAAGACTACAGTTACAATATTGCTTTACCTGAACGTGTTCTTTTGAAGAACTGGTAAAACCTCTTTAAAAGAAAAAAAAAAAAAAAACACACCAGCCTTGTTTTTGAGGTAATCAAAAGTTCTTACTGTTGGTTACTTTGCAGATTTAGTTCCTATGTTCAAAACCATTTTTGCTTGCTCAATTTGAATAAGGCCACCAAAAGGCAACATACAAGTGCGTGCAACAACAAAAATTTGTGCCCCTATCCCACCCCCAGTAAAAATATCTGTATCCCAGAAAAGCAGGTATCAAGTTTCTAAAAAGAATGGCAGGAGGATCATTTGATCACACCCATCAACTGCACCATGAGAGCCCTCCAAATTCTAACTGCAACTTCCATGTCCGGGAAAAAACGGATTCTAAAAACAAATCCCATAATGCACTGTGGGATGCAGACTTTCTAAAAGTTAGTATTTGTTTCATATTCCACAAACAAAATGCATCTGGATTCCTACTTAATCTCTGTATGAAGCTACATTTCGTGTTTAGATTGTGATGTGATCCTGCGGTGGCTCTGAGCTGGTGAATCGGTGAGGGTGAATTCTGACTCAGATCGCCAGTGAGGCGTTGAGATCGCAGCTTCATAAACTGGCCATTTGTGTCAGTCAATGAGGATTCTCAGTGTGCGGAGATCGGTGGGAGAACACGTTCAAACACGTTCTCCCCAATTAAATCTGCTTCATAAACTGTTTATGGACTGATCAGTGGCGATCCTTGGGATCGCCACTGTTCAGTTTCATAAACTGACACCACTGTTTAATTCACATTGTTCCTTCTATTTCCATATATGAATGATGGCTCTAATTTGTATTTAATTTTTATGAAAAAAAAAAAAAAAATAGGTAAAAAAAAGTAATAGTAATAAATAATTCAATAAACTGTTAAATTGTCATACAGATATATTTTAAATCAAATCATTATTTTATGGCATCATAGTGTGGGCGGATGTCTGTCAGTCACAGGCTGTGTCACACCCCTCCAGCCTGTATTTTAAGACTAAGAGGGAGGGCAAAGCCTCTATCAATCTACATGTAATATCCCCCCCCCCCACCACCACCACCATTGTGTTTAGCTGGTTAGTATGCATGGAGAAGCTAGGGAGGGACTGGGCTGTCATTGACCAATGTGTATAACGCCCATATTGACTCGAGTCACATGGGCTGCTCAGATGTGATAGACAGGAAATGCTCAGCATAGAAATTCACTGAAAACCGAGCATGTGCACTAAGCTGCCAAAACTGAACTGGGGACATGGACAGAAGATACAGCAACAGGATCAACCAGGTTTTTTTTTTTTTTTTTATGTTTTTTTGCAGAATACAGAAAATTAAATCACATGGTAACTGAATGAGTGTGAACAGCATGTAAAACATCATTGATAATTTATGAATTATGAATACTTGGTACTCTAGAAGAAATTTACAATTTGTTTTTGCATATGAATAAATGTGGTTACAGAAATACAGATGGGCCATGTTTTAATATATCTCACATAGGTGTGAGTGTTCCCTCAGGCTGGGTTCACACTTGTGCAAAGTGGGAACCAGCCCGATTCCGGTGTGGGTTCTCGCATTGCACCTGAATCGCAGGTGGCGTTCACCCTTACATCTGTGAACCGCTGCAGGTGTCAATGTAAAGTTAATGATCGCTTCACAGATCGCTATGCGAACTTTGAAATGGTGCAGGAATCAGATTGCATAGGTGTGAACACCCATGTGATCCGATTCTAGTGCAGACCAAAAAAGGGTCCTGCACCATTTTGGTGCAAATACAATGTGATTTCAGCCAGTTTATATGGCTGAATTCACATTGCATGTGATGTGCACAGCAATGCGGTGCGAATCACATGCAATGTCTTAGCGCACAAGTGTGAACCCAGCCTTACTATGCATTCTGTTACACCGATGTACATACAGATTTCTGTCAAATAAGGTGATAGTGGCTTAAGCATAGACAACCTTTCCAGGTGTTATCTGAAAGGATCTAAAGATAAAGAATACTACATGGGCAGACCACATGGACTTCTCCGACCTGTTCTGCTATCAATACTGGTTTACATAATGCTTGTTCAGAAAGCAATGGGGGAAAAATAAAAATGTTTGCGAAGTATGGTCGCTCCAAGCTAGAAGAAGAAGTGTAAATTTAAACACCAAGCAAATAGCCCAGACTGCCCTTCTAGGAAAGATAGAAAAGCGCTTTTAATAAAACACAAATATGCAGCACAGACGCCACAGGTGTGTACTTAGCACTTGCATCCAAGTGATTTACACCTCAGCAGTTGAGGTGTGATTTATGTACACTTGATCCTCGGACACGATTTGTGTATTTAGTTGGTGCACGTCTCACTGACTTCTAAGCTTGCTCTACCTGTGAAACAGCAGGACACCTGGTTTGTTTTCTCTGTACGCTATATAAAATGAGCCAAGTAAAAACTCACAAAACCAGAAAGCAGATTACCAGAACATTTTCCTTTTTACAGTCACTCATGTCTGCTGCCTGGGACAAATTGTATCTCAACCAGTCAGTGAAACACAGGTTCCTGTAGATGTAAATTCCATCTGTCTGAAAAGGAAGTTCTCACTAAAGCTGGCCATACATGGAGAGATCCGAATCAAGAAACCCCTGAAGAATCCCCTCTTCACCCAACACACATATCCACTATACAATTCTCTGTCCCGTCTCTGGTCTCTCTATCCCCTTCACCTGCTTTAGCTTTAAAGTGGTAAAAGCCCAAAAACAAATGTCATATATTACAGCTTACCAATATTAAGATTTGCAGACAGGCATTGACAGATTCACAGGGTAGATATGTTTTATTGGTGTGTACTTTATTCTCTACAGAATATATTGTGGGCTCAGTGTATATTCCCCGCCATATAGCTCAGAGGTATTGCGGAAAAGGAAAATTTTTTTTTTTTCCAGCAAATGAGAGCTGAACAAGTGATAAACAAAAGATCGGCAATCGGCTTTTTTTCTGCTTGCACTGACAGTGTGAGCAGGAAAAAAAAAAAAAAAAAAGCTGATCACCGGGTTTTGTCAGAGGGACAACGGTCCCAAAGAGGGTGAAACCTCACCCGCGTATCTGTGCCCACCAGTGCCACCCCATCAGTGAAGGAGAAAAAATTACCTGTTTGCAAAATTTTATAAACAAAACTATTGTTTTCAAAAGTTTTTTTTTTTGCAAATGATAAAAACCCAGCAGTGATTAAATACTAGAGGTCGACCGATATGGGTTTTTCTCTGGCCGATGCCGATATTTAGAAATCGCGGTGGCCGATGGCCGATATGTGATGCCGATTTTTTTGGGCCGATATATTTGGCCGATTTTTTTTTTTTCTTTTTTCACTTCATCTCATAAAATCTAACAGTTAGATTTTTACACTGGGTAGTTTTTCAGGCGCTTTTGGGCTAAAAATAGCGCCTGTAAAGTGCCTGTAAAACGGCTCCCCTGCAGTCTCAGTGTGATATCCCGAGTGCTTTCACACTGAGGCGATGCGCTGGCAGGATGTAAAAAAAGTCCTGCAAACGGCATCTTTGGAGCGGTGCAATACCGCTCCTCCACCACTCCTGCCCATTGAAATGAATGTGCACCGCTGCCGAAGCGCCTGCAAAGCGTTTTGGCAGCGGCGCTTCAGGGGCGCATTTAACCCCTTCCTCGGCCGCTAGCTGGGTTATAAGCGCCCCGCTAGCAGCCGAATAGCGCCTCTAAAATGACGGTAAAGCGCCGCTAAAACTAGCAGCGTTTTACCATCAACGCATGCCTGCTCCAGTGTGAAAGCAACCTTAAGTAATACAGAAATTTTTTTTCATTTAAACATTAAACAAAACAAACCTCCAATCAGTTCACTTGTATGTATAATTTAGAAAACGAAAAAAAAAAAAAAAACCCATCTTAAATATTAAATACACAAAAACAGGTAATCAAAACTTTTGGACGAAAAAAAATGGGCTAACTTTACTGCTTAGGTTTTTTTTTTAAATTCATTACTGTATTTTTTTTTTTTTAAATTGCGTTTGAAAGACCGCTGCGCAAATACCGTGTGACATAAAATATTGCAACAATCACCATTTTATTCCCTAGGGTCTCTGCTAAAAAAATATATATAATGTTTGGGGGTTCTAAGTGATTTTCTAGCAGAAAATACAGGATTTTTACTTGTAAGCAACAAGTGTCAGAAAAGATTTAGTCTTTAAATGGTTAAACTGAGAACTTCTCCACGAGTTCAGTCTATTGATAAAAGAACCTGAAAGAGATACAATGTATCTTCTTATCAGACTTGGCAGGCTGCCCAGAGGAGGAGAGAAGAAAACTTCACAGATAACTTAAGGCAACTTGCATTAACTTCTATTACAGAAGTCATTTGCAAGTCACAGCTGAAGTTACAATCGGCCTTTTTTATCAGCACAATCGGCCGATGCCGATTAAGTAAATAACGCCAAATATCGGCCGATATATCGGCCGGCCGATATATCGGTCGACCTCTATTAAATACCACCAAAAGAAAGCTCTATTTGTGGGAAAACAATGATACAAATGTCATTTGGGTACAGTGTTGCATGACCGCGCAATTGTCAAAGTGTGACAGCGCTGAAAGCTGAAAACTGGTCGGAGCAGGAAGGGGGTTTAGGTGCCCAGTAAACATGTGGCTAATAATGATTGTAATCCAGGTATGGATAGTTTTCCAGCAGGCCCATGGGTAGAAACTTCCTTTGTTAGACATTTACAGGAATTGCATGATGTATGAAGGGTTTTAAACCACACGATTAATGCTCACTCATGCTGTTCCAATGGTATGGAGACGGGTGGGGGCCAGTACGTATATCGGCATGCGGTGGTCCGGAAGTGGTTAAAGGGCAACTGTCATCTGTCCTGCAGCATCCCCTCCTCTGACCCGCTGTTGATTAACAGACAGTCCCATTCATTTTAATGGGACGGCTGTGATGCAGCAGTGACACAACAAGGTGAGGGATGTGGCTGCAGTAGGTGAGTGGATGCCCGCTAACAGGCGCTGCCATGATGAATCTCAAATGACAAGTTTGCAAACAAAATGAAGGTTTCCTTTTTAGAATAATAAGCTGTCAGGTTAGTAAAACAGCAAGATCAGAACCGATTCAATCATACAGTTTGTAGTGTACATACTGCAGATTTGCAAAACAATGGGATAAAGGAATATTCCTGAACTTTATTTTACCCCCTGGTTACTGTGAAATTGTGTGAATGCGTCAATTCAGTGCATTATATCTCAGCTTGCATTCAATAAGTTAAAATTAATTGATAATTAATTGATCTGATAAGAGTGTCCCCATCAGTGTCCAATCAATGTCCAGAGTGTCCCAATTATCTGTGTACTGTATGGTACATATTACTTACTTAGTACTAGAGCTGACTTCAGCTCTCTTTCATCTCCGGACTCCCACCCACTGAAGAAGGATCTTTAATACAAACAGCGGGCGGGTAGCCGGTGTTCTCCCCCTGGTGGATAATGCCCGCCCTGGACTGCGCAGGCGCATCGCTTTAGCAAACGGAGCCGTCGAATTTATATAAAATCTTCGGCGGCTCCGTTGTGCTCTGTACTGCGCAAGCGCTGCACAGTACAGAGCGGGCATTATCCGCCGGGGAACCATTCTCTGCAGGACACCGGGAGGTGCCGCGCCAACCACGTCACTGGCTGCTAGGACATCGGCAGTCCCAGCAGCCAATACTAGCGCACAGCGTCAGCATGGGCGGGAGTAAAGGGTGCGGCTTTGTCTGCCAGCTACGGGCAAAACACAGGAGTGGGAAAAACACAGGAGCGGGCTAAATGTGGGCTGCGGGCCAGGATACGGAGACCCCTGTTGTAGAGGAGTCACTGGAGAACACCCGCACACACCGGAGACCAGTAAGTGACAACCTGACTCGAGTATAAGCCGAGGGGGACACTTTCAGCACAAAAAAAAAAAAAAAAATATATGTGCTGAAAAACTCGGCTTATACTCGAGTATATATGGTATTTTTTTCTGTTAAATCTTTGATTTATATCCACCCTGGTATATAATCTATAGAGCATATAGGATACCAAGCTGTTTCAATGGGGTAGGCGAGAAACATCAGAATGCCCTCGGTGTTTGAGACCATTTGCTGATTTATTACACATGTTGTGGAATTGCCCCCAAATTGTTTAGGTATTGGCAGAAACAAATTGATAGTATTAACTATGCTTATCAAACTCAGATACAATTAGGCCCTATGCTTATTGGGATATCTAGAAAAAGAAACATATGCATTAGAAGTTAGGATACCCATTAATAAAATGCTATTTGTAGCACAGAAGATGAGAGCACAAAAATGGATATCTCCGGGTATTGAGTGTACTGTATGGAATAAATCCGCGCAGTGGTTAGTCTTTCCTAAAGTATAGAGCTGCTGCCTCTACAAATATAAATCCACCTAGGTGGAGTGTATTAAAATTTGTGAAAAGCAGAAGAAGAAGATATGGCACTGCCCTGATGGAATGTGAAAACAGAAAAAAAAAAAAAAAAAATTTTTGAAAAAAACCCTTTTTTTATTTCTTCTACTAATAGGCAACTAATTAATTAGTGTATTTATTGTGAACCTTAGGTGATATTTATGACTGATACCCGTGAAGAATGTTTGGAATTCCTGTGTATCTAGAAAAATAATAATAAAATAATAAAACGGTGATCTCTGATGTGCTTGCTTAATTTGATCCCAATCTGTGATTAATACAAGAATTATTCATTTCTATCCCTATTTCAGTGCGGGGAAAGTATCAAAATAAAGTGCTACAATCTTAAATTAACAATATGCAAAATACAAATGCAAAACGACACGTGCAATTAGTGCAAAAAAGGTGCTGAATTGCAATAAAGTGACTAGTGCTGAATTATACAGTAATGCGAATTATGTGTATAAAACCAGTATCTGTTGGATAAGAAAATTTCCATTGGTTATATAGAAAGTTCTTTTTTGGGTTAAGTCTGCTTGCACTCACCTGATAAAATTCCCCCTGCAGGGGTGCAGGCAGTCACAGTATTAGCCACTGTGTAGCATTCCCGGATGTCCCCAGTCCGTGCTTTTACATGTTGTTACCGTTTACATGTGGAAGAAAGGAGGGATGCCCATAGTGTAAAACCGCATACAGAGCTTTATTGTGACTGATAAATTATGGTACTCGCATTTATAAAAGGTAAAAACGAGCATAAAAGACAGCGTTATAAACAGCTAATCTGGAGGTACTGCAAGACGTCCGTATGTCCCGCCCCTACTATAGCCACTAGCAATAATAAATGGTCTTTTCCTGGCAGGGATGGCCTGACCCGCTGGAGCAGACAATTGCTCAGTGGGAGAGATTCTTCCATCAGCACTGTCTGTTGATGGGGAATTGTGCAAACTTCACACTGTCTATGGCCTGCCTAACACTACAGACATCTTTATAAAGCACTGAATGACATTCACTGCAGGCGATTCTAGCAGGTGGATGCTTTTTATGGTAGGGGAAAATGACAGTGATCGATCCAGCGCCAGTAAACACACACACACACACACACACACACTTTTGTTCCGCAACCAAAACCTAGCCATAAGAGTCAGATTTTTATTATTTTGCGGTTTGAGGTTTTTAGTGATCTCATTGAATAGAAAAGGACTTCCACTGTTTTGAACATAAGGGATCTTTATCCCGATCGGTTTTCTTGTGAACTGAACCTTGAAGGCTCAATCCCCAAACCTAAAAAAACACAAGTCTAAGGATTCGTTTGATTCAAGCTGAATCCAATGAGACAGCCAGGCTAAAAAAGATCCTTATCCAAAATTCCTTGCAAATTCACGCAAACGGAATTTGCGGATTCCTGTGGCTGGAATGACATTGTTCTCATACAATGCAATGACAGGCTGGCACTAGATGGAGTGATCGACTATTTGCACAGCCAGCAATTCCTTGCCGTTAGGGAAGATCATGACTTCACAGTCTATCTGCACCGAGCCATGATCACTACAGGTAATCACTGGCTGTGTAAACAGTCACGCATAGCTGCGGACACCATCAGTCTGCCATTGCATTATATGGGCCAAGCAGCCTTAAGCCTCGTACACACGGTACGATTGTTGGCAGGGGATTGTCTGTTGGCCGATTGCTGTCCTAAAATCTTACCGTTAGTACGCTCCTTTTGACAATTATTGTCCAACTTTCGGCCAACAAATGTTGGATGACAGGCTAGTAAATTTTTCGGCGGACAACGGTTTGACATCAGATTTTTGTATGATCAGTACACAAATCCATCACACAAAAGTCGAAAATACAAACACGCATGCTCGGAATCAATGCTCACTGAACACGAAATTAGCAGAAGGGGCCCAAAGGGTGGCGCTCAAGAGCTGAAATTCCTCGTAGTACGTCACTACATTTGTGTTTGTTGCACGAAAATTGTTTACCGTTAGTATGCAAGACAAGATCCTGGCACACGCCCTTTTGACAAAAATCAGACGCTCGGTTGGCCAACAATCGTACCGTGTGTACGAGGCTTTAACACAGAAGTTTGTTTTTCTGAGCCCCCACCCCATAATATTGTTTACCAAGTGATCTGCCCTGTAAATCTGTTTACCTTACTTCAAAAAAAGTGATTGTAAAGAGGGGGGAGGAGGAGCAAAGAATTACATGTAGCTGCTATTAAGACCCCTTTCACACTGGAGCGTTTTGCAGGCGCTATAGCGTTAAAAATAGCGCCTGCAAACAGCTGCTCCATTCACTCCAGTGTGAAAGCCCGAGGGCTTTCACACTGGAGCAGTGCGTCAGAAAAAGTCCTGCCAGCAGCTTCTTTGGAGTGGTGAAGAAGCGGTGAACTCACCACTCCTCCACCGCTGCTCCCTATTAAAATCAATGGGGCAGCGCTGCAACACCACCAGCAAAACGCCGCCCTGGCGGCTCTTTGCGGGCGGATTTAACCCCTTTTTGGCCGTCGGGGGGGGGGGGGGGGTAGCGGCTGAATAGCTCCGCTAAAATGACAGTAAAGTGGCGTTAAAAATAGCCCCGCTTTACAGCTGACGCCCCAGGCGGCACAGTGTGAAAGGGCTCATAGAGCAGCCCTGAATCTCAAGTTCCCAGCTAGTGCTCCCAGCTCCTCCCTTGCCAAGTATAAACAAAAGAGAGAGGGGGAGGGAATTTATGATCCAAGAGACTCAGCTTACTTCAGTATAGAAAATAACAGATGAGGGAAGTACCCTAATAGCATCTGTATGTGGATGAAGCTAATTGCATGACACCCGGGAAATCTAATTAAAATAGCGGGGTGTGTTGCTCTGAATTAGGGCATATCACAAAAAAGAGGGAACCCAGGGGGAAGGAACATGACAGGTACCAGTTCGACCCAGGGAAAAAGAATTCATCAACAAGGAACCAGCAAATTAGCAAAAATATGAAAAATTTAATATAGAAATAGAATAATTCCACATATACACCAAACACAAAATCAAAAAATATGACAATAAGTGAACCAGAACCTGACACTAAGAAAATAAAATAGACAACGTTGTCTAAAAATAAAACACACAGATGGCCACCACTAGACACACACAAAGACGCCCAGCTGAATTATTGAATGAAAGAAAACACAGCATAACATAAAAAGTCTCATGAAAAAAATGGGAGTTTATAGGGGATGTACTTACCTTCCTGCTGGAACATAATTGTTTCCAGTTTATGGGGACTTACTACCAGCAAATTAGAGGCACCGCGATGGGTGCACCCTGGGCTCCCTCGTATGCCTGTCTACATCTGGGTATGTGGGAGGAGGAATATGTCTATCAGTCGTCGATGTACCTCCGCCACAGTCTTCTGTGGCTGAGGTACATTGATGACGTGCTCATGATCTGGGGGGGTACGGAGCAGGAGTTACTGTTATTCATGGATGAACTTAACACCAACGACCGTAACATTAGGCTTACCTATACTGCCCACCAACATACCCTTTCCTTTTTGGATCTGACCCCGTTTGCTGATAACGGGAAGATCAGCACCAAAACCCATAGGAAGCCAACGGCAGCGAATACACTCCTCCTGGCTACTAGCGACCACCCTAGATCCCTAATCAAAGGTATACCAGTAGGTCAGTTCCTCCGTATTCGCAGAAACTGCTCTAGACAACAAGATTTCGATAGGGAAGCTAGGGACCTATATGGAAGGTTTAGGGATAGAGGCTACTCTCATTCATCCATTAGAACAGCTAAAAAAAGAGCTCTCCAGATGGACCGTCAGCAACTCCTTACCAGAAGGAATCCTACGGTCCCTAAAGATAGACATGGACCTCCCAGAATCATCACCAAATACGGTGTCCAATGGAAACAGATTAGGACCATTCTCAATAACCATTGGCATATCCTCTCTGGTTCCCCTGCTCTTGGTGAGATAGTGGGAGAACGTCCCCTTCTCACCGCCCGACGCTCTCGGAATTTGAGGGATCACTTGATCCACTCCGAATATCAAAGATCTCCTACCCAAAACTGGCTTACCCAACTCCCACCTCTAAAAGGTATGTTTAACCACTTGACAACTGGGCACTTAAACCCCCTTCCTAACCAGACCAATTTTCAGCTTTTGGTGCTCTCACATTTTGAATGACAATTACTCAGTCATGCAACACTGTATCTTTATGAAATTTTTGTCCTTTTTTTCACACAAATAGAGCTTTCTTTTGGTGGTATTTAATCACTGCTGGTTTCTTTATTTTTTGCGTCGTAAAAGAAAAAAGACCGAAAAATCGGTAAAAAAATACATTTTTCTTCATTTCTGTTATAATATTTTGCAAATTAGTAATTTTTCTTCATATATTTTGGCCAAAATTTATACCGCTACATATCTTTGGTAAAAATAACCCAAATCGGTGGATATTATTTGGTCTTTTTGAAAGTTATAGAGTCCAAAAGCTATGGTGCGAATATCTGAAAATTGATCACACCTGAATTACTGATGGCCTATCTAATTTCTTGAGACCCTAACATGCCAGAAAAGTACAAATACCCCCCAAATGACCCCTTTTTGGAAAGAAGACATTCCAAGGTATTTAGAAAGATGCATGGTGAGTTTTTTGAAGTTGTCATTTTTTCCCACAATTCTTTGCAAAATCAAGGTTTTTTTTTTACTTTTTTTTTTTTCCACAAAATTGTCATATTAGCAGGGTATTTCTCACAGACCGCATATGCATACGACAAATTACACCCCAAAACACATTCTGCTATTACTCCCGAGTATGATGATACCACATGTGTGAGACTTTTACACAGCGTGGCCACATACAGAGGCCCAACATGCAGGGGAGCACCTTCAGGCGTTCTGGAGCACCCAGGCCAATTCTGACATTTCTCTCCTACATGTAAAAATCATCATTTATTAGCTAGAAAATTACTTAGAACCCCAAAACTTTATATATGTTTTTTTAGCAAAGACCCTAGAGAATACAATGGCGGTCGTTGCAACTTTTTATCTCGCACAGTATTTGCGCAGCAATTTTTTTAACGCTTTTTTTTGGAAAAAAAACTGTTTTGTGCTTTACAAAAACCAAAATAATAAAGTTAGCCCAATGTTTTTGCATAATGTGAAAGATGAAGTTACGCCGAGTAAATAGATACCCAACATGTCACCCTTCAAAATTGCACGCGCTTGTGGAATGGCGCCAAACTTTGCTACTCAAAAATCCCCATAGGCGACGCTTTAAAATTTTTTACTGGTTACATGTTTTGAGTTACAGAGGAGGTCTAGGGCCAAAATTATTGCTCTCGCTCTACCGATCGCAGCGATACCTCACATGTGTGGTTTGAACACCGTTTTCATATGTGGGCGGGACTTACGTATGCGTTCGCTTCTGCATGCGAGCACACAGGGACAGGGGCGCTTTAAAAATTTTTTTTTTTTTTTTATTGTTCATTTTACTTTATTTTAGTTTGATGCTTTTTTCCACAAAAAAAAAAAATTTTTACCACTTTTATTTCTATTACAAGGAATATAAACATCCTTGTAATAGGAATATGGCATGACAGGTCCTCTTTACAGTGATATATGGGGTCAATAAGACCCCACATCTCACCTCTAGGCTGGGAAGCCTGAAATTAAAAAAAAAAAAAAAAAAAAAAAAAAAAGATCCTGGCTTCGATCGTAGCGGTGAGTCGGTAGAAGCACCGCAAGGCGGCGGGAAGGGGGGACGTCCCCTCTCGCCTCCCGTAAGAACGATCAAGCAGTGGAACAGCTGCTATGATTGTTCTCATGGTGTAGGGAATCGCCGGCTGAAAAAGCTGATATCTGAATGATGCCTGTAGCTGCAACCATCATTCAGATATCTCCGCACAAAGTCAAGGACGTTGTATGACGGCCGGCGGGCGGGAAGTGGTTAAAACGCTTTTTTTTTTTTTTAACACAAAGTTGTCCATTTATACAATATTTCTACCACATAACATGTACATACCAAAAATGACACCCCAAAATAGATTCTCCTACTCCTCCTGAGTACGGCGATACCACATGTGTGAGACTGCCACATACAGAGGGCGAGTACAGCTGAGCATGGCGGGGGGCATGGCAGAGCATGGCGGGGGGCATGGCAGAGCATGGCGGGGGGCATGGCAGAGCATGGCGGGGGGCATGGCAGAGCATGGCGGGGGGCATGGCAGAGCATGGCGGGGGGCATGGCAGAGCATGGCGGGGGCATGGCAGAGCATGGCGGGGGTACTGCAGAGTATTGCGGGGGTACTGCAGAGTATTGCGGGGGTACTGCAGAGTATTGCGGGGGTACTGCAGAGTATTGCGGGGGTACTGCAGAGTATTGCGGGGGTACTGCAGAGTATTGCGGGGGTAATGCAGAGTATTGCGGGGGTAATGCAGAGTATTGCACAGCATTGCAGTAGTGAGGGATGGCTGAGCATGGATGGATGGATGGATGGATGTCTCTGTGCAGCACTGTGGGCACTACACATACAGCCCACAGCGCTGCAGACATCCATCCGTCCCCCTCCCCGCTCACAGTGTACCGATCGGTACACAGGAGGGGAGGAGAGGAACCGGCGTCATCAGATGACGCCGGTCTGTTTACATGTGATCCCGCCGTCATTTGACGGCTCGATCACATGGTAAACGGCCGCGATCAGCGGCCATTTACCGGGATCCGTGATGCGCCGGGTCCCCTGGACCCGGCGGTCACGGATGTGTTCGGGTGCGCGCCCCAGGGGGCGCGCAAGAGGGGAATTCTGGGAGGACGTCATAGTACGTCCACCCAAAGTTATCCAACCGCCCTGCAGCCGTCATTCGGCTATGGGCCGGTTGGTAAGTGGTTAAGTGTGGTAGATGTGCCATTTGTAAGTATGTCGAATGCACGGACGTGTTCACCGATTCTGACGGTAAGAGACAGTTTAAAATCTATAACTTTATTAACTGCAATACCACACGAGTAGTCTATATGCTCACATGCCCTTGTGGCAAAAAATATATGTGGGTAAGACAAAAAGGAAATTGAAGATCAGAATCGGTGAGCACGTCCAAAGCATTCTCAGCAAAGACGACGAGCGCCCCATTCCCCTACATTTCCTCAAGTTCCACGGGGGGGACCCCACTGGGCTTACTGTCAAGGGTATCTACAGGTTAAATCTTCCCCTTAGAAGGGGTGACTTCGACAGAATTCTCTGCCAGAAAGAAAAAATGTGGATATATACCCTTTACAGCATGTCCCCCCATGGGTTAAATAATGAGTGTAACCTGTCAGTGTTCCTTACCCCCTAGTTTTCTATTCATATTCATAATCCCCCTTTCTCATCTCGATGTAGGTGACACATCCATTTATATATGCCTGATCGCCCTCTTTAGTTACACTTTTTATTTTGTATTTTCTTATTTAGTTCAGTTCAGTTTAGTTTCCCTCTCTATTCCAACTCTCTTCTCTCTTTTCACTTTTTCTTTTTAAAGTAGTTCATGTAAATTACAGAGGTGGTGCACCCACGGACCGGCCCGTTCTATTTATCTATATAATTCTTGTGGTCTTCCGGTTTGAATGGCAGTCCATTTGTTGTGCCGTTGCCAGGCCAACAGATAGCTAATGTATCCACGTCTGCAAGTGGGAGGGCTATATAAGGTGTCCGCTCTGGCAACGGCGCATGCTCTGAAGAAATCCCTGTGACGGATGAAACGCGTCAGCATGACGCCATCACGCTCCATCTAGCGTACACACGGACCCACCCATCAGCCTTGGGTATTCTGTCCGCCCTCGTGTGAAGCCTCACTGCATGGAACCAGGAAGTAGATGCTGACCCACGCCGCATCCAGGCGGCACGTCCCTACATGCTTTCCGCTTCCTATTACCGTTGCTGGTAACTGAGTACACAGATCTAAGAAGCCCTATTCAGTTGGCCTGATCTGGATGCAGCTGTTCCGCACTACTAAAGATGGTTTAAGTAGGACTGGAACGATCTACAACTGCCTGCCGAACTCCGGTATCTCTGGACTGGTGAGACAGTATCTGTTCATGTTCTAATCGTGACTATCGTCACCATAGTTACACAGTTGTTTCCCACCCACTGCCCAGTTAATATGTGGTGATTATTACCGATGCAGGCACATCTACAGCTCCATTTATGTACAGTCTCTATGTAACCGCTTACCCACACTACTAGCCACTGTATGCAACTCAGCTGCTAGTCCCTTCACCAGCTATTTCCATGCAATATTCCTCAAGGCTCACCTAGGCTTATCACTGGCCTTCTGTTAGGCGGACTCCCCTCAACCATACGGCTGCACACACCTTTCTCCCAGCCTTGAACTACCATCTTTTGAGATATTCATGAGACTTTTTATGTTATGCTGTGTTTTCTTTCATTCAATAATTCAGCTGGGCGTCTTTGTGTGTGTCTAGTGGTGGCCATCTGTGTGTTGTTTTGTTTTTAGACAACGTTGTCTATTTTATTTTCTTAGTGTCAGGTTCTGGTTCACTTATTGTCATTTTTTGATTTTGTGTTTGGTGTATATGTGGAATTATTCTATTTCTATATTAAATTTTTCATATTTTTGCTAATTTGCTGGTTCCTTGTTGATGAATTCTTTTTCCCTGGGTGGAACTGGTACCTGTCATGTTCCTTCCCCCTGGGTTCCCTCTTTTTTGTCCCTTGCCAAGTAGCCCCAAAGCAAGCATGCATAGCTAAGCATACCCTCCTGCCTGCATGCCTGAGCCAAGGTCAGATAGATTCTAGGAAGTAAATGCTACATGAATCATCTGCTCTTACTCAGTAGCCGTGGCCAGAAATGCTAGAGGGTGTTTAAGGTGATTTCTCAGCAAAATAAAGCATAGGACATGGATGGATAAGTGCGCTTACTTTGAATGTTAAAAGTCAATTAGTGTTTTCAGTTTGTGGTGTTTACATACAGCTTAGCTGTAAAGAGCTCTGCAAAAGCAGATGGTTGGAGGGTTGTGGCAAACCCTTTACCACTGACAGGGGTGCTTACGTAAAGTCCATCTAAAATTACCCTCCGCACTAACTGCGTCTCTTGAAGGGTGGCTATGTTACTCCTCCATAGAATCCGTTTATCGGCTCTCACCGCCTCACACTAACAATGTGGGGAAAGGAAAGCTGATCAGCGGCATCTCCTCACAGGGGAGACCTGTAGAGATAATCAGGGCACTGATCATTAGTGCCCAGCCTGTCTGCAGGGAAACACATAACATGCATGTGTGTGTGTGTGTGTGTGTGTGTGTGTGTGTGTGTGTGTGTGTGTGTGTGTGTGTGTGTGTGTGTATATATATATATATATATATATATATATATATATATATATATATATATACACACATACACACACATATACACATATACATACACACACACGGTACTAAGCGCAGGGCCCTCTGATTCCTACTGTAATAAAGTGTATTGTATTTGTACTGTCTACCCTCAAGTTGCAAAGCGCTGCATAAACTGTTGGCGCTATATAAATCCTGTATAATAGTCACTCCAAACTGGTAAACTGTTGAAAATTTTAAAGTGTCACCTATGGATATATTTTTTTTTTTTTTTCCCACAAGCAGCACAATTTTAAAAGCATGACATGTTGAATATCCATTTACTCGGAGAAGCCTTTCATATTTTAGAAAAATAAATTTAAAAAAAAATTGTGTTCTATATTGTGTTTTGCACTTTAATTCCCTAAAGTGTATTTTTTTCCCCAAAAATTGTGTTTGAAAAATTGCTGTGCAAATTTTATTCTCTAGGGCCTCTGCCACAAAAAAATAAAATGTATATTTTGTATATTTATATATGTTTTTGTGCTAGAAAATTACTTAGAACCCCCAAAAACATTATACAAGTAATTTTCTAGCACAACAAATCCTGATTGTGTCAGAATTGGCCCAGTAAGCAAGTGGCTAAACAGGAACTTCACCCAAAAGGGAAGTTCTGCTCGTTTGCACCTCCACTGCCACATTTGGCACCTGATTTTAACAGGCACCAACTCTTGGTCAGATAGTCACAGTGATCTGAAGTTTAGCCCCTTTTTGTTCCCCCCGCGGCCTTCTGGGACACATCACAGGTCTCTGAAGACTGTGGGACCATTTACGAAGCTCAGCTTGTGCATGTGCAGTAGGAAAAACAGCCGTGTTTGAGGGGGGTGGGAGACTGGAGCTCCTCTTTATGGTCACCCAAACTACAAGTATCAGGGTACAGCAAAGAGAGAGCACTGAAAACAGAGTTAGGTACCTGGTAACTCTTTTTCTAAGAAGTCTTCCAGGGCAGCATCCGAGAGATAGGCTCCTCCTCCCTAAAACAGGAAACACATTAGTCCACCATTATAAATTTCACACTCTTACCTGTGTGCCTCAGTTATGTTAAAGCACCGAAGGAATTCCCTGTAAGCTGCAAGCTCCCCCTCTGTACCTGGTTTTTGTTGTTTCAAGGGTGGGAACTAGTGCTGCCCTGGAAGACTTCTTAGAAAAAGAGTTACCAGGTACCTAACTCTGTTTTCTCGAATCGTCTTCCAGGGCAGCATCCGAGAGGATATATCAAGCAATACTTACTAGGGTGGGGTTAGAGACTGGAGCACTTTACGACCAAATGCTTGGTCTTGGTCAGACAGCTGGTCTATGCGGTAGTGCTTAGCGAAAGTACTGAAGCTCGACCATGTCGCTGCCCTGCAGATCTGCTCCGGAGTTGCCCCTGCTTTCTCTGCGGCCGAGGTTGCCCAGGCTCTAGTTGAGTGCGCTCTGATTTCACTAGGTGGAGTGAGATTCTGTGCCTTATAGGTAATCTGTATGGCCATCCTTATCCATCTGCTGATGGTGCTTTTTGAAGCTTGTTTCCCTCTGTTGATTCCTGCATAGAGGATGAAGAGGGAGGTCGTTCTACGCCATTCTTTTGTTCTTTCGAGATACGCTATGAGCGTGTTCCTTACATCAAGTTTGCTGTAAATGTTTCTTTTCCTACTATCCATGGTTGTTGGAAGTGAGGGTATGACGATGTTTTGGGTTCTGTGAAATGTAGAAGAGACCTTGGGTAGAAAGGCCGGATCTGGAGAGAGAATTATCTTGTCCAGATGTATTAGACAGTATGGTTCTATTGAGGATAGAGCTTGGATCTCACTCACTCTTCTGGCGGATACTAAGGCCAGAAGGAGCGCAGTTTTTAACGTGAGGTTTTTGTCTGAGCTGTCCTCGATAGGTTCAAACGAAGGGGAAAGAAAGCCCTTAAGTACTGTGCCCATGTCCCAGGTGGGAGTTTTGTACAATTTGGCTGGTTTGGATCTTTTAAGAGCTATGAGGAATCGTCTTATCAGCGGGTCTTCCGCTAGTCTAGTATCCATGACCGAGGAAAGTGCTGCAACTTGTACTTTCAGGGTACTTGGTGATATGTTTTTGTCTGCACCATCTTGTAGGAAGTCCAAAACTATTGGAATTATCCCACCGTTGGAGATTGGTCTGTCTTCGTACCAAGAAACAAATTTTTTCCTTATTTTCTCATAGATGGCTCTCGTTACCGGCTTTCTGCTGTTTAAGATGGTGTTGATTACTCTGTCTGACAGGCCTTTGTTCTGGAGTTTTACCCTCTCAGTAACCAAGCCGAGAGCTTCAAGATTTTGTGGTTCGGATGGTTGACTGGGCCTTGTGACAGTAGATCCGGGCGGTCCGTCAGTGTCAGCTGAGGTTGTATGCTGAGATTTTTTAAATGACTGAACCATGCTCTCTGGGGCCAGTGTGGTGCTATTAGTATCACTGTTGTTTTCTCTGCCTTGATTTTTTGGATTATGGCAGTTGGAGGGAATGCATAGCACAGATGCCATTTCCAGTTTTGGTTGAAAGCATCCACCCCGCTGTTGCCATCTGTAGGGTCCAGGGAGAAAAATATCGGAGATTTTGCGTTCGCCCTGGAAGCAAATAGGTCTACTTCGGGTATTCCCCACTTCTGGGTGATTTGAGTGAAGGTTGTTTGGTTTAGCGACCATTCCGTGTGTTTTATCGTTTTCCGGCTCAGGAAATCTGCCACTGTATTGTCTGTTCCTTTTAGATGAATACCGGATATCGATCTTATGTTCGCTTCTGTCCACAGTAGGATAGATTGTGTCAGTCTCATCAGTTTTTGGGATTTTGTGCCCCCTTGTCTGTTTAGGTATGCGACTGTCGTTGCGTTGTCTGATTGTATCTTTACATCCTTCCCCTGTAATGCTGGCTTGAAGGTTTTTAGCGCTTCCCCCACAGCTTTCAGCTCTCTCAAGTTTGAGGAGGCTCGTGCCCATTTGGGTGTCCATTTCCCTTGCGAGAACCGCCCTTCCATGTGGGCTCCCCATCCTAGGGCGCTTGCATCGGTGGTGATGCTGACTGGATTGACTTGAGCCCATCTGCGCCCCTCGATGACCCGAAGTGGGTTGAGCCACCAGTAGAGTGTTTGTTTGACTGTGGCGGGGACGGGAATGGATTTTTCTAGGGATGCTTGCCTGCCATCCCATTGGGACAGAATGTAGTTCTGTAAGGGTCGCATGTGAATTTGTGCCCAGGTGATGGCTGGAATGGAAGACGTCATCAGTCCTAGTACGGACATTCCGTGCCTGATCGTTGTGGAATGGTTCCTTAGCAGGGACGTAATTGCTTGTGTCATTTTTACGTCTTTTTCCTTTGTTAGGAAAATTTTTGACAGTCTGGAGTCCAGCACGTATCCCAGGTACACTACTCTCTGGCTTGGGATCATTTGCGATTTCTCTGCGTTTATTAACCATCCCAGGTTTTGCAGATAGATCATACTCTTGCGCAGGTTGTTTTCTAGGATTGCTGCTGAGTCCGCAAAGAACAGGAGGTCGTCTAAGTATGGTATTATTCCAATACCCTCCTGTCTTAGACCTTTTAGCGCTTCCGCCATTATTTTTGAGAATATTCTTGGAGCTGAGGAGATTCCGAAGGGGAGAGCTGTGTACTGTAGGTGCAGCGTAGCTGCTGGCCCCTGGATTGCGAACCTTAGAAACCTTTGGTGATCCTTCCTTATGGGGACATGTAGGTAGGCATCCTGTAAGTCTAGTGTTGCCATGAATGTCTCCTGCGGTAGGATGTTCCTGATTGAATAGATAGATTCCATTCTGAATCTCTTGTATCTTATTCCTCGGTTGAGTGGTTTGAGGTTTAGTATCAGCCTTAGTTTGCCTGATGGTTTTCTTTTTGCGAAGATGTGTGAGTAGAAGCCCTTCTGTTCCTCCTCTTGGGGAACGTGACAAATCACCTTCTGATCTAATAGTTTCTGTAGGGATTCTAGAAACACCTTTGCTTGATTGCTGTCCTTGGGTAGCATGGTCGCTAAGTATTTGGTTGGGGGGCGGTTGGAGAATTCTATTGCGTAACCGTCCGCTATGGTGCGCAGTATGAATTTGTTTTCTGTTATCTCCTCCCATTGGTGGGAGAAAGCCGCCAATCTGCCCCCCACCTGAAGGCAGTCATTGTTTTTTGTTCTTTTGGGTATTAGGCTTGAGGATGAATTCACCTTTGCCTTTCTTGTTTTGTTGACCCCAGTGCTTTTTTGCCCCTGGCTTATTGAATTTCTTGAAATGCCGAAAGGGCGCCTTCCCTTGTCTCTTCTTGGTTTGAGGGAACCCCTTATTTTTTGCTGCAGTCCTATCCAGGACTGTTTCTAGTTCGGGACCAAACAGTAGGTCTCCAGTGAATGGTATGCCACATAAACGGTTCTTGGAAGGTGCATCCCCCCCCAGGATTTTAACCACAGGGCTCTGCGGGCCGAGTTTAGTAGTGCCGTGGTCCTAGAGGATATTCTGACAGTTTCTGCTGAAGCATCTGCCAAGAAAGCTGCCGCTCTAGTTAGTGTGGGGATGGTTTTAATTAGTTCCTCCCTGGGTGTGTCGTTCTCCAATAGATCTTGCAGCTGGGTTAGCCAGATTAGCAAGGTTCGGGCTGTGCAGGTGGAAGCAATAGCCGGATTTAGGTTTGCCGCCCCTGCTTCCCATGCCCTTTTCAGGAGAGCTTCTATTTTCTTGTCCATGGGGTCGCTGAGGGTACCTGCGTCATCAAAAGCCAAGTCCGATTTGTTCGTGATTTTTGCCAGAGAGGCATCCACCTTGGGGCATTTAGCCCAGGTTTTGGTGTCTGCTTCCGCAAACGGGTATCTGCGTTTGATTGTGGCGGGGATGAAAAGCTTTTTCTCTGGGTCTTCCCATTCCTTTTTGACTATGTCTTTAAGTGTTTGGTGTACCGGGAACGTTCTTGGCTTCTTGGGCTGGAGCCCTTTGTACATTCTGTCATGCATAGTGAGTTCTGCGGTTTTCTGTTCTTTAATGCCTAGAGTGTCAGTGATGGCTTTGAGAAGACTGTCTGTGTCCTCAGAAGGAAACAGGTTGCAGTCTGTCGTGTCATCTTCCTCCTCTGAGTCTGAACAGATACCGTCTTCTGATTCAGATTGTTCAGATTCATCTGAATCCACCTCTTGTTCTGCCTGTACCTTGTTCTCCCTTGGAATGTGTGTTCCGCTGGTAGATGGGATACTGGCCTGAGCGACACTTGCTGGCGTTTCTAATTTCTCTATAGCTGAGCGTAGTGGTGCCATGGTGCTCTGAATTTCTTTCTTAAAAGAATTGAGCAGGTCTTTCAAAAATCCCTGTGATTCTTTTGCCACCATTTTGTCTAAGCATTTCTGACACAGGGGCTTTTTCCAATCTGGGGAAAGCCTGTGGCTGCATGAGGCACATGTTTTGCCTTTAGCCTTCCTTTCCTCAGGGGTCTTTGCCTGCAAGCGAGCATAGAGAACAAAAAAACCCCGTGAGTTCAGGTGGTCAAAGGAACTGCCTGTAGATAGGCAGTAAAGAGGTTAAGACAGAGATAATTCAAGAATATTCTGGCTTACCTTGGAGCTGTCCTGATTTGCAGGATCTGCAGGGCAGGGTGGGGAAGCGTCAGACATGATCAGCCACCAGGATCCTCTGCTTAGAGGCCTTTTTATCTGCTTCCTGCATAAGCTCCGGCCCCGCCCCCGGCTGACCCCGTGCAGGTTGGTGGACACACCTGCACATGCCGCTGTATTGTAGAGTAACTGTGCTGGTAGTGAAGGGTAGCATTGAACAAATTTGCTATTTGTATTCTGTTTTCTTTCTCTTTTTTTTTTTTTTAAACTTCCCGCCCCTAGGTGTCCCTGCTCTATCTCCGTAGTAGATAGACTACGGGAAAATGGCCGCCAACCCGGAAGCGGAACTTCCTCGGCGCCATCTTGGTACACCCCCGACTTCCTGTAGCGGACTGTGGCGGTGAGGACGCTGCTGCGCCGCCCGGAGAGCGGTGGATTCGTTTGGGGGGACAGCCGCAGCCACCAGGGACCTAATTTAGAAGGTGCAAAACCCTCCCTGCTAGACCCTCTGCTGCTGAGGTTTTCGGCGGCGGGGGGGGGGGGGGCGCGCCCATCTATGCATGTATCCATCCCCCCTGGCGGGCTCCAGATTCTGCGGAAAGCCAGAGGGGGGTGCTTGCGGAAGCATACACAGGCCTAACAGCGGCATGGGGTGGGGATGACAGAGTCCTCCTGCAGCCTGGGGGGATGATTGCAGACCCCTCAGTAGGGGCGAAATCTCAGGCTTTGAGCAATGTTGCCCAGTGCTGCGCCTGCTCGCCCTCCCAAAGCCCCTTGGGCTGTATGGGATGCTGGCAGGGGGTCTCCTGCAACAAGCACAGAGACAGGTGAAAATAAAATAACAAACGTTCTTGCAGCTCCTGTGGGTCCGGAGGAAACAAACAACTGAGGCACACAGGTAAGAGTGTGAAATTTATAATGGTGGACTAATGTGTTTCCTGTTTTAGGGAGGAGGAGCCTATCTCTCGGATGCTGCCCTGGAAGACGATTCGAGAAAATATTGTAGAATGTTTTCTAAAGTCATCATGTTGCCACCGTGTGGAACCCATAAACGTGAGACTGTCACGCAAAACCAAAAAACATCTAGATCAAGAGAAAAATCAAACTGAGAAGAGGAAATACAGGGATTATAGCGGTGCCAAAAGATACACGTTACACTTGAATAAAAACCAAGAGTATTTTATTAATAAAAATTCTTTAAAAAAAAAAAAAAAAAAATCGACATAGGATTCACAAATACAAGGCGTGCATCATAACTAGTATAATTAAAAACAATTATGTAGCGAAAGTTTTACGAGACTTGGCCTGAGGGGCGTAGCGGCCAGTTCCGTAGATAGGCATTTAGATGTCCGACATGTTTCGCCAGTGATGGCTTCCTCAGGGACAGATGTTTGATACCTATAGCGCTACAATTCAATCTATAGAGGAAAATTAACAATCAGGCAAAATTCTATAGTAAGAAGTTAAAACAAGAATACATGTAATATAAATGGATACTTAAATATGTTTGCGGGCTGTCAGACATGAATCAACCGCAACCACCCAAAGTGAACCCCCGGAGGTCCCACGCACATAGAGGTGCCAACCAGTCCCTCCACCCCCAGACCCCCACAAACAAGCCCCCATAAGAGGGTGAATCTATACCTGTAGGTCACCAAGGGCAGGCGCAAGGCACCCGGAGCAGGGCCTCAAGCACAGGTCACCATGGATAGCTGCAGGGGGCAAATAGAAGGACCTGACAGAGAATATCTATAAAGAAAAATATTTTTTTCAAAAAAATTTCTTTAAAAAAAAACATTTATAGTGGGCCCTGGAAAAACCTATAAGGGGCTGACCAGTTTCAAGGACAACATGGGACTAACATAGTCTCTCGCCTATACTTACATTAATTATATGAACAAATATACAGGACACCGGTAGACGATTAATTCAGAATATTATGCCTGCCATAGATCACATAATGGGGTATGCATTTCTGAAAGTAATAAAGAAAAAAATCATACATGAAACAATCTCATAAGGGTGAATGAGTCCAACCAGCTATATCCATAAATAAATGACATAGACCGTTTATATGCAGAGAATTGTAGATACATTGCACTCACCATTGGGCATAGTGCAATAAGTTGAGCGGATGGCTGGTATGAAAATTGCAACCGATTGTGTCGCAAAGTATATCATGCTGAGAAATAGAGACAAAGCATGGACTCAGTATAGGCAGGCTGTAAGAGGGAAGGAGGAACTGAGCTTACAAAGTGAGGTATTAGAATGAATATGCATACCGAGCAGAGAAGCAGATAACGAAGCGGTGTCCTGTAGATCCCTGGCGAGTGTTCAGGCCAGGGATGCCGGCGTTCTTATGCCCCCCACACACGTGCGGCTTCTGACGTCACCACACGTGTGAGCGGACAAAGCCACTGTGCATGCGCAACTCGCAAATGCGTCTGGGCCTACAAGGTCCAGGAGGCATAGCGGTGGTGTCCATAGTAATGTGTGTAAACACGTCACAGACACGGCGCTGTATTGGACGGCCAAGGCTAGCAGCCCAATACCAAGGAGATGTTACGATCCGAGGATCACCAGTATGCAGTGGCTGCCAACGGGCAGAGGGATTCCAATGCCCTTGGGTGTCCATACAGCTCGGGTATATTTGTGGCATGGGACTGGAGCGCCCGATGGAACCCGCGCCGTCTACGGGAACCCACGGGGGCCAAGCACCAAAAGGCGTGCCGGATCCAATGAGGACACGATGGGAAAGATGAAGGTGGGTGGGAACAAGTCTGGGATCAAATTAAAGCCCCAAAAAGACGCCTGCACACTTAAGGCATATAAGCAGAAAGGAAGGAAAAGAAGGAAGAAAACAAGTAAGGGGGCAGGATCCCAGGCATGTGCCCACATACGCAGTTCTGACAGCTCGCAAAGCAAACTACACTGTTGTCATAGTATATCGTATAACAACTAAGAAATATAGTAAACTTTGAAGAAATATATCCACATATATATCACAAAGAAGAGAAAAGTTATTCATTTGATGAAGCCTACAAATCCTGTATCTAACATTATAAATAAAAAGATATCAAACTATGTGGAATTGAAGCCAAGTCCAGATTTACCAAGGCGGACTCCTGAGTTGGGGAAGAGGGGACAGTAGGGAGGAACATGATTAATGTAAGTATAGGCGAGAGACTATGTTAGTCCCATGTTGTCCTTGAAACTGGTGAGCCCCTTATAGGTTTTTCCAGGGCCCACTATAAATGTTTTTTTTAACGAAATTTTTTTGAAAAAAATCTTTTTCTTTATAGATATTCTCTGTCAGGTCCTTCTATTTGCCCCCTGCAGCTATCCATGGTGACCTGTGCTTGAGGCCCTGCTCCGGGTGCCTTGCGCCTGCCCTTGGTGACCTACAGGTATATATTCACCATCTTATGAGGGCTTGTTTGTGGGGGTCTGGGGGTGGAGGGACTGGTTGGCACCTCTATGTGCGTGGGACCTCCGGGGGTTCACTTTGGGTGGTTGCGGTTGATTCATGTCTGACAGCCCGCAAACATATTTAAGTATCCATTTATATTACATGTATTCTTGTTTAAACTTCTTACTATAGAATTTTGCCTGATTGTTAATTTTCCTCTATAGATTGAATTGTAGCGCTATAGGTATCAAACATCTGTCCCTGAGGAAGCCATCACTGGCGAAACATGTCGGACATCTAAATGCCTATCTACGGAACTGGCCGCTACGCCCCTCAGGCCAAGTCTCGTAAAACTTTCGCTACATAATTGTTTTTAATTATACTAGTTATGATGCACACCTTGTATTTGTGAATCCTATGTTGATTTTTTAAGAATTTTTGTTAATAAAATACTCTTGGTTTTTATTCAAGTGTAACGTGCATCTTTTGGCACCGCTATAATCCCTGTATTTCCTCTTCTCAGTTTGATTTTTCAACTTATTGGGATGAGGTGCCGTATCACATCGAGGGTCACCCAGCCACTTTCATTTTTATCTAGATCAAGAGAATGTTCTGTCACTGTCAAGTCTAAGGCCAATTTATTGAAACGCACAATCTACCAGAGCGTTAGATTCTAGGAGGAAAATCAGGCAGAGCAGTAGCAAAAATTAGCCATTCAAGCATGGCGCAAGGAAAGGTAATACCACAGCCAGAATGGTTATCCGGATTAAAGCTAGGTTGTAAATGGATGTGGTGCATTTTTAGTTTTGCAGTGAAATTTGAAGGACCACAGGCAGTGCGACTTCAGCTGTGATTTTAGATCGATTTGAATATCTCCCTCTAAATCAAAACATAGTAATAAGTACTACAAAATGTACTAGAATCTCACTTTTTGAACACCTATGCGTTTTCAATGCAAATTTCATTCAACTGAATGGAGCGCAAAAAATCACACCGAATCAAAATCACACTGAATGCTTTTTGAAAATGCATCATGTTCAGACTGCAAATGTGTGAACACCCTCCATAGTAAAACATGTTATTTTACTTGTCATACGATTCAGTGTGTTCTAAAACGCATCCAAATTGCATTAGTGTGAACCAGGGATAAAAGCAACAACTGAGCAGATTATGACTAGATGAGATTTTTCTATTTCCATAATGTCAAATTTCTCGAGCAACAGAAGTATCCTCCCCACCCCCCATTTGGTATAAAAACAGCCAGTTTTTTTTTTTTTTTTTTTTTTTTTTAAATATGCATGGCAATTAAACTTTTAGCACATTCATCTTGCAATACCCTGGGCCACAGCTTAGTAGGGTATTTCAAGACCAGATTCTAGCTTACATTGGCGATAGCAGCTCAGTGAGTGCCAGGCTTCAGTCTTAGCGAGTAGTAGATTAGGTGAAAGGAATTCTAGCAATGTCCTAGCATTGGCTTTAGACGCTTTCCTGTATGTGAACTGAAAGTCTGTTACGGTAACCATTGCTAGTTCTTATAACATACAATATAACAGTACAATTATGGAAAAAAAAAAAAAAAAGGCAGAGAGAGGCAGGCGGGTTAGAGAAGCGTGCTGGCGAGCAGAGATGACAATCTTTCAGCCCACCTAACATCACCGCTCTTCCGCCCTCACAGCATACAGAATGTCGGAGGTGTGGCAGAGAGATGACATCTCTCACCGCCCGCCCCACCACTCTCCTGCCCTCACTCAATGGCAAGTGGAATTCCTCATCTGGTGGCAGGCAGCGTGGCAAGTGACACACTCGGGGTTCCCACCGATTCTGCATTGTGGCGAGTTGAACCATTTCATTTATATTACAATGCAATATAGGAAATAATGCGCCTCAAATCATTCCGACACCATACCAACCATGGTGCCATGAGGATTGAAGCACCAACCCCAGCTATTGCCCCGATAAATTGCCAGCGAAAAAACACACACGTGCCAAAAAGGTTGGGGACCACTGCACTAAAGAAAAAGGTTTTCAAAGAAAATCTCAATCTTTCTGTATCCGCTGAAAAATCATTCAGTCTATAGTTAGAAATAGAAAATTCCAAAAGATACAATTAGGATTACTGTCCCACTCACATGGGTACATTGGCAACACCAGCTGGTGCTATTTGGCACATACTTTAAATGAGTATTTCCCCCCCCCCCTCCCCCCTCCCACCACACGCATCTGCATTAGACCTGTACACATTGAGGACCAGGCTAAGATGCATTGCAGAAAAATCCTGCACATACAATTTTTCTTTTGTTAACATACATTCAAATCTTGGCTATAAAATGTAACTTTTAAATTTGTAAGAAGGCATTCAGAATGTGCGGTGCATTATCAGGTCATATATGTATATATGGATTGCAGTACATTGCCATTTTCCTCAACTGCACTCCAACATGTAGTAAACACACACATCCCTTGGAATGAATAAATGCATGCGTTGCTTTGCAGTATGCAAAAAATAAAAGATTTATGAAGCACGTACTATGAATGAATGCAAGTTAGGGACCTTAGATTCTAAGCTCCTTGAGGGCAGGGACGGATGTGAATGTACAGTACATATGTAAAGCGCTGTGCAAATCGATGGCAAATAAAATAATTTGAACCATGGGCACACACACCCCCAACTAAAACTTGCTAGTAAATGCACTGCAAGTTGACGTGATGGAAACACGGAAAGCCATATGGATAAGGCCGATCACACTGGCATTAAGAGCAGGTGTTTGAGAGGAGTTTGACAGGTGTTAAAAATTCCCCTCAAATGCTTATGCACAAGATATAATAGACAGCACATTGTGCTGTTCACACCAAGTGTTAAAGTCGCTTCAGAATTGAAGCCTCATGTCGAGTCAGGAGGCGTTTGAAGCCTTTCAACGCCTCCCATTCAAGTCCATGGTAACGCTCCGCCAACGCTCGGGCAGTCGTTTTCGGCGCGGTTTTGGCACGTTAAAATGAGTTTATTTCTCTCACTTTCCATTGTGGAGCAGTTTTAAGGCATCCCTCAAACGCTATGAAACCATGCATAGGGCGTTTGGGGAGCCTTTAACGTTTGTAAAACGCCCCATCCTAAAGCTCATTGACGCCTGTCTGACGCCCATACAAATTTCATAGGAGCATTTAGGGTCAGAAATTTAGTCAAGTGTGAACAAGCCCTCTGAACGGGCCATAAAAGTTTTCACATCAAAATACACATTCATCAACTCAATGAATCAGGATTCTATCAACTTTATGAAGTTGTTTTACTTTCCTGCACAGTCCGACAAATATAATAAAGTAAAACTGTGGCCCTCCAGTTGCTATCAAGCTATTCAAGAACATAATTTCTGTTATCAGAAGAAAGCTCTGAAGCTCCTAGACTACAGAACATGGCAGGCTACTGTAAAGTCGTGCTGAAATCAGGTAAACAGAAATGACAGAATAATGTATGCAGCTTTCATCACTCTAATGTATGCAAAAACACAGGTCTGGTAACTCCTACAAGTCCTGCAGGCAAGCTGCAAAGATAACAGTATATAAACAGCTAATCACGTGCACCTAGGTAGACAGAGTGCACAACTCCAAGTCTGGACTTCAAGCTGACTGGACACTAATCAGCAAGTTAAAAATGAACTGTGCTTTACGTTACAGCTCTGCAGATCACAGTTACCTTTTTTTGTTTAATGAGTAGTTGTTATAAGTTTTCAAAAACACAAGGGGGGGGGGGGGTTAACAAACACTGACCAGACGGATGTTTGAGGAAATATGTAGCCTGAATTAACACCGATCTTCCACAAAGCATTTATTACATTAAAAGCGATTGTTATTTTTAAACAATCAAATAAAGGACTAAAACGTTATACTTGCCTGCTCTGTGCAGCTTTCTCAGGTCCCACCCTCCTGCCCCCACAGCAAACAGGTTGCAATGGGGCACCTGAGCTGATGCGCTGCTCTGTGCGTCCAGACACAGCTGCGGCTTAGCCCCACCCCCTCTCCTCATTGGCCCACTGACTTAGATTGACAGCAGCTACTCTTTTAGCCAATGAGGAAGAGTCCCAGACAGCCAAGGCTCTCGTGCAACTTCGCTGGATGCAGATGAGGCTTGGGTACTGTAAATATTTAGGGGACTGAGGGTATATGCATGAAGATAAAAAAAAAAAAAAAACACACAACCTTCTGCCTTTAGAACCACTTTAAAAGAGAAGTATGGGATTTCAACAAAAACATCCATTACTCAACTACGCGTATGCAGCATCTGTCCACGCCACCTAATTAGTACGTTTGGATCTAATCAGGACACCAAGGGAGATTCAAGGGAGTTTTCCCCTTCCACATATGCTTAGATATGAGCGACTGAAGAATCCTATTGGAACACCCAGTAATATCATTTGAGATCAAAGACTGCTAATAGCCCAGTTCTCGGTCTTCAATGAGCACAGAGCCAGTCACTGGCTCTGTGCTCTGTCTCTGCAATGCTCACTGGAGCGCCGGGCTGTTGAGGGGGCAGGAGCAGCTGGCTCAGGGTCTCAGCAGTGAGCCGAGGCTGAGCCAGTTGACATTCAGGCATCTATAAAGGTGGATCCCAACACTAAAGTCAACGGCAGCCAAAAGTGGGCTTAGCTCACTGACATCTGAATCTGGGTCACAGGAGTGCAGAATTAAGTTCCTACAGGATAAGATCAAAAGAGCACTCCTTTTACGCTATAGAATTGTAGACTACAGTCATAGCAGGTATAATAATCCACCCAAAAAAAAAAACACAACAAACACATGTCTAGTTTCTGACAGGAATAAGCCCTGTTTGGTTGGGCGAGATCCACCAAGGGAAGAAAGGGAGAGGCCTAGAGGCATAACGTTATAACGTTTAATATCTAGGCTTGATTAAGGAGATTGGGTGGAAACTGCCACAGCAAGTATGACCTTTGCCCGAATTAGGCAGGGATGGGATATGCGCACAAAAGATTCAGGGCAAAAAAATAAAATAAATAAACACCCACAACCTCCCCCCCCCCCCCTTACTATGGAGTTCACATAGCTAGTTAGCTGCGGGACGAAGACTTCATAAAAAAAAATTTAATAAATATGCAGCTGTGAAGCCAACTGGGAAAGGGCTTTATCAGAGGGCCTGCTTTTCAATGCTTGGGAGAATTTTTCTTCCACAAGATCTGATTTCAGGGCCTTGGACAACAGGGTAGACTGGTTATCCTGAGCTAAATAATCCAGAATAAGAGCAGGTTTAATTTCTGGAGGTAGAGAGGAGAGTTCTGCCTAGACATTACATAATTTATGGAAAACTGCAGGCAGTACAGGAGGTGGTATATGCCATGTCTCCAGTAGGAGTTTTAATTTCTGGAACGAAAATTCCAATTTCTTGTCATATGATGACCATGCATGGTATTTCCCTGGTTTGTTGCCCCCATTCGTAGACCTTTTGCGAAAACTAAAGTTTAGCTTAGTTTCCAAATCTAATGGAGCCTAATTTCTCTCCCTTTGGAGTTAACAGTTGTAAATAGGGCCTAAAGTGTGAGCTTATGAATCTGTTAGAGATCTGCCACCTGCTTTCCACCCATACTCTAGTCGGCCCAAACATGACTAAAAACAGAACGATTCTATAGACTGACAGACAAAAACAGTTACCCCTCTGACACCCATAACATTGGTCTACAAGTTTTGGGAAATTATCGACCTCCGAGATAAAATGTGCTAATTCTTACATACTTTGATGAGATTAAAATTACAAAACAGGTGATAAAGGTGCTGGTTGGCTAAAGTTTAAGATTTCACAATAAAGATTTATACACAGGTGAGTATATTTGCCTACAAGGGAGGGAGGTGTCTGATGATCATGATGCCTTGTAATTGCGACAAAGTACGGTACAACAATGGAAAATGGTACCACAGGGAAGTGTATAAATTTATCTTCACTTTGGGACTAAAGATTACCCAACTGTACATTGTTCTTAGTGCAAGGTACACTTGTCTTTGTCAAATCTGGGCAGCGTACAGTTAAATTTGGTGGCTTGCGAAGGTGTCATTGCCTAACATTTCCAAGGAACAGTTGAGTGATATTTTCGCTCTGATGCCAAGATACCGCAAAACTGTATAAACCATGCAGAGAACATCAGCTACATTTCTGGTGAGGTTACATTTGAATCTCAAAAAAGTGTATACCACCTATAGTTTGAATGCAAAATAGGGGACCAGGACAAGAGTTGGGCCCCTCATTGTTGCATTACATGTGTAACTTCTCAGTCATTGTCTAACAGGGTGGATATAAAATGTAAAAAAAAAAAAATTAAAGTTAGACTTATGCCGGCCATACACAGTTCGAATTTCGAAAGAAAATCGTATCAAAGAATTTTGTTCGAATTTTGCACCATTAGTGGGCTGCAACAATGGCCAATTTTCGTGCGGTTATTAAATTTGAGGAATCAGACATGTTGGAAATTTTTTGAAAAACAAACTATTTTCTAATCAATGACGGGAGAATAGTGCGAGAAATGTAATAAGAAAAGAAAATTTACGGAGAGAAAAGAAGATTCCCGCCCACGAAAATTCTTTTCTGTAGCAACATGAGGTGAAATTGAAGGCTTGGTCGGCCGAATTTCGAAAATCAATGGTGGCATCATCGGATCACAAAAGAAAAAAAAAAAAAAAAAAAAAAAAACCACACCCCCTTTCTGATTTTGAAAAGAAAATTTGTTCGAAATTCGACCATGTATGGCCTGCGTTACCGGTAACCTGTTTTCCAATAGTCTTTCAGGACAGCACCTGAAAGACCAGGGCTCCTCCCACAAAAGGAAACACCTCATCCAAAGCTTTAACGGGAGGCCGTCACCCAGCTTGCCTTCAGTTGTTTAAAAGAGAACCTCCAGCCCCAGCTGAAACATACAGCAGTTATGTCTTAGTATACAGCAAAACAAAAGGAGTTATTGCTGTCCTGAAAGATCATTGGAAGACAAGTTACCCGGAAGTTTAACTTCAATTTTCTCAAAACGTCTTTCAAGACAGCACCCAAGAGGATAATCAAGCCTTTCCCTATTAGGGTGGGTTAACAGCCTGTAAGACTTTCCTTCCAAAAGCCTGGTCCCCCACCGTCAGGTGGTTTAACCACTAAGCCACCGCCCACCGTCATATGACGGCTGGACGAGGCTTCTCTTATTCTGGGAGGACGTCATATGACATCCTCGCCTTCCCGAGCCACTAGGGGGTGCACGCGCGCCGGCGGCGGCGCGCACGCACGCCCGCCGTGTCACTCGGGACCCGGTGCGCGTGCCCGGCGGCCGCGATGTCCGCCGGGCACCCGCGATTGCCGGGTAACACAGCAGGAGCGTGGATCTGTGCATGTAAACACAGATCCACGTCCTGTCAGAGAGGAGAGGAGACCGATGGCGTGTCCCTTGTACATAGGGACAGCGATCGGTCACCTCCCCCAGTCAGTCCCCTCCCCCCACAGTTAGAATCACCTCCTTAGGTAATACATTAACCCCTCGAGCGCCCCCTAGTGTTAACCCCTTCCCTGCCGGTCACATTTACACAGTAATCAATGCAATTTTATAGCATTGATTGCTGTATAAATGTGAATGGTCCCAAAAATGTGTCAAAAGTGTCCGATGTGTCCGCCGCAATATCGCAGTCACAATAAAAATTGCAGATCGCCGCCATTACTAGTAAAAAATAAATAATAAAAATGCTATAAATCTATCCCGTATTTTGTAGACGCTATAACTTTTGCGCAAACCAATCAATATACGCTTATCGCAATTTTTTTTTACCAAAAATATGTAGAAGAGTACGTATCGGCCTAAACTGAGGAAAAAATTTGTTAAAAAAAAAAAATAAAAAATTGGATATTTATTATAGCAAAAAGTAAAAAATATTGTGTTTTTTCAAAATTGTCCCTCTTCTTTTGTTTATAGCGCAAGAAATAAAAACCGCAGAGGTGATCAAATACCACCAAAAGAAAGCTCTATTTGTGGGAAAAAAATGATAAAAATTTAATTAAGGTGCAGTGTAACACGACCGCGCAATTGTCATTCAAAGTGCGACAGCGCTGAAAACTGAAAAATGGCTTGGGCAGGAAGGGGGTGTAGGTGCCCTGTATTGAGGTGGTTAACCTATAAAATGACGGGCAATGGTCGTCAGACTCATCCATGTAGCGGCTTAACAGATCTGTTTGGGGGTGGCAACAGCTTTCTCTACCCAACTCACTGCCGAAGTTCTTGTAGAATGAGCCTGAATAACTAACTGGACTCCCTTGACCTGAAAAGGAATAGGCTTCAACCATCTGCTAATAGTTCCCCTTGGTAGCTTGTCTTCCTTTCTTGCTACCAGCATATAAAATGAATAAGGCCCCTTTCACACTGAGGCGGTTTGCAGGCGGTATTGCGCTAAAAATACCGCCTGCAAACCGCCCCTAAACAGCCTCCACTGTTTGTTCAGTGTGAAAGCCCAAGGGCTTTCACACTGAAGCAGTGCACTGGCAGGATGGTGAAAAAAGTCCTGCAAACCGCTTCTTTGGAGCGGTGAATTCACCGCTCCTAAACCGCTCCTGCCCATTGAAATCAATGGGACAGCGCGGCTATACTGCGGCTATAGCCGCGATGTACGAGTGATTTTAACCCTTTTTCGGCCGCCAGCGGGGGTTAAAACCGCACCGCTAGCGGCCGAATACAGCTGCAAGAACGACGGTACAGCAGCGCTAAAAATAGCGCTGTTGTACCGCCGACGCCCCCACCGCCCCAGTGTGAAAGGGGCCTAATGCGTCTGAACGACTAATGTCCTTAGTGGCTTCAGGGTAACTTAAGACCGCTCTCAACATCCAAAGTATGGCATTCTTCCTTTCCGATGGATTAGAGTAAAATGTAGGAAGTTTAATCTCCTGAATTCGATTTTGTACTGAAGTGACCTTCGGTAAAAAATTAGGGTCCATTTTCAGGACAATTCTATGTGAAAATTTAAAAAAAAAAAAACAAAAAAAACCCACACCTGTTTTTAACCACTTCAGCCCCGGAAGGATTTACCCCCCTTCCTGACCAGAGCACTTTTTGTGATTCGGCACTGCGTCGCTTTAACTGACAATTGGGCGGTCATGCGACGTTGTACCCAAACAAAATTGACGTCTTTTTTTTCCCCCCACAAAGAGCTTTCTTTTGGTGGTATTTGATCACCTCTGCGGTTTTTATTTTTTGCGCCCAAAAAAAAACGCTTGCACCCTTTTTCTTGACCGGAAACTATTCTTAAAAATCGCCTGCGCGGTCAAGAATGGATTCTAGTTCCGATCCAAATAGCAAATCCCCTGCAATGGGGATGCCACACAGAGTTTGTTAATGCTGCAGACCTAGCCAATATACGTATGGACTCTGCTGAAGCATCCGCAATGTATGCCACTGCTGCAGATAGGGTTGCAAAGGAATCCAGAATCTCGTTTCAGGGAATCTGCTGTAATATGGGATTTCAACTGATTAACCCAGTGCTCTAGATTCCTAGCAACGCATGTTGTTGCCATTGCTGCAAAAAAAAAAAAAAAAAAAAAAACACGGCTTTTGGAGTCCCCTAGACCTGCACACATATGGTCGTGCAGGGAGAGCTCCTTTTCCTCCTCCATCTCCAAGGTAGCGTGAATTACTTTTAAAGGAGACCCCCACCTCCTCCAGGGACATTTTGAACTTGGGGGTGGCATCTGCCTCATCTTCTGATTCCCCCCCCTCCCGAGAGTGAGACAAGATCTTGGGAAATATCTGGGAAGTCAGACCTTCCTGCTAAAACAGAGAAACCCCCTGAGATTTTGGGGTCCGCTGCTGGGCCCTAGCTTCCCCTGAGGTCCCAGGCTTTATTATCAGGTTTGACCTGAAAGCCTGAAAAGTGGCATGGACATGACAGATCACAGTTTCTGATGACTGGAACATTAGATCTCTGACATGTCACCTGTCAGAACAGGGATCCGCCTTGTTTACAAAGGCAGATCCCCATTCTGCCTTTGTATTAGGCGACTGCGGGTGGCCAGCGAACATAGGGTCTGTCCGGCCCACGGGCATGCTCCTGCAGCACAACTGTGCAAGCCGACGTACAATGATGGCAATCCACGCAGGGGAGCCAACCTGCCGCAGTGAAACGGCAGCTGGCAGTCCTTAAGCAGTTAGGATACATAAATTTAGTTTCTTCAGCATGAAATGGAGCTTATGTAGCATGAGGCTGTATATTCTGCAATATTTACATTTTTGGTAAACTCATTCAATGAATCCAAGCTCTGCAAGCTGAGATAACATAACTGTATTGATGCATTCACACCATTCCACAGTAACCATGAGCTAAAACAAAGTTCAGGAATATTCCTTTACCCCATTGTTTTGCAAATATATGTACACTACAAAAAAAAAAAAAAAAAAGAAATGCATCTGTCCCAGGCTCCAAGTGTGAGGAGGAAGGGCGAGCAGTAAAAATGAATGTGAAGCCTCGTAGGCGAGGTTGATAAAAGACACAAGTCCATCAAGTACAACCTATGCGTGTGATTATATGTCAGTATTACATTGAATATCCCTATAGGTTATCGTCATTCAGGTGCTTATCTAATAGTTTTTTGAAACTATCGATGCTCCCTTGCTGAAACCACCGCCTATGGAAGGGAATTCGACATCCTTGCCGCTCTTACAGTAAAGAACCCTCTACACAGTTTAAAGTTAAATCTAATTTCTTCTAATTTTAATGAGTGGCCATGTGTCTTATTAAACTCCTTTCTGCGGAAAAGTTTATCCCTATTGTGGGGTTACCAGTGTGGTATTTGTAAAACTGAAATCAAATCCCCCCTCAAGTACTCACTCCATTTCCAGTACATCCTTCCTGAGGACTGGTGCCCAGAACTGGACAGCATACGCCAGGTGAGTCCGGACCAGAGTCTTGTAGAGTGGGAGAATTATCACTTTATCGCCTAAGTTAATCCCCTTTTTAATGCATGCCAATATTCTGTTTGCTTTGTTAGCAGAAGCTTGGTATTGCATGCCATTGCTGAGCCCATCTACTAGGACCCCCAGGTCCTTTTCCATCCTAGATTTCCCCAGAGGTTCTCCCCCTAAAGAGTAGATTGCATTTATATTTTTGCCACCCAAATGCATTATTTTACATTTTTGTACATTAAACCCCATTTGACATGTAGTTGCCCATGCCATTAATTTGTTTAGATCTTTTTGCAAGGTTTCCACATCCTGCGGTGAAGTTATTGCCCTGCTTAGCTTAGTATCGTCCGCAAATAGAGATTGAACTGTTTATCCCATCCTCCGGGTCGTTTATGAACAAATTAAAAATAGGATTGGTCCCACCACAGAACCCTGGGGAACCCCACTACCCACCCCTGACCATTCTGAGTACTCCTCATTTATCACCACCCTCTGAACTCGCCCATGTAGTCAGTTTTCAGTCCATGTACTCACCCTATGGTCCATGCCAACGGAACTTATTTTGTACAGTAAATGTTTATGGGGAACGGTGTCAAATGCTTTTGCAAAATCCAGATACACAACGTCTACGGGCCCTCCTTTATCTAGATGGCAGCTCACCTCCTCCTAGAAGGTTTGGCAAGAACAATTCTTCCTGAATCCATGCTGATTACTGCTAATGATACCGTTTTCTTTACTAAAATTTTGTATATAGTCCCTTACCATCCCTTCCAGGAGCTTGCATACTATTGATGTTAGGTTAACTGGCCTGTAATTCCCAGGGATGTATTTTGGCCCTTTTTTAAATATTGGTGCTACACTGGCTTTTCTCCAATCAGCTGGTACCATTCCTGCTAGTAGACTGTCAGTAAAAATTAGGAACAATGGTCTGGCAATTACTTGACAGAGTTCCTTAAGGACCCTCGGGTGCAAGCCATCTGGTCCCGGTGACTTATTAATGTTACGTTTTCCAAGTCCATCTCTAATTCTGTCCCCTGTTAGCCATGAGGGTGCTTCCTGCGATGTGCCATGAGGATAAACACTGCAGTTTTGGTTACTGAAGCGCCCCCCCCCCCCCCCCCCCCCGATTCCTTCGTGAAGACTAAGAATAAATTCAACACCTTCACCATCTCCCTATCCTTTATAAGCAGATTTCCTTCCCAATTCTTTAAGGGGCCAATATGGTCTGTCCTTTTTCACTGTTTAAACATTGCATTCTTTGTAAAGGCTGAATGATGAAGATTCCTCAGCCTTGTATTATTTGAAGGCCTTCTCCTTTGCTTTTATATGCATTTTTACACTGGAGTTAGGCCATCCAGGATTTTTGTTCGCCCTTTTAAAATTTATATCCCAATGGGATGCACTGGCTCATGCCCTTAAAAGCAAACCCATCTCTCCTCCATGTTCTTTGTTCCCAAGATTCTATCCCAATTTATATCTTCTAGCAAGGTTTGTAGTTTAGGCAAGTCGGCTATTTTGAAATTCAGCGTCTTTGTATTCCCCTTATGTTTCCTATTTGTGTGATTTATACTGAAGTCAATTGACCTGTGATCACCGTTTCCTAAATTGCCCCTTATTTCCACATCCGTGATTAGCTCTGTATTGTTGGTAATCAGTAGGTCTAGTAACGCTTTTGTTTCTAGTTGGCGAGTCTACCATCTGACCCATGAAATTATCCTGTAAGACATTTAGGAACTGGCGAGCCTTAGACGAATGCGTGGTTCCATCCGCCCAGTCTATGTCTGGATAATTAAAATCCCCCATTATGATGGCACTTCCTATCCTTGCTGCTAATCCAAATTGTGATAGGGGGTCAGTCTCCCCCTCCTCCCTCATGTTAGGGGGCCTATAGCATACTCCCAGTATTTTCGCCTTAGGGTCATCCCTTTGGAGCTCTACCCATAAGGATTCCACCTCCTCCCTAGCTCCCTTAGTGATGTCATCTCTCACATTCACTTGTACATTATTCTTGATATACAGGCATACCCCTCCCCTTTTACCCTCTATCCCTGCGATAAAGGGAATACCCTTGAATGATTGCCAACCAATCATGAGAGCTGTTGAACCAAGTCTCTGAAATTCCCACAAAATCTATATCCTCCTCGTACAACAGTATCTCTAGTTCACTCATCTTGTCCGTCAGGCTCCTGGCATTGGCGAACATGCCACGTAGTTTAGACCAAAGCAGCTTACAAATCTTGTGATCTTTCTGCACATGGCTTGAAGTGCTTTTCTCCTCCCTTGAAGAGCAAAAATGGCAGTACGTTGTAAAAGAGAGCCAGTTTGGGAATATTTACTAACCTGACAGCTTATTATTCTAAACAGGAAACCTTAATTTTGTTTGCAAATATTAGATTCTAACTACCAGCAAGAATGAGTCCTTACATTTAAAGAGCACCTGTCATTTCAGATCCATCATGGCAGCGCCAGTTAGTGAGCATCCACTCACCTGCTGCCGCCATGTTTCTCACCTTGTTGTGCTGCTCCCGCATCACCAGCCATCCCATTAAAGTGAATAGGACCTTTGGTGAGTCAACAGCGGGTCAGAGGAGCCGATGCAGGACAGAGATGACCGTTGCTCTTTAACCTCTCCTACACAAATCGACGTAGCTGTACGCCAGCTCACGCAGACTCGATGTTCATCGGCGACCTGTGATCGCCTATTACAGAGGCACTGCATTTGTAAACAAGGCGATTCCCCATTCTGACAGGTGACATGACAGGGATCTACTGTTCCCAGTGATTGGAAACAGTGCTCTTTGTCATGTCCCTGGCAGCCCCCTACAGTTAGAACACACCTAGGGAACACATTTAACCCCTTTGATCACCCCCTAGTGTTAACCCCTCCCCTGCCAGTGACATTTACACAGTAATCAGTGGCCATTTAAAATGTCAACGGTTCCAAAAAAAATAAGGAAATTAGGAAATAAGTGCCTGATCTGTCGGCTGCAATGTCGCAGTCCAGCAAAAAAGAAAAAAAAAAAAAAAAAGGGATAGGCAATTTGTTTTATATTTTTTGGATATGTATTATAGCTTTTCTTTCAATTGTCAGTCTTTTTTTGTTTATAGCGTAAAAAATAAAAACCGCAGAGGTGATCAAATACCACCAAAAGAAAGCTCTATTTGTGGGAAATAAGGACACAAATTTTGTTTGGGCACAGCAGTTGTCAGTTAAAGCAACGCAGTGCCAAATTGTAAAAAAGTGCTCTAGTCAGGAAGGGGGTAAAATCTTCCGGGGCTGAAGTGGTTAAGGGGCAAATTCTTCTGGGGCTGAAGTGGTTAAAATAAAAAAAAAAATAAAAATTATTTAAATCACTAGTAAAAAGGCTCAATTTAAAATCATAATTTAAAAGAAAATCCACCCAGTTACTGAATTTTGTAAAAATTAGTGTGAAAAAAAAAAAAGACAAAAATTTCATATGGGTACAGTGTTGCATGACTGAGTAATTGTTATTCAAAATGTGAGAGCACCGAAAGCTGAAAATTGGTCTGGTTAGGAAGGGGGTTTAAGTGCCCAGTGGGCAAGTGGTTAAAATTCTTTTTATTCATTTTAGCAGGTGGTTATAAAAAGGCCACCATTCCTGTCTTGACCTCATGCATACTGGATGTTCTAAAAATGCCAGTAGCATTAGCTGTAGAATGAGTTTTTCCAGCATATTTTAGCAAAACTAAACTCCCAATACAGCTTATGACTCAGATACACTGATGAACGCAGAATAGCAGTTTTCCAGCTTTTATCAGAGTTAGAGCATTTTTAGAGCTGAAAAACTCCTCTTAATACCCATTAGTTCTGGGTTTTTTTCCCCCCCAGACAGAAAACACCCCTGCCTTAAAAACGCTGAGAACAGCCTATGTGTGCATGGACACAGAACAACATGCTGGAGAGTTTACCGGCTTCAGAAAAACAAAAACAAAAAACAAACAAAAACGAGACCACACAAGTCTGAAGCCAACAACAGCAGCTGTAAAAACATCCAGTGTGCATGAGGCCTAAAAAGCCAAGATTCATGCAACATCTCAAGCACAAAACATAGGTACAATAACAAAATGGTGCATCTCCTATGACTAGGTCCTAGTGGACCCCTTACATCAGATGTCTAGAGCCCCACCACCATAAGTCAAGAATCCCTCACCCTCTAGTGCACCCCCTTACCACAAAGCACAGGGTCTGGAGGAGGACCAGAGAAGGACTGAAGTCGCTATCGGAGTCTGTTGAATGCTGAGACCAGGGGATGCAGAGACGAGGGTGCTGTGGCTGCACAGGTACTGTAGGAGTTCTGTTGTCTTCTCTGTTCCCGACTGTTGAGACAAGGGGATGGCGTGTAGGGGTCAAAGACGAGCTTCTCTGTGGCTGCATGGAGAAGTGCAGGATCTGTAGGAGTTGTCCTCCTCTCTGCTAATGACTGCTGAGACAAGGTGGGGCAGAAACTAGGGAGTTGCCAAAGCTGCAGGAGAGGTTGGGGGCCACATGAAATGGCATGCAGGGCCAGATTTGGCCTGTTGGCCTTGTATTTGACACGTGTCCCAAGACATAATATTTATTATAATTCCTCCACAAAGAAGGCAAGAGGCAACATGAGAGGTGGAGGCACCCTACCAAACACCATTAACAAGTTAAATCCTAGCACATATACTGTGCGTAGCTTTGTTTTAGGATGTGGTACATGGATAAAGGAGAATGAAAACAATGTGAAGTCATGTCTTGTGTATACATTGATGTGGCTTCACAACAGAACTTGGGTAAAGAGGAGGAAGAGAGTGCAATGATTTTCTTGCCCAGCGAAAGCCTTACATACCACTATAGTTGCAGAAAACCCTTTCATATACTTTGATTTTGAATCAAGTACATCTTGTTTGACAGGTCACCTTCAGGCTGCATTCACACCTTAGCGTTTTCAGCTCAAAAAACACCCAACAAGCAAAATCCCATTCATTTCAATGGCACCTGTTCACATCTGAGCATTTAGTCACCTGAAGCAAAACACCTGAAAAACACTTTGGGCCCCTTTCACACTTGTGCCACTTGTCCTGCAAATTGGGACTGCAAAGTCACATGACAAGTCATACCCCATGATTTCCAATGAGTACCATTCATATCTGTGCGACTTCAAGTCACACAGGCTTAAAGTAGTCCCTGTACTACTTTGGTCTGACTTTCACACGAGTTGGAGGTCCATACACAGGCATTCCCTGAAATCGCAGCAAAATAGCGCAACTCAAGTCGCAGTGGGAAAGGGGCCTTAGCTGCATTTACACCTGAGCGTTTCAAAGTCGTTTTTGTTCGGGTCACCAATGTAAAAAGGCAGAAAAACACCTGTAATCTGCCCCAAAGAAGTTCATTCTTTTTTGAGCTCAGGGCGTTTTTCAGGGGTTTTGCTTCAGGTGACAAAACGCTCAGATGTGAACAGGTGCCATTGAAATGAATGGGATTTTGCTTGTTGGGCGTTTTTCAGGCGTTGTATGGAGCTGAAAACATGCATGTGTGAATGCAGCCTAAGGCCCTTTTCACACTTTTACAACTTGTCCTATGACTTAGGACTGCAAAGTCGCATGACAAGTCATTACCCATGAATTCCGATGACAACCAATCATATTAGTACGACTTCAAGTTGTGCTGACTTCAAAGTAGGCCCTGCACTACTTTGATCCTACTTCCGACTTCAGTGATATTCAATAGGCGGATCGCCGTCTTAACTGATCTGACTTTGGCATGCAACTTGTGCTCTGATGATCTTGAAGGGAAACGCCATGCCAAATTAAAAAGGAAAAAAAAAAAAAAAAGGCATGGGTTACCCCTCCAAGAGCATACCAGGCCCTTCGGTCTGGTATGGATGTTAAAGGGGAACCCCCTACTCCAAAATCCATACTAGACCCTTATCTGAGCACACAGCCCGGGCAGGTCAGGAAAGGGGGAGGGGACGAGCACACGCCCAACCACCCCCCGAACCGTATCTGGGGCACCCAGATCCCAATAGTCCCCCCCTTTGTGAATGAGTATAGGGTAAAACAGTGTCAAAAATGTAACACAGTACACAGGTTTTCAAAGCAATTCATTAAGGGGAGCTCCGGTGTCACTTCCGATTTCTTCTCCCCTCTCTAGCTCTTCTGCCTCCTCTGATGTCTTCTGCCTCTGCCGGTTCTTCTCCGCTGATGTCTTCTAGCCCTCTCCGGTTCTTCTCCCTCTGTCTTCTGCCTCTGCTGAGTCTTGTCCACTGTCTTCTCCCTCTGCTGGGTCTTCTCCACTGTCTTCTCCCTGTTCTTCTGATGTTGATTTGACGCTCTCTCCTGCTCTAATGCTGGGTGTGCCATTACTTATATTGGCATGGTGCAGGGTCACCGGAGGGCCACCCCTTATGACATCACCGCCCATTGTGCTCGTGACATCATAAAGGGCGGGCCTCACCTGGTAACCGCGCAGCCAACATTACAGCAGGAGAGAGTGTCGAACCAACATCAGAAGAACAACAGAGGGAGAAGACAGCAGATCAGACTGGGCAAAAGAGCGAGAAGACAGTGGAGAAAACCCGGCAGAGGCAGAACACAGCAAACAGAGGGAGAAGAACCAGAGAGGGCTAGAAGACATCAGCGAAGACCCGGAGAAAGGAGAAGAAATCAGAAGCGACGCCGGAGCTGCCTTAACCACTGGCCACTTAAACCCCCTTCCTAACCAGACCAATTTTCAGCTTTCGGTGCTCTCACATTTTGAATGACAATTACTCAGTCATGCAACATTGTACCTATATGAAATTTTTGTCTTTTTTCCCCACACAAATAGAGCTTTCTTTTGGTGGTATTTAATCACTGCTGGGTTTTTTATTTTTTGCGCTGGAAAAAAAAAAAAAAAAAAAATGCATTTTTCTTCATTTCTCTTATAAAATTTTGCAAATTAGTAATTTTTCTTCATATATTTTGGCCAAAATTTATACCGCTACATATCTTTGGTAAAAAGATATATTTGGTCTTTGTGAAAGTTATATAGAGTCCACAAGCTATGGTGCCAATCTTTGAAAATTGATCACACCTGAAGTACTGACGGCCTATCTCATTTCTTGAGACCCTAACAAGCCAGAAAAGTACAAATACCCCCCAAATGACCCCTTTTTGAAAGTAGACATTCCAAGGTATTGTAATTTTTTCCCACAATTCTTTGCAAAATCAAGATTTTTTTTTCACAAAATTATTATATTAGCAGGTTATTTCTCACACACAGCATATGCATACCACAAATTAAACCCCAAAACACATTCTGCTACTCCTGAGTATGGCGATACCACTTGTGTGAGACTTTTACACAGCCTGGCCACATACAGAGGCCCAACATGCAGGGAGCGCCATCAGGCATTCTTGGAGCATAAAATTACACATATAATTTCTTGACTACCTCTTACATTTTTAAAGGCCCTGGAGAACCAGGACAATGGAAACACCCCAAAAACGACCCCATTTTGGAAAGAAATCTATGAGGCATATCGAGTCTTTTGAACATGTAATTTTTTTCTACAAGTCTTTGGAAAATGTGTAAAGAAAATGAAAAACGCATTTTTTTTTTTTATTTACACAACGTTGTCTATTTACACAATATTTCTAACACATAGCATGTATATACCAAAAATTTACACCCCAAAATAGAGATTCTCTTCTGAGTATGGCGATACCACGTGAGACTTTTCCACAGCCTGGCCACATACAGGAGGACCAACATGCAGGGAGCACCATCAGGTGTTCTAGAGGCATAAGTTTCAAATCTAATTTGACTACCCATTACACTTTTCTGAGGCACTGTAGTGGCATGAATGTGGCATGGATGATAACTGATGTGGCATGGATGAGCATGAATGGGTACGGATGGGATGGCTGGGTATGCAGAGTATGGATGGATGTGTCAATGAGCAGCGCTGTGGGCACTACACATCCAGCCCACAGCGCTGCTGCCACCGATCTCTCCCCTCTCCGCTCAAACTGGACTGAGAGGGGAAAGAGGAACCAGATATCATGCCGGTTTGTTTACATGTGATTGCTCCGTCATTTGATGGAGCGAAAACATGGTAAACGGCCGCGATCATCGGCCGTTTACCTGATCCGTAATGCGCTGGGTCCTCTGGACCCATCGGTCACGGATGAGTTCGGGTGCGCGCCTCAGGGGGCACGCAAGAGCGGGATTCTGGGGGGACATCACTGTACTGCTATGCTAGCTATGGGCTGGTTGTTAAGTGGTTAATAAAATTCCTTTATTACTTTAAAAATCTGTGTACTGTGTTTTATTGGACACTTTTTGTGAATGGGTAGGGGGTACAATGTACCCGATAATCATTCACATAAGGTGGGGGGCCAGGATCTGGGCCCCCCCACCTTGTTAAAGGGGGCTTCCAGATTCCAATAAGCTCCCTGCCCGCAGGCACAGACAACCAACAGCCAGGGTTGTCAAGAGGCCCTTGTCCTCATCAACCTGGGGACAAGGTGGGCCCAGGCGTTTTTCTGCTTTATACATTGGTGAGCTGTACAAAAAAAATTGTGGCAAAAACACGCAAATTTGAAACTCTCGTGTGATTGCAGCCTCAAGTTTCTTTTTCCAGCTAAATACTGACTATAGTGTTTCCTGTTTCTATGCAAATGGCAACATTCAATTCTAAAGTACACATTGAAGGCGTCATTTGTTTCATCTTTTATTAGTGTAAACCTGTACCGTTTTATGACCAATAAACCAGTGTAAACCAGCTCCGAGCTCTCAACCTAGATGACAATTAACAGGGTACCTAAAATATGATAGCAGTACCAATAGGCAGCTGGTTAATGTTCCCAGCACTGCAAGATAGAGCTAAGATATAAACATACTTTCTCCTTACACTGTGAAGGTATTATGTGACCCTCAAAGAGAGGCTTAGTGAAAATGCCACATGCTTTTGCAGTGTTCTAAAGGGAACGAAAAAAGGTCCTCAATGGGATGAATCATTATAGAAGATAAACTTCGTCAGTCTGAAAATTCCGCTAGAAAAGGGAATAATCCCTGGCATGCCAAAATCACATCTGTTATGTGTCTGATTAGCCTTTGCTTCATAAGGGTCTGGTCAAACTTGTACAGAGATGTGCTTTTTTCTATGTTAGAAAATTACAGGTGTCCGCAAGGGCACACAGAAAACAGTTGTGCCTTGTTCATACTGCAATGGAACACCTGGGTGCAGAGCAGTGAGATGCAGAGAAATGCATGCTGTGTGCATTAGACTTTAATGGAGCAGAAGTCACCTGAAAGCTCCACGTATTGTCCGTTTCTATGCACTGCAGATTTTACAGGCGTCAAGCTCTTGGGTGTTCATTCATTTCTTCAGCCAGAATAATCAATTTATTCTGCCCATTGAAATGAATTGATGCTCAAGCAATAGTGTTTAGCAGCTTCTAGTAGCACCATACCTTTTTTCTGCTGCTCGTGGATTCATTGGCAGTTTTCTACTGCCTATAAACGCTGCTAATAATATAATAATAATATGAATGCATGGACACTAAAGCCTGGTACACACTAATAGTTTGATTGAGGGGGAAAAAAAAAAAAAAACAAAGTCAGCACCGGTCAGAGCTGCTGTACTAACCATCTGACGTTAGTACAACAATCTCCCCCACTGAGCTGTTGTGTTCTCACAAGGGGACGCCTCTCCCCCCCCCCCCCCCCAGCACACTTCGGTCAGCTCTCTCAGCCATTGGCTTAGAGTGCTGATCGGGAGTCGGCCAGCTGCTGGTTTTCCAACATGCTCGTCCGACAGTCCAGGCTGGTCAACATACACACGGGGCGAATGTCAGCTTTTTTTTTATCCGGAAGATGTCTCCCAACATTCAGCCTGTGTACACAGGGCTATAGGCCAACATGGAAGGGCGTTAGAGGCATGAGAAGAAAAAATAAATTTAAAAAAATACACCCCTAGAAGCATCTGTAAAAACAGTGTTCACGAGACCCAAATTTAAAAAAATAAATAAATCTATGCAGTCCTTTAAGCAACATACACTAGATTGCCTAAAGTATTGGGATGTCTGCCTTTTCACACACATGAACTTTAATGACATCCCAGTCTTCGTCCTTACGGATCGATATTGAATTAGCCCACCCTTTGCACCTATAAGAGCTTCAACTCATCTGAGGAGGATTTCCACAAGGTTTAGGAGTGTCTTCTCATCCACATCAGTGCCTAACCTCACAAATGCACTTCTGGAAGAATGGTCAAACAGTCCCATAGACGCACTCCCAAACTCTGGACAACCTTCCCAGAAGAGTTGAAGCTGTTATAGCTGCAAAGGGAGGGTCAATTAAATATTAAACCCTACGGACAAAGACTTTGGTGCCAGTAAAGTTCATGTGCGTGTAAAGACAGGCGTCCCAATCATTTTGGCAATATAGTGCATCTCTTCTACACAAAATCCTCTTGCAAACGTGTGCCATACAATCCCAATACCCCTCTTCACTCCACCTCCATGACATTTAGTGCTTAAATATCAAAACACTCACCAGATGTGAATGACCCCTGATCTCTAACGCAGGCCATAGATTATGCCATTTTCTTTCAAGTTGCAGGGAAGAAAAATCACTTGATTCCCCCAGCAAGACTGTCAGTGTTGATGAGGGAATTCCTACCGCAATGCCATCTTATTCTCCTAGCAGGGGAGCTCGCCCATGTCTGGAGAACAGTTATGTTCGCAGATAATCGTACGCTAAAAATTCCACATGCTGGTTCTACCCAAGTCAATCAGTGGATTGACTTGGGTACAATTAGCCTGAGCAAAGATGGATCAAATCTCTGTCATCAGGAGAAATAGGGTAAATCTCCTCAGCTGGGACACAGACAGCAATAAAAGCCTGAAAAAGGTTTTACCACTTCCATACTTTACACTGCACTATGCCTCTTGCACAAGGATGGTGAGAGACTAAAATTATACTGGGCTTAAAGTTCTGGTCATTTTCTCACGCCCGGGAGTCGTAAGTGTCACAAATTCACACCCCAACGGCTACTAACTAACCGCGACGTGCGTTCCGTGACCGGGGTATATGAGGAACTAAGGGAATAAGGGGGAACTTCTACTGCGCATGTAAGACTGGCTGTAGTATTTTCACAGCCTGCACTACCTTTGGCCACCACTAGAGGGAGACTCCACTCCAATCCAGCTAGCTGACCACACACAGGCAGATACAAATCTTACATACAATCTGGTGCACTCTAAGGGTTGGGGAGCAATCTAGCAATTACTACACACTTCTAGGATTCCTCCAGCTATCCTGCAAGCTTGAACCCCGGTGTTAATCACTCTTCCCACTGTCCCCACACCCACACACCAGACACACAATAAACGATAGCCTGCCACCACCCAACAGTTTGTCCGCAGACTGGTCTGCTGAGCCACCACACACACAGATCTCCGTCTGGAAGATCTGTTAGCTTACAATCTGCCAACACACAGTGCAATTGCATACCGATTGGTACGTAACTTAAACCGAGTACTTAGGCACTAAAATACAACAACCTCTCCAGAGATATGAGTCCTAGCTTAGTACACAGAAGTCACTTATTAATTTTATCATTTAATATCCCAAAAGTGGGCAGTGCATATACGATATACAAAGAAAAAGGAGTTACGAAAAAAGATACAAAAAATGCAGAAAGACACACAATTGGCAATTTGCTATGAAAATAAAAAGGGATAAAAACAGAAATAAACTTTACCCAAGTCTATTCGTTAGTAGAAGCATACTGGAACATGTGGGAACTCCCCAGTTTCGAACTGGCTTCGTGGAAGAACAATGTCCATATCTCAGGCTACCCAATTTATTGAAATATGGATGTAGGCTGGACTTTAGCCCTTGGCCAATTAACCCTGGGGGGTGTTCCTGTCTCAGCCCACAAATGTTTTGTGTTCTGAAATGACCAGAGTCAAATTGGCCCAGAACGGCGCTGATTGCTGGGTCATGGATAGGATTTCCAATACCAGCGCATCATGCCGATCGCAACAGTACCAATCACTGCCTGCCTGCCGCAATCAGGCTCCATGTAACGGTTTTGTGTGGTTCTCTAGGATTCCACACCTGCTAAACATACAGAGTTACATGTACACGTAGCCCATCAGGTGTACGATCAAAAGGAATTATTTTCATCTCTCTGCCGTTAATATTTTAGCTTTTATGAGAGATAAAATAGGTTCCTTAGATCTCTTGATATTAATCAAAGCCTACAGACTGTCCGGAGCCTTGTGAATGCCCCCTGCAGATCTGTGTAGCCAAGATGACTAGCAGTTTCTTCGAGCCTCAGGAAGATGGCAATCTATGTTTACTCTAATGGGAACTTTTATTGGCATCTAGGTGTCACTTCGATCCTAGAAAAAAACTATCCCTGTCCTTTTCAAATGCTAATGAAAGAACATATGTGCATGACTGACATAGAATACTATATTTTTAATAACCCAGAATTAAACTACATCTACATTTACACTACTTCTAACGATCACACCACATCTAGTTAAGGCAAAACTATCCTACGCTTATATTTTTGTCACAGTAAGTACATTTTTTTTTTCCTGGCTGCAGGTTCTCTAGCATCATCTAGATTTTTCCTCCCCAACCTGTCCCTGGCCTGCTCCTTTCATTCACTGGATTTCAGTTCTTTCAGTCACGGAAGCTCAGCATCCTACGTGGTTTATAAAGGCTGAACATTTTTTACCTTCATTGGTAGAGACAGCAACAGGGGTCTTTGGATGTGGTGGTGTCTCTCGCGCTAAAAAGAGTAAAGGAATGTGTCTAGATCTAAATAGGATATTATAGTGAGTGAAATGAAAAAACAAATAAAACGGTGTAAAGTAATATCAAACGTGAATATCAAGTGATGATGTCTCTCAGGACTGCAGCAAAGTCAAAAGTGTTCACACTACACTCAACAAACTAAAACCGGTGGAAGGACTTCGCGCTTCAAATCTATCACATAAATAGGCGACAGCGTAACAACCTATAAAGGTGCAGCTATAGTGGCTGTAAACATACACATCAATTGCGAGTAAACACAGCAGTGAAAAACACACATAAAAATCATCAAAGTAATCCAAATGTGCTAGTGACACAAATGCTCTTCATAGGTGAAAAGTTCATAATGTTCTCTTCTTAAAAAACAAACAAAATAAATGTGTGGCTGTAGCTGGGATCCAATATGGGGGACAATAAAGATAATCTTTTAAATGGGGGGTCCGGTGTGTCGGGGCTCTCTAACCTCTCACCTTAAAAAAAGCAAATAAAGGCATCAGATATCTGCTGCAGTAGGTCCTGTATGGTGCAGTACATATGGTAATCCGGGTGATGTGCCTCTAGTGATAGGATAATCTTCCCGGCGTACACATGCCTATATAAATAGAGAGGGGGAGAGAGAGAGAGAGGGGGGAAGGAGGGGTTGCCCACCTTGGGCTCCACCGGTCCGGTGGGATAGGGAATGAGGAAAAAGAGAGAAGCCTCCAATGGTGTAGTATATTGACCAAAGTGATGTTTATTAAAAAATAAGGGTGGTCTCTTACATTAAAACATTTTAAAATCAGCATAAAAGCATGAGAAAAAGCTGGAGCGGCGTCCGAGGCGCCTCCTTACTGACTTCCGGTTACGTCTTTGCTCTCTGCCACGCCCTACGCGTTACGTCACCGCTCGTGACTTCATCTGGGGAACCGGATTGGCCAGAGAGGCATGTCATTTATAGTGTTTCCGGAAGTGTCTTAGCGGCCATTTTTGTTATGGTCGGATGTGTTCCTATTACCGCGGCCATCTTAACGGTGGCAAATTGTGTAGTACGGGGGCCATGTTTTAGAAGGATCAAACCAGACAATGCTAACTATTGTATATATTAGAAAGCTGTGCTGTCGTATACTTGTATTGCCTTTAATCAGTGCGATCAGCCCCGAGGGAGTAATCACAGCTTTGCAGAATGTTCTATTGGTATAGGCATCTCATACAGAGTGTTTCCAACATTATGTGTCGGCCATTTTCTTGTAGTTCCTAATAGTACGCCAACCTATGGTTGCCTCTATTCAGGGTTAACATGGATGGCGGCCATTTTTTAGGATGGTAACAATATTTAAGATCCGCCATATTGCTGTACGCAATGATGTTCAATTGTAGGTGTATAATCTGTGGGGGAAATTGCAACGGAAGCACCCGTCGTAACCTGAGTTGTCAAGGAGATGTCTACACTCATATAACAATCATATATGTATTTAAAATTAAATATTCTATATGTTATCATAAATCTTTATGCATCGTCATATAATTAAAATTAAAATTTACACTAGAACTCAGACATATCAAATGTTTACTAATGAACATAAATACCCCCTTTTTAGTACAAATACGTAAACAAGGAGATAAAAGCCATAATTCCTAAAAACTAAAGTATAGTGATCTAATTTGCAAACAGAGAAAATATCTAATTAAATGCCTAGATGTGTGCCTAAAATGCAACTACTTTTGGCACAATCATGCATATTATAAACAAGCTATAGGCATTGCAATGGGTGCTAAGTTCGCACCAAGCGTGGCCAACGCGTTTATGGCTAGGGGTGCAACGGATCGTCACCGATCCGTGATCCGAACGGGCCAGGCTGTTCGGATCGGTACACCCGCGATCCGCGGAGCGCTCCGCGGCCTCGGGTTTTAGGAAAGGCCGCGGCTTCGGCCTAGCTCCGGAGCCGCGGCCATCTTGGTACACCCGGCGGCGCTCAGCTGCGTGCTGACGTCATCACCCCGCCCTCAACTCGTGGGTCCGGCGGCTGGCTTGGCGGCGCCGGCTTCTCTTAACAGGTCAGACTAACAGCACTGTAATGTATACAGTGCGGGGGGGCGTGTGGCTGTATTACAGTGGAGGGGGGGCGTGTGGCTTTAGTACAGTGGAGGGGGGGGCGTGTGGCTTTATTACAGTGGAGGGGGGGCGTGTGGCTTTATTACAGTGGAGGGGGGGCGTGTGGCTTTATTACAGTGGAGGGGGGGCGTGTGGCTTTATTACAGTGGAGGGGGGGCGTGTGGCTTTATTACAGTGGAGGGGGGGGCGTGTGGCTTTATTACAGTGGAGGGGGGGGCGTGTGGCTTTATTACAGTGGAGGGGGGGGGGCGTGTGGATGTATTACAGTGGGGGGACGTGTGTGGATGTATTACAGTGGGGGGACATGTGGATGTATTACAGTGGGGGGGACATGTGGATGTATTACAGTGGGGGGGACATGTGGATGTATTACAGTGGGGGGGACATGTGGATGTATTACAGTGGGGGGGACATGTGGATGTATTACAGTGGGGGGGGACATGTGGATGTATTACAGTGGGGGGGACATGTGGATGTATTACAGTGGGGGGGGCATGTGGATGTATTACAGTGGGGGGGGCATGTGGATGTATTACAGTGGGGGGGGCATGTGGATGTATTACAGTGGGGGGGGCATGTGGATGTATTACAGTGGGGGGGGCATGTGGATGTATTACAGTGGGGGGGACATGTGGATGTATTACAGTGGGGGGGACATGTGGATGTATTACAGTGGGGGGGACATGTGGATGTATTACAGTGGGGGGGACATGTGGATGTATTACAGTGGGGGGGACATGTGGATATATTACAGTGGGGGGAGATGTGGATATATTACAGTGGGGAACATGTGGATATATTACAGTGGGGGAGATGTGGATATATATTTTTTTTGTTGATCCGAAAATGATCCGAAAATGATCCGAGGAACGATCCGAACCGTGATTTTTTTGATCCGTTGCACCCCTATTTATGGCCCAGTGGGAAGAACAATCCGTATACAAGGATACCCCACCTGAACTCACCCTATACAGAAGATACATCGACGATGTTATTATAGTTTGGAACGGCAAAAGGGAAGCACTAGAACAGTTCCTAGAGAAACTCAATAGAAATTAAAAGAACATCCATCTATCGTGGAAGATTGATGAAAAAACAGTGGAATTCCTTGATTTGCAAATTAGTCTGCAAGAAGATAAATTGGTTACCAAAACCTTTTTCAAACAAGTAGATACTAACAGTTATTTATCCTTAGACAGTTGCCATCATAAAACATGGCTATACAATATACCGAAAGGACAATTTGTCCGAATTAAAAGGAACTGTACTAACGAAAAGGACTATAAAGGAACAAGCTGAACTAATTGGGTCTAGGTTCAGAGAGCAGGGATACGAACCCTTCTGGATTAACAAATAGAAGAAGTGAACAACATGGATAGGACCAAAATGTTAGAAAAACATCCCAAAAGAATACTCCATCAAGAAGCACCAAGTCTCATCTTAGATTACAATACACAACATAAACAAGTATCACGAATCATCCAGCGACACTGGCATATTCTTAAAAATGACAAAGATTTGAGCAAAATATTACCTGAACAACGGAATATCATATTTAAGAAAGCACCAACTATTAGAAATATGGTAGTTAAATCAGTCATTGAACCCCCACAACAAATGTCATACTCCTTCTCAGGCAAAGGTTTCTACCCGTGTAGAAACTGCTTTGCGTGTAGACACGCTCAGAAGTTTCAGGGTAAGAGAAAAGAATTTACTTGCACCACAACACAAGAGACACACAAGATAAAGGATTTTGTAAGCTGCCATACGGAAGGGGTGGTATATGTTCTCCAGTGTAGTTGCCGACTACAATATGTGGGACGCACCAAGAGAGCTCTTAAAGTAAGGATTAAGGAGCACATTCAAAATATTAAGAAGGGTAACCCCAAGCATAATGTGTCTAAACATTTTGCGATAGCACATAATCGGGACCCCTCACAACTACAATTTTGGGGTATCGAGAAATACAAGGGTAGTTGGAGAGGGAGTCACAAAATCAGAAATTTAAGCCAAAGGGAGTCATTTTGGATACATACTCTACGTTCACTTACACCTAGAGGAATGAACGTAGAGTTCGATTTAAATTGTTTAAGCAATTTTTAATATCAGTTATTGTTGAGCATTTGGTAATGATTATTATTTTGATTATTATTAATCTTAATAATGTGTATATGTTTACCATTTGCATTGACTTCCTGTTTAGTTTTTAGGAATTATGGCTTTTATCTCCTTGTTTACGTATTTGTACTAAAAAGGGGGTATTTATGTTCATTAGTAAACATTTGATATGTCTGAGTTCTAGTGTAAATTTTAATTATATGAAGATGCATAAAGATTTATGATAACATATAGAATATTTAATTTTAAATACCTATATGATTGTTATATGAGTGTAGAGACATCTCCTTGACAACTCAGGTTACGACGGGTGCTTCCGTTGCAATTTCCCCCACAGATTACACACCTACAATTGAACATCATTGCGTACAGCAATATGGCAGATCTTAAATATTGTTACCATCCTAAAAAATGGCCGCCATCCATGTTAACCCTGAATAGAGGCAACCATAGGTTGGCGTACTATTAGGAACTACAAGAAAATGGCCGACACATAATGTTGGAAACACTCTGTATGAGATGCCTATACCAATAGAACATTCTGCAAAGCTGTGATTACTCCCTCGGGGCTGATCGCACTGATTAAAAGGCAATACAAGTATACGACAGCACAGCTTTCTAATATATACAATAGTTAGCATTGTCTGGTTTGATCCTTCTAAAACATGGCCCCCGTACTACACAATTTGCCACCGTTAAGATGGCCGCGGTAATAGGAACACATCCGACCATAACAAAAATGGCCGCTAAGACACTTCCGGAAACTTAGTATAAATGACATGCCTCTCTGGCCAATCCGGTTCCCCAGATGAAGTCACGAGCGGTGACGTAACGCGTAGGGCGTGGCAGAGAGCAAAGACGTAACCGGAAGTCAGTAAGGAGGCGCCTCGGACGCCGCTCCAGCTTTTTCTCATGCTTTTATGCTGATTTTAAAATGTTTTAATGTAAGAGACCACCCTTATTTTTTAATAAACATCACTTTGGTCAATATACTACACCATTGGAGGCTTCTCTCTTTTTCCTCATTCCCTATCCCACCGGACCGGTGGAGCCCAAGGTGGGCAACCCCTCCTTCCCCCCTCTCTCTCTCTCCCCCTCTCTATTTATATAGGCATGTGTACGTCGGGAAGATTATCCTATCACTAGAGGCACATCACCCGGATTACCATATGTACTGCACCATACAGGACCTACTGCAGCAGATATCTGATGCCTTTATTTGCTTTTTTTAAGGTGAGAGGTTAGAGAGCCCCGACACACCGGACCCCCCATTAAAAGATTATCTTTATTGTCCCCCATATTGGATCCCAGCTACAGCCACACATTTATTTTGTTTGTTTTTTTAAGAAGAGAACATTATGAACTTTTCACCTATGAAGAGCATTTGTGTTACTAGCACATTTGGACTACTTTGATGATTTTTATGTGTGTTTTTCACTGCTGTGTTTACTCGCAATTGATGTGTATGTTTAACAGGGGTCTTTGGCTCCCACTGTTGTCAACCACAGCCAGCCAATGAGGAGAAGGGGGGGGGCTGAGCCTAGGCTCTATATGTCTTATGGACACGTAGAGCAGGGCCCAGAAGTGGGCATTCACCAGTGTCTCCATAGCAAGCAGCTTGGTATTGGGCCAAGGGGGAGGAGCCAGGAGCGCTGGCAGGGGACCAGAGAAGAAGAGGATCAGGGCTACTCTGTGCAAAACCACTTTAAGTGGGACTTTTTTCCTTCTGTGTTGGGGATAGCCGTGCATGCCACTTCCTGAAACACAAGTGTGCCACGACCTGCAGAAATATGCTGTACATGCATACCCGGGTAAACTCTAATGCAGGAGCAATGTTGCAGACAGTCACTTGTGTTGGCATCTGTATGTGGAATCCCAGTTAGGTGAAAGCGCAAACTATTTTATAGTTGAGGACACAGGAGCCAATACACATCCGTCTGCATGAGCTTCATATTGTTTAACAGCTGCAAGGTTTCCCGATGGAGGTCAGATTTTACATCATGTAATCTTGGGTTTACACAACTCAGTTGTCGTATAACACAATGATAATGTGTGTATAAACCCTGGAAACAAACCAGATTATAAACGTATGGGTGCTTTATAAAAGCTAAAAAGGAAAAAAATTTGGGTCCTTGCCAACAGCAACTAGTTAGGTGTTTACTTTCAATCTCTACCTTGTCCAAGAAGAATGATTGCTGCAAACTGACTGGCAACCATAAGCAACACACCTTCTCTTCCTGTATGGCTATGCTGCAGGCTCAATAGGTCTTCAGCTGCTGTAGAAGTGCATTTGTCCACATGTTTGCTAGAGGTTTTGTGTAGCAGATGCATCACAATGAGAGCATTACATAACTGTGAATACTGAGTGATGAGGCCAGACTGGTGCAGAACGCACCGACTATGAGCAGTACAGTCCTGATCATTCAGCATTCTCAGCTATCCGGACATTGCACCACTGGTTCTAATATGTCCAGCCTAACTTAGTATAGCTTTACTTGCATTCACACCTATTGATTCTGCCCAGATGTCCGAGATATAACAGCAATTTGGTTTCACTTAGTTCTTGACAGCAATTACACATTTTAAATCATTTGTTTGGATGGTCAGCAGTGAACAGTTTACCTCAATGACCTGGATAATTCCAGGATGGGGCCCACAGTGAGAACCCCATTCGCCATCTGTTATCTGGCATATTGGATAGATGGATAGATACACACACATTCTGTTGGCTATAGATACATCTATGTGTGTGTATAAATAAATAGTATTTATACAAGTTGGGGACCTTAGTTTGTAAGCTCCTTGAGGGCAGAGACTGATGTGAACGTATAATATATATATGTAAAAGTGCTGTGTAAATTGATGGCACTATACAAGTACCTAATATAAAAATAAAAAAAGCATCTATTTTTTAGATTATATGCACTTTTATTTATATAACATACATATATAACATACATACATATACATACATACATACACATACACACACACATACACACATAATAATTTGTGTATATACAGTAACCTTTGTCCTGAACAGTCAGTGGTGCTGGTTCTGCTGGTATCAGTTCATATCAGTACATGATCTGAGTGGGATCTAAATTCTGCTCAGCAGTAAGTCATAAGACGACATCTCTGAATGAAGCTCCGGCACATTACTCAGAGGAATGACTGCTGTACTGATTCATTTGCACACACTATTTTGCTGCAGCGTACCTCTGGAGACAGGTACAGACATGATTAGAAATCATGGTGCCAGCTATTATTTTGAGTCAGAATGAAGGTATAGGTGTGAGTAATAAGGGCAGTTTGGGGGGGGGGGGGGGGGGGGACTAACCAAGCTCTTCAAGCTGCTGAAAAATAACCCATGAGAGAAATAGAAAGGCTGCCAATGCTGACCTATGAGAAAATGCTAGTTGCCTGGCTGCCATGTTAACTATTGCTTTAATGACCTGGATATAGAATGCAAGTTGCCTACTTGTAGCGCAGCAAAGGGATAGCAATAATGGGGCCAGGAGACTAGCACTTTGACACAAAAATAAAAATTTACATTAATGGACAAGGTATGAACACACTTTTCAGCATTACAAGGGTTGGTTATTGAAAACCGAAAATTTCTGATAACCTGGAAAACTCTGCAATCCCTCAGACCCCATGCACCCTGGACCATTTTCAGCTTGTTTCCCTGACTATGGTCAACATGCAGAACCAAATTCTTTCAAATTGTCCCTGTTCACTCTTGTACACTCAGTCGCTCTACGCTCAAAAAAAGTGTTTTTTGCATATCCCCAGACTTCAATAGGAGTGTCTGTAAACACAAAACATGTGTTTTTGCTCATGGAGAACACCTTCCCCTCTTCTAGAGCTGCCCAGGAAACAAATGCCTGAAGTGCAATCACCTGAAATACACGGTGCTCAGGTGTACATGCAGGCTCAGTGATCACTCCGGTCTGAGAAAAGAAGGAAAGAAAGAAAAAGAAAGAAAAAGAAAGAAAAAGAAAGAAAAAGAAAGAAAAAGAAAGAAAAAGAAAGAAAAAGAAAGAAAAAGAAAGAAAAAGAAAGAAAAAGAAAGAGAAAAAAAAAAGGGGGGGGGGGGGGGGGGGAGAGAATTCACCTCTTCTCCAAGAATAAACTGCATAAAATGTGTCCACTGAATGGAGGATAAAAGCTGCATTCCACCCAGGGCTCCAATAGATCATTCTTTTCACCAATAGGTAGTAGAAGCTCCATTTGCAAAAGAGTATAGTCCTGACTCCTGGACCACAAGAATTGTAATAGATTCTGCCAATGCCAGCTATTGCGTCGCCAATACAAACACATGGATCAAGGTAACCTACTACCAACAGTTTCATTCTTTGCAGGGTCTCAGCAGAGCTGGTGGCTTCTTCTCTTAATCTATGCTGCTGCTTTTGCAATAGGAAGCTGGGTGACCGAGTTCAGATAGCCGTGTGTATGGGCAGCCCTGGTATCACCCAAGATAAAGGCCAAACTGGAATGAAGATCGAACATGAATACGACAATTTTTTTCATCAACTTTATATATACTAGATCCAAAGTACTAATTTTCCAGTGAATAGAATTGTATAATTTAATAGTAAAACCTGAGTCTAGTCTCTAGCACAATCATACCACACACATATTAGAGTCCCATAGACAGCGATCATAGATTTACTAATCTCTTCCCTCTTATCCTTTTGGATTCATCATGAAGCTGAAATTTAACAATTTTATTCTGGGGTGGGGGAATAGACATTAGTTACCCATAAATGCATGCAAAAATCCTTGCTTTACTGCACAGAGCAGCAATATTCCAGTGCTGTAGGGGTTAGCAGTGGCTGCAAGTGTGAAGGGCCTGTGCTGTTCACTTGCCCCGCCACCATTCACGGAACTTGTACTATTATTGTCCCACATTGTAACACCTTCTGTTAATGCGCAGGGAAGATCCTGTCATTCATCTTCCATTAACAGAAAGCTTTCCGGAGATCCCGGTTATGATAATACTGGGCAGAATGAATGAGACACACTCTATCACAGGTAACAAATGTGTGTGGTGGTGCTGTATTCTCCCCCATTAAAAAAGGTAAATAAAGGAAAAGGACTATGGTAGATAAGATAAATACCATCAGATTCACAGGCCGGTTAAATTGTAAATGGACATGATGGGGGCTCCTTCAACCCACTGCGGTAGTGTACATTTTTCCATCCTCTCCAGATTGTTATCAGCCTATCACATAAAAATGAGCATTTAAAAAGGAGAAGTATGGACAAAGCCCTTTAAGCCATACTTCTCCTGTGGGTCACAGAAGTGTACTTGGTTCTGCACTCCTGTCACCCAGATTTAGCTGGCTTAGGCCCCTTTCACACTGGGGCGGTGGGTGAGTCGGCGGTAAAAACACTGCTATTTTTAGTGGCCCTTTACCGTCGCTTTTGCTGCACTATTCGGCGGCTAGTGGAACGCTTTTACCCCCGCTAGCAGCCAAGGGTTAAAATCACCACAAAGCACTGTTGCAGCGCTATGCCGGCAGTATAGCCATGCTGCCCTATGATTTCAATGGGCAGGAGCGGTTTAAGAGCGGGGTATACACTGCTTCAAAAATGCTGCCAGCAGGACTTTTTTTAGCGTCCTGCCAGTGCACCGCTCCAGTATGAAAGCCCTCGGGGGTTTCACGTTGGAGAGAAACAGCAGTGGCGCTTTGCAGACGCCATTTTTAGCGCCTGCAAAGCGTCCCAGTGTGAAAGGGGTCTTAAAGCCAAGTTTCACCCATTTCTGCGTTTGTTAAAAGTCAGCAGCTGCAAAAAGTGTAGTTGCTGACTTTTAATAAACAGACACTCACCTGCCCCATGATGTGGCCGCCCGCAGCCTCGCTTCTCTGCTCCTCCTCTCTCCGGCACCAGCATTGCAAGTGTGGGCACCCGGCTGCGACAGCTTGTAGCTTCACAGCCGGGTGCGCACTGAGTGTTCTGAATGGCTGAGCAATCTTATGGGACCTGTGACGTGTGCCATAAGATTGCAGGAGGGGGGTGGGAGGAAAACTTCCGCTTGGTGCGATGATCGGAAGCTGGGTACCTCTCAAAACAATGACATGCCAAATGTTGCATGTCAGGGGGTCAGGAGTCCTTAAAGCGGAAGTTCCACTTTTGATGGAACTCCGCTTTAAATCTGCTTTTCGGCTGTCATTACAGAACCGGCCCAGACTCTGGAGGAATCCTGACTTTAATGTTGGGATCCACCCAAATGCCTGATCAGTAGCTGGCTCAGCCTGTCAGTGCACTGCAAAGAGCGCTCTTTATGTACTGAGTTCTCGGTGTAGAGGAGGAGGGGGACAGGTGCTGCACCCACCTAGGTGAACGTGTAGGTTTGTTATTTTGAAATTCTGCACCCTTGTGAGTGTGGGGGAGGGGGACCTGCAGGGTTGTTCATCTTGTGCCCAGGTCTAGTGCGACTATTTCTGACACCCTAGGCGAAATGCCATTTTGCCGCCCCCCCTGGCTCCACCCCCTTTGCCCATCAAATGTAGCCTCACCAGTGCCCATCAATTGTTTGCTTGCTCCCAGTCATTCGGGAGTCAGACACAGGCCTCCGCGCCTCTGACACTATGTGCGAACAGAGCGGCTCTGCCTGCTGAGAGACTTAGTTGCTTTCTGCAGAGAGAAGAGTAGGAACACCAGTGGGCGGCCGCCAAGTTTGCCTAGTGGTAGCACCCACTTACTTGTGCCCGGAGTCAGGCTTTAAATCCAGCACACAGAAGTGATGTAGCGACTGTCAGGTGGAATCTCAGTGTGCAACTCAAGGAAGCAAAGTTCACCTCGCCTGGGAGGTAAGTTCTCATGGGCTTCATTTTTAGACACAACCTGAGATGACCATCACCGGATAAAGCCACCCGGCTCACCTGTATGTGCACCCTGTCACCCACCGTGCCACCTTCCCCACAGCCCCCAAAAGTGGATTTTTCTGAGCGATTCCCATTCTTCCAGTGTTAGGCACATACAGTAGATGTGCACGCTCGGCTGACACCACAATACATAACCATGCAAGGAGGGCTGTGCAACATTCAAATCACCACAGAAGGGCATGGGTGATCTCTGAGCATAGAAGATCCCCGTCCCCCTGTGCAGGGCACGGGAAGATCTATACACAGAAGTCCTGGCAATGTACGGAGGAGTCTATGTCAGCACACATGGAGGTTCATTGAGGAGTAGAGAGCGGAGGACCCCCATACCAGCAATGAATTGGGCACACACAAAGCCGGCCGTAGCCAAGCCTCACACACGGCATGTCTCGGGGAGAAGGTGTCGGTGCGCTCACCTCGTCCACCGTTAGCGGCATACAGATCCGGTATTCCTTCACCAGCATCCTGGGCCCGGCTCCGCTCCCTCCGCACTCCAAAAAAACTTTCCGGATCTTCCCCCGGTGTGTTCTCACCTCAGACTGAGCGCAGCTCCGCACAGCGACACACCTTACCGACACTGACTCCGCCCCCTCCTTCCACACTCACCGAGGAGCATTAACCCCTCCACTCCCTCTTCACCGACCCAAGGAATCTCCTCACACCGACAGGACGGCGAGGCTGAGCGACAGTGCCGGGCCCGCCTTCATCTATAACAACCCTCTCACCCCCGGTCCCCCTATAATACACATTCCCCCGGTCCTCCTATATACCACACACTCCCCGGTCCTCCTATATACCACACACTCCCCTGTCCTCCTATATACCACACACTCCCCTGTCCTCCTATATACCACACACTCCCCGGTCCTCCTATATACCACACACTCCCCGGTCCTCCTATATACCTCACACTCCCCGGTCCTCCTATATACCACACACTCCCCTGTCCTCCTATATACCACACACTCCCCTGTCCTCCTATATACCACACACTCCCCGGTCCTCCTATATACCTCACACTCCCCTGTCCTCCTATATACCACACACTCCCCTGTCCTCCTATATACCACACACTCCCCGGTCCTCCTATATACCACACACTCCCCGGTCCTCCTATATACCTCACACTCCCCTGTCCTCCTATATACCACACACTCCCCTGTCCTCCTATATACCACACACTCCCCGGTCCTCCTATATACCACACACTCCCCGGTCCTCCTATATACCACACACTCCCCCGTCCTCCTATATACCACACACTCCCCGGTCCTCCTATATACCTCACACTCCCCGGTCCTCCTATATACCACACACTCCCCGGTCCTCCTATATACCACACACTCCCCTGTCCTCCTATATACCACACACTCCCCTGTCCTCCTATATACCACACACTCCCCGGTCCTCCTATATACCACACGCTCCCCGGTCCTCCTATATACCTCACGCTCCCCGGTCCTCCTATATACCTCACGCTCCCCGGTCCTCCTATGTACCTCACATTCCCCGGGTCCTCCTATATACCATACACTCCCCGGTCCTCCTATATACCACACACTCCCCCGTCCTCCTATATAACACACACTCCCCGGTCCTCCTATATAACACACACTCCCCGGTCCTCCTATATACCACACACTCCCCGGTCCTCCTATATACCACACACTCCCCGGTCCCCCTATATACCTCACACTCCCCGGTCCTCCTATATACCACACACTCCGCGGTCCTCCTATATACCTCACACTCCCCGGTCCTCCTATATACCTCACACTCCCCGGTCCTCCTATATACCACACACTCCCTGGTCCACCTATAATACACATTCCCCGGGTCCTCCTATATACCACACACTCCCCGGTCTTCCTATATACCACACACTCCTTGGTCCTCCTATATACCACACACTCCTTGGTCCTCCTATATACCACACACTCCCTGGTCCTCCTATATACCACACACTCCCCGGTCTTCCACCACACACTCCCCGTTCCCCCTATATACCTCACAATCCCCGGTCTTCCTATACCACACACTCCCCGGTCCTCCTATATACCACACACTCCCCAGTCCTCCTAAATACCACACACTCCCCGGTCCTCCTATATACCACACACTCCCCGGTCTTCCTATATAACACACACTCCCCAGTCCTCCTATTTACCACACATTCCCCAGTCCCCCTATATAACATACACTCCCCGGTTCCCCTATATAACATACACTCCCTGGTCCCCCTATATACCACACACTCCCCGGTCTTCCTATAATACACACTCCCCGGTCCTCCTATATACCACACACTCCCCGGTCCCCCTATATAACATACACTCCCCGGTCCCCTATATAACATACACTCCCTGGTCCCCCTATATACCACACACTCCCCGGTCTTCCTATAATACACACTCCCCGGTAATCCTATATAACACACACTCCCCGGTCCTCCTACATAACACACACTCCCCGGTCCCCTTATATACCACACACTCCCCAGTCCCCTTATATACCTCACACTCACTGGTCTTCCTATACCACTCACTCCCCTGTCCTCCTATAACACACACTCCCCAGTCCTCCTATATACCACACACTCCCCGGTCCTCCTATATACCTCACGCTCCCCGGTCCTCCTATATACCTCACGCTCCCCGGTCCTCCTATATACCTCACATTCCCCGGGTCCTCCTATATACCATACACTCCCCGGTCCTCCTATATACCACACACTCCCCCGTCCTCCTATATAACACACACTCCCCGGTCCTCCTATATAACACACACTCCCCGGTCCTCCTATATAACACACACTCCCCGGTCCTCCTATATACCACACACTCCCCGGTCCTCCTATATACCACACACTCCCCGGTCCCCCTATATACCTCACACTCCCCGGTCCTCCTATATACCACACACTCCGCGGTCCTCCTATATACCTCACACTCCCCGGTCCTCCTATATACCTCACACTCCCCGGTCCTCCTATATACCACACACTCCCTGGTCCACCTATAATACACATTCCCCGGGTCCTCCTATATACCACACACTCCCCGGTCTTCCTATATACCACACACTCCTTGGTCCTCCTATATACCACACACTCCTTGGTCCTCCTATATACCACACACTCCCTGGTCCTCCTATATACCACACACTCCCCGGTCTTCCACCACACACTCCCCGTTCCCCCTATATACCTCACAATCCCCGGTCTTCCTATACCACACACTCCCCGGTCCTCCTATATACCACACACTCCCCAGTCCTCCTAAATACCACACACTCCCCGGTCCTCCTATATACCACACACTCCCCGGTCTTCCTATATAACACACACTCCCCAGTCCTCCTATTTACCACACATTCCCCAGTCCCCCTATATAACATACACTCCCCGGTTCCCCTATATAACATACACTCCCTGGTCCCCCTATATACCACACACTCCCCGGTCTTCCTATAATACACACTCCCCGGTCTTCCTATAATACACACTCCCCGGTCCTCCTATATACCACACACTCCCCGGTCCCCCTATATAACATACACTCCCCGGTCCCCTATATAACATACACTCCCTGGTCCCCCTATATACCACACACTCCCCGGTCTTCCTATAATACACACTCCCCGGTAATCCTATATAACACACACTCCCCGGTCCTACATAACACACACTCCCCGGTCCCCTTATATACCACACACTCCCCAGTCCCCCTATATACCTCACACTCACTGGTCTTCCTATACCACTCACTCCCCTGTCCTCCTATAACACACACTCCCCAGCCCAGTCCCCCTTGTCACAGACCTCCATCCTCAACAGAATTATGTCCGCAGTATATGCTTCCTTTCTCTTGTACCAGCACGATCCAAGGTCCCTTAGTCCACCCAGTCACTTGTCAAAACATTAGTGTATGATGGAAAATATAAGACTCTTTTTTCAACCACAGGTACAAAGAGATATACACTCAGATGACAGTCACCCCTTGCTTTGCATAATGACACAGGGCGGGGTAAACTTTACCTCCTCCAGTAACATGACACACAGGTATTCATTTTCCAACAGTAGACTGCCTTATCAGCAGGGAGGGGCTGCTGGAGAAATCCCCCCTCCCCTCTCCCAGCTAAATCACATACACATATACATACCATAAAAGGTTGCTCCCTCCCAGGGGTAAAAGGAAATGCTGAGTCCGGTGTGGTTGTACTGTGAGTCGGGTGAGGCAGACCCGACTGGGGTTCTCGGTCACCTTGTGCCCCTAGTAGACACAGGGTAACTTACACATAGGCGGGGCCGGGGGAGCTGGACAAGGAGTTTCCAGTGCACTCCAAGGTAAGCTGGGTTCCACAAGCCCTCCACCCAAAGTGACTCCCGTCAAACATCTCCCCTTTCGGCAGAAGACTAACACAGAAGGAGACCCCAAACGGGTTGCCTTCGAAGTTAGTCCATAGTTCCAGTCCTCCAATGCCTATACCCACAGAGTACCCCAAACACATTGTGCCAAACAGAGCATTACTCACTCAGCCAACCTCTGCCTCTCTCATAGAACATACCCGCTGCTGGGGGAGAATCATGAACAGGTCCTTCCCCTTGGAGTCCTTTCAGCCTCTGGTGAGAAGACAGGGTGGCTGGGCTCACTTCATCAGGATGTTGGGGATCTGGGTCGACCTCCCAGCTTTCCTGGGGTACACAGGTGGAGGCTGAAGTCCCATACACTTTTTCTAGATGAAAATCCCCCAGTGCTTGCAGAGCAAGGCTGGCATCGACCTGTTCCAATGCCGGACCTTTTTCTGGGATTGTGTCAGTGGAAACCGAAGTTCCATCCACTACCACAGGAATTTCATCTTCTATTAGTTGAGGGCAGAAGCCAGCAGCACTCTGCCCTTTTGCAAGCTCTTCTGCTGGGTTGCTGTCAGTGGAGGCCGCATTTTCTGCATTCTCTTCCTGGAGCTCCTGCTGAGTTGATTGTTGTGGGCAGAGGTCAATAGCGCCCCGCTCTGAAGCCAGCTCTTCTGCTGAAGGCTCATCGGATTGTTCCTCCTCAGCAGAAAAGTCTATTAAATCCCCAGTCTCTGGAACTGGTGTCTGGGGATAGAGGTTCACCACCTCCTGTCTGTAGAGCAAAGAAGATGTTACTGGTGCTGGGCAGTGATGTTCGGCCCCTGATGCCAGCACTTCAGTTTGGATTTCAGTAAATGTTACATCCTTCAATTAAAAGTCGATTAAAGCCATACTTTCTGTGGCTGGGGAATGAGGATGGTTTTTTCTTCTCCTGAGCCCGCATCTCTGCCCGGATCAGCCTGATTAACTCAACTGTCCGCTCCTGGTTCGGTTGTTCCACCAATAATAGCACTCACACTTCATACTGCAACCAGTACCTTACAAGGATGGAGGGGAGAATTTTTCCCTGGTGGTGCTGCTCGCGAGCTGGCGATTTCTTAGAGAGTTGTAGGCGGACAGAATCTTACCATCCCAGCAGGACCTGCATTTACACTGGTCCCCTGTGCTTTATCTGCATCTCTCGCAACCTCCTTTCGAATTCCTCTTCCATGGTGGCTGGTATCTGTACCTTCTCTCTCCTGCTATCTGGACCTTGGATCCCGATGGTGGTTTGGACGTGTTCACAGCTAGGGAGCCCATTCCCCAGGCTCGCCACCAGTGTCACGGACCCCTGTCCTAAACAGGATTATTTCCGCCGTAAATGCTTCCTTTGTCCGGTAGCAGCACGATCCAAGATCTCTTAGCCCACCCAGTCACTTGTCGAGAAATTAGTGTAGGATGGAAAATATAAGACTCTTTAATCAACCACAGGTACAAAGAGATATACACTCAGATGACAGTGCCCCCTTGCTTTGCATAATGACACAGGGTGGGGTAAACTTTACCTCCTCTAGTAACATGACACACAGATATTCAACTTTCCAACAGTAGACCGCCTTATCAGCAGGGAGGGGCTGCTTGAGAAATTCCCCCTCCCCTCTCCTAGCTAATCCACAAACACATATACATCCCATAATAGGTTGCTCCCAAGGCAGACAGAAACAATAGAACAATAGGATACAGCCACACCTCAAACAACCTTGCAGTCTGAAAAGTGAAATTATTTATCTTCATATTTTCTTGAGGGATATTGTTCAGAAATATTAATGTCCCAAGTGAAAGAGCCCCTTCATTATTTCAGCAGAAACCACGCATATAGAATCCAGGATAACAGGGTTAAAAGGAAATGCTGAGTTTGGTGTGGTTGTACTGGGAGTCGGATTAGGCAGACCCGACTGGGGTTCTTGGTCACCCTCTGCCCCTAATAGACACAGGGTTACTTACAAAGAGGAGGGGCCAGGGGAGCTGGAAAAGGAGTTCCCAGTGCTCTCCAAGGTAAGCTGGGTTCCACAAGCACTTTGCCCAAAGTGACTCCCGTCACACCCCTATAACACACACTCTCCAGTCCTCCTATGACATTCACTTGCCAGTCCCCTTATAACACGCACTCTCCAGTGCCCCTATAACACGCACTCCCGGTCCTCCTATATAACACACATTCCCCCCAGTCCCCCTATAACACTCACTCCCTGGTTCCCCTATAACATACACTCTCCGGTACCCCTATAACACACATTCCACCTGGTCCTCCTATGTGATACACACTCCCCTTGGTCTTTCAATAACACGTACTCCCCGGTCCTCCTATAACACGCACTCCCCGGTCCTCCTATAACAATAACTCACCGGTCCCCTATAACACACACTCTCTGGTCCCCCCATAGCACACATTCCCCTCCAGTCCTCTGATATAAAACACATTCCCCCCGGTCCCCCTATTACACGCACTCCCCAGTCTCCCTATTACATGCACTCCCTGGTCCCCGGTCCTCCTATTTAATACACACTCGTCCCCCTATAACACGCACTCTCTGGTCTTCCAATATAACACACATCCCCCCCCCCCCGATCCTTCTATATAATTCACAGCCCCCGATCCCCCTATAACACGCACTCCCTCTTCAGGCCTCCGATATAACACACACTCCCCCTGTCCTCCTAGAACACACACTCCTCGGTCCTCCTATATAACACACACCCCCCCCCCCGGTCCCTCTATATAATACACGCCCCCGGTTCTCTTATAACACGCACTCCTCCGGTCCCCCTATAACACGCACTCCCCCATTCCCCCTATACCACACATTCCCCGATCCCCCATAACATGCACTCCCCAGTCCTCCTATAACACGCACTCCCCGTTCCCCCTAATAACGCACACTCCCCGGTCCTCCTTTAACACACACTCCCCAGTCCTTCTCAATACACAATCCCCTGTCCGCTAATAGACACTCACCGTCCCCCTCTATCTTCATTCCAATCATAATGCTTCCTTTTCACTTTCCTGATTGATTTCTGGCTTTGGTTAAATGTTCCTTCTCTCCTGCATTATTTACTAGTATACAGAAGGAGCAGACACACAATGACTAGATGTATGCTATTGCTGCCAGTTTCACTTAGGCCATATAGAGACTGCACTTATTTTCTGTTTCTTTTTTCTGTCTTTTTTTCCTTTTAAATAATTGTGCCTTTAGAACAAACAAGCTCTCGCCTTTAGTATAAATAACTCAATAGTCGAATTGTAGCAAAGATACAATATAAAATAGGTCTAAATGCAGAGGTGTCTACATTTTTTTCAAAGAGGGCCAGATTTGATGAAGTGAACATGCGTGAGGGCCGACCATGTTGCCTGACATTCTTTGAAACATTAAAATTTGGTCTAAAGCCTTGTACACACGATCAGATTTTCCACAGACAAAACCTCTGACTTTTGTCCGAAGGCGTGTGCCTGGATTTTGTCTTGCATACAAATGGCAATGAATTGTCGGCCAACAAACACGAACGTAGTGACGTACTACGTGTTTTTTTCAGTTCTTTAGCGCCATCCTTTGGGCTTCTTCTGCTAATTTCGTGTTAGTAGAAGTTTGGTGAGTGTTAATTTGAGCTTTTCATTTTGCGCTTTTCATTTAGTGCTTTTCAGTTCGCGCTTTTCATTTCGTTCTTTTCAGTTCATTTCTGAACGGCCATTTGTCAAGCAGCCGTGTTGCAGAATCGGAGGAGATAACGTGTTATTTATTTTTGGCCTTGGAGTTATTGCTTTGACCCAAGTCCACTCCAGGAACAGGAGGAGAAGGAGTTATTGGACCAAAAATTGGTTACTTTATTAATCCTGACCAATTATGTCAAATGCCTTTGCTACGGGAGCTCCAGGAGAATAATCAAGATGATTTTCGGAATTGTCTCCGGATGACGGACCCCTGCTTTCACCAACTCTTGGCATTGTTGACCCCCTATATTAAGAAGCAGGACACATGCATGAGGCTTTTATTTTATTATTTGGTTGAATAATAATGATTTGATTTGTTATATTTTCTATATTTTTGCATGCATGTAATGCACATTTTGGTTAAGTTCTATTGGCAGATAGCATGTCTAATTTTATTTGTTTTCTTTTTTTAATGCACAATAAAAAAATTGTGGAGGATAATACTTGGCTATGTGTTTTACTTCAATTGACAGTTTGGGAGTAGGCAGTTACATTTAAAAAAATACAATGTAAAATTAACAAGGGACACCAACATAGTTGTATCTTTGATCTTAAAAACTATATAATGGTAACTTGCCCAAAAAAAAAAAAAAAAAAAAAAAAAAAAAAAGCATAATAATGGTTTTCTTGATATCACTAGAAAAAAAGCCTTTGAAAAATAGTTCGCAATAACTCCATCAGTATCACCAGCAAAGCAGCTTCATTATTATCCCATTAAAGAAGAAGAGAATTGTGTGCTGCATTTCGAGATTTCATAATTTGCCACGTCATGAATGTTAATTCTCCATTACGAACACTAGTTAGACCGACTGCTTTTGGCTCGTCCTTGCTTCCGAGCATGCGTGTTTGTACTTTGGACTTTTGTCCAACGGACTTATGTACACACGCTCGGAAAATCCGACAACAGACATTTGTCCGCGGAAAATTTTAAAACCTGCCATCTAACATTTGTCCGTGGAAAATCCGACAACAATTGTCTGATGAAGCGTACAAACGGTCGGATTTTCCGCTAACAGCCTGTCATCTCTAGGGATGAGCCAAACACCACCCTGTTTGGTTCGCACCAGAACATGCGAACAGGAAAAAAGTTTGTGCGAACACCGTTAAAGTCTATGGGACACGAACATGAATAATCAAAAGTGCTAATTTTAAAGGCTTATATGCAAGTTATTGTCATAAAAAGTGTTTGGGTACCTGGGTCCTGCCCCAGGGGACATGTATCAATGCATAAAAAAGTTTTAAAAACGGCCTTTTTTTCAGGAGAAGTGATTTTAATAATGCTTAAAGTCAAACAATAAAAGTGTAATATCCCTTTAACCACTTCAGCCCCGGAAGGTTTTACCCCCTTCCTGACCAGAGCACTTTTTACAATTCGGCACTGCGTCACTTTAACTGCTAATTGCGCGGTCATGCAATGCTGTACCCAAACGAAGTTTGCGTCCTTTTCTTCCCACAAATAGAGCTTTCTTTTGATGGTATTTGATCACCTCTGCCGTTTTTATTTTTTGCGCTATAAACGGAAAAAGACCGAAAATTTTGAAAAAAAATGATATTTTCTACTTTTTGTTCTAAAAAAAAATCCAATAAACTCAATTTTAGTCATACATTTAGGCCAAAATGTATTTGGCCACATGTCTTTGGTAAAAAAAATGTCAATAAGCGTATATTTATTGGTTTGCGCAAAAGTTATAGCGTCTACAAACTAGGGTACATTTTCTGGAATTTGCACAGCTTTTAGTTTATGACTGCCTATGTCATTTCTTGAGGTGCTAAAATGGCAGGGCAGTACAAAACCCCCCAAATGACCCCATTTTGGAAAGTAGACACCCCAAGGAAATTGCTGAGAGGCATGTTGAGCCCATTGAATATTTATTTTTTTGTCCCAAGTGATTGAATAATGACAAAAAAAAAAAAATTTACAAAAAGTTGTCACTAAATGATATATTGCTCACACAGGCCATGGGCACCCCAAAATACATTCAGCTGCTTCTCCTGAGTACGGGGATACCACATGTGTGGGACTTTTTGGGAGCCTAGCCGCGTACGGGGCCCCAAAAACCAAGCACCGCCTTCAGGATTTCTAAGGGCATAAATTTTTGATTTCACTCCTCGCTGCCTATCACAGTTTTGAAGGCCATAAAATGCCATGATGGCACAACCCCCCCCCCCCCCCAAATGACCCCATTTTGGAAAGTAGACACCCCAAGCTATTTGCTAAGAGGCATGGTGAGTATTTTGCAGCTCTCATTTGTTTTTGAAAATGAAGAAAGACCAGAAAAAAAAATTTTTTTTTCTTTTTTCAATTTTCAAAACTTTGTGACAAAAAGTGAGGTCTGCAAAATACTCACTATACCTCTCAGCAAATAGCTTGGGATGTCTACTTTCCAAAATGGGGTCATTTGGGGGGGTTTTGTGCCACCTGGGCATTCCATGGCCTCCGAAACTGTGATAGGCAGTGAAGAGTGAATTCAAAAATTTACGCCCTTAGAAAGCCTGAAGGCGGTGCTTGGTTTTCGGGGTACCGTGCGCGGCTAGGCTCCCAAAAAGTCCCACACTCAGAAGAAGCAACAGAATTTATTTTGGGGTGTAATTTCACATATCCCCATGGCATGTTTGAGCAATATATCATTTAGTGACAACTTTGTGCAAAAAAAAAAAAAAAATTGTCTCTTTCCTGGAACTTGTGTCACAATATAAAAAATTCCATGGTCTCAACATGCCTCTCAGCAAATAGCTTGGGGTGTCTACTTTCCAAAATGGGGTCATTTGGGGGGGTTTTGAACTGTCTTGGCATTTTATGCACAACAATTAGAAGCTTATGTCACACATCACCCACTCTTCTAAAGACAAAGCCCTTTCTGACACTTTTTGATTACATGAAAAAATTATTTTTTTTGCAAGAAAATTACTTTGAACCCCCAAACATTATATATTTTTTTAAAGCAAATGCCCTACAGATTAAAATGGTGGGTGTTTCATTTTTTTTTTCACACAGTATTTGCGCAGCGATTTTTCAAACGCATTTTTTGTGGAAAAAACACACTTTTTTAAATTTTAATGCACTAAAACACACTATATTGCCCAAATGTTTGATGAAATAAAAAAGATGATCTTAGGCCGAGTACATGGATACCAAACATGACATGCTTTAAAATTGCGCACAAACGTGCAGTGGCAACAAAATTAATACATTTTTAAAAGCCTTTAAAAGCCTTTACAGGTTACCACTTTAGATTTACAGAGGAGGTCTACTGCTAAAATTACTGCCCTCGATCTGACGTTCGCGGTGACACCTCACATGCATGGTGCAATTGCTGTTTACATTTGACGCCAGACCGACGCTTGCATTCGCCTTAGCGCGAGAGCAGGGGGGACAGGGGTGCTTTTTTTTTTTTTTTTTTTTTTTTTTCTTTATTTTTTTTTTGCTTTTTTATCTTATTTTTAAACTGTTCCTTTCATTTTTTTTTTTTTTTATCATTTTTATTGTTATCTCAGGGAATGTAAATATCCCCTATGATAGCAATAGGTAGTGACAGGTACTCTTTTTTGAAAAAATTGGGGTCTATTAGACCCTAGATCTCTCCTCTGCCCTCAAAGCATCTGACCACACCAAGATCGGTGTGAAAAAATGCTTCCCCAATTTCCCAATGGCGCTGTTTACATCCGGCGAAATCTAAGTCATAAAATGCTCGTAGCTTCCGGTTTCTTAGGCCACAGAGATGTTTGGAGCCACTCTGGTCTCTGATCAGCTCTATGGTCAGCTGGCTGAATCACCGGCTGCATTCTCAGGTTCCCTGTTGAGACAGGAGAGCCAGAGAAAAACACGGAAGACGGTGGGGGGGGAGGGGCATTCCCTCCCACTGCTTGTAAAAGCAGTCTAGAGGCTAATTAGCCGCTAGGATTGCTTTTACATGAAAGCCGACCGCTGGCTGAAAAGAATGATACCAAGATGATACCTAAACCTGCAGGCATCATTCTGGTATAACCACTCAAAGTCGTGAATGGCGTACCTGAAGACAAAAAAATGGTTAACAATAAAGCACAGTGAACAGTAAAGTATAAAAAATTGCATACCTGAAAAGCAAACATGATAAAACATAATAACAATAAAACATTGCAGAATAGAATACAGTAAAAAAGAGCAGAACAATAGAGAGAGAATAGAGAGAGAGAGAACAATAAAACGACAACTATTTTTTTTTATTTTTGTTTTTGTTTGTGTTTTTTTTTTTTTTTTTTTACACTTTTTTTTGTAACTGTAACTTTTATAACTGTAACCGGTTCCAGGTTCGGGTCTCTCAAAATGCGATGGCATCTTGGGAGACCCTGTGAAAGTGTGCCTAGTCTGTGCAATGCTGTACCCTACGCTAATACTCAACTAGTGCATGGTAGCGTTCAAAACATTCACCAATGCAGAGACCAGGATTGTCAGGAGAGGAGGGACAATAATAGCGGGTGTCACGTCTATATCCACGCTTGCTGCAGACACGACATCTTTTTTGGGGGGTTCGTCGGGTAGGGGTACTCGGGAGGACATAAAGAAAATGCCTCTCATGCAGCCGACTGCATTTGGTTGGGGATGTGAATGGGGGAAGTACGGGCACTGCAGAAGCGGTGGGTTCCCAATTAGGATTGGCAAATGCAGCAGGAAGGGCATTATGGGCACGACGGGCCTGTGTTTGTCTTCTTGGTGGCAGCGGGACACTACTTGTGCTTGCCACCTCACCAGCTTGAACTGCACTTATGGGACTCGCCACGTCACCAAGTGTTACTGCAGTGCTGGTTTGACTACGACCGGGGTGTACTAGGCCGCTGGCGCTTGCCAGTTCACCAAAACGCTACAAAAAAAACTGTTAGCGATCGCAGAGATCAGACTCTGCAAACGCTGCAGTTATGCGTTTAGTGTTTTGTAAGTGACAGTGATCGATCGATACTGCACTTGGGTGGGCTGGGCTGGGCCGGGCGGAGGGGCAAAACGCAGGTGCTAGCAGGTATCTGGGCTGATCCCGCTAACACTGCGTTTTTGGGAATCCTAAACTGCTGGGGACGCTAGTATAGATCTGATCGGATCAGATATTGATCCGTTCAGATACTATACCACTAAGGGAGGCGTATGCTGCGTGCATGGGTGTTAGCGGTACTGGCGCTAATCTGACGCTGCCTGGGGCGACGCATATCACCGCCGGGCGATCGGGGGGCTAAACCTTTATTCGGTAATAAACGGCGGGTGCCCTGACACTATAAAAAATAAACAAACTAACCAGCGTCACCCGTAACAGTTATACAGTGATCAGTGGTGAAAGGGTTAACTAGGGGGCAATCAAGGGGTTAAAACATTTATTCGGTAGTATATGGGGGTCCCTGTCGCTATAAAACGCTGACGGCGAACCTAAATATTTACCTCACTAACTAGCGTCACCAGCGACACTAATACAGCGATCAGAAAAATGATCGCTTAGCGACACTGGTGACAGGGGGTGATCAAGGGGTTAAAACTTTATTAGGGGGGGTTAGGGGGGTACCCTAGACCTACAGGGGGCTAATACTCACTGCCCTACCACTTCTAACTGTCACAAACTGACACCAATCAGTAATCAGGAAAAAAAAAAAAAACAGCTTGGTGTCAGTTTGTGACGGGGGGGGTGATTGGGGGGGGGATCGAGGGGCGATCGGGGGGGGGATCAGGGGTGTTTAGTGTGCCTGGCATGTTCTACTGTGTTGTGTAGTGTTTTACACTTACTCAGATGTCCTCTCCTCGGCGTCGGAACGGAAACTGCCATGCTGAGGAGGGATGACATCACATCCTCTGCCTGTGTGTACTATACACAGGCAGGGGATGTTTCTCATTGGCTGGGAGCGATCGCGAGGGGGGGGCCACGATCGGATGGCCTCCCCCTCATCTCTGATCGCTCCCAGACAAATGCCGACCGCCGCTGGCACCGGGGGGGGTCCGATCGGACCCCCCGCCCGCGGGAAGGCAATCACGTACCAGGTACGTGATTTTGCCTGCCCGTGCCGCTCTGTTCACGTATATATGCGTGAGGCGGTCGGCAAGTGGTTAAATTTCGTAGCTGGGGGGTGTCTATAGTATGCCTGTAAAGGGGCGCATGTTTCCCGTGTTTAGAACAGTCTGACAGCAAAATGATATTTCAAAGAAAAAAGTAATATAAAACTACTCGCGGCTGTTGCATTGCCGGTCCGACAATACACATAAAAGTTCATTGATAAAAACGGCATGGGAATTCCCCACAGGGGAACCCCGAACCAAAATTTTTTTTAAAAATGACGTGGGGGTCCCCCTAAATTCCATACCAGGCCCTTCAGGTCTGGTATGGATATTAAGGGGAACCCCGGCCAAAAAAAAAAAAAATGACGTGGGGATCCCCCTAAATTCCATACCAGACCTGAAGGTCTGGTATGGATTTTAAGGGGAACCCCGTGCCAAAATTTAAAAAAAAACGGCGTGGGGTCCCCCAAAAATCCATACCATACCCTTATCCGAGCACGCAACCTGGCAGGCCGCAGGAAAAGAGGGGGGACGAGAGCGCCCCCCCCCTTCTGAACCGTACCAGGCCACATGCCCTCAACATTGGGAGGGTGCTTTGGGGTAGCCCCCCAAAACACCTTGTCCCCATGTTGATGAGGACAAGGGTCTGCGGGCGGGGGGCTTATCGGAATATGGAAGCCCCCTTTAACAAGGGGACCCCCAGATCCCGGCCCCCCCTGTGTGAAATGGTAAGGGGGTACAAATGTACCCCTACCATTTCACTAAAAAACTGTCAAAGATGTTAAAAATGACAAGAGACAGTTTTTGACAATTCCTTTATTTAAATGCTTCTTCTTTCTTCTTTCTTCCTTCATCTTCTTCTTCTTGTTCTTGTTCTTCTGGCTCTTCCTCCGGTGTGTTCTCGTCCAGCATCTCCTCTGCGGCGTCTTCTATCTTCTTCTCCTCGGGCCGCTCCGCACCCATGGCATGGGGGGAGGCTCCCGCTCTTCTCTTCATCTTCTTCTCTTCTTCATCTTCTTCTCTTCTTCATCTTCTTCTCCGGGCCGCTCCGCATCCATGCTGGCATGGTGGGAGGCTCCCGCTGTGTGACGCGTCTCCTCTTCTGACGGTTCTTAAATAACGGGGGGCGGGGCCACCCGGTGACCCCGCCCCCCTCTGACGCACAGTGACTTGATGGGACTTCCCTGTGACATCATCAGAAGAGGAGACGCGTCACACAGCGGGAGCCTCCCACCATGCCAGTATGGATGTGGAGCGGCCCGGAGAAGAAGATGAAGAAGAGAAGAAGATGAAGAGAAGAGCGGGAGCCTCCCCCCATGCCATGGGTGCGGAGCGGCCCGAGGAGAAGAAGATAGAAGATGCCGCGGAGGAGATGTTGGACAAGAACACCGGAGGAAGAACCTGAAGAAGAAGAAGATGAAGGAAGAAAGAAGAAGCATTTAAATAAAGGAATTGTCAAAAACTGTCTCTTGTCATTTTTGACAGTTTTTTAGTGAAATGGTACCATTTCACACAGGGGGGGGCCGGGATCTGGGGGTCCCCTTGTTAAAGGGGCTTCTAGATTCCGATAAGCCCCCTGCCCGCAGACCCCCACAACCACCAGCCAGGGTTGTGGGGATGAGGCCCTTGTCCTCATCAACATGGGGACAAAGTGTTTTGGGGGGCTACCCCAAATCACCCTCCCAATGTTGAGGGCATGTGGCCTGGTACGGTTCAGGAGGGGGGGCGCTCTCTCGTCCCCCCCTCTTTTCCTGCGGCCTGCCAGGTTCTGGTATGGATTTTTGGGGGGACCCCACGCCGTTTTTTTTTTTTATTATTTTGGCCGGGGTTCCCCTTAATATCCATACCAGACCTGAAGGGCCTGGTATGGAATTTAGGGGGACCCCACGTCATTTTTTTTTTTTAATTTTGGTTTGGGGTTCCCCTGTGGGGAATTCCCATGCCGTTTTTATCAATGAACTTTTATGTGTATTGTCGGACCAGCAATGCAATAGCCGCGAGTAGTTTTAAATGACTTTTTTTCTTTGAAATGTCATTTTGCTGTCAGACTGTTCTAAACACTGGAAACATGCCCCCCTTTACAGGCATACTATAGACAACCCCCAGCTATGAAATTTAAAGGGATATTACACTTTTATTGTTTGACTTTAAGCATTATTAAAATCACTGCTCCTGAAAAAATGGCCGTTTTTAAAACTTTTTTTTGCATTGATACATGTCCCCTGGGGCAGGACCCAGGTCCCCAAAAACTTTTTATGACAATAATTTGCATATAAGCCTTTAAAATTAGCACTTTTGATTTCTCAGATAGACCTTTAAAGGGTGTTCCGCGGCATTCGAATTTGCCGCGAACACCCCAAATTGTTCGCTGTTCGGCGAACTTGCGAACAGCCGATGTTCGAGTCGAACATGAGTTCGACTCGAACTCGAAGCTCATCCCTGGTCATCACACATTTCCCGTCCGAAAATCCGTGTACGCGGCTTAAGTGTGTTCGTCCAAGCACTTATACACTGCCCAACAAGAATTCTCTTGCCTTTGTTGCTGTGTGGTGAAGAGATGAGCTCAGGTGCGTTATTTGGATATATATATCTTTTGTGGCCCCAACGAATCCCCGAGCACCACTCAGGGCTAAGGATGAGCTTGGACATATTATTTGGATATACTGTATTTATCGGTGTATACTGTATTTATTGGCGTATAACACTCACTGTTTCACCATGAAAATCGGGTGCAAATAGCACGTGCGTGTTATACGCCAATACTTCAATTTTAGCTGTCTCGTAGGGGACAGGGAGGGGGGCGGGACGAACGCCGTCAGATTACATACAGTGAGAATCTCCTGTTTACTTGGCTTCCTCTGTAATAGGAAGTCCCATCTCCTGGGCCGCCATTGGACCACTGTTCTGTCTATCATAGGAGATTCTCACTGTATGTAATCTGTCGGCGCTCATCCCACCCCCCTCCCTGTCCCCTCTAGGCTGTAGATGGGCATCGATCAGGCAGCACTGATGGCAATGGTGAGGCTGCTGCATTGAAGGCATTGATGAAGCTGCTGCATTGATGGCAATGGTGAGGCTGCTGAATTGATGGCAATGGTGAGGCTGCTGAATTGATGGCAATGGTGAGGCTGTAGGTGGGCACTGACCCTTATTTTGCTTCAAAGTTCCTTATTTAAAATGTAAGATTTTTTCCTGAAACTTCCCTCTTAAAATGAATGTGCGTGTTATACCCCTATGAGTGTTATACGCCGATAAATACGGTAATTATACAGGTTTTTTTATAGTACCAACGGTTTGCACAGCATAAAATAGTGGGAGATATAGTTATAAAACAATTCATGACAAGAGGGTTATGAAAACCTACAATCTAAAAATGACGGGGAAAGCAGTATAAAAAAGTTATAACGGTGAGGAAATGAGTTGACGGAAAAAGGAAACGTCCAATTTTTAGGGAGAGGTGGGATAGGTTCCCTGAAGAGATGAGTTTTCAGGGATTGCCTAAAGGCAGACAGAGTAGGGGATAGCTGGGCAGATTGGGGTAAGGAGTCCCAGACAATGGGAGAGGCTCTGCGGAAGTCCTACAAGCAAGCATGGGAAGAAGTGAAGAGCTAGATAGCAGGAGGTCTTGGGACGAGGATTAAAAAAGATGGTTTGGATGATATTTTGAGAAGGGGGTGGTGATGTAATTCAGGACAGAGTTCTGCATAGCTTTGTATGTTGGTAGTGTTTTGAATTGTATTTGTTGTGTGATCAGAAGCCAGTAAAAAGATTGATATACAGTGGGGAAAATAATTATTTCATCCCCTACCGGTGGCGGCTGGTGCTGTATATTTTGAGCTGGGGCAACAAACAATACATCCCGCTGCCAAGGTCGGTCCGGCACTTACAACGTCTAGTTTGCAGGCAGCTTCAGCTCCTGCCTGCATCTCAGGCTTCACAACGTCTTCCCTCCTTCCCTCGGCGCGGCGGACAATACGATTGCTTCTCCTCCTGGCCAATCGGGAAGTGGGTCCTGAGACCCGATTGGCCGGGAGGAGAATCAGGAAGACACTAGCGAATATTAATTTGCTATTCTCACACAACTGGGTGGGCTCAGGGCGCAGTGCTCTGTGCCCCAAGCCCACCCTTTTTGAAGCCATTTAGAGCCTCTGGTTTTAATCACGTGCTTCTAAAAAAAAAACACTGTAATCCATGCATACGGCACCCTGCATGTTAGGGGCCAGATGCATGGATTAGGGGGCTGGAGCCCCTGCACCCCTAATGGACGGGCTGCCACTGTCCCCTACAGATTGTGAAGATTTGCAAAGTAATGCCCTGTACACACGGTCGGACTTTCCGACGGAATATGTGCGATCGGAGCTTGTCGTCGGAAATTCCGACCATGTGTGGGCTCCATCGGACTTTTTCCATCGGAATTTCCGACACACAAAGTTTGGGAGCAGGCTATAAAATTTTCTGACAACAAAATCCATTCGTGTAAATTCCGACCGTGTGTGGACAATTCCGAAGCACAAAGTGCCGCGCATGCTCAGAATAAATTAAGAGACGGAAGCTATTGGCTACTACCCCGTTTATAGTCCCGACGTACGTGTTTTACATCACCGTGTTCAGAGCGATCGGATTTTCCGAAAAACTTTGTGCGACCTTGTGTATGCAAAACAAGTTTGAGCCAACATCCGTCAGAAAAAATCCATGGATTTTATTGTCGGAATGTCCGATCAATGTCCGATCGTGTGTACAGGGCATAAGGCTCGGTTCACACCTAAATTGGCCGCAAATCGTACAGGAACGTTTCTGTCCTGTTCTCTGTTTCAGGGATGAATCAGGGCCGAATCTGTGCCTGAGTTCGACCCTGAATTGAAGCCAAAGACGCCCAGCGTTTCTGTGCAGTGCGCTCTGCAGCCACCCCGGAGATATATGAACCGGCTCCATAGAGAATCTCAGTGGGACATAAATTCCTTTTACTGCTGCTGTAATCACCATGTCGGATGGTCAGGACTAGGATCCTGCTTTGATCCGGCTTCAATGATATTCAATGGGCTGAAGTAGGATCAAAGTTGGACCAAAGTAGTGCAGGAGCATTTTCAAAGTCGGATCAACTTGTGTCTGACCAGTTTAGGCCCCTTTCACACTTGTACGACACAACAGTCATACGACTGTGGATCCGACTTTGCCCTGCGACTTGAAGTCCGACATACGTCCGACTTCAATGAATAGGGATCCCACTTTGATCCCAGACAATACTAGGCACTGTCTGGTATGAATCTTTAGGGGGAACTCCACGCACAATGTAAACAAAAAACGGAATGGGTTCCCCCTCCAAGAGCATAGCAGGCCCTTCGGTCTGGCATAGATTTTAAGGGGAACCCCCACACCGAAAAAACTGCGTGGGGGTTCCCTTCCAAAATCCATACCAGACCTTTATCCGAGCACACAGCCTGACAGGTCAGGAAAGGGGGTGGGGACGAGCGAGCGCCCCCCCCTCCTGAATCGGACAAGGCCGCATGCCCTCAATATGGGGGGGTGGGTGCTTTGGGGTAGGGGGGCCCTGCCCCCCCACCCCAAAGCACCTTGTTCCCATGTTGATGAGGTTAAGGGCCTCTTCCCAACAGCCCTGGCTGTTGGTTGTCGGGGTCTGCGGGAGGGGAGCTTATCGGAATCTGGAAGCCCCCTTTAACAAGGGGGCCCCCGGATCGTTGCCCCCCTCCCTATGTGAACGAGTATCGAGTACCTTGTATCCCTACCTGACTTCTTCTCCCCTCTCCGGATCTTCTCCCTCTTCTGGTGACGCCCTCTGCCTCCTCTGCTGATGTCTTCTGCATCTGCTGGTTCTTCTCCCCTCTCCAGGTCTTCTCCGCTCTTCGCTGATGTCTTCTAGCCCTCTCTGGTTCTTCTCCCTCTGTCCGCTGTCTTCTGCCTCTGCCGAGTCTTCTCTGCTGTTTTCTCGCTCTTTTGCTGGGTCTTTTCCACTGTCTTCTCCCTCTTTTCTTCTTACGATGTTGACTCGATGCTCTCCCCCGCTCTAATGCTGGGTGCGCTGAGTACTTATATTGGCATGGGGCGGGTCACCGGATGATGTCATCCGGAGGCCCACCCCTTATGTCGTCACCATCTGGGGCATGATCAGCAGTGATGTCATAAGGGGCGGGCCTCCGGTGACCCCATTCCATGCTAATATAAGTAGTGGCACACCGCACAGCCAGCATTAGAGCGGGAGAGAGCGTTGAGTCAACATCGGAAGAATAGAGGGAGAAGACAGCGGAGAAGACCGGGCAAAAGAGTGAGAAGACCGACATAGGTTCCCCCTCCAAGACCATACCAGGCCCTTCGGCCTGGCATGGATTTTAAGGGGAATGCCCATGCTGAAAAAACGACGTGGGGTCCCCACAAAATCCATACCAGACCCTTATCCGAGCATGCAGCCTGGCAGGTCAGGAAAGGGGGTGGGGACAAGAACGCCCCCCCTCATGAACTATACCAGGCCACATGCCCTCAACATGGGGGATGGGTGCTTTGGGGCAGGGGGGGCTTGCTCCGGCGTCGCTTCCGATTTCTTCTCCCCTCTCCAGCTCTTCTGCCTCCTCTGCTGATGTCTTCTGTCTCTGCTGGTTCTTCTCCCCTCTCTGGGTCTTCTCCGCTGATGTCTTCTAACCCTCTCCGGTTCTTCTCCTTCTGTCTGCTGTCTTCTGCCTCTGCCGGGTCTTGTCCACTGTCTTCTTGCTCTTTTGCTGGGTCTTCTCCGCTGTCTTCTCCCTCTGTTCCTCTTCCGATGTTGACTCGATGCTCTCTCCCGCTCTAATGCGGGGTGACCTCACATGGAGGCCCCACCCTTATGATGTCACCGCCCGGGGCATGATGGGACGGTGACGCCATAAGGGGTGGGCCTCCAGATGACTTCACCCGGTGACCCTGCCCCATGCCAATATAAGTAGTGGCAGACTACCCACCCAGCATTAGAGTGGGAGAGAGTGTTGAGTCAACATCGGAAGAAGAACAGAGGGAGAAGACAGCGGAGAAGACCTGGCAAAAGAGCGAGAAGACATCGGACAAGACCCGTTAGAGGCAAAAGACAGCGGACAGAGGGAGAAGAACCGGAGAGGGCTAGAAGACATCAGCAGAGAGCGGAGAAGACCAGGAGAGGGGAGAAGAAAACGGAAGCGACGCCGGAGCTGCCTTAATAAATTACTTTAAAAACCTGTGTACTGCGTTTTATTTTTGACACTTTTTTTTAGGTGAATGGGAAGGGGTACAATGTACCCCATACTCATTCACATAGGATGAGGGGCCAGGATCTGGGGGCCCCCTTGTTAAAGGGCGCTTCTAGATTCCGATAAGCCCCCCGCCCGCAGACCCCGACAACCAACAGCCAGAGTTGTAGGGAAGAGGCCCTTGTCCTCATCAATATGGGCACAAGGTACTTTGGGGTGGGGGGGGCACAGGGCACCCCTTGCCCCAAAGTATCCACTCCCCTATGTTGAGGGCATGTGGCCTGGTACGGTTCAGGGGGGGGAGCGCTTGCTCGTCCCCACCCCCTTTCCTGACCTGCTGCGCTTTGTGCTCGGATAAAGGTCTGTGTGGATTTTGGGGGGACCCCTACGTCGTTTTTTTCAGCATTGGGGTTCCCCTTAAAACCATACCAGACCGAAGGGCCTGGTATGCTCTTGGAGGGGGAACACATGCCGTTTTCTTAAGTTTTTTTAAGTTGGCGTGGAGTTCCACATGCCGTTTTCTTAAGTTTTTTTAAGTTGGCGTGGAGTTCCCCCTAAAGATTCATACCAGACACAAAGTGCCTGCATTGTCAGGATCAAAGTCGGATCCCCGTTCATTGAAGTCGGACGAATGTCCGACTTCAAGTCTCAAGGCAAAGCCGGATCCACAGTTGTACGACTATCGTCGTACCAGTGTGAACCCAGCCTAAGAAGGTGCTCCTAACGACAATTCGTTATGTGTATAAAAGACACCTGTCCACAGAATCTCTTTCTTTCATTCAAACCTCACTATAATGGGCAAGACCAAAGAGCTGACAAAGGACGTAGGGACAAGATTGTAGACCTGCACAAGGCTGGAATGGGCTACAAGACCATCAGCATGAAGCTTTGTGAAAAGGAGACAACTGTTGGAGCGATTATTCACAAATGGAAGACATACAAAATAACCATCAATCACCCTTGGTCTGGAGCTCCATGCAAGATTTGGCCTCATGGGGTAAGGACAGGCCGCTGATAAGGCAGTACAGCTGGTCCTGTTGTACTGTTGTAGGAGTAGGGGGAAAGTTTAGAAAGCCCTAAATTTTTAATATGCAGAAATTAACTGTAAAGCTGCCTGGGCCCCTCTGTGGAGCTTATGGGGCTGGGCCCGGGCAGCTTTACAGTTAATTTCTGCATATTAAATATATAGGGCTTTCTAAACCTCACCCCTTCTACTTGCTTAGGGAAGGGGGTGCAATTACATTTTCCTGGACCCCATCAGTTCAATAGAGGGGCCCAGGAGGTGAGCGCAGTGGATGGACCATTTCTTCTTTTTCATGGCACATGTACATAATCCTGCAAAATGCTCTGCTGCTTAATTAGTCCCGGCTGCGGCTGCCCACTGTCTTCCCTGGCGGAATGATACTACGATGCTCCCCTCAGGTCTCACCACCCCCCCCCCCAGGTGCCGACTGCCGAGACTGATGTGAGGCGACAGGGGATTCAGTGGCTAACAGGGAGCAAGCACCAGGAGGGCGGCATGGCTGCACTGCACACAGTGAGCGGAGCACAGAGGATAGAATCCTCATGGTGTCTCACTTATGCTTACACACAACATAGCAGGTCATGATTATCAGCATTATGATAATCACACAGGCAGCACAGTCAGCATGTGCTCTGTCATGGATCTGTCACATTGCTGTTGGGTGCTTACTTTGTTATGGCTGTACTGGGTTACAATTTGTAACACACAGTACAGCCATAAGTTAACCCTTTCATGACTAAGCCTATTTTTGAAATTTGGTGTTTACAAGTTAAAATCCGTATTTTTTGCTAAAAAATTACTTAGAGTTCCCAAACATTATATATATTTTTCTAGCAGAGAATCTAGAGAATAAAATGGAGATTGTTGCAATGGTTTATATCACACGGTATTTGTGCAGCGGTGTTTTAAACGCAAATTTTTGGAAAAGTGACACTTTCATGAATTTAAAAAAATCCAAACAGTAAAGTTACCCCAATTTTTTTGTATAATGTGAAAGATGATGTTACGCCGAGTAAATAGATACCAAACATGTCACCCTTTATAATTGCACGCACTTGTGGAATGGCGACAAACTACGGTACCTATGAATTTCCATAGGCGACGCTTTAAATTTTTTTTTACGGTTACCAGGTTTGAGTTACAGAGGAGGTCTAGGGCTAGAATTATTGCTCTCGCTCTGACGATCGCGGCGATACCTCACATGTGTGATTTGAACACCGTTTACATATGCGGGCACGACTTCCGTATGCGTTTTCTTCACTGCGCGAGCTCGCGGGGACGGGGGCACTTTAAAAAAATTTTTATTTATTTATTTTATTTATTTTTATACTTTATAAATTGTGTTTAAAAATTTTTTTTTTTTTTTTTTAACTTTTATTGCTGTCACAAGGAATGTAAACATCCCTTGTGACAGTAATAGGTGGTGACAGGTACTCTTTATGGAGGGATCGGGGGTCTAAAAGACCCCCGATCCCTCCTTTGCACTTCAAAGTATTCAGGTCGTCGAAAACGGCGATTCTGAATACTGTGATTTTTTTTAAAACCGGCGTCATTGGCAGCCGAGTAAACGGGAAGTGACGTCATGACGTCGCTTCTGCGTTTACATTGAAGCCCACAGCTTCGTTCCAGCCCGCCCCCAGCCGCCGAAGGCAGCCGATTGGACAAAAATAAAGTAAAGGAAAAAGCTGCTGCGCCCACCAAACAAACCAAATATATATATGGAATACAAAGTGTAGTGAAAACTATAAGCTGCCAACACCACCAATTAGACTAATTGTGACAACAAATATAAGAAAAAAAGTGTAGCGCTATAGTATGTCAGTCAAAAACATTAAGGTGTACTGATTGACCAGTAGTGTATATCCCAAAAGTTAAATGGTATTGGATCACATATACAAAAGCAATAAAACAGTGAAAATTCCAAAATTTGCAAAGAAAACCACTCTTATTAAGACCTTTAAGATATAACAATATAAAGAGTGTGTATCACACAGATTAAACCCAAACCCTTATAGCTGACCACAAGCATATAGGGATGGGAGCAAGTGATAAGTCCCTGAAGTGAGAGAAGTTCTTTTAATCAGGTAGAGACCTCTTGAAACATGGATCCAGATCTCATAGAAATGGTTGTTAATGGTGGACTCCTCCACTGATCAGCCTGATGCAAAGAATAACATAAAATGCCCTTACCAGACGCGGTGGACTCACAAGCCATACAGCGGTGAGTCGTACGAGCTTGAACCGTGTAGCACGGTAGGGTTATAGCTGTTCCTGGTCTGCAACCTGATGGTCTTGAGAAGGACTCCAGTCCTGAGCAGTCTCTCGATTCGTCCTCCAGCACTCTCTTGGGTCTCAGGTAGTTAGAGGTAGGGAAAAAGTGGACGAAAAGAAGCTCCACATAGTGTAAATCCAATCAATCAGGAGATTTATTGTATAAAAAATTTCCAACGAAAAAGTTCCAAATAAAAACAAACATTCATAAAAACGTAATTAGCGCAGTAGACAGATGGTATAAGGTAGCGTCCTACACCCGACGCGTTTCGTCTGAAAAGACATCAACTGGGGTACAGCTAACCTCTCATCTGCTGCGCTATTTAATAAAAAGTGCTCAAATCAGCATTGGGGACACCTGCGTGGCGTGACTTCCGGGTTTGCGTCATGTGATGGTGTTCGATGTCAGCTGACTCGCTGTCTGGCCTATCAAAAATTGAGTTCAGGATCCAAACCAAGCCTCGGTTTGGGTCTCGTATACAACCAATTCTAATTGGGCAATGAGGACATGTGATCCCCACATCCAGACGTCACAACGTGGTGACGCGGAGCCCAATATACTAGTCCTAGTTAGCTGGCTGTTTGTGGACGTATGCGTCACCGCGTATCTACGCGGCGACGTCACACGTCCACTATACCCTCTCATTTTTCAGAATAATGCAGGCGGCGAAGAACCGCTCGCATTGCGCAGACGCAGCAGCGCGGAATCGAAAGTCCATCCCCACAAGCCGATTGGACACCGGTCCTCCCGATCGCACGGGAGGCCCGGTAAGAGCGGCGGGAGGCAGCGGGAGGGGGGATGTCCCCTCCCGATCCTCCGGTATAACAGCCGAGCGGCTTTTAGCCGCATCGGTTGTTATACTCGGATAGCCGATCGCCCGCTGTAAACAACGGTACCGGAATGATGCCTGCAGCTGCGGGCATCATCCCGGTATAACCCTGGAAAGCCGAGTACGCATATCTGCGTACGGTCGGCGGGAAGGGGTTAAAATCACCCAAAAGCCATGTGACACACTGCGACAGATCCATGACAGTGCACATGGTGACTGTGCTGCCTGATTAGCAGTGAGATGCTACTTTACACTTGCGTTTGGGGGGTACAGTAATCATGTGCAGCTGAGCTGCATTTTTACTTCCCTCCAGCCACTCCCATTTAACCGTTTCCCGTCCTGGTACGTTGCTGGATTGGAAGGGTGATATCTTGATAATCGCTGCAGCAATGATTGAGATATAATTTTTAAGCCCCAGTGAGTCTGCACAAAGTAAAAGTAATCTTAGTGGCTAAGAAGGCCCTGGATTACTTTTACAGGCAGACACAGTGGAAGGGGGTCCTACTCTCATCCCATCGCCACATTTACTGGGCTCTCCCATGCAATCAGGGAGCCCCGCAAGGATGTGAGCAGCAGCATTCAGTTCCTGGGACACAGTGAGAGCAACTGATGTTGTTCCTCCCACTGTGACATCAGAAACCAGAAGCGATAAGGATTTCATCATTTCCGTTTTCAGTCTCATGTAAACAAGCCATTACTGGCTTGAACAAGCATCTGATCAAACCGATCATGGTTTGATCAGATGCTTTGGAGGCCAGAGGACAGATACTGGGTCTAATAAACCCCAGATCTCTCCATAATGGGGACCTGTCACAGCCCATGCTATCAGAAGAGATGTTGTGTATTCCTTCTGATAGCAATAAAAGAGATAAAGAACACTTTCATGGGAAAAAAAATAGCAAATAAAAAAATAATAATAATATAGCATATACAATTGCAAGACAAGTCATATTGTAATTAAATTGTAAAAATTGTAAATTAAATTGTAATTGTAATTGTAATTAAATGTTATTATAATTACCTTTCCTTTTCAATTTGCAGCTCTGTAATTTTCTGTAAATTGCAATGCAATATGGCTACCTGGAGGTATTCTGTACATAGAAACATCATTTCCTGCCTGTGATTTTCCCAGAAGTCTGCACTAAGATACAAATCATATTTTTGGCATCCCCTGCGACAAAAATGTAATTTTTGGTAAGATACGCCCAATAGGAAATAACGTCTAAAGGAATGCAGACCCTGCAATTTTCCTCATTTAGAGCCCTGATTCTAAAGCAGGTTGATCATTATGAAACCACTCCCATTAGACTCACTTAAAGCGGAGTTCCACACAAAAATGGAACGTCCGCTTTTCGGAACCCTCCCCCCCTCCGGTGTCACATTTGGCACCTTTCAGGGGTGAGGGGGGTGCAGATACCTGTCTAAGACAGGTATTTGCACCCACTTCCGGCATAGACTCCCATGGGAGTCTATGCCTCTTCCCGTCCCGACCGCGCTGTCTGCTGGGAACACACAGCTCCCAGGAGAGAGCGGGGACCACTAGGGACGCGCAGCGCGACTCGCGCATGCGCAGTAGGGAACCGGGAAGTGAAGCCGCAACGCTTCACTTCCTGATTCCCTCACCTAGGATGGCGGCGGCAGCTGCCGAGAACCGACATCGCTGGACCCTGGGACAGGTAAGTGGCCATGTATTAAAAGTCAGCAGCTGCAGTATTTGTAGCTGCTGGCTTTTAATATTTTTTTTTTTGGCGGTGTGGGTGAACCCCCGCTTTAACACAGGGGCACACAGGAACAAACAGTGATTTCTAAAGAATAACAAAAGATAGGAATCTGCAATAAAGTCTGTTAAAATCTCTGCACTGTACATAAATCACCCAGAGGGGAATGTTTTTTTTTTCTCAACAAAAGTGTTAGGCTTTAAAAATACAGTGTACAAATTATTTAAAATAAAATAAAATAAATTTTTTTAGACCGCCTCTGTCCCCCTGTACTCATGCGCAATCATGAACACGCAACGTTGGCTCCGGACGCATATGTAAACAGTGACAAATCTGCAATTTATTTCCAGGTGGGGTCAGGGGAGGGGCCAGGGGTGGGGTCAAGGGCGGGATTAAAGGGGCCCCCGACAGGTCTCCATGATCTCTAACAGGTGCCCAGGGTAAGGATGATCATGAGAAAAGTGAGGGATCTGCCCAGAACTACACGGAAGGAGCTTGTGAATGATCTCAAGGCAGTTGGGACCATAGTCACCAAACAAACCACTGGTAACACAATACGCCACCATGGATTGCAATCCTGCAGTGCCCGCAAGGCCCCCCTCCTCAAGAAGGCACATGTACAGGCCTGTCTGAAGTTTGCCAATGAACATCTAAATGATTCAGAGAAGGATTGGGAGAAAGTGCAGGGGTCAGATGAGTCCAAAAATTAGCTCTTTGGCATTAACTCAAAAAATGATGACCTTAAGTGGATGTAAACCCTCACATATACCCAGTGAAGTGAACAGCCTCAAATGATACACAGAGATGAAACAAATCTCCCTACATAAGTTTTACATGTATATCTGCTGTCTTCAGCTTTATATACTGTTTAGAAAGTGCACGTCCTGTTAGATTTTCACTTCCTCATTCATCTGTAGGAGTGGATTATTGCTAGACACTGTGAGACAGCTGATTGGAGGAAAGGCACACACTCCCTCCCCACACATGCAGAGTGTGCCTGTGAATAGTTTAGCAGTCTGCTAATCTATTATAGCAACCTCCCCCCGACACACACTTCTATCTCCCGTCTCGGAGAGTTTGTCAAAGGTTATCAGGCTGATAACAGAATAATGGAGTAGGACAAAGCTACGTCAAATACATCAAATAGTCTTTCATTCATTCGGATGCTTCCGAATGAACGAATATGCCGAATTTTTACGAAAAACTAATTCGGAATGAAACAAATTGCACATGTCAAGAATTTACTTGGGCTCAAATAATAAAGCTTACACACCAAGATAAATATACTGTACTTATTATTATTTTTTTTTTGTTGCCGTTATTTTCAGTTAAGTTCAATTAACGTGTAAACTCTCATCTCTGAAATTTACCTATAGGTAAACCTATAATAGGGCCTACCTTTAGGTATTGTAAATATCTCTGTATAGGAGATATTTACTGTACATGCAGCCAGTGATGTCACCAGTGCATCCGCTCTGAAGAAACGGCCACAGAGTCCTGTGCCGTAAATGGCGACTCCCGCACACATGCACAGGAGTGATGTTATCGTGGCTCTGGCCAGTCACACACCTTGAGTCCACGGAACCGGAAGGAAGACCGGGTGAAGATGGAAGTGCCTGCAGTGGTGACAGCTCGGCGCTGGAAGGCTTCATTTTCAGGTAAGTGTAACATAATGTGCTAGTATGTGATGCATACTAGCACATTATGACATTACCTTTCAAGTTAGAAAAAAAAACATGCCCAGTGGTTTACTACCACTTTAGGTTGAAAATGACAGTCACATGACTAAACATACATGTAGAGTGCCTGGTGATAAAGCTTTCTGAATTGAGCCTAAGACCACTTTCACACTGGGGCCGCGACCGCGTTAGCGCTAAAGTGCCACTCGTTTTGGCAGCGCTTTAGCTGTTTTCGGCCGCTAATGCCCCGTACACACGATCATAAATTCTGCCAGCAAAAGTCTGATGTGAGCTTTTGGTCGGAAATTCCGACCATGTGTATGCTCCATCAGACTTTTGCTGGCGGAATTCCCGCCAGCAAAAGATTGAGAGCAGGTTCTCTATTTTTCGGTCTGAAAAAATTCCGTTTGGAAATTCCGATTGTCTGTACCAATTCCGACGCGCAAAATTCCTACGCATGCTCGGAAACAATTTGACGCATGCTCGGAAGCATTAAACTTCATTTTCTCGGCACGTCGTAGTGTTGTACGTCACATCGTTCTTGACGGTTGAAAGTTCAGAGAACTTTTTTGTGACCGTGTGTATGCAAGCCAAGCTTGAGCGGAATTCCATCTGAAAAACCATCCAAGATTTTTCCGACGGAAATTCCGCTCGTGTATACGGGGCATAACAGGGTGCTTTTAACCCCAAAGAAGGGGTTGTGGCGCTTGAAGAACGGATGATGACCGATGCGGATGCAAACTGATATAAATGGAGGATGATCCATTTACAAAACAAATCTCTCCTGCGGTCAGGTGTCCAGGAACTGAACATGTGGTGCGACCACCTATAACAAGGTATTGCCTAGCGTCTTGCAGCCCTCCTCTGAACAATGGGTATTCAAGCTAGAAAAAACAGAAAAAGAAGGAGGGCGCACTAACCTAGTGCATTACCACTGATAAACTTTATTAAAGCATAAAAACAGCAAAAATTATACTCACAAACGAGCTATCGAAACCAGCTTTGAAAAGGGCGCAAATGCGCTGTTCTGTGGATCAACACACCAGGACCTATTGCCAAGAGGGTCAGACCGGTGCAGATGGCCAATGGCTCGTTTGTGAGTATAATTTTTGCTGTTTTTATGCTTTAATAAAGTTTATCAGTGGTAATGCACTAGGTTAGTGCGCCCTCCTTCTTTTTCTGGATGATCCATTTACATCAGATTTTCCATGGAGATGCATTGATGTCCGTTTTTCATTTGTCAACGGATGGATGAAAAACGGACAAATGTGAAAGTAGCCTAAACTAGATAAAATAAAACAGCTGCCTAGAGAACTTAAAGTGGAACTAAACCTACCGTAACTTTTGTAAGATTGGGAGTAGGCTATTCTTTAGAGCCCTAGCACACTGGGGCGGTTTGCAGGCGCTATTGCGCTAATAATAGCGCCTGCAAACCGCGCCGAAAGTGCCGCTGCTTTCATTCCAGTGTGAAAGCCCCGAGGGCTTGTACACTGGAGCGATGCGCTGGCAGGACGGTAAAAAAAGTCCTGCCAGCAGCATCTTCGGAGCGGTGAAGGAGCGGAGTGTATACCGCTTCTTTACCGCTCCTGCCCATTGAAATCAATGGGACGGCGCGGCTATACCGCCGGCAAAGCGCCTCTGCAGAGGCGCTTTGCGGTGGTATTTAACCCTTTCTCGGCCGCTAGCGGGGGGTAAAACTGCCCCGCTAGTGGCCGCATACCGACGGCAAAACGCCGCTAATAATAGCGGCGTTTTACCGCCAACGCCGCCCCCCGCCCCAGTGTGCAAGGGCTCTTATTGCAGAACAAATATACTCCTTTTAGCGTGTTCTTTGTCAGAAGATGTGCCAGCAGCATACCTGGATTGACTGCTAGTGCTTCTCCTCCCTATCCTAATCTGTTTTATCGTAAGATTACAAAGGGCCAAGTCAAATACAGGCACTTTTATACAGATTTAATGACTTCGATACTAGACACTGAATAACTGATTTGGAACATGTATATATGGAGTTCTAAATTCACTGGTTCAATACTTGTTCTAGGTCAGTGACATCATCAAGGGAAAGTACAGAGTGTTTGGATGAGTCTATAAATTTGTTATTTCAGTATTTGCCTTTATATTTACCTAAACAAAAGAACAAACATGTAATATATTGCTAGTATCTTCTTAGTAACTGTCCTAGAGTTACAACATTCAATCGCTGTATCCTATGTGTGAGGTATTGTCATACTAGGACAAGGAAATGTCTTAGGACTACAGAACACTCCCCGTATCTTTATCTCCAAACCATTTAGAGTAGTTTTTCACAGAGAAGAACTGTACAAGGTCAATAACACTGCTTCTAAATGAGTGTTTCTCAACCTTTTTTCAGTCAAAGCAACCTTTGAAATTACGGACAATCTCGAGGCCCCCTCCAAAATTATGGACAGTCTGGAGGCGACCCAATCTAAAATGTAAAAATTATTGTAATAGTTTTACATAATGCAGAAACATCCACACATCTAAGTAGGACTCTCAATGTTAGAGGTGATGTATTCTTCCAAAGCAAATACACTTTTGCAAAATTGGTACTGACTAGTATTCCAATGTTTCTCTTCTTCCTCAGTTGCTCTTTATCACTTAGCTAATGAGACCCCAAAGCTGACGGAGAGGGGCAAGAGAGGGTCAAACATGGATGATATGCAGACAACAGACATCCTCCTTATCAACTGATGTCATTGGTCGTTAGGTTGGCAGCTAGAAGATTGTAATGGTGTACAATGAAAATCTGTGGCTTTGGGTAACTACATTTTTGAGGCAATTTTTAGGCATTTTGCGGAGACACCCCTGAAGAAACCCCAAGGCTCCTTAGGGTGCCTGGGCTCCCTGGTTGAAAAAGGCTGCTTTAGATAACACTGCAGTGTGCACATGGCACAGGAAAGCACTGGATTTCTTGCAGGATTTTTGTTCAGGAAATACATTCCTTCTAAAATTGAATGTAAAAGCAAGCAAAACTTCGATGTACTTTTAAATGTCATTTGTCCAGTCATCAATACAAAGAATTATTTATGATTTTTCGTACAATTGTTTGTTTGAAAATCTTTTAGTGTATAGTCAGCTAAAGTGATACTAAATACACTATGGGGGAGATTTACTAAAACTGGAGAGTACAAAATCTGGTGCAGATCTGCATAGAAACCAATCAGCTTCCAGTTTTTTTTTGTCAAAGCTTGAGGCTGAGTTCGCACTATGCGGCTCACAGCAGGGGTCCGGTGCGTCCCGGTTCAACGCTTCAGGTATGATTTCAGCCCAAATTTTTGACTGTATTCTGACCTGAAACGAACCAAAAGACCAACAGGACTCCTGTGCAAATTCGCACCATAGAGAGCCGGTCAAAATCTCCTGCTATTTCGAATTGGATGCAGAGAATCCGCATCCAATTCACAATAATGTGAACCCAGCCTAATTGAACGAGCTAAAGTTAGAAGCTGATTGGCTACCATGCACAGCTGCCCCGGATTTTGCACTATCCAGTTTTAGCAAATCATCCCCACTGTTTAATTTACATTGTCCCTTCTACACTCTTCAGACACTTACTTAGGTACACCTGTTCAATTGCTTAGTAACACAAATTACTAATCAGCCAATCACATGGCAGCAACTCAGTGCATTTAGGCATCTAGACACAGTGAAGACGACTTGCTGAAGTTAAAACCGAGCATCAGAATGGGAAGAAAGGGGATTTAAGTGACTTTGAACGTGGCATGGTTGTTGGGGCCAGACAGGCTAGTCTGAGTATTCAAAAAACTGCTGATCTACTGGGATTTTCAAGCGCAACTATCTGTAGAGGTTTACAGAGAATGTTGGGAAAAAGAGAAAATATTCAGTGAGTGGAAGTTGTGTAGAGGGAAATGCTTTGTTGATGTCAGAGGTCAGAGGACAATGGGGAAATGGTTCCAGATGATAGAAAGGCAACAGTAACTCAAATAACCACTTGTTACAACCAAGATATGCAGAATACCATCTCTGAATGCATAACACATCGAACCTTGAAGCAGATGGGCTACAGCAGCAGAAGTCCGGGTGCCACTCCTGTTAGCTAAGAACAGGAAACTGAGACTATTATTCGCACAGGCTGACCGAAATTGGACAATAAATGTTGCTTGGTTTGATGAGTCTCAATTTCAGTTGCAACATTTAGATGGTAGGGGCAGGATTTAGCGTGAACAACATGAAAGTATGGATCCATCCTGCCTTTTATCAATGGTTCAGGCTGGTGCTGGTTGTGTAATGGTGTGGGGGATATTTTCTTGGCACACTTTGAGCCCCTTAGTAGCAATTGAGCATCGTTTAAATGCCACGCCTACCTGAGTATTGTTACTGACCATGTCCATCCCTTTATGACTACAGTACAGTGTACCCATCTTCTGATGGGTTTTTCCAGCAGGGTAATGCACCATGTCACAAAGCTCAAATCATCTCACCACTGGTTTCTTGAACATGACAAAGAAGTCACTGTACTCCAATGGCCTCCACAGTCACCAGATCTCAATCCAATAGAGCACCTTTGGGATGCGGTGGAATGGAATATTCGCATCATGGATGTGCAGCCGACAAATCTGGAGCAACTGCGTGATGCTATCGTGTCAATATGGACCAAAATTTATGAGGAATGTTTCCAACACCTTGTTGAATCTATGCCACGAAGAATTGAGACAGTTCTGAAGACAAAAGTGGGTCCAACCCAGTACTAGCAAGGTGTACCTAATAAAGTGGCCGGTGAATGTATTTCTGTATATGGATGTTGGCACTGTGATTATTTTAATTAAAAAAAAAATCTAAGTACAGTTTTCCTAATTGATATTCGGCTGTCACATGACCCAGCTCTTTCCCAGCCTGTCTGCAGGGAAACATAAGCAGGAGGAGCTTCTAGTTCTCTGCTGTTGGTTACATGTTCAAAATAATAAAAAAACAGCCTTTGGAATACAGAGTAAAAATAAATAATTAATATCGAGAAACTGTTTGAACTTGGCATGCAAATATATATATTAGAAATCAAATCTTTATTATTTTGTGGAAAAAACATGATGTGGTTGGATATCTGCCAGTCACAGGCTGTGTTATGCCCCTCCAGCCTGTGTCTTAGAATAAAAGGGAGGTGAAGCCTCCATCAATCTACATGTAATATCCAGCCCTCATTGTTTTTAGCTGGTTAGTGGGTATAGAGGAGGAGGGAGGGCTTGGGCTGTCATTTACCACTATGTATATGCCCACATGTGTGAATCTATGCTCAGATGTGATAGGGAGGAAATGCTCAGCATAGAAACTCACTTAAAACTAAGCATGTGCAGAGTTGCCACCACAGCTGTAAAATCCCTATCTGAATTTGGGATATGAACAGAAGGGAGAGAGAGAGAGCAGCAGGACCAACCAGATTTTTTGCAGAATACAGAAAACAAATCTTATAGTGACTGAATGAGTATGAACAGCATGTAATACAGCATTTATTGATAGTTTTTTATGATGTGGGTTTAATGACACTTTAAGCATTGCACTGCCATTTCATGTCAGTAGCTGTATTGTTCCTACTGCCCTCTGTAGTTTTTGGAACTCCAAAGGTGATGTCATGATGTGAAGGAACACAGATGCTGGGCAGGACTAAATGGCACAGTGTTAGGTATCTATGGTCTACTTCCCTGTCACCTCACACAGAACCACTCAGAAACCACACTTGAGTCCCAGAGAATCATGGGACATATTGGTCTGGGAAATGATGTCACAGCTTTTTAAAAACGCATTTTACGGCGATCAAGGCAAAAGATTTCAAATAATGGTGTGCGTGTGGTGGTAGTTGTGAGAGATGCCATACTTGGGGCAGGTGAATTAATCTTGCAGTTGAGCTTTAACAGACTAAAAAAGGAACAAAGAAGAAACATTACTTGATAGGGTTTACAAACACTGCGATATTTGTATGTTCTTGCTTTCCATCTTTGTGATATTGTATGCAGAACAGGCAAAGTAACCTACATCCTCCCCTCCCCTCCATCAAGTAGTAAATAACCCCCTTTCCTCGCTCCTGGTCCACTCTGTTCAGGGAGAAAAAAGACTTATCGGAGCTTGCACAGCGCTATGGACTCCTTCCCTGGCCACATGTGACAGCACTGGACCAATTGCAAGGCATTTAGCCCTGTCAGATGGGAGTTAGTTGATCTGTTGGGTGATTCGTACTGCTGTGGATTGGAGGAATCAGATTTCCTTTCTCATGAAATGTACTGCCAACCTTGAGCTATTCCATCTTGATGGGCCTGGTGTTGTAGAGGTACCCCTGGGTGGTGGCCTGGAGCTACCTGGAAAAGAGAGCTCTCTTGTGTGTAAAAATTCCCTGAGACAGTATAAACGCTGAGAAGAAGAGAGTCCAGAGTTAACAGATTGTATTCCTTACCTTTCTTAACTGCCTGATAAGAAAGGTAGTCCTAAAGCATGATCTGGTTAAACAACCTGTTGGAAGGAGCAGTTACACACACATCTGCAGTGTGGTAGCACACATGTGGTATGTCATGTATTAACATGCATTACACTTCCTGAAGTACGGTGCTGGCATGCGTTGCAGAAGGTGGACAGCTGCAATCTATGAGTTGTGGAACACAGCACGGCCACATCTTCGGAGTGGCGATGCTGGTGTGCGTTCCACTGGTACAAGCATGAATATCACTCCTGAATCAGGCAAGAATTAATTCTCACATTAAACAAATCAGATGTTTACCTCTGCTATAACAAGTGAACGGGTACCCTTAGTGGAAATAGACATCACAATTAGGGATGAGCCGAACACCCCCCGGTTCGGTTCGCACCAGAACCCGCGAACGGACCGAAAGTTCTCACGAACGTTAGAACCCCATTGACGTCTATGGGACTCGAACGTTCGAAATCAAAAGTGCTCATTTTAAAGGCTAATTTGCATGGTATTGTCCTAAAAAGGGTTTGGGGACCCGGGTCCTACCCCAGGGGACATGTATCAATGCAAAAAAAACTTTTAAAAACGGCCGTTTTTTCGGGAGCAGTGATTTTAATGATGCTTAAAGTAAAAAAAAAAAAGTGAAATATTCCTTTAAATATCGTACCTGGGGGGTGTCTATAGTATGCCTGTAAAGTGACGCGTGTTTCCCATGTTTAGAACAGTCCCTGCACCAAATGTCATTTTTAAAGGAAAAAATCTCATTTAAAACTGCTTGCGGGTTTAATGTCATGTCGGGTCATGGCAATATGGATGAAAATCAGTGAGACAAACGGCATGGGTACCCCCCAGTCCATTACCAGGCCCTTTGGGTCTTGTATGGATATTAAGGGGAACCCCGCACCCAAATTAAAATAAGGAAAGGTGTGGGGCCACCAGGCCCTATATACTCTGAACAGCAGTATACAGGCGGTGCAAACAAGACAGGGACTGTAGGTTTGTTGTTAAGTAGAATCTGTTTGTAATTTTGAACATTTTTAACGTGTTTAGCTCCAGCCAAAAAATCTTTTCTAAGCTTTTTGGAAAACATAGGGAAGGGTTATCACCCCTGTGACATTTGTTTTGCTGTCTTTCCTCCTCTTCAGAAGATTTCACCTCACTTTTTTGTCCCAATGAAAAATGTTTTTTGAAAATTTGGGTTTTTTTGTGGAACAAGGATTGGAAAGCATCAGTGGAAAGGAGAAATTGTTTTCCCATATTAACTCTTACAGGAGAGAATTTCCCTTCCTAGGGGTAGATTTCATCTCACTTCCTGTTGTCTCCTTCCGTTTGCAAGTAGGAGTCGTTTGTAAGTTAGATGTTTGAAAGTAGGGTCCTGCCCTATATACTCAGCAGAAATTTGGGCCTTAGGTGTTGCTGTGGCCACAACACTGTAAGCCCTCACAGGGCCCTGCTGTGAAATATTAGATCAAGAATTGTAATTACATGCCCCTGTTGAACAGGAGCTGAAAAATTAGGCCTTAGGCACTGGTGCTGGTGCCACAACACTGCAACCCCTCACAGACACTCTAGTTGGAACGCAGGAACGAGCCCTGCTGCAAATTATTGCTTCAAAAATTGTAATTACACGCCCCTGTTAGACAGGGGCAGAAAAATTGGGCCTTAGGCACTGGTGCTGGTGCCACAACACTGAAACCCCTCACAGACACTCTAGTTGGAACGCAGGAACGAGCCCTGCTGCAAAGTATTGCATCAAAAATTGTAATTACACGCCCCTGTTAGACAGGGGCAGAAAAATTGGGCCTTAGGCACTGGTGCTGGTGCCACAACACTGCAACCCCTCACAGACACTCTAGTTGGAACGCAGGAACGAGCCCTGCTGCAAAGTATTGCATCAAAAATTGTAATTACACACCCCTGTTAGACAGGGGCAGAAAAATTGGGCCTTAGGCACTGGTGCTGGTGCCACAACACTGCAACCCCTCACAGACACTCTAGTTGGAACGCAGGAACGAGCCCTGCTGCAAAGTATTGCATCAAAAATTGTAATTACACGCCCCTGTTAGACAGGGGCAGAAAAATTGGGCCCTAGGCACTGGTGCTGGTGCCACAACACTGCAACCCCTCACAGACACTCTAGTTGGAATGCAGGAACGAGCCCTGCTGCAAAGTATTACATCAAAAATTGTAATTACACGCCCCTGTTAAACAGGGGCTGAAAAATTGTGCCTTAGGCACTGGTGGTGGCGCCCAGAACCAAAAATGTTCTTACAAGCTATCAGCGTGATGATTGAGGAGGAAGAGGATAATTACTCAGGGATAGTCACTCAGCATCAGCATAGGCAGTCTTTGAAGGGATCTGAGATTTCAAAAAATATTATTCGGTTACATCAGCATCAGGTGCTTGGTAGCTGGTGGTGATCCAAGACTCATTCATTTTTATGAAGGTCAGCCGATCGACCGAGTCGGTGGACAGACGCACCCTGTGATCGGTTACCACGCCTCCAGCAGCACTGAATGTGCGTTCCGAAAGAACGCTGGATGCAGGACAGGCCAGTAGCTCAATTGCATACTGTGCAAGCTCTGGCCAGTGATCCATCCTCAAGACCCAGTAACCCAGAGGATTTTCGGTGGGAAAGGTGTCCAAGTCTGATCTTGCCCCTAGGTATTCCTGCACCATGTAAAACAGACGCTGGCGATAGTTGCTGGAACCGATCATACCTTGGGGCTGCGGACCAAAAAATTGTCTGAACGCATCGGTCAGACGGCCACCTTCTCCACCGCTCCTTCTTTGACTGACCGAAGCCTCAGCAACACGTTGTCCAGAAACAGGAGTTTGTAACCTCCCAGTCTCTGGGAACGCGTTGCACAGACCTTTCTGCAAGGCCTCCCGAAGATGTTTCATCCTCTGCTCCCTCTGCGATGGCAAGATAAGGTCCGCAACCTTACCCTTGTAACGTGGATCAAGGAGGGTTGCCAGCCAGTATTGGTCCTTCTCCTTGATACCACGAATACGAGGATCCTTACGCAGGCTTTGCAGGATCAGGGAGGCCATGCAGCGTAGGTTTGCTGAGGCATTCGGTCCGGAGTCCTCTGGGTCACTAAGAACGACATGGTCCGCAGCCACCTCCTCCCAGCCACGTACAAGTCCATGTGTTTCTTGGGACTGATCCCTTAAAGACTGCTGCTGATGCTGAGTGCCAGGCTCCACCTCCATACTGACACAATCTTCCTCCTCCTCCTCTTCCTCCTCGTCCTCTTCCTGTGTGATCGGCGGGCACGCAGGAACACTGTCTGGATAAAGGGGGCCTTGAGAGCTAAGGAAGTCCTCCTCTTCCTGCCTCTGTTCTGCCTCAAGTGCCCTGTCCATTATTCCACGCAGCGTGTGCTCCAACAGGTGGACAAGGGGGACAGTGTCACTGATGCATGCACTGTCACTGCTCACCATCCTCGTGGCCTCCTCGAATGGTGACAGGATAGTGCATGCATCCTTGATCATGGCCCACTGGCGTGGGGAAAAAAAACCAAGCTCCCCTGACCCTGTCCTGGTGCCATAGTCGCACAGGTACTCATTGATGGCCCTCTGCTGCGTGTGCAGCCGCTGCAGCATGGCCAACGTTGAGTTCCACCTGGTGGGCATGTCACAGATTAGGCGGTTCTTGGGCAGGTTAAACTCCTTTTGGAGGTCCGTCAGCCGAGCACTGGCATTATATGACCGGCGGAAATGCACACAGACTTTCCTGGCCTGCCTCAGGACATCCTGTAAGCCCGGGTACCTGCCCAAGAACCGCTGCACCACCAAGTTAAGGACGTGAGCCAAACAGGGCACATGGGTCATTTGTCCCTGTCGGAGGGCAGAGAGGAGGTTGGTGCCATTGTCGCAAACCACCATTCCTGCCCTAAGTTGGCGTGGCGTCAACCACCTCTGAACCTGCCCCTGCAGAGCTGACAGAACCTCTGCCCCAGTGTGGCTCCTGTCCCCCAAGCACACCAGCTCAAGCACCGCATGGCATCTTTTGGCCTGCGTACTTGCGTAGCCCCTTGAACGCCTACGGAGCACCGCTGGTTCCGAGGAAGAGGCCATGGAGGAAGAAGAAGAGGAGGGGGTGGAGGAGAGAGGTGTGTCACAATCAGCATTTTGGAGGCGTGGTGGCGGAACAACCTCCAACACTACTGCACCTTGTCCTGCATCCTTCCCAGCTGCCAGCAGAGTCACCCAATGCGCCGTGAAACTTAGGTAACGTCCCTGTCCATGCCTGCTGGACCATGAGTCAGCGGTAATATGCACCTTACCGCTGACCGCCCTGTCCAGCGAGGCATGGACATTGCCTTCCACATGCCGGTAGAGAGCCGGAATCGCCTTCCGTGAGAAAAAGTGGCGTTTGGGTACCTGCCACTGAGGAACCGCACATTCCACAAACTCACGGAAGGGGGCAGAGTCTACCAACTGAAAAGGCAGCAGTTGAAGTGCTAGCAATTTTGCCAAGCTAGCATTCAACCGCTGGGCATGTGGATGGCTGGGAGCAAACTTCTTTCGGCGGTGCAGCAGCTGGGGCAGGGAAATTTGCCTGGTACAATCTGACGTCGGTGTACCAAAAGCAGATTGCCCACAAGTACTTGGCTGTGACACACCTAATTCTACACCTTCATTCCTCTCACTGCAGGTCTCAGAGAGGACTGAAGGTCTAGTGGGGTTGGAAATCTCAGCTGATGAGGAGCAAGGAGAGATCCTCTTTGTTCTTTGGTGTGGGTCTTTTAGATACGCTTGCCAACGAACTGCATGGCAGGTCAACATATGTCTGGTCAAGCATGTGGTACCCAAGCGGGAGATGTTTTGGCCACGCGAGATACGCTTGAGACATATGTTGCAAATAGCAGCGGTGCGATCTGATGCACTCGTCTCAAAAAAGGCCCACACCAAAGAACTTTTTGAATAACGCGCAGAGACTGCAGCGCCCTGCACATGTGGAGCTTTGGGGTGTGATGCAGTCAATGTGCTGCCCTTAGGCTGGCCCCTGGAGGGCATCCTGCCTAGTTGGTGATGTGCTGCCGCCTCCTCCTCCTCGTCCTCCTCCTCCTCCTCCTCCTCTCTCCTATCAGGCACCCACGTTGAGTCAGTGACCTCATCATCCCCTCCCTCCTCATCACTGGAGCAAACCTGGCAGTATGCTGCAGCAGGGGGAGCATGACTGCCAGATTGCTGTCCTTCTTGGGCACCCCCTCTGTCCGCGCTCATGTTACTGCCTTCATCGAGCTCAGTATCGTCATCAGAGCCTTCCAAACGCTGGGCATCCTCCTGGAGCATGTACCCAACACTGTGGTCAAACAGTTCGAGGGAATCCTCATGAGGACATGGTGGAGCTAGGGAAGGAGTCACTGATGACATTGAGCTGAGGGAAGAGGCCGCTGCTTTGCCAGACAAAGCACCCTGGGCATGGGTGAGAGAGGATGAGGAGGATGAGGACGGCTTGGTCATCCACTCGACCAAGTCTTCCGCATGTTGCGGCTCAACACGGCCAGCTGCCGAAAAAAAGGCCAAGCGTGTCCCATGGCCACGTGCTGATGAGGATGCACCGTCTCCACGACCAGCACTAGACACAGAGCCTGCTTGCCCTCTCTTATTGGCTTGTGACTGTCTGCCTCTCCTTCTTGGCCTTCCAGACATACTAATGGCCTGTAGCTGCACTAAGCTGGGATAGAACACCTGTAATTTTCTTCAAGTAGCTTTATATACTGTAACCAGACAAGCCTGCCTGTCAGTAGGAAGATAACAGGAATGGATCTAGCTGAACACTGTGAGCAGGACGCACTGTACTAAATGTAAATAGTCTAGCTGCCTGACCGTGGTACTAATAGGATCAAATAGAACACCTGTAATTTTCTTCAGGTAGCTTTATATACTGTAACCAGACAAGCCTGCCTGTCAGTAGGAAGATAACAGGAACGGATCTAGCTGTACACTGTGAGCAGGACGCACTGTACTAAATGTAAATAGTCTAGCTGCCTGACCGTGGTACTAATAGGATCAAATAGAACACCTGTAATTTTCTTCAGGTAGCTTTATATACTGTAACCAGACAAGCCTGCCTGTCAGTAGGAAGATAACAGGAACGGATCTAGCTGAACACTGTGAGCAGGACGCACTGTACTAAATGTAAATAGTCTAGCTGCCTGACCGTGGTACTAATAGGATCAAATAGAACACCTGTAATTTTCTTCAGGTAGCTTTATATACTGTAACCAGACAAGCCTGCCTGTCAGTAGGAAGATAACAGGAACGGATCTAGCTGAACACTGTGAGCAGGACGCACTGTACTAAATGTAAATAGTCTAGCTGCCTGACCGTGGTACTAATAGGATCAAATAGAACACCTGTAATTTTCTTCAGGTAGCTTTATATACTGTAACCAGACAAGCCTGCCTGTCAGTAGGAAGATAACAGGAACGGATCTAGCTGTACACTGTGAGCAGGACGCACTGTACTAAATGTAAATAGTCTGCTGCCTGACCGTGGTACTAATAGGATCAAATAGAACACCTGTAATTTTCTTCAGGTAGCTTTATATACTGTAACCAGACAAGCCTGCCTGTCAGTAGGAAGATAACAGGAACGGATCTAGCTGAACACTGTGAGCAGGACGCACTGTACTAAATGTAAATAGTCTAGCTGCCTGACCGTGGTACTAATAGGATCAAATAGAACACCTGTAATTTTCTTCAGGTAGCTTTATATACTGTAACCAGACAAGCCTGCCTGTCAGTAGGAATTTAACAGGAACGGATCTAGCTGAACACTGTGAGCAGGACGCACTGCACTAAATGTAAATAGTCTAGAAGATAACAGGAACGGATCTAGCTGAACACTGTGAGCAGGACGCACTGCACTAAATGTAAATAGTCTAGAAGATAACAGGAACGGATCTAGCTGAACACTGTGAGCAGGACGCACTGCACTAAATGTAAATAGTCTAGAAGATAACAGGAACGGATCTAGCTGAACACTGTGAGCAGGACGCACTGCACTAAATGTAAATAGTCTAGAAGATAACAGGAACGGATCTAGCTGAACACTGTGAGCAGGACGCACTGCACTAAATGTAAATAGCAGGAACAGATCTAGCTGAACACTGTGAGCAGGACGCACTGCACTAAATGTAAATAGTCTAGAAGATAACAGGAACGGATCTAGCTGAACACTGTGAGCAGGACGCACTGCACCAAATGTAAATAGTCTAGAAGATAACAGGAACGGATCTAGCTGAACACTGTGAGCAGGACGCACTGCACTAAATGTAAATAGCAGGAACGGATCTAGCTGAACACTGTGAGCAGGACGCACTGCACTAAATGTAAATAGTCTAGAAGATAACAGGAACGGATCTAGCTGAACACTGTGAGCAGGACGCACTGCACTAAATGTAAATAGCAGGAACGGCTCTAGCTGAACACTGTGCGCAGGACGCACTGCACTAAATGTAAATAGCAGGAACGGATCTAGCTGAACACTGTGAGCAGGACGCACTGCACTAAATGTAAATAGCAGGAACGGATCTAGCTGAACACTGTGAGCAGGACGCACTGCACTAAATGTAAATAGCAGGAACGGATCTAGCTGAACACTGTGAGCAGGACGCACTGCACTAAATGTAAATAGCAGGAACGGATCTAGCTGAACACTGTGAGCAGGACGCACTGCACTAAATGTAAATAGCAGGAACGGATCTAGCTGAACACTGTGAGCAGGACGCACTGCACTAAATGTAAATAGCAGGAACGGATCTAGCTGAACACTGTGAGCAGGACGCACTGCACTAAATGTAAATAGCAGGAACGGATCTAGCTGAACACTGTGAGCAGGACGCACTGCACTAAATGTAAATTGCAGGAACGGATCTAGCTGAACACTGTGAGCAGGACGCACTGCACTAAATGTAAATAGTCTAGAAGATAACAGGAACGGATCTAGCTGAACACTGTGAGCAGGACGCACTGCACTAAATGTAAATAGCAGGAACGGATCTAGCTGAACACTGTGAGCAGGACGCACTGCATTAAATGTAAATAGTCTAGATAGAAGATAACAGGAACGGATCTAGCTAAACTGAATACAGTGTATATATATATATGCAACACCTGGGATGCATATATATACACAATACACTGTAAGTGCAGCTAACTGACTGACTGTTCTGCCTAATCTATCTAACTCAAATCAAATGACACTGTCTCTCTCTCTCTCTATCTCTCAGCACACCGGAACACACACTACACAGGGCCGCCGTGAAGGCGGCCTTATATAGTGTGGGGTGTGTACTAAATCCCCTGAGCCATAATTGGCCAAAGCCACCCTGGCTTTGGCCAATTACAGCTCTCTCTACTGACGGCGCTGTGATTGGCCAAGCATGCGGGTCATAGTGCATGCTTGGCCAATCATCAGCCAGCAATGCACTGCGATGCCGCAGTGAATTATGGGCCGTGACGCGCCACACGAATTTAGCGCGAACGGCCCATAACGTTCGCAATTCGGCGAACGATCGAACAGCCGATGTTCGAGTCGAACATGGGTTCGACTCGAACACGAAGCTCATCCCTAATCACAATATATGTAAGGCGCAGGTTGGTGGTGTGATATGTATGTGGCCTTGACAATATATTGCGATTTGTATATATATGAACTTGTTATGATTTTAAGGATTATCCAATTGATATCATTATTTGATTGTATGCTTTTATGATGATATATATGCATGTATCTTTTTTGAGTTGAGCTTGGAACTAAAATGTTTGACATATGATGGCTTAATCAGCTTACCCTACCTAGGGGGCATGTGGGAAGATGCCCACATTGGAGAATTTGTCATGTCATTCTGTTATATAAGTAGGGTATAAGCAATGGTCTTCTTGGCTCTGAGAAAGAGGTTTTTACCTAGAAACACATCAGCCTATTGGACCTCTACCTCCTGCCTCACATGTTGATGCACTATGGACTGAATAACATGGTACCATGTGATGTACTTTGAAGCTGGACCATGTGAAGACTTTTACTCAATTGTAACTTTGTGAGTATAATACTTACCACTTTTTATTAAAAAAAAGAATGGTTTTAAAGTGGTGTTCCGGCCGAAATTATACTTTTTAAATAAAAATACCCCTATAATACACAAGCTTAATGTATTCTAGTAAAGTTAGTCTGTAAATTAAGGTCTGTTTTGTTCGTTTTATAGCAGTAGTTTGTTATTTTATAAACTTACAGCAGGCCGTGGCCATCTTAAGTGTGGGCATCCAAAGCCAGACAGTATTTCTTCCTGGATCTCATCTTTGCAGATCTCGCACATGCTCAGTGCAGCACAAGCAGTGTAATAGGTTTCAGGTCGGGTTTCCATAGCAACGGCAGTGTCAGAGGAAGTTGCCGCCCCTTCCCAGAAGGCATTGCAAACAGGGAATGATGCGATGGACCACGGCCAGTCAGGAGGGAGTGAAAAATGAATACAGCAGATATACAGTAGGTGCTGAGAAAAAAATAAAAAAATATCCAATTCTTTTACAGTGCACAGTTTAGTGAGGGATGCTGAAGAGTTGTAAAAGCGGGTGGAACTCCACTTTAAGGATAATGCACTAGGTTGGTGTGCCCTTTCTTTCTTCCTCTTGTGGTTTCAGAATATCAGGATCCTCAGTCTTTAGAGGACAGCAAGACGTGGCTTATCCTTGTAGAATCAAGATGGAGATATAACACACTCACTTTAAGCGGGCTCACTCCCAAGCGCTCATTCCCAAGCACAAAAGAATTTATGTTTGTGACTATTTGAACATGGATTAAGGTAACAGCAATATCTCTACTAACCTCATGTTTCACATCGTTTTCTGTAGTATATACCCAGCCAAAAATGTAGCATGTCCACATTCTCTGACCCTCATTTCCTCTATTAGGTCTACACGTTCTGACAGTCCTTTCAAGCAATACATATATTGAACATTATGTGCAGCTCTTTGGTGATGTCAAAAGCCGCATTTGAGGCCCCCTTTAGCTCATACGTTGACAACCACCGGTCTACCATCTTAACAGCCAAAGACAGATATTTTTTTTAATGACTGCTCTGAACTGAAATCTGATCAGCTATGAGTAGTTGTACATTACCCTTATTCTTTGGACCCCCTTATTAAATAAGCCAGCTTTTATTTCTGTTACTCTGTCTTTTTTGCTATCAATATGCCTCCATTACAATACAGTAAAAACAACGTCATCCAAGCTTTCTCCTTTTGTGGGATATAAAATCGTGCTCATCCCCTTGTTAAGGATTATGGAAACACGACCCCGTTCAAAGAGAGCTGCACAATAATCAAAGCCAATATTCTACTTATTTGCATTGTGAATTTTCTCTGATCTATTCAATTTATTTTTTTTGCACTGCAACAATACTACACCAAGGCTTACAGTAGGAAATAAATGAGCAATCATAGTGACTTAAACTGATGCATTTCAGTATGAGGAAGAAGGAAAGAAATTATGAAAGCAGAAATACCACTTTGTTTTTTAAATTAGATTTATGACTAAAACCGCACTTGTGTTCTGAAAGCAGCTGAAAAAACCCATAGCTGTCTAGGTATTACACTTTGCAGCATGACCTGCTTAGGCTGTATCTTAAAACCTTGTGATGATAAGAGTGGGGGTAGTACTGGTTAATCTCCTTAACATAGCAGAATGCCTTTGGAGTCCATCTCCTTCAGTTAATTTGAATGTATTAACACTGGCAGCATTAAGCTGGCCGTAGACTGATTGAAATTTGGCCCGTTCAGCAGGAACCGGATGAATGTCAATCAGTGTATAGACGTTACTGCTTGATAGAAGTCGATCATTTGGTCAACTTATGTTGAAGGGACATGCTGGAAAACCTTGTCAATCAGCTGCTGCAGCATTGCTTCATATTTCTTTCTTTATTTATTACAGGTACTTACATAGCGCTGTCAATTTACGCAGTGCTTCACATACAGTATCTCACAAAAGCCCCCTCACATTTCTGTAAATATTTTATTATATCTTTTCATGTGACAACACTGAAGAAATGACACTTTGCTACAATGTAAAGTAGTGAGTGTACAGCTTGTATAACAGTGTAAATTTGCTGTCCCCTCAAAATAACTCAACACACAGCCATTAATGTCTAAACCGCTGGCAACAAAAGTGAGTACACCCCTAAGTGAAAATATCCAAATAGGGCCCAATTAGCCATTTTACTTCCCCGATGTCATGTAACTCTCGTGTGCACAAGAAAGCCCGCAAACAGTTTGCTGAAGACAAGCAGACTAGGGACATGGATTACTGGAACCATGTCCTATGATCTGATGAGACCAAACTTATTTGGTTCAGATGGTGTCAAGCATGTGTGGCGGCAACCAGGTTAGGAGTACAAAGACAAGTGTGTCTTGCCTACAGTCAAGCATTGTGGTGGGAGTGTCATGGTCTGGGGCTGCATGAGTGCTGCCAGCACTGGGGAGCTACAGTTCATTTAGGGAACCGTGAATGCCAACATGTACTGTGACATACTGAAGCAGAGCATAATCCCCTCCTTTCGGAGACTGGGCCACAGGGCAGTATTCCAACATAACAACCCCAAACACACCTCCAAGACAACCACTGCCTTGCTAAAGAAGCTAGGGTAAAGGTGATGGACTGGCCAAGCATGTCTCCAGACCTAAACCCTATTGAGCATCTGTGGGACATCCTCAAATGGAAGGTGGAGGAGCACAAGGTCTCTAACATCCACCAGCTCCGTGATTTCGACAAGCAGTGGAAGAGGACTACAGTGGCAACTTGTGAAGCCCTGGTGAACTGGTGAACTCCATGCCCAAAAGGGTTAAGGCAGTGCTGGAAAATAATGGTGGCCACATAAAATATTGACACTTTGGGCCCAATTTGGACATTTTCACTTAGGGGTGTACTCACTTTTGTTGCCAACGGTTTAGACATTAATGGCTGTGTGTTGCGTTATTTTGAGGGGACATCAAATTTACACTGTTATACAAGCTAGATAGCAAGATACTGTATATTGTACATTCACATCAGTCCCTGCCTTCACCATATACTTTATGTTGTGTGGATGGAGCAATCTGTTGACTGAATGCTAACTGAGCCCTCTGACTAAAAAAACAAAAAAAAACATCCATGCCCAGCTTTAAACCTAAAAAAGCTATAATTTAAAAAGAAGATTTAAATCATATGAATAAAACGTAACTGTTGTTTGCACCCTTGGTAGCGCTGTAGCTTGCCCTAACCCCAGGCAGATTCCTTGCTCTGTACATGTTTTGCAGGATGCCAGGGATGGGTCCTGGATGGGAGAAATGTCTGACCATTATTTGGGTTGTGGTCCCATTAAGAAAGATGAAAAGAAGCAGTGTGAAGTACTCAGGGATTCTCATCCATGTATGGTAAGGGGTTCTGGAGTGATCCAAAAATGGGGGGCGGGGGGGGGGGGTTGGGGACCAACTTATGCTTTTCCCAGGATTAATAAGTCCTTAAAAAGGTCCCAGAATTCAGAGGCACAGAGAGATTTTCAGTGGGATAGAGCCTCCAACCCTGAATACAGGTCCTTTGCTCCTGAAAGTTTGACCCACCTGCAAGAGAGGGCTGAAAAGAGGAGGCACCCGAGAAGGCTTGTTCCCGAGCAGCTGCTCTGCATGTCCATTCACACACAGAGCCACGGCTTAGCCCTGCCCCCTCTCTATTCTCTTTGGCTCACTGGCTGTGATTGACAGCAGTGGTAACCAATGGCTCCTTCTGCTGTCTCAGCCAATGAGGAGGGAAAATCCCCGGAGAGCCAAGGCTCTTGTGCACATCACTGGATCGAGATGGGGCTTGGGTATGTATGGGGGGGGGGGGGGCTGGGGGCACTGCTGCACACAGAACTTATTTTACCTTCACGCCAAGACTGCATGAAGGTAAAAAACCATGAGCCTTAGGCCTCGTACACACGGTTCAATTGTTGGATGACCAACTGATTTTTGTCAAAAGCGCATGTGCAGGATTTTGTCTACCATACTAACTATACACAAACTGTCATTTGACAAACACGAACGTAGTGACCTACTATGAGTGTATAAGGCCCCTTTCACACTGAGGCCTTCTTTAGCGGTGCTTTATCGTCGTTTTTGTGGGGGTTTTCAGCCGCTAGCGGGGCGCTTTTAACCCCTGCTAGCGGCCGAAAAAGGGTTAAAACGACCTGCAAAGCACCGCCGCAGCGGCGCTTTGCCGGCGCTTTGCCGGCGCTTTGCCGGCGCTTTGCCGGCGCTTTGCTGGCAGTTTGGCAGCGGTGCCCATTCATTTCAATGGGCAGGAGCGGTGAAGGAGCAGTGTATACACAGCTCCTTCACCGCTCCAAAGATGCTGCTTGCAGGAGTTTTTTTAATGTCCTGCCAGCGCATCGCCTCAGTGTGAAAGCACTCCGTCTCAGTGCTTTCACACTGAGGCTGGAGGGGTGCCGTTTTTCAGGAGCTTTACAACTTTACATTTTTAGCCCAAAAGCGCCTGAAAAACGTCTCAGTGTGAAAGGGGTCTTTAGAGGAAGTTCATTTCTCAAACACCACCCTTTGGGCCCCTTCTGGTAATTTCATGTTAGTAGAAGTTTGGTGAGCGTTAATTCACGATTTTCAGATCGTACAAAACAAATCCCTTTTAAAATATGTTTGGCATAACTACATCAGTATCACCAGAAAAGTAGCTTATTATTATCCCATTAAAGAAGATGAGAATGTGTGCTGCATTTTGACATTTTATCAATTGCCGCGTTACGAATGTTAATTCTAGATTACGAACGGTAGTTTGCAAGACCAAACTCTTCCCAGTTGTTCCTTGATTCCGAGCATGCGTGTTTTGTACTTTTGAATTTTGTGTGACGATTTCTGTACTGTCCATCCAAAAATCAGACTTTGAGTTCACATCCAACAAAAATTTTATAGTCTGCACATCCAGCTTTTGTTTGATGAAAAAGTCAAATCAGCTGTCAAAAGCACCGTACTAATGATCCAAAAATTCGCAGACAGCGAATTTTCCCTTCTGATTTTCATATCATGTGTACAAGGCCTAAAGCCCCATACACACTATTATGCCCCGTACACACGGTTGGACATTGATCGGACATTCCGACAACAAAATCCTAGTATTTTTTCAGACGGATGTTGGCTCAAACTTGTTTTGCATATTGCGCACAAAGTTGTCGTAATTTCCGATCGCCAACCACGCGGTCACGTACACCACGTACGACGAGACTAGAAAAGGCCAGTTCAGAACCAAGCGCGACACCCTTTGGGCTCCTTTTGCTAATCTCGTGTTAGTAAAAGTTTGGTGAGAGACGATTCGCGCTTTTTCAGACTCGTGGCTTTCAGATCGTTTTCTGCGGTTCAGTTTGTGCTTGTGGGTTTGTATCTGCTCTTCAGTGCGTGAAAGCAAGTTCCGCGTGACTTAGTCCTTGTGTTCTTGTTCATTCGTTACTGTTTTTCAGGTCGCTCTTCACAGGCCTTGCTGTTCTTCAGTGCGTTCTGTTACTTCGTTCTGAGCAGCCAACCGTTTTCTAGCCATGTTTCGCATACGTACTCCTCGTAGAGTTCGTGCTGTGCGGGGGCTTGGTGTTGGGGTCCTGACCTTGACAGTCCAGTCCATGAACAGGGTGGGGAGGAGTTCATGGCCTTTGCTCCGTGAGATCCGTGAGAATAATCCTGATGATTTCAGGAACTTTCTCCGGATGACGGACCCCGTATTTCACCGTCTGCTGGCTTTGCTGACCCCCTATATCAGCAGGCAGGATACCTGCATGAGGCAAGCCATCACTGCGGAGCAGAGGCTCGTCGCTACCTTGCAGGACTTGAAGTTCTCGACAGGCATCTCCCCCCAGGCTCTGGGGATCATTATCCCGGAGACCTGTTCTGCCATCATCCAGGTCCTGCAGAAGGAGTATATGAAGGTAAGATTTTTATCCTTTAATATCACATTTTATTGTATTGAATGTTTGCTAATATATTGTATTTCTCTCCTCATTCCCTAATTACCATGATTGGAATATGCTGTGAATGTCCCCTTTGTTCTAATGCATGCTGGATTTTTATGTAATTATTCTTTTGCTCCTTCATACATATTTGCCTTCACTAACCTCCCCAGCATGCTCTCCTGCCCCTATATTCACCTCATGTAGTCATTTAACAATGTATTTAATCAGCTCCATAGTAGTGCTTTACCCCAAACACCCCCTAAAATGTTTAGAAATGTGATTTGTGCTTTAAATTCAGGCAGAGTGCCAGAGGCTTTTTTTTGTGTTGTCCCCAAATGATTTTTATTAACCCTCCCTCCCCCCAACTGCTAAGTCAGCTGATCCCACTTCTCTATCTATCCTCAATCATCTATCTGCTGACTTTGCCAAACCCAGACACACTATACCCATCTCTTTTGTGGTCAGATGTATGGATGAATTCCCCAAAGCATGTAGTACAAGGGCCTGCCTGTATACTTTCAAATGGTACTGTTTAAAGTTTTTGTATCCTGTTATTATCTTGATAGGTAATAGCAGAATGTCCAAATGTGCTCAAATGTGTACAGTGTGTATTTATATCTTTGTATTAGGACACTTCTTACCTGTCCAGTGGGCTGCCAATAGTGTAACTAAGGAGGGGCTGTTCCAAGTAATACCCTGTATTTAGGCATTCATCTCTCAATGAAGTGGAGAGGGTTACCTGTCCAAGATTCCCCCCCCTAGAATGTTAGAAATGGCCCATGAGAGGGGGGGGGGGGGAATATGATAGATGTACCTTATACTTTGGTGTTGTAAAATTCCCCTTAATAAATGTTATCTGGAGGTTGGCCAAGAATATTTGTGTCTAATCTGCTTGCCATGTTTATGTGCAAAAATAGTAATTTTTTTTGTTTTCCTCAACAGTTTCCTTCAACGCCACAGGAATGGCAGACTGTGGCCTCCCACTTTGCCCAGCGGTGGGACTTTCCTAACTGCGGAGGGGCAATTGATGGGAAACATGTCCACATCGTCCCACCCCCCCAACTCGGGGTCGTACTATTATAATTACAAGGGGTTCAATAGTATTGTGATGTTGGCGGTGGTGTCGGCTAATTACGAGTTCCTGTATGTGGACGTGGGGAAGAATGGCCGGATGTCCGATGGTGGAGTCATCGCCCAGACGGAGTTTTACAGGCGTCTCCAGAATGGCAGCTTGGACTTGTCACCTCCAGAAGACAATGTGGAAGAACTCCCATTCGTCTTCGTTGCGGATGAAGCCTTTGCGCTGGGGGACCATCTTATGCGGCCATTCCCGATGAGGACCCTCACCCCGGAACAGAGGGTTTTTAATTACCGGCTGGCCAGAGCCAGAAGAGTGGTGGAGAACACATTTGGAATCATGGCCAGCCGGTTCCGCCTATTTTTGACACCCATCCATATGGCGGAGTATAAACTTAATCATATAATCCTGGCGTGCTGTGTTCTACATAACTTTTTACGCCAACATTCTGCCAACTATGCTGGCTCAGTTGGGCCTGAGGCCGGAATTCTAAATGAAACAACCCTGACGGCGCTTGAAAGTGGTCGTCCTGTCCTGGCCTCCCTGAGTGCCCGTGATGTTAAGATACCTTGAGTTCTTTGCGGGTAGGGGGGCCATCAATATGCCAGACAATTTGTGAAGCCTTTATCAAAAAAAACAAAAGAAAAAAATAAATCTTTGGTGACATTTACTGCTTGTGTTTGTTTTAGCTGACCCTGACTGAAATGTGGGTAGTCCAGAAAATGTCGTGATTGTGTAACCTTATCCAAAGCACTGTTGGCTGTTATTTATTAAAGGCAAAGACACTTTGCACTACAAGTGCACTTGAAACTGCACTGAAACTGCACTTGTAGTGCAAAGAGGATTTGCCCTTAGGAAATAACCCTCATTTTGACATAAAGCAGCAATTACATGACCACAAAAGTGTTGTAGCGTTGAGACAATAATCCACACATTCTTGATTCACAATCTTTTTAATACCTGCACAATCACATGTGCATTTAGAAAAGGTTTTTAAAGGTTTTTAAAAAACCAACATGTTTGTTGTATAACCTTTTTTGGGGTGGCATTATCAAAAATAGAAATATCCATTAAAGATAAAACAGGCATGTGTAAAACCAACAAGAAAGACACAAATCTTGAACTTAGAAAGTTCACATTTGGTAGAACTTGAAGGCAATATCATACATGAGTATTTAGGAACTGTGTTTGATATTGCGTTCAGATGGGGTGAAGTCACCCCAGGAAAAGCCAAATTTGCAAGATGCACACAATTTTGCCAATGTCAACATGTGCTAGCTGCCATCACGGGGGATCAAGGGACGTGTTTTGGGGGAGAAACCCCTTCTTCTCAGCTATTTTATAATTGAGGAAGGGGTTACACCCCCAAAACGCGTCCATTGATCTCCCGTGATGGCAGATAGCACATGTTGACACACTGTGTGCATCCTCCAAATTTGGCTTTTCTAAAAATTGCTCAAACATTTTTAAGATTGTAGCACACAAAAAAACAAAGGGATTTGGAGGGGTTTTAAACTTGCCCCAAAACATCAATGATGTTTTTAGTTTTTTGAATAACATCATTGATGTTTTTCTTGAGGTTTTCCAATTCTAAATTACACCCCATGATCTCCCCGATCAGGATCTGGGCACTTTCTGATGTGAAAGGATCTGGATCCACAACATCATGATCACCTAAAAAGAGAGAAACCAAATAAAAACAGGTATCAAAAATATGCCGGCATCCATCCCTTACCTGAGCCTGTGGTCGCAGACACTCACCTGTTGTGGTGACAATTTCCACCACATCTTCTTCCTCCTCCTGCTCAGCTTGGGTTGGGGGTATTTCCCCTTCTTCCCGAGGTGGGGGGTCTCTGTTCTCCTCGGATGAGGGGGGTCCTCCGAGTCTTTTCTCCCCTATGTAAAATAAAAATGGTATACTTAGCACACAGATATTTGATGGCAGAACTATAAATAGGAAACATTGCTTGGAAGTGGGGTACAATTGTCTATTTTGGCCGAGTTCCAAAATGTAGCATTTTCAGTGTCCTTTGTCAAGCTTCAATACTTTTTACCTGTTTTAGACAAGCTTCACAGATGGAGTCACCCCTATAGTATACACTGGAGCACCTGTGTGGCCCCCCTAATAAAAAGGGTGTTCTTGTGTCCCACACTAGTGCTCCAGTGTCCATATGTGAAAACAGCTGCTGAGTGTCCTCTCCTTACACAGAATCTAGTTTGCATTTCATTCTAGTAACAAACCCATCTACACAACCAAATTAGTTTCACACAAGTAGGGCGTCAAAAATGTGGCCAAATGCATATGGCCAAAACAATGGTGTTTTATAGTCCGAAATAAAAATGTTTGATACGAACGAATAATGTGCCCATGAACATGAAAGTTGCCATTTTAAAATGTACACTTTTAAGAAAAGCACATGGAGCAGCACGAACGTAATATACAGAAAAAGATTAGGAACACAGGACAACTACTTACTTTTTTGCAGAACTCTCCGGATCTTTCTGTACTGTTTGTGTTCTAGTAATTTCAGGTCCGACCACCGCTTCCTGAGCTGATCTTTCTATCGTCGTACCCCGAAATTCCGGTGCAGACTCCTGACCACTTTCGCCATGATCTTGGCCTTTCTGACATTGGGGTTGGGGTAAGGTCCATACTTCCTGTCATAGTCGGCCCTCTTCAGGATGTCGACCATCTCCAACATCTCCCCAAAGGACATATTTGAGGCCTTAAATCGTCTCCTTCTGGATCCAGACATTTCAGGCTCCGGGCTTTCCTCCTCCTCCTCGTTGCTGTAATTAGCACGCACCTGCTGTGTATCTGCCATATGCTCTCCCCCCACTGCGCAGAACGAAAAGGGGTGGGGAATAGACTAGAAAGAATATCAGGGGCGGGCGGAGTTAGATGCATGCGCAGTGTGTATAAAGCGTAACATGCGTGCGTATTACGTACGATCTGTGAGCGGAGGAAGGAGCATCAGAGGCGCTGATCGTGATAACGAAGGTAAGATCTAAACTTGGGCCTATACTGCTTCGAAATTGAAGCCTATATTGTACCAAGATTAGGAGAGTTTCCCCTGACCTTAGGGTTTGTCTCGTGTTGTGTCTTGCAGAGAAAATGGATGGCTTCAATGACCACAACTTCCTCCCCCTGTTCATAGACAAATACAGGGAGCTGCCCTGTCTGTGGCAGGTGAGACATCCCCATTATAATCATAAACAAAAGAGGCAGGCAGCGCTGGAGAAACTGCTGGAGTTGGTGAAGCCGGTGGTCCCCACAGCAACCATCCCCTATTTAAAAACCAAAATTGGTGGCCTGAGGAGCACTTATCTAAGGGAGTGCAAGTAGATCACGGATTCCCAGAGGTCCGGAGCTGCAGGCCCCAGGTTCTGGTACTATGAGAGACTGCGATTTCTGTCAGACCAGACTGAAGTCAGGGAATCCCTCTCCACTCTTCCTTCCACTCTTCCTTCCACCCCAGCTGAGGCTTCCGATGTCCAACCTGGGCCTTCCAGCCAGGAAGAAATGGAGGAGCCCAGCTTGAATCAGCATTCTTCTACAGATTTCTGGTCAATAAATAAATGATGTTTACTAGATGTCATTATTGATCACTAATTGATGATTGAAAAAAGTGTTTTACATATCAATAGACAGTAGTGGGCACCCAAAATTGGGACAAGAATGAAAAATGCTGGGCTCAGAATGATAGTCTGTTATATTTGTTAACATTCAATTTGCAACAGTCAGGAGGTGAAAATTGTGTGTGATTGATGAAAAAAATACTAAAACAATGTCCCTTTTTCATACACAGGAAGACCTCAGCCAGGAGGAGGCTGTGGAATGTGGCAGCCAGGAGAAGGCGGGGATTAATGGCAGCCAGGAGGAGGCGGGGCTAAGTGTCAGCCAAGAGAAGCCTGGGACAAGTCGCAGCCTGACTGAATCGCAGGTTCCTCCCCTCCACCTTCCATACAAAAGGGCGAGGAAGGCGACTCACATGCAGGATTCTGCACTCAGGCTGATTCAGGAGGCTTCTGTGTCCCTCGGAGCCTTACCCACTCCTGAAGAGGCCTTTGCCTGCATGGCTGCCACAAAACTGCAGGGCATGCAGGAGGGTCAACGCAAGCTATGTGAGGACCTGCTTTATAAAGTCCTAAGTAAGGGGGTGAGTGGGGAACTAACACCCAAGACCGACGTGATTGAGTTGGACCATCCTCCTCCTCCTCCTGCTGCCACAACTCCACCCCCAGAGCCACAGCGTGGAAGGAGGCGTGGAAAGAAGACAAGAGAGTGATGACCCTGGGTTCAGTCTGGTCTGACAAAAGATGCAGTCTCTTGTATGACCACAGCCTGGGGACATAGATGTCATCTGCTGCTTTCAGGATCTCTGGGACTTCTGGACCAGACTGCACTCCCTTAGATAAGGACTCCTCAGGCCACCAATTTTGCTTCAAAATAGTTGATGTGTGCCCTGGGGGTCCAAGGCTTCATCCATTTCTGCTGTTTCTCCAGTGTTGCCTCCCTCTTTGTTTAGTTGTGAGTCCTTAATAAATGTTTTTTTTAAGGAAAATTATACTTGCCTATGTGTGTTTTCATTCAAAAAGGACAGTTTATTGGTGAGGATTCAGGTACATTTCTAAAGTACAATGTGAAATTAACAAGAGACAACAACACCAAACAATCTCCTACAGATTAAATAATACAAGATATCAATGGTGTTGTGGTAACTTGACACACAAAACACACACAAAAATATTCTGGAGTCCAAATAAAAATCCAATAAAACAAAGATCAGCCTTGAAAAAAATACAAACCAAAAATAACTAATCTGCCTTAAAACCAAAACAAAAAAAAATCCAACACCAAAATAATGTTGTCAGATGTGACAAATCAAAATATATAAAGGGAATCCCGCTAAATAATAATGAAAGAAGTTTGTGAGAAGTGTGTGTGAATATGAGCAGCAAAACTACTTAATTCTTCTCACATTATAAAGAAGAAGAGAGTGCGCTGTATTAAACCATTTTTTACATTGCACCGTGACGAAAGTGCTGTATCCATTGCGAACGCTAAGTTTACCAGACCGAGTTGTTCCGTGTCGGAATTTCTTCTGAGCATGCATGGCACTTTGTGCGTCGGAACAGGCCACACACGGTCGGAATTGACGCGATCGGATTTTGTTGTCGGAAAATTTTATAGCCTGCTCTCAAACTTTGTGTGTCGGAAAATCCTATGGAAAATGTCCGATGGAGCCCACACACGGTCGGAATTTCCGACAACACGCTCCGATCGGACATTTTCCATCGGGCATTAGATGTTCTGCAGATTTTTGTCTTCAGATTTACCAAAATCATGTAGTGCAAGGGCCTGCCTGATTGCATACAAATTTAAACTCTTAAGGTTTGACCTCATATATGGTTTTGGTAAATCTGAAGACAAACATCTGCCGAAAATCTAATAGTGTGTATGGGGTCTAAAGCCTCGTACACATGCTTTGATATTTGGACGACAGAACATCAGATTTGATTTTTGTGGCATGCTAGTCTCATGTAGACGGTGAAGAGGTTACTAACAATAAGAGAATTTTCTATGTAGCCATAGTGTTGCGGCTAATAACAGACAATCCGCCAAATCACCCTACTGCCAGACTTCATATATCGCTTCAGAGACAATGAACAGTCTTTTGCGTGTTTTTGTTGTTTTTTTTGGGGGGTACAACTTGGATAGGGATTAGGAATATGGGATGCCCATAGAATAAGTTACTGCCATCATATTTAAGAATTTAGTACATTCTGAATAAAGTTAGCACCAGAAGATTGAATATGCAAATTGAATTAAGTACGAATCTCCTCCTGCATCTCAATGCAGACTGTTGCTCCTCCTGCGGCTCAACCTCCGCAGACTATTCCATCTAAGAGTTCTCATGCCATCCGACCGTGTGGTGGCAGAGACATCACTAATGACTGTGTAAAAGCAATGTTCTTAGATCTCTTTCACCTCCTGCCCATAACTTGTTTCCTCCTGTTCACTTGGTTCCTCCTGCACGAACTTGAAGTTACTGTATTGAAATCTGACACATCCTCTTCTACTGAATAGTAGGGGCCCACTCTGAATATGCCTCTCTACTGTGACTCTGCCACTAGGCCTGAGGCCTGCAGAACCTCTCCCCGGAGGCCCTGCGGGTTAAAAGCATATCTTCTAGGAAATATGGACTACTGTTCCCAGCCAGCAACTTGCAAATCATGTGCCTGCAGGCAGCATCGACTTGACACAGATCTCCACAGTCTCTTTTCTGCTTCAGGACTCCCCATCATCCACCGTGTGTATTGATGAAGACTCTGCTAGTGACCGTGTACTAGCAGAGTTCCCTCCTTGGTACTTGGCACTTCCAGCCCTTGGCACCTCCAGCCCCACTGTGGTAACACTTACCGACCTTCCAACAGCCCTGAGTCCTTGATGAGGAACTTTGACTGGACCATGCGTAACGACAGATTCACCTGCCCCTCCGCTCCAGGAGTTCCCTGCCATCCGACCGTGTGGTGGCGGAGACATTGCCAATGACTGTGTAGAGGTAATGTTCCCTCACAGTTCTCCCCGGCCTTCTCCTGCGATCGGCGCACCCCCCCCCCCCCCCCCCCAGATGAGGATGGCCTCCTGCGACTGTCTAACATGCTAACATGCCATTCCTCACTTCACCCAGCTGACTATGACTCCAGTGGAAAATCACCTCAGCTTATATATGAGGCCTGCCCCCTGCCAATACCGAGTTGGGGATTGGTCAGGGCTCACACACACAAGCTGCCTACCACTCCAGTTCCAGGCCCAGCCCCTTTCTAGAACATTCTCCTCAGAAACAGGGGAGGCGCCTCAGAACTGATGTGCAGGTGGTCACACCCACTGCTACTCTGACCACTCCCAGCCCCCAGATCAAAACAGACAGGCCTAGCATGCAGCATAGGCCTGCCTAAATTTGCCTGCGCTGGCTAACCTAGTAAAATAAACCTTACTAGCACCTACCTATTGGTAGAGGGTGCTACATTCGTTTGACAGAATACAATGTCAGAAGTTGAATAGTTTTGTATGTGTTCTTTCGTTTCTGAGCATGCGTAGTCTTGCTCTTACAATTTTTTTCATATGAAAACCATACTAATGAAACAAAAATCAGACGTTGAGTTCACAACCAACAAAAATTTTATAGTCTGCACATCCAGCTTTTGTCTGATGAAAAAGTGAAATTGGCTGTCAAAAGCACCATACTATCGGTAAGATTTGCGGACAATCGGTCGTCGTCACACAATTGATATCCGAAAATCAAACTGAGTGTACAGGCCTTAAGTCGTATTTTAGTTGACTAAAATCTCCAGTACATTTTAGTCAACTAAAATCTAATGAGTTTAGTTAAATTGTAGTGCATTATTTAAGCATTTTTCTAGAATTTCCAAACTCATTATACACTCCTGGAGTAAAAAATTTAATAATATGTTATTATTTGTGATATTAAGGTTTGAACATGCATTCAAGAAACAGATTTAGCCATTGTGATATAAAACGTCTTTATAAATAAAACCAAGCTTCTTAAACAAAAATATTGCTTTTTGACAAACAGAAATGTAGCTTTAAAATATAAAAAAAAAAGAACAAAACAAAAAAAACCTGTAAAAAGCCTTTTTTCTAATTTTCTTCTCTTTCAGCAGCTTAGTAGATGCACCCTATTTATTCTTATGCGGTGGTGCAGTGTTAATTTTGACGTCGAATTTCAATTTAGTTTTAGTCCTTTGACTAAAATGCCATTTTAGTTTTAGACATATTTTAGTCTTTTGACTAAAATGCTATTTTAGTTTTAGTCATATTTTAGTCATCTGAATTGTTTTAGTTTTAGTCGTATTTTAGTCAACTAAAATAGTGTTAATTTAGTCGGCGAAAATATTTTAGTCGACAAAATTAACACTGGTTTTGGCTAATGCAGTCCTTTATTACAGTATCCTGCTTTTTATATTTTTAAAACTAGAGTTGTTTTTAACACATAGCTACATAGCATTTAATATATGGTGCATTTTTGTTGGGTGATTGGATCATTATTATCTGTGTCTCAGTTTTGGTAAATGTCATTTTTGCTGTGTTCTATTCCTTGCTGTCCCTTGATAAGAAAACTCACTTTCTTATGTAGGATAAAATTCTAACATTGCTGCGTACAGATGAGATTTGTCCTGAGGGAGAGTTTTGATGATGACTCAGCAGTCCAAATCATCAGCCATAGCCTATGGCGGTAAGTCAGGAGATATTAGTAATATGAAACAAGCTGACGCGAGGATTTAGCAAATTAACACACATATGAATATGAGTTATCCATAGTAGTGAAAAGTAAACCCAATTTCTTACACTGTATGTAAAATGAAAATCTTGTCATTTGAGATTTTACTATGTGTTGTTTAAATAATTGTCACACGTTTCTTTCCTTTGCTCTATTTTGTATAAACCTGTTTCATAAAAAGATTTGTAGGTTTTGACTTCACTGACTATTCCTAGTTCATAGAAAAAAGAAGAGACAGTTATGGAAAAGCCAATAAAGCTTTTAATAAACAAAAAAGTCACGCTATTCAATATATGAACCAAAAAAGGTATATATCATAAAGTGACACAGTGTGAATCAATATCAGTGATTATACACAACAATAAATTATATTAACCACTTCAGCCCCGGAAGGATTTGCCCCCTTAATGACCAGGCCATTTTTTACGATACGGCACTGCGTCGCTAACTGACAATTGCGTGGTCGTGCGACGCTGTACCCAAACAAAATTTATGTCCTTTTTTCCCCACAAATAGAGCTTTCTTTTGGTGGTATTTGATCACCTCTGCGTTTTTTATTTTTTTGTGCTATAAACAAAAAATAGCCACAATTTTGAAAAAATAAAATCCCCAAATGTAAAAAAAAATAATTTCTTTAGCAATTTTGGCCAATATGTATTCTTCTACATATTTTTTTCTAAAAAAAAAAATAAAATCGCAATAAGCATATAGTGATTGGTTTGCGCAAAAGTTATAGCGTCTACAAAATAGGGGATAGATTTATGGCATTTTTATTATTTATTTATTTATTACTAGTAATGGCGGCGATCTGTGATTTTTAGCAGGACTGCAACATTGCGGCGGACAGATTGGACACTTATTACTGTATAAATGTCACTGGCAGGGAAGAGGTTACCACTAGGGGGCGATGAAGGGGTTAAGTGTTCCCTAGGGAGGTGTTTCTAACTGTGGGGAAGTGTAGTGACTGGAGGAAGAGAGAGATTGCCATTCCTGATCACTAGGAACAGCAGATCTCTATCTACTCCCCTGTCAGAACAGGGATCTGTTTGTTTACATACACAGATCCAAGTTCTGGCTCTCTATGGAGCGATCGTGGGTGGCCGGCCGACATCATGGCCACACGCATCGGCGCCGCGCTGCGGTCGTGCACGCCTTCAACGTCACGCTTGCGCCCCCTATTGCTCTTAAAGCTCCCAACGTACACCTACGGTGATTTGCACAGCCGTGCCAACCTGCTGCAATATAATGGTGGCAGCTGGTCGGAAAGCGGTTAAAGTTAAAATGTCCATATAGCATCCATATGTAGCACCCCCTGGGTATACTGGGAGCAAAGAGGGTACCTCCAGATGCTGGGAGCGGACTTACATTCACCCCAGGGCTGAGTTCATGGCTATAGTGGGAAGTTAGAACAATACAGGCGCCAGTCACTTTAGGTAGTTTTCAATGCTTTAATGAAGAACTTGAAAGAAGTATTAGTAAAGAGGTTGAGGGGAAGTTGCAGATACCTTTTTGTAGCAGATCACTTACTTACTCTTCAGAATAAAGGACAAAACAGCTTTCTCTTAGTAGAGTCTTGTATAGCTGGGTAGATCTCTTCCACAGATCTAGCAACCAGTAAGATGTCTGGATAAGCCTCTCTCACAGACTTAGCAGCCAGCAGACGCCTGGATAAGTCTCTCTCACAAACTTAGCAGCCAGGATTGTATTACCTTGATTGGATTGTAGAACAGCGTTACAGTACCAGAACCTTTAAGCCGACCCGGCAGTACTGTGAGGATAGTTTAGATGCAGGTGCATCCTCCAAGTAAGTCACCAGGCCCTTCTGAGAGACCAGCTTTCATCCTGGTTCTCTCCAGCAAGGGTCTTCCCCTGGATCTCCTCAGCTTACATTATAGCCCCATAATTTAGGAACAGGGGGCTACACACTCCCCTCACCAAAGTAGACAACGTCCTCAGCGTCTGTAAGGAAAAAAAATGACTCTCAATTCTGACAGTAGGTATCTGAACCAAAAAAACTTGGATGGGAGAAGAGAAAGACAGCAAAGAAGAATGTTACGGTTTCAAACATTAATACACAGTATATTCACATCACACATGTTACAGGAACCTCACTATTAGGGATGAGCCGAACACCCCCCGGTTCGATTCGCACCAGAACCTGTGAACGGACCGAAAATTTGCACGAACGTTAGAACCCCATTGACGTCTATGGGACTCGAACGTTCAAAATCAAAAGTGCTCATTTTAAATGCTAATTTGCATGGAATTGTCCTAAAAAGGGTTTGGGGACCCGGGTCCTGCCCCAGGGGACATGTATCAATGCAAAAAAAACTTTTAAAAACGGACGTTTTTTCGGGAGCAGTGATTTTAATGATGCTTAAAGTAAAAAAAAAAAAAGTGAAATATTCCTTTAAATATCGTACCTGGGGTGTGTCTATAGTATGCCTGTAAAGTGGCGAGTGTTAACCATGTTTAGAACAGTCCCTGCACAAAATGTCATTTTTAAAGGAAAAAATCTCATTTAAAACTGCTTGCGGGTTTAATGTAATGTCGAGTCCTGGCAATATGGATGAAAATCAGTGAGACAAACGGCATGGGTACCCCCCAGTCCATTACCAGGCCCTTTGGGTCTTGTATGGATATTAAGGGGAACCCCGCACCCAAATTAAGATAAGTAAAGGTGTGGGGCCACCAGGCCCTATATACTCTGAACAGCAGTATACAGTAGTATACAGCAGTATACTGCTGTGAAATATTAGATTAAGAATTGTAATTACATGCCCCTGTTGAACAAGGGTAGAAAAATTGGGCCTTTGGTGGTGGTGGTGGTGGTGCTGGTGCCACAACACTGCAAACCCTCACAGATACTCTAGTTGGAACGCAGAAACGAGCCCTGCTGCAAAGTATTGCATCAAAAATTGTAATTACACACCCCTGTTAAACAGGGGCTGAAAAATTGGGCCTTAGGCACTGGTGCTGGTGCCACAACACAGCAACCCCTCACAGATACTCTAGTTGGAACGCAGAAACAAGCCCTGCTGCAAAGTATTGCATCAAAAATTGTAATTACACGCCCCTGTTAAACAGGGGCTGAAAAATTGGGCCTTAGGCACTGGTGCTGGTGCCACAACACTGCAACCCCTCACAGATACTCTAGTTGGAACGCAGAAACGAGCCCTGCTGCAAAGTATTGCATCAAAAATTTTAATTACACGCTCCTGTTAAACAGGGGCTGAAAAATTGGGCCTTAGGCACTGGTGGTGGCGCCCAGAACCAAAAATGTTCTTACAAGCTATCAGCGTGATCATTGAGGAGGATTACTCAGGGATAGTCACTCAGCATCAGCATAGGCAGTCTTTGAAGGGATCTGAGATTTAAAAAAAAAAATTATTCGGTTACATCAGCATCAGGTGCTTGGTAGCTGGTGGTGATCCAAGACTGATTCTTTTTATGAAGGTCAGTCGATCGACCGAGTCGGTGGACAGACGCACCCTGTGATCGGTTAGAAAGCCTCCAGCAGCACTGAATGTGCGTTCCGAAAGAACGCTGGATGCAGGACAGGCCAGTAGCTCAATTGCATACTGTGCAAGCTCTGGCCAGTGATCCATCCTCAAGACCCAGTAACCCAGAGGATTTTCGGTGGAAAAGGTGTCCAAGTCAGATCTTGCCCCTAGGTATTCCTGCACCATGTAAAACAGACACTGGCGATGGTTGCTGGAACCGATCATACCTTGGGGCTGCGGACCAAAAAATTGTCTGAACGCATCGGTCAGACGGCCACCTTCACCACTGATCCTTCTTTGACTGACCGAAGCCTCAGCAACACGTTGTCCAGAAACAGGAGTTTGTAACCTCCCAGTCTCTGGGAACGCGTTGCACAGACCTTTCTGCAAGGCCTCCCGAAGATGTTTCATCCTCTGCTCCCTCTGCGATGGCAAGATAAGGTCCGCAACCTTACTCTTGTAACGTGGATCAAGGAGGGTTGCCAGCCAGTATTGGTCCTTCTCCTTGATACCACGAATAGGAGGATCCTTACGCAGGCTTTGCAGGATCAGGGAGGCCATGAAGCGTAGGTTTGCTGAGGCATTCGGTCCGGAGTCCTCTGGGTCACTAAGGACGACATGGTCCGCAGCCACCTCCTCCCAGCCAGGTACAAGTCCATGTGTTTCTTGGGACTGATCCCTTAAAGACTGCTGCTGATGCTGAGTGCCAGGCTCCACCTCCATACTGACACAATCTTCCTCCTCCTCCTCCTCGTCCTCTTCCTGTGTGATCGGCGGGCACGCAGGAACACTGTCTGGATAAAGGGGGCCTTGAGAGCTAAGGAAGTCCTCCTCTTCCTGCCTCTGTTCTGCCTCAAGTGCCCTGTCCATTATTCCACGCAGCGTGTGCTCCAACAGGTGGACAAGGGGGACAGTGTCACTGATGCATGCACTGTCACTGCTCACCATCCTCGTGGCCTCCTCAAATGGTGACAGGACAGTGCATGCATCCCTGATCATGGCCCACTGGCGTGGGGAAAAAAACCAAGCTCCCCTGACCCTGTCCTGGTGCCATAGTCGCACAGGTACTCATTGATGGCCCTCTGCTGTGTGCGCAGCCGCTGCAGCATGGCCAACGTTGAGTTCCACCTGGTGGGCATGTCACAGATTAGGCGGTTCTTGGGCAGGTTAAACTCCTTTTGGAGGTCCCCAAGCCGAGCACTGGCATTATAAGACCGGCGGAAATGCACACAGACTTTCCTGGCCTGCCTCAGGACATCCTGTAAGTCCGGGTACCTGCCCAAGAACCGCTGCACCACCAAGTTAAGGACGTGAGCCAAACAGGGCACATGGGTCATTTGTCCCTGTCGGAGGGCAGAGAGGAGGTTGGTGCCATTGTCGCAAACCACCATTCCTGCCTTAAGTTGGCGTGGCGTCAACCACCTCTGAACCTGCCCCTGCAGAGCTGACAGAACCTCTGCCCCAGTGTGGCTCCTGTCCCCCAAGCACACCAGCTCAAGCACCGCATGGCATCTTTTGGCCTGCGTACTTGCGTAGCCCCTTGAAAGGCTACGGAGCACCGCTGGTTCTGAGGAAAAAGCACAGGAAGAGGCCATGAAGGAAGAAGAAGAGGAGGGGGTGGAGGAGAGAGGTGTGTCACAATCATTAGTAGTGGCATTTTGGAGGCGTGGTGGCGGAACAACCTCCAACACTACTGCACCTTGTCCTGCATCCTTCCCAGCTGCCAGCAGAGTCACCCAATGCGCCGTGAAACTTAGGTAACGTCCCTGTCCATGCCTGCTGGACCATGAGTCAGCGGTAATATGCACCTTACCGCTGACCGTCCTGTCCAGCGAGGCATGGACATTGCCTTCCACATGCCGGTAGAGAGCCGGAATCGCCTTCCGTGAGAAAAAGTGGCGTTTGGGTACCTGCCACTGAGGAACCGCACATTCCACAAACTCACGGAAGGGGGCAGAGTCTACCAACTGAAAAGGCAGCAGTTGAAGTGCTAGCAATTTTGCCAAGCTAGCATTCAACCGCTGGGCATGTGGATGGCTGGGAGCAAACTTCTTTCGGCGGTGCAGCAGCTGGGGCAGGGAAATTTGCCTGGTACAATCTGACGTCGGTGTACCAAAAGCAGATTGCCCACAAGTACTTGGCTGTGACACACCTAATTCTACACTTTCATTCCTCTCAGTGCAGGTCTCAGAGAGGACTGAAGGTATAGTGGGGTTGGAGATCTCAGCTGATGAGGAGCAAGGAGAGGTCCTCTTTGTTCTTTGGTGTGGGTCTTGCCAACGAACTGCATGGCAGGTCAACATATGTCTGGTCAAGCATGTGGTACCCAAGCGGGAGATGTTTTGGCCACGCGAGATACGCTTGAGACATATGTTGCAAATAGCAGCGGTGCGATCTGATGCACTCGTCTCAAAAAAGGCCCACACCAAAGAACTTTTTGAATAACGCTCAGAGACTGCAGCGCCCTGCACATGTGGAGCTTTGGGGCGTGATGCAGTCAATGTGCTGCCCTTAGGCTGGCCCCTGGAGGGCATCCTGCCTCGTTGGTGATGTGCCGCCTCCTCCTCCTCCTCCTTCTCCTCTCTCCTATCAGGCACCCACATTGAGTCAGTGACCTCATCATCCCCTCCCTCCTCATCACTGGAGCAAACCTGGCAGTATGCTGCAGCAGGGGGAGCATGACTGCCAGATTGCTATCCTTCTTGGGCACCCCCTCTGTCCGTGCTCATGTTACTGCCTTCATCGAGCTCAGTATCATCATCAGAGCCTTCCAAACGCTGGGCATCCTCCTGGAGCATGTACCCAACACTGTGGTCAAACAGTTCGAGGGACTCCTCAGGAGGACATGGTGGGGCTAGGGAAGGAGTCACTGATGACATTGAGCCGAGGGAAGTGGCCGCTGCTTTGCCAGACAAAGTACCCTGAGCATGGGTGAGAGAGGATGAGGACGGCTTGGTCATCCACTCAACCAAGTCTTCCGCATGTTGCGGCTCAACATGGCCAGCTGCCGAATAAAAAGCCAAGCGTGTCCCACGGCCACGTGCTGATGAGGATGCACCGTCTCCACGACCAGCACTAGACACAGAGCCTGCTTGCCCTCTCTTATTGGTTTGTGACTGTCTGCCTCTCCTTCTTGGCCTTCCAGACATACTAATGGCCTGTAGCTGCACTAAGCTGGGATAGATATATATATATATATATATATATATATATATATATATATATATATACTGATACTGCAGCTAGCAAAATCAACTGCCTGCCTGTAGTATGAGAACACCACCAACCTTCTACAGGTAGCTTTAGCTGAACACTGTGCAGACCTCGCAAAAAACTAACTTGTAGCTTTTTTAGCTGCCTGCGGTAGTGATAGGATCAGGAAAACACCACCAACCTTCTACAGGTAGCTTTAGCTGAACACTGTGCAGAGCTCGCAAAAAAATAACTTGTAGGTTTAGCTGAACACTGTGAGGAGGATGCACCACACTAACTTGTAGTTTTAGCTGAACACTGTGAGCAGGACGCACTACACTAACTTGTAGTTTTAGCTGAACACTGTGCAGAGGTCTCACTACACTAACTTGTAGTTTTAGCTGAACACTGTGAGCAGGACGCACTGCACTAACTTGTAGCTTTAGATGAACACTGTGCAGAGGTCTCACTACTCTAACTTGTAGTTTTAGCTGAACACTGTGAGCAGGACGCTCTACACTAACTTGTAGTTTTAGCTGAACACTTTGAGGAGGACGCACTGCACTAACTTGTAGTTTTAGCTGAACACTGTGAGCAGGACACACTGCACTAACTTGTAGCTTTAGATGAACACTGTGCAGAGCTCGCAAAAAAATAACTTGTAGGTTTAGCTGAACACTGTGAGGAGGACGCACCACACTAACTTGTAGTTTTAGCTGAACACTGTGAGCAGGACGCACTACACTAACTTGTAGTTTTAGCTGAACACTGTGCAGAGGTCTCACTACACTAACTTTTAGTTTTAGCTGAACACTGTGAGCAGGACGCACTACACTAGCTTGTAGTTTTAGCTGAACACTGTGCAGAGGTCTCACTACACTAACTTGTAGTTTTAGCTGAACACTGTGAGCAGGACGCACTGCACTAACTTGTAGCTTTAGATGAACACTGTGAAGAGGTCTCACTACACTAACTTGTAGTTTTAGCTGAACACTGTGAGCAGGACGCACTACACTAACTTGTAGTTTTAGCTGAACACTGTGAGGAGGACGCACCACACTAACTTGTAGTTTTAGCTGAACACTGTGAGCAGGACGCACTGTACTAACTTGTAGCTTTAGATGAACACTGTGCAGAGCTTGCAAAAAAATAACTTGTAGGTTTAGCTGAACACTGTGAGGAGGACGCACCACACTAACTTGTAGTTTTAGCTGAACACTGTGAGCAGGACGCACTGCACTAACTTGTAGCTTTAGATGAACACTGTGCAGAGCTCGCAAAAAAATAACTTGTAGGTTTAGCTGAACACTGTGAGGAGGACGCACCACACTAACTTGTAGTTTTAGTGAACACTGTGAGCAGGACGCACTGTACTAACTTGTAGCTTTAGATGAACACTGTGCAGAGCTCGCAAAAAAATAACTTGTAGGTTTAGCTGAACACTGTGAGGAGGACGCACCACACTAACTTGTAGTTTTAGCTGAACACTGTGAGCAGGACGCACTGCACTAACTGTAAATAGTCTGCCTGACTGTGGTACTAATAGGATCAAAAGAACACCAGCAATTTTCTCCAGGTAGCTGTAAATACTGTAACAAGACAAGCCTGCCTGTCAGTAAGAAGATAGCTAAACTGAATACAGTGTATATATATATATATATATATATATATATATATATATATATATATATATATATATGCAACACCTGGGATGCATATATATATACACAATACACTGTAAGTGCAGCTAACTCACTGATTGTCCTGCCTAATCTATCTAACTCAAATGAAATGACACTGTCTCTCTGTCTATCTATCACTCTTTTAATGCCGGAACACACACTACACAGGGCCACCGTGCAGGCGGCCTTATATAGTGTGGGGCGTGTTCTAAACCCCCTGAGCCATAATTGGCCAAAGCCACCCTGGCTTTGGCCAATTACAGCTCTCTCTACCGACGGCGCTGTGATTGGCCAAGCATGCGGGTCATAGTGCATGCTTGGCCAATCATTAGCCAGCAATGCACTGCGATGCCGCAGTGAATTATGGGCCGTGACGCGCCACACGAATTTGGCGCGAACGGCCCATAACGTTCGGAATTCGGCGAATGACCGAACAGCCAATGTTCGTTCGACTCGAACACGAAGCTCATCCCTACTCACTATCTATCTAACCCAACGCTGTTTCCTGACCTAGGCCAACAAGGCCCAGGCCTAGGGCAGCACTTTGCAGGGGGGCAGCACGGAAAGAGTCCCCGCCAACTTGCACTACACTGTTAGAGAGGCAAATTAGTCTAGTAGCGCCCCCATAAAGCTGCTGCGGGTGGCCGGTATTCCGCAACTGTGGGGGGGGGCGCCGCTTCTAGTTTTGACTGTCCTCTCATCCTGGACCACAAACCTTCCTCACCGTGCTATATGTTTTCTGCTGCACCATTGGCATGGTTATATCTTCTTGGTCCTCTCCATTAAATTATCAGAAATTTGTGCTTAAAGTAGAACTATAGGCAACACTTTTTCTTTTTTTTCATTTTGGATAGAGTAAGGGACGGTTATAGCCCCTGTCAGTTTATTTTTTACCATCCCTGTCCCATTGCAGAGATTTCCCTTCACTTCCTGCCCCAAAGCCAAACAGGAAGTGAGAGGAAATCTATGCAAATTAAGGGAATCCATTGCTCCCCCCCCCCCAGGCCCTCAGAACTAGTGTCCCCACTCGAAAATTTCAGGGCGTGTCTTAAACAGCAAGGGGTGTGGCCTTGACAGGAAGGGGTGGGTCATATTTAAATTAGGGGGTGCACGAGTTTAGCCAGGCCTAGGGCTGCACAAAACCTAAATACACTACTGATCTAACCGCCCACACACTAGCAGCTTGATAGGAGATCTGGTTTTACCTGAAAAAGAACAAGGTTATACACACAGAAATATATAACAGCATCACTAATCAACTGGGAGAAAAGCCTCACTCCCAGGAGAATTAAACTTTCTTCCCCATTTTAAATGCAAAGTAAACTAGAATGTAGCTTAAACTCCTTCCCTTTCTATAAGTAACTTCTACCACCTAATGGCCGGAATCAGTATGGCAGAAGTCCTTAATAGCAAAGTATTGAAGTTACTGTACACAGTAGAGAATCTTGACCACAAAGTTTTCTAAACTTATGACTATCTGGCTATGTACCCCATAGTCCATTTAGAGCAAAAAAAAATTTTTCAGTCTCTTTCAAAACTGAAGACTCTTCTGTGATTTAAATAGGAACAAACTGTCGCTTTATAGCAGAGACCAGTATTTGCCAGCTGAAATATGACAGTCCCTCTAAACTGTTACCAGTAGAAACGAGGATCTGGCAAAGTAACTGGTTTCCCTTGGTTATCCATAGTAGTGACAAAATAAACAACATTTTCTTTTCCCGGTCTGCAGCTGACCACTTTGTCAGAATAGATATGCCGGCCATAGTTCCATTGAAGCATGCATCCATCATAACACTCATCTATGACAGATGAATAGCCAGCTTTCCTGAAAGGCTTTGGTACAGACAGGTAGTCTGAGATAGCTTCACTGCACCATTCCTCTCGCTTTAGTTCAATTTCTTGCATAGTCTCCGAAGGAACAAATGGAAATTCCAAACCATATTCCGTGGCAATTCTTTTGTTAAACACTCTCTGCAACCGAGCAAGCTTTGGCGAAGCTCTGGTATATCCCAATCCAGAAAGCACACATGGATTCAAAGATTTCTGCACCGTAGCTTTAGCAGACAACTTTTTGGGTTTAACTGAACTGATGACTTTAGGCAGAGGCTCACTAACAACACTTGGCGTTTCCACACTAGTTGATGTCTCCCCAAAGTCTAGAGCTGTCCAATCAGGGAAAGTGAAGGCAGAAGCAACATCCTCACTATTAGCCCACAACAGTTCCTGTGGCATAGATTCAAACAGTTCATCATCACCAGATAAATCAGACAAGGAATCCAGCTCAGAATCCCTTAATTCTTCAGCAGGCATATATTTACACATTGACCCCACTGAAATTTTAGTCCCAGATTTCTCACCACTTTATGACGTGGATTTTCCAGTAGTGACGCCTTCCTTGGGTTCTGGTCCTGGTGGTCTCTGGGATAGGCCTCGACCTCGACCGATGCCTTTACATAGCCCACCTTCTTCTGAACAGGTGTAGCAGCCACAGTAGCAATAGCGATGTCTGCTGATGGCACTTTACGAACAGTAGCAGTGACATCATCAAATGGAACACTCACAGTAGCAGGAGTGGTGAGGGTAGGTTTCCCTGCAGGAGTAAAAGCAGCAGACTCCACTGTAGCAACACCTGTGGCCCAATCAACTCTGTAGGCATGGGGCGGCATGGTAGGGTGTTCCACAGCACGGGCGAAGGTGTATGGACAGTCCTTTACACTTGTGGCATAACATACCCAGCGCTTCATGGTCCCTGACGGTATACAGCATAAACCGACCATGTGGCTTCAGGCAGATGCCTGTTTCTGTTATCAGGGTTCCGGACAGCACAGCACTTGCAGCAATGCTGACAGGGAACATCTTGGACCCCACTGCAGTTTGCACAAGAGAAAATTCAGCCATAGCTGGGCTCTAATCATCTCTGAATAACAGTAAACTTTCTCTCTCTTCAGCGCCAGACACACACACACACACACACACAACGTCTCACGCAGCAGCAAGTGGTGACTCCTCCCACTTGCTCTTCTGGTCACGTAGCTCCCATGCTTCTCTCACTCCACCCACAGCTCACAGTCAGAAATGTGATCTTGCAGTTTAACCTCTCTTTTCCTGGAGAAATTGACAAAGTCCAGGAACTCCTCTTTTGCATAGACTCTCGGGTTCTTCCCCAGTGAATAGTGCAGCACTTTGGAAACAGTCTCAAGGGCTTTAGTTGAGATAACAGTTCACAATCCCAATGGTGCTATGACGAAATTCCTGAGTTGCAGTTGGTTGTTAGGGACAATGGCAAACTTATTCTGCCAGGCCCCACATTGGGCGCCAAAATGTAGCACCCCCTGGGTATACTGGGAGCAAAGAGGGTACCTCCATATACAGGGAGCAGACTTACATTCACCCCAGTCCATGGCTATAATGGGAAGTTAGAACAATACAGGCGCCAGTCACTTTAGGTAGTTTTCAATGCTTTAATGAAGAACTTGAAAGAAGTAGTAGTAAAGAAGTTGAGGATAAGTTGCAGATACCTTTTTGTAGCAGATCACTTACAGACTCTTCAGAATAAAGGACAAAACATCTTTCTCTTAGCAGCCACCAGACGCCTGAATAAGTCTCTCTCACAAACTTAGCAGCCAGGATTGTATTACCTTGATTGGATTGTAGAACAGCTTCACAGTACCAGAACCTTTAAGCCGACCCGGCAGTACTGTGAGGATAGTCTAGATGCAGGTGCGTCCTCCAAGTAAGTCACCAGGCCCTTCTGAGAGACCAGCCTTCATCCTGGTTCTCTTCAGCAAGGGTCCTCCCCTGGATCTCCTCAGCTTGGCTTGGCTTCTTCCAAACAGGCAAGACAGCCTAAGAACCACATCCGGACTAGTAGGCCCCAGACGGGCTTCTGGGCCCACTTGCACAGCTTGCAGCAGCGTAGCCCTCCAGCCTGGAGGACAACGAGGTAAGAACTGACTAAAGCACATGGCATCTGTCCAATAAATACCCCTTCCCAAAATGCACAGCGGCTAGGAACCTCCTACCTGGCTGTTTCTGGAAAAGAATAGAGCTCAACCTTGTTGTTATTCTCAAACTGTCCTGTGGTACCAGTGACACCTACTGGCAACAGTGGGAAATGAACAACACAGTCAAGATTAGAACAGGTCCAATAAACTATGTACAATCAATCTGAGCTGGTTACAGCCAAAAAACTAAATTTACATTATAGCCTCATATTTTAGGAACAAGGGGCTACACATATGTAATCAGTTCTAAAAATGTGCAGAAATTTGCTCAATGTGGTATATGGAAAAAAAAAAGGTGCTTCAACAAAGTTCCACCACCTAAAATCAAAGAGGTCCTCCATTACCTTATTAATAAGGACGCTTACCTGAAAGGATGGACCATCTGTTTCTAGAATGGTCAAACATGCTTGCAGATAACCTCTGCAGGGTAAGGTAAGTGATGAGGCCTTCTATGGATCACTGGAACATGCTGATGTTAGGGGAATACAGTTGTAGCGGTGTAGTTGCCACTAGTAACAATCATCCACCAAATCACCCCGCTGCCAGACTCCCATATACCATTTGCAGAGACAATGAAAAGTAATTTGCTGTGTTTTGTTTTTGTTTATTGGGGGGGTACAACTTGGTTGGGGGGAAAGGGGTATATGGTTTGCCCATAGGATAGTTCACTTTGCCATCATATGTGTAGATTCTTTCAGATTAACACATAGTTTGAGCCTGAAGGAAGGATGTACATGTTTCAAAGCTACAGTCTTTTTCCTGCATCACCATGCAGACTATTGCTCTTCCTCTGCTTAACTCCCGCAGACTATTGCTTCCAGGACTTCCTCACCCATGACCGTGTAAGAATGACGACATCACTCTTGACCGTGTAAGGGTGATGTTCCCAGAAATCCTTTTTCTCCTCCTACACAAACTTATACTGTAGTAATTAGTGTAATGTCACATCTTCTTTAAGCAAAAAGGACCCACTCTAAATAGTTCCTATTGCAGGCTCTGGTTGCTCGCTGCTACTAGGCCAGAGGCCTCCAGTACCTCTCCCAGGAGGCCTAGTAGTTTAAAAGCACATGCTGAGCGGTGGATTACTGTTCCCAGCTAGCCCTGCTTGCAAATCCTGTGCCCTCAGGCAACATTGATTTGACACAACTCCCCACAGTCTCTCCTCTGATCCAGGACTCCTCATCATTGACCGTGTAATGACAAGGACTTCACTAATGACTGTGTAGAAGTGAAGTTCCCTCACAGATTTCCTGGCATATCCAACCCTCCACTGTCATACACTCACCGACCTTTCTCTGCCCCGAGTCCTTGATGGAGAACTTAACCGGAACATACGTTCCGACAGCTTTACCTGCCCCTCTGCTCCCGGAGTTCCTCATCAATGACCGTGTATTGATGAGGACATTGCCAATGACCGCGTAGAGGCAAAGTTCCTTCACAGTTCACCTGCAATTGGCGCCCCCCCGGATGAGGTGCCCTCCTGCTGCTGTCTAGTACTCCATTCTTCACTTCACCCAGCCGACAACCCCCCCAGTGGCATGTTACCTCAGCTTATATAGGAGGCCCGCACCCTGCCAATACCAGTTGAGGATTGGTCAGAGCTCCCACATGAGCTGCCTGCCACTTCAGTTCCAGGCCCTGCCCCTCTTCCAGAACATTCTCCCTGAAAGCAGGGGATGCGCCTCAAATCTAGAGCACAGGTGGCCACACCCACTGTGCCCCAGCCCCCAGATCAAAACAGACAGGCCTAGCTTGCAGCATAGGCCTGCCTAAATGTACCTGTGCTGACAGTCTTTCTAGTAAAAATCCTATTACTTGCACCTACCTATTGGTAGAGGGTGCTACATTGTGTTCTAATGAGGAAAGTTTCCAAAAGTTTCCTCATTAGAACACTGAGATCTGCTCAGGTGATTCTCATCAAGGCCGATCCTCCTATTCAGGAATCAGTAGCACACAGCAATATCCCCTAACACCAGTGTATTCCATAGAAGGCCTCATCACTTTATAATTTAGACCTTTTTTAGTTCATATAATGAATAGCGCAACTTTTTGGGTTTATTATATGTTATACTATGATTATATCACATAGTTAGTCGCCGCTGTCATTCACGGCTATTTTTTGTTTTCACTTTAGTGCGGTATACTACTTGATTTTGAATAAAGCTTTTAAAGAAATGTAAAAAATTCCTCCATCCACGCTAAAGCTGGCCATAGATGGATTGAAAATTATCCGTTTCAGCAGGGACTAGCCTTGATCTTGAATTTTCATCAGTGCCTGGTTGTCCCTGCTCAACAGAAGTCGATCGTTTGATTGACTCCTGTCGAAGGAGTATAGCCAGGTGGCTGGCTAAGAAAGGAGAATGAGAGGAACACTGTGTTGCAGCTGCTTTCTGTAGCTGCTGCTCTGCAGGGCTGAACTGAGTCTGGCAGCACTGCACTGTGGGAACCGTAGTCCAGAGGAGTGAGACTCTGCTTTAATCAAGAGCTTTTGAACTGCATTTACCTGAAGGAGATTGTAAGGAGGGGAAAGAGCTGTATTTTCTCAAGCTGTACAGGACATGGCTTTCTCTTGCTGTGAGGGAGATCAGGGACTGCACATCACTGTCCAGTGTGCACCATCACTACTGCATAATGGCGGCTTCAGCGGAATCTGGAACGCTGAGTTTGGTGGTGCCAACAGCCAGAGTCATCTGGATGTCAAGTAGAGAGTGGACTTATCGTAGTGTGTGACCAGATGGTGAGCTGCAATGTCACTGGGACTGGTGAGCTGCTGCTGTGGGGATCTACTATCTGCTACCAGAAAGACTGAGCCTTTTAGGAACTGGCCATATAGCCATCTAGTAGCCTTATTGCTGCCTGCTGGCTTGACTGGGACTATTCTCATGTGCACCAATGGCACAACTAGGTCCAAACACTAACTGGCTAAAGAGTTAGAACTAAAGATTGTCCCTTTATAGCTGCTTCACAGAAACTTTCACTTTTTGCGTATGCTAAGAGGTATCACTCAAATGCAAATACTGTTGGGCCAACAATTTTCCAACAAGTTCCTTAAACAATAGTTAATTGACCAATTAGCTTTTAAAAAAAAAAACAGAGCAGTACCAGTAGGGATATACAGTGTCTTGAAAAAATATTCATACCCCTTCAAATCTTCCACATTTTGTCAACCAAAAATGGAACTATATATTATTGGGATTTTATGTGATACACCAACACAAAGTGGCACATAATTGCGAAGTGGACGGAAAATGATAAATGGTTTTCAAACCTTTTTTACAAATAAATATCTGAAAAGTATGGCGTGCATTTGTATTCAGCCCCCTTTACTGTGATACCCCTAACTAAAATCTAGTGGAACCAATTGCCTTCAGAAGTCACCTAATTAGTAAATAGAGTCCACCTGTGTGTAATTTAATCTCAGTATAAATAAAGCTTTTCTGTTCTGTGAAGCCCTCAGAGATTTGTTAGAGAACCTTAGTGAACAAACAACATCATGCAGGCCAAGGGACACACAGGACAGGTCAGGGAAAAGTTGTGTAGAAGTGTAAAGCAAGGCTAGGTTATAACAAAATATCCCAAGCTTTGAACAATGGAAAGAGTATGGCACAACTGCAAACCTGCCAACACATGATCATCCATCTAAACTGACAGGCTGTATAAGGAGAGCATTAATTAGAGAAGCAGCCAAGAGGCCCCTGGTAACTCTGGAGGAGCTGCAGAGATCCACAGCTCTGGTGGTAGAATCAGTCCACAGGACAACTATTATGCCGCGTACACACGAGCGGACTTTCTATCCTACTTGGTCCGGCACACTTTCCGACGGACTTTGTCCGCCAGGTGCGCCGGACTTTAAAACGGACGGACTTGCCCACACACGCCGGGACTTTCCGGCGGGCTAAGTCCGCCCGTCTTTCCGACGGACTTTCGCCGGAGTTCCGGCGGACTTTCAGAATGAACGGACTTGCCCACACACGGACAAGTCCGTTCATTTTGAACGTGACTCAGGTGCGACGGGACTAGAAAAGGATGTCAATCTTGCCGCTTTTATCGGCGAGATTGACACCTTGCGACCCCCGTCGCGGGGCATACCAGGCCCTTAGGTCTGGTATGGATTATAAAGGGGAACCCCGCTACGCCGAAAAAACGGCGTGGGGTCCCCCTAAAATCCATACCAGACCCCGATCCAAGCACGCAGCCTGGCCGGTCAGGAAAGGGGGTGGGGACGAGCGAGCGCCCCCCCCCTCCTGAACCGTACCAGGCCGCATGCCCTCAACATGGGGGTGGGTGCTTTGGGGGAGGGGGGCGCCCTGCGCCCCCCCCCCCCAAAGCACCTTGTCCCCATGTTGATGAGGACAAGGGCCTCTTCCCGACAACCCTGGCCGTTGGTTGTCGGGGTCTGCGGGCGGGGGGCTTATCGGAATCTGGGAGCCCCCTTTAATAAGGGGGCCCCCAGATCCCGGCCCCCCACCCTATGTAAATGAGTATGGGGTACATGGTACCCCTACCCATTTACCTAGGAAAAAAGTGTAAGTAATAAAACACACTACACAGGTTTTTAAAATATTTTATTAAACAGCTCCGGGGGGGGGGATTCTTCCTCCGGCTTCGGGGGTCTTCTTCCGGCTTCGGGGGTCCCTCCGCTTCATCTTCTCCCGGCGTCCGGTTGGTTCTTCTCCGCTCTCTTCTCCCGGTGTTCCTGTTCTTCGGCCGGCTCCTCTGCTGTCTTCAAGTAGCTCTCTTGCCAGCAGAGGTCCGGACTTCTGGGCTTCTGGGCTTCTGGGCTTCTGGGCTTCTCTTCCCCAGATGTTGACACGACGCTCTCTCCTGCTGGACTGCTCTCCGAGGGCTGCGTTGTGACTTATATAGGTGGAGACCCCGCCCCCTTTTGATGTCACAGTCCCTGGGCATGCTGGGACTGTGACGTTTTAGGGGGCGTGGTCACTGGGTGATGTTGACCACGCCCCCTAAAACGTCACAGTCCCAGCATGCCCAGGGACTGTGACATCAAAAGGGGGCGGGGTCTCCGCCTATATAAGTCACAACGCAGCCCTCGGAGAGCAGTCCAGCCGGAGAGAGCGTCGTGTCAACATCTGGAGAAGAGAAGAGAAGAAGCCCAGAAGCCCAGAAGCCCAGAAGTCCGGACCTCTGCTGGCAAGAGAGCTACCTGAAGACAGCAGAGGAGCCGGCCGAAGAACTGGAACACCGGGAGAAGAACCAACCGGACGCCGGGAGAAGATGAAGCGGAGGGACCCCCGAAGCCGGAAGAAGACCCCCGAAGCCGGAGGAAGATCCCCCCCCCGGAGCTGTTTAATAAAATATTTTAAAAACCTGTGTAGTGTGTTTTATTACTTACACTTTTTTCCTAGGTAAATGGGTAGGGGTACCATGTACCCCATACTCATTTACATAGGGTGGGGGGCCGGGATCTGGGGGCCCCCTTATTAAAGGGGGCTCCCAGATTCCGATAAGCCCCCGCCCGCAGACCCCGACAACCAACGGCCAGGGTTGTCGGGAAGAGGCCCTTGTCCTCATCAACATGGGGACAAGGTGCTTTGGGGGGGGGGGGCGCAGGGCGCCCCCCTCCCCCAAAGCACCCACCCCCATGTTGAGGGCATGCGGCCTGGTACGGTTCAGGAGGGGGGGGGCGCTCGCTCGTCCCCACCCCCTTTCCTGACCGGCCAGGCTGCGTGCTCGGATCGGGGTCTGGTATGGATTTTAGGGGGGACCCCACGCCGTTTTTTTCGGCGTAGGGGCTTCCCTTTATAATCCATACCAGACCTAAGGGCCTGGTATGCCCTGCGCTCGCCGCAATAGGAAAATGTGTTTTTCCTATTGCAGCGAGCGTGAGATGCAATACCCTGCCCTCGTGTTGTATCTGGTCCGTCGGACCAGCATACACACGAGCGGGCTTTCCGTCGGACCAGCACACACACGAGCGGACTTTCCGCCCGAAACTGAGTCCGGCGGAAAGATTTAGAACTTTCTTCAAATCTAGGTCCGGCGGGCTTTTGGGAAAAAGTCCGCCGGAAAAGTCCGCCGGTGCCTACACACGGGCGGATTGTCCGGCACACTCTGGTCCGCCGGACCAAGTATGCCGGAAAGTCCGACCGTGTGTACGCGGCATTAGTCATGCACGCCACAAATCTGGCCTTTATGGAAGAGTGGCAAGAAGAAAGCCATTGATGAAAGAAAGAAGTCCCGTTTGCAGTTTGGGAGAAGCCATGTAGGGGCCACAGCAAACATGTGGAAAAAGGTGATCTGGTCAGATGAGACCAAAATTAAACTTTTTGGCTTAAAAGCAAAGTGTGTGGCAGAAAGGATGCTTTTCTTCAGCAGGGACAGGGAATCTGGTCAGAGTTGATGGGAAGATGGATGGAGCCAAATACAGGGTAATCTCAGAAGAAAACCTGTTATGCCCCGTACACACGGTCGGAATTTGTTCGGACATTCCGACAACAAAATCCTAGGATTTTTTCCAACGGATGTTGGCTCAAACTTGTTTTGCGTACACACGGTCACACCGATCGCCAACAACGCGGTGACGTCAAGCACGTATGACGAGACTAGAAAAGGCCAGTTCAGAACCAAGCGCGGCACCCTTTGGGCTCCTTTTGCTAATCTCGTGTTAGTAAAAGTTTGGTGAGAGACGATTCGCGCTTTTTCAGACTCGTGGCTTTCAGATCGTTTTCTGCGGTTCACATAGGCGTGCGCATAGGGTGTGCCAGGTGTGCCTGGGCACACCCTAATCGCCTTGTGTGGTGCATATTCCCCCCTGTTTAGACCACTGATATTTCATACCCAAAAAAAATGTTACAAAATACAATAATTTATTTAAAAATAAAATAAAACTAATGACAATGTCCACTGCCCTACTGACACCATCAGTACATATACACATGCATATGTATTTGAGCTTTGGGGTGCACACCCTAATGCAAGAGGCTGCGCACACCTATGGCGGTTCAGTTTGTGCTTGTGTGTTTGTATCTTCAGTGCGTGCAAGCAAGTTCCGCGTGACTTTAAGTAGTCATTGTGTTCTTGTTCGTTCATTACTGTTTTTCAGGTCGCTCTTCACAGGCCTTGCTGTTCTTCAGTGCGTTCTGTTACTTCGTTCTGAGCAGCCGACCGTTTTCTAGCCATGTTTCGTATACGTACTCCTCGTAGAGTTCGTGCTGTGTAGGGGCTTGGTGTTGGGGTCCTGACCTTGACACAAGTCCAGTCCATGAACAGGATGGGGAGGAGTTCATGGACCAAGAATTGGTTGCTTCAGCGTGACCAGTTCTGTCATATGCCTTTACTCCGTGAGATCCGTGAGAATAATCCTGATGATTTCAGGAACTTTCTCAGGATGACGGACCCCGTATTTCACCATCTGCTGGCTTCGCTGACCCCCTATATCAGCAGGCAGGATACCTGCATGAGGCAAGCCATCACTCCGGAGCAGAGGCTGATCGCTACCCTGCGGTACTTGGCGACGGGGAGAAGCCTGCAGGACCTCAAGTTCTCGACAGGCATCTCCCCCCAGGCTCTGGGTATCATTATCCCAGAGACCTGTTCTGCCATCATCCAGGTCCTGCAAAAGGAGTATATGAAGGTAAGATTTTTATCCTTTAATATCACATTTTATTGTATTTAATGTTTTCTAAGATATTGTATTTCTTTCCTCATTCCCTAATTACCATGATTGGAATATGCTGTGAATGTCCCCTTTGTCCTCATTCATGCTTGATTTTTATGTAATTATTTTTTTACTCCTTGATACATATCTGCCTTCACTTACCTCCCCAACATGCTCTCCTGCCCCTATATTCACCTTATGTAGTCACTTAACAATGTATTTTATCAGCTCCATAGTAGTGCTTTACCCCAAATACCCCCTAAAATGTTTAGAAATGTGATTTGTGCTTTAAATTCAGGCAGAGCGCCAGAGGTTTTTTTTTTTGTGGTGTCCCCAAATCATTTTTCTAAACCCTCCCTCCCCCCAACTGCTAAGTCAGCTGATCCCAATTCTCTATCTATCCTCAATCATCTATCTGCTGACTTTGCCAAACCCATACACACTATACCCATCTCTTTTGTGGTCAGATTTATGGATGAATTCCCCAAAGCATGTAGTGCAAGGGCCTGCCTGTATGCTTTCCAATGGTAGTGTTTAAAGTTTTTGTATTCTATTATTATCTTGATAGGTAATAGCAGAATGTCCAAATGTGCTCAAATGTGTACAGTGTGTATTTATATCTTTGTATTATGACACTTCTTACCTGTCCAGTGGGCTGCCAATAGTGTAACTAAGGAGGGGCTGTTCCAAGTAATACCCTGTATTTAGGCATTCATCTCTCAATGAAGTGAAGAGGGTTACCTGTCCAAGATTCCACCCCCCCCTATAATGTTAGAAATGGCCCATGAGGGGGGGGGGGGGGAATATGATAGGTGTACCTTATACTTTGGTGTTAATTTCCCCTTAATAAATGCTATCTGGAGGTTGGCCAAGAATGTTTCTGCCTAATCTGCTTGCCATGTTTATGTGCAAAAATAGTAATTTATTTTAGTTTTCCTCAACAGTTTCCTTCCACGCCACAGGAATGGCAGACTGTGGCCTCCCACTTTGCCCAGCGGTGGGACTTTCCTAACTGCGGAGGGGCAATTGATGGGAAACACGTCCACATTGTCCCACAACCCAACTCGGGGTCGTACTATTTCAACTATAAGGGGTTCAATAGTATTGTGATGTTGGCGGTGGTGTCGGCTAATTACGACTTCTTGTATGTGGACGTGGGGAAGAATGGCCGGATGTCCGATGGTGGAGTCATCGCCCAGACAGAGTTCTACAGGCGTCTCCAGAATGGCAGCTTGGACTTGCCACCTCCAGAGGACAATGTGGAAGGACTCCCATTCGTCTTCATTGCGGATGAAGCATTTGCGCTGGGGGACCATCTTATGCGGCCATTCCCGATGAGGATCCTCACCCCGGAACAGAGGGTTTTTAATTACCGGCTGGCCAGAGCCAGAAGAGTGGTGGAGAACACATTTGGAATCATGGCCAGCCAGTTCCGCCTATTTCTGACACCCATCCATATGGCGGAGTATAAACTTAATCATCTAATCCTGGCGTGCTGTGTTCTCCATAACTTTTTACGCAAACATTCTGCCAACTATGTTGGCTCAGTTGGGCCTGAGGCCAGAATTCTACATGATACAACCCTGACAGCGCTTGAAAGTGGCAGTCCTGGCTTGCCCTCCCTGAGTCCCTGTGATGTCCGGTTAAGATACCTTGAGTTCTTTGCGGGTAGGGGGGCCATCAATATGCCAGACAATTTGTGAAGCATTTATCAAATAAAAAAAAAAAATCTTTGGTGACATTTACTGCTTGTGTTTGTTTTAGCTGACCCTGACAGCAATGTGTGGAGTCCTGAAAATGGCGTGATTGTGTAACCTTATACAAAGCACTGTTGGCTGTTATTTACTAAAGGCGTATACACTTTGTATACTACAAGTGCACTTGAAACTGCACTGAAACTGCACTTGTAGTGCAAAGAGGATTTGCCCTTAGGAAATAACCACCATTTTCTCAGAAAACAGCAATTACATCACCACAAAAGTGTTGTAGCGTTGAGACAATAATCCACACATTCTTGATTAACAAACTTTTTAATACCTGCACAATCACATGTGCATTTAGAAAAGGTTTTTAAAACAAACCAACATGTTTGTTGTATAACAATTTTTGGGGTGGCATTATCAAAAATAGAAATGTCCATTTACGATAAAACAGGCCTGTGTAAAACCAACAAGAAACACTAAAAACTTGAACTTACAAAGTTCACATATGGTAAAACTTGAAGGCAATATCAGACATGAGTATTTAGGAACTGTGTTTGATATTGCGTTCAGATGGGGTGAAGTCACCCCTTGAAAAGCCAAATTTGGAAGATGCACACCAATTTACGAATGTCAACATGTGCTAGCTGCCATCACGGGGGATCAAGGGACGTGTTTTGTGGGAGCAAACCCTTCCTCACCGCTACTTTATTATTGAGGAAGGGGTTGCACTCCCAAAACGCGTCCATTGATCTCCCGTGATGGCAGATAGCACATGTTGGCACACTGTGTGCATCCTCCAAATTTGGCTTTTCGAAACATCACTCAAAAATGTTAAAGATTGTAGCACACAAAAAAAGAAAGTGATTTTGTGGGGTTTTAAATTCGCCCCAAAACATCAATGATGTTATTATTTTTTTGAATCACATCATTGATTTTTTTCTTGAGGTTTTCCAATTCTAAATTACACCCCATGATCTCCCCAATCAGGATCTGGGCACTTTCTGATGTGAAAGGATCTCGATCCATAACATCACGATCACCTAAAAAGAGAGAAACCAAACAAAAACAGGTATCAAAAATCTGCCAGCATCCATCTCTTACCTGAGCCTGTGGTCGCAGACACTCACCTGTTGTGGTGCCAATTTCCACCACATAGTTACATAGTTACATAGTTAGTCAGGTTGAAAAAAGACACAAGTCCATCCAGTTCAACCATAAAAAAAAAAAAAAAAATTGTACAATCCAATATACCCAATACTATACCCACAGTTGATCCAGAGGAAGGCAAAAAACCTAAGCAGAGCATGCTCCAATTTGCTACAGCAGGGGAAAAAATTCCTTCCTGATCCCAGAGAGGCAATCGGATTTTCCCTGGATCAACTTTACCTATAAATGTCAGTACCCAGTTATATTATGTACATTTAGGAAAGTATCCAGGCCTTTCTTAAAGCAATCTACTGAGCTGGCCAGAACCACCTCTGGAGGGAGTCTATTCCACATTTTCACAGCTCTTACTGTGAAGAAACCTTTCCGTATTTGGAGATGAAATCTCTTTTCCTCCAGTCGTAAAGAGTGCCCCCTTGTCCTCTGTGTTGACCGTAAAGTGAATAACTCAACACCAAGTTCACTATATGGACCCCTTATATATTTGAACATGTAGATCATATCCCCCCTTATTCTCCTCTTCTCAAGAGTGAATAAATTCAGTTCCTCTAATCTTTCCTCATAGCTGAGCTCCCCCATGCCTCTTATCAGTTTGGTTGCCCTTCTCTTCACTTTCTCCAGTTCCCCGATATCCTTTTTGAGAACTGGTGCCCAAAACTGAACTGCATATTCCAGATGAGGTCTTACTAATGATTTGAACAGGGGCAAAATGATCTCTCTCTCTCTGGAGTCCATACCTCTCTTAATACAAGAAAGGACTTTGCTCGCTTTGGAAACCGCAGCTTGGCATTGCATGCTATTATTGAGCTTATGATCTACCAAAACCCCCAGATCCTTCTCCACTACGGATTCCCCCAGTTGTACTCCCCCTAGTATGTATGATGCATGCATATTCTTAGCCCCCAAGTGCATAACTTTACATTTCTCAACATTAAACCTCATCTGCCACATAGTCGCCCAATTAGACAGTGCATTGAGGTCGGCTTGTAAATTGGAGACATCCTGTAAGGACGTTATTCCACTGCATAGCTTTGTGTCATCTGCAAAGACAGAAATTTTACTTTTGACCCCAGATCCAATATCATTTATAAAGATATTAAAGAGTAAGGGTCCCAGCACTGAACCTTGGGGTACACCACTGATAACCTTAGACCATTCAGAGTAAGAATCATTAACCACTACTCTCTGAATTCTGTCTTTTAGCCAGTTTTCTATCCATTTACAAACTGATATTTCCAAGCCTGTAGACTTTAACTTACACATGAGCCGTGTGTGCGGAACTGTATTGAACGCTTTTGCAAAATCCAAGTAAACCACGTCCACAGCCACCCCTCTGTCCAAGGTTTTACTTACCTCTTCATAAAAAGAAATCAGGTTTGTCTGACAACTTCTGTCTTTCATGAATCAATGCTGTCTGTTGCTTAAAATGCTTTTTTCCAGCAAGAACTCGTCTATGTGGTCTTTTATTAAAAGCTCCAGTATCTTCCCGACTATAGAAGTTAAACTAACAGGTCTATAGTTACTTGGTAAAGACTTTGATCCCTTTTTAAATATAGGCACCACGTTTGCCCTGCGCCAATCCAGGGGTACCATTCCTGTCATTAATGAGTCCCTAAAAATTAGATACAATGGCTTTGAAATTACAGAGCTCAATTCTTTAATTTCAAAGCCATTGTATCTAATCTTCTTCCTCCTCCTGCTCAGCTTGGGTTGGGGGTATTTCTCCTTCTTCCAGAGGTGGGGGTTCTCTGGTCTCCTCAGATGAGGGGTGTCCTCTGAGTCTTTTCTGCCCTATGTAAAACAAAAATGGTATAATTAGCACACAGATATTTGATGGCAGAACTATAAATAGGAAATATTGCTTGGAAGTGGGGTACAATTGTCAATTTTAGCAGAGTTCCAAGATGTAGCTTTTTTAGTGTCCTTTGTCAACCTGCAATACTTTACCTATTTTGTACATGCTTCACAGATGGAGATCCCCCTATAGTATACACTGGAGCACCTGTGTGCCCCCCCTAATAAAAATGATGTTCTTGTGTCCCACATTAGTGCTCCAGTGTCCAGATGTGAAAACAGCTGCTCAGTGTCCTCTCCTTACACAGAATCTAGTTTGCATTTCATTCTAGTAACAAAGCCATCTACACAACCAAATATTTTGCATCCAAGTAGGCCCTAAAAAATGTAGGAAAATGCATATGGCCTAAACAATGGTGCTTTAGAGGCCGAAATAAAAATGTTTGATACGAACGAATAATGGGCCCATGAACATTAAAATTGACATTTTAAACTGTACAACAATTAAGAAAAGCATATGGAGCAGTGCGAACGTAATAAAGACAAAAAGAATAGGAACACAGCACAACTACTTACTTTTTTGCAGCACTCTCCGGATCTTTCTGTACTGCTCGGGCTCTCTTAATTTCAGGTCCGCCCACCGCTTCCTGAGCTGATCTTTCGATTGTCCTACCCCGAAATTCCGGTGCAGACTTTTGACCACTTTCGCAACGATCTTGGCCTTTCTGATATTGGGGTTGGGGTAAGGTCCATACTTTCCATCATAGTCGGCCTTCTTCAGGATGTCCACCATCTCCAACATCTCCCCAAAGGACATATTTGTGGCCTTAAATCTTCTCCTTCTGGATCGGGACGTGTCCGGATCCGGGCTTTCCTCCTCCTCCTCCTCGTTCCTGTAATTAGCACACACCTGCTGTGTATCCGCCATGTGCTCTTCCCCCCACTGCGCAGAACGAAAAGGGGCGGGGAATAGACTAGAAAGAACTTCAGGGGCGGGCGGAGTTACACGCATGCGCAGTGTGTATAAAGCGTACCACACGTGTGTATTACGTACGATCTGTGAGCGGAGGAAGGAGCATTGGAGGCACCGATCGTAAGAACGAAGGTAAGAGAAATACTTGTGCCTATACTGCTTCTACATTGAGGCCTATATTGTAACAAGATTAGTAGAGTTTGGCCTGACATTAGGGTTTGTCTTGTGTTGTGTCTTGCAGGGAAAATGGATATCTTACAAGATAATGACTTCATGGCAATATTCATTGACATGTTCAGGGAGCTGCCTTGTCTGTGGGAGATCAACCACCCACATTACAGGAACCAAACAAAGAGGAAGGCAGCGCTGGATCAATTGTTGGAAATTGTGAAGCAGGTGATCCCCACGGCAGACATCACATATTTGAAGATCCTAATTGGTGGCCTGAGGAGAACATATGTAAGGGAGCGCCAGAAAGTCCAGGATTCACAGAGATCCGGAGCAGCAGATGACATCTATGTCCCCAGGATGTGGTACTATGACAGGCTGCATTTTCTGGCAGGCCAGACTGAAACCAGGTCATCACTCTCCAGTCTTCCTTCCATGCTTCCTTCCCCCCCAGCTGAGGCTTCTGATGCCCAACCTGGGCCTTCCAGGCAGCAACATGTGGAGGAGCCCAGATTGAGCCAGGTATAGCATTCCTCTAAATATTGCTGGTTGTCCAATCAATGATGTTAACTAGATGTTAGTTTGGAGCACTAATTTCTGATTGTGATTGATGATGCAAAAACTAAAACCATGTCCCTTTTTCATACACAGGGAAGTCACAGCCAGGAGGTGGCCGGGCCGAGCAGGCTGCCTGATCTGCAGGTCCCTCCCCTACACCTGGAAAGAGAAAGTGGCAGGAGGAGGAGTACCCTAGAGGAGGCTGCCATAGGCCTCTTTTGGAGGGCTACAGAGGCCCTGGGAGCACCACACACAGTGGAGGATGACTTCGCTGCCATCATTGCCTCTAAAATGCAGAGGATGGAGGAGGGACAACAACTCATGTGTGAGTCGTTAATATTGGAGGCTCTTAATAAGGGGATGAGGGCCCAAATTACATTTGATACACACCTTTGTGAACTCACACATGGTCCTCCTCCTCCTCCTGCAGGTCCTCCTCCTCCTTCTCCTCCAGGTCCTCCTAGTCCTCCTCCTCCTCCAGGTCCTACTCCTCCTCCTGCCACATCTCCAACAGCAGAGCCACTGCCGGGAATGAAGCGTGGAAGGAAGACCAGAAAGTGAGGACCCTGGATCCAGTCTGGTCGGCCAAAAAATGCAGCCTCTTGTGGTACCACAGCCTGGAGACACAGATATCAGCTGCTTTCCGGATCTCTGGGACTTCTGGACCAGACTGCCCTCCCTTACATATGGACTCCTCAGGCCATCAATTTTGATGTTCAAGAATTGATGTCTGCCCTGGGGGTCCCAGGCTTCGCTAATTTCTCCTGTTTATCCAGCGTTGCCTCCCTCTTTGTTTGGTTCTGAGCCCTTAATAAAGGATTTTTGGTTTGAATTATACTTGCCTATGTGTGTTTTACTTCAAAAAGGACAGTTTGTTTGTGAGGATTCAGGTACATTTCAAAAATACAATGTGAAATTAACAAGGGACACCAACACCAAACAATCTCCTTGAGATTAAATAATAAAAGATATCAATGGTGTTGTGGTAACTTGACACACAAAACACACACAAAAATAGTCTGGAGTAAAACTAAAAATAACATTAAACAAAGATCAGCCTTTGAAAAAATACAAACATAAAATCTAAAAGAAAAATGGCTTTAAATAAAAAAATATGTGAATATGAGCAGCAAAACTACTTAATTCTTGTCACATTATAAAGAAGAAGAGAGTGCGCTGTATTAAACCATTTTTAACATTACAGCGTGACGAAAGTGCTGTATCCATTGCGAACGCTAATTTTACCAGACCGAGCTGTTCCGTGTCGGAATTTCTTCTGAGCATGCGTGGCACTTTGTGCGTCGGAAGAGGCCACACACGGTCGGAATTGACGAGATCGGATTTTGTTGTCAGAAAATTTTATATCCTGCTCTCAAACTTTGTGTGTCTGAAAATCAGATGGAAAATGTCCGATGGAGCCCACACACGGTCGGAATTTCCGACAACATGCTCCGATCGGACATTTTCCATCGGAAAATCCGACCGTGTGTACGGGGCATTAGAGTGTGCAAAAGACTTGAGACTGGGGCGGAGGTTCACCTTCCAGCAGGACAACGACCTTGTTCGCTATATATTCATGTGTTAGAATGGCCCAGTCAAAGTCCAGACCTAAATCTGTGGCAAGACTTGAAAATTGCTGTTCACAGACGCTCGCCATCCAATCTGACAGAGCTTGAGCTATTTTTGCAAAGAAGAATGGGCAAAAATTTCACTCTCTAGATGTGCAAAGCTGGTAGAGACATCCCCAAAAAGACTTGCAGCTGTAACTGCAGCGAAAGGTGGTTTACTCAGGGGGCTGAATACAAATGCACGCCACACTTTTCAGATATTTATTTGAAAAAAAATGTTGAAAACCATTTATTATTTTCCTTCCACTTTGTGTTGGTCTATCACATAAAATACCAATTTTTGGTTGTAACATGACAAAATGTAGAAAATATCAACGGGTATGAATACTTTTTCCAAGGCACTGTATATTGCTTGAATTTTGTCCAATTTGTCTGTAGGTTGCATTGAAATAATAAGAGCCAGGGGGGTTCTTAGACTTTTTGCTACTGTAAAATGGCACCCTTCCAGCAGGCATTTCCATGGTACAGAGAACTGGAATGGTTATTGGTTCAAATGAAGAATGTAATTGGTGTATGTGTATAGCTGCTGCAACTACTTTTGTTCTCTCTGAGTGCTGTGGTGGGGTGATGTGGGGTGGGATGGTGTTGACTTCTCCCCGGAGTCCAGATGCTTTGGTGAACTTACCGCTCCCACAGTGCCAGATTTATTTGTACCCACCCCCATGGCACCATTGACAATTATATCATGGAATGTCCGGAGCCTTAATTCCCGGATAAAGCGCTCACTGGTATTTAATTTCCTCAAAGCTCATCTGACATATGTATCTTCCAGGAAACCCACCTGACAGGTAGTAAAGTCCTGGGTCTTAAAAAACCCCGGTTAGGTCATTATTATCATGCCACATACTCCTCATATACCAGAGGTGTAAGTGTGCTTATCCACAAATCCCTTTCTTTCACTTTAGTGGACTTGCACCTGGACCCTGGGGGGCGGTTTGTTATATTACATGTGGTAATTGCTAATGTACCCATGGCAGTGGTGTGACTTTATATCCCACCGCCGGCATCTTTGACAATTTTAAATAAGATTACCCAATACCTTGCAAACATATCAGTAGATAATATAGTTCTGGCAGGGGATTTCAACATGCCTCTCTGTCCTGCATTAGACAGGTTGATACCAGGGGGGGCCATAGACTCCCCACTTTCTCCCTGAGCGTCCACTTTTGGCATCACTGACGTCTGGCGTTGGAAAAATCCTCTCCAGAGACGGTATACTTGTCAGTTTGCCACTTATACGGCCATGTCCAGAATAGATCTTGTCTATGTCAGTGGCCCAATCCTAACTAGGGTCCAAGAAATATCTATTTTGCCACGGGGAATATCTGGTCACACACCTGTCCTGTTACATCTGAATGTTTGCCCTGCTCCCATCGACTGTCTGTGGCGCCTGTCACGATTCTGGATCTCAGATGATAGGGTTGCCCCTGATGCTGAGGCAGATATGTCTAGCTATTGGAAATCTAATCCCCCCGCAACCGACCCAGCCTCTAGCTGGGACGCCTTCAAAGTCTATGTGCGAGGCTAATATCAGCAGAAAATAGGTCAGGTTAGACGGCAATCTGGGCGGTATTTGATCCTGGCGGAGCAGAGGGTTGTCACGCTTGATCAACAGTACGTGACCACTAGGGATGAGGTGACGCGTGGAGACCTGCAGTGTGCTCTGCGTGAGGTAATGCTACTGAGGACCACATCAGCCAAACAGTTACTACTTCATCAGTTGCAACGTGTTTTCGAGTAGGGTGAGCGGACTGGTCATCTCCTGGCATGGCTGTCCAGGGAGCAATCGGTCACGATGGGTATTGCCAACATTAAGAATACTGATGGTCGGCTGGTGTCTGACCCTGGAAGCATAAATGCTGGCTTTGCCTCCTTTTACAGAGACCTGTATTCCTCCAGGGCTAGATACTCTACAGCTGAACTCCAGGCTTTTCTGGAAAGTGTCCAGCTTCCAACCTTGATGGAAGAGACCCGCCGAGGGCTTGACGCTCTGCTCACCCTCAAAGAACTGCAGCAGGTCATTGGCTCCATGCAGGCAGGGAAATCGCCGGGAGATGATGGTCTTCCGGCGGAATTTTATAAAGCTCATATGGAGACAATGGCCTATAGGTTGTTGGAGGTGCTATCGGCCTCATTGAAGGCCACTTCCCTTCCCCCCTTGATGTTGGCTGCTGTTATAGTGGTGATACCTAAACCAGGCAAGGACCCCGAGTTATGCTCCTCATATAGGCACATCTCACTACTAAATGTGGACGCAAAGATCCTTGAGAAGGTACTGGCAAATCGCCTTAGCAAGGTTATTTTATCTTTGGTCCATTGGGATCAGAATGGGTTTATGCCAGGAAAGGGCACTGATATTAATTTGCGGAGACTCCACACTGTCATGGCTGGGGTCTCGGTTGGGGGGGCACCAGAGTGGTTGCCTCGCTAGATGCAGAAAAGGCCTTTGACTCGGTGGACTGTCTGTGGCGCCTGTCACGATTCTGGATCTCAGATGATAGGGTTGCCCCTGATGCTGAGGCAGATATGTCTAGCTATTGGAAATCTAATCCTCCCGCAACCGACCCAGCCTCTAGCTGGGACGCCTTCAAAGTCTATGTGCGAGGCTAATATCAGCAGAAAATAGGTCAGGTTAGACGGCAATCTGGGCGGGATTTGATCCTGGCGGAGCAGAGGGTTGTCACGCTTGAACAACAGTACGTGACCACTAGGGATGAGGTGACGCGTGGAGACCTGCAGTGTGCTCTGCGTGAGGTAATGCTACTGAGGACCACATCAGCCAAACAGTTACTACTTCATCAGTCGCAACGTGTTTTCGAGTAGGGTGAGCGGACTGGTCGTCTCCTGGCATGGCTGTCCAGGGAGCAATCGGTCACGATGGGTATTGCCAACATTAAGAATACTGATGGTCACCTGGTGTCTGACCCTGGAAGCATAAATGCTTGCTTTGCCTCCTTTTACAGAGACCTGTATTCCTCCAGGGCTAGATACTCTACAGCTGAACTCCAGGCTTTTCTGGAAAGTGTCCAGCTTCCAACCTTAACGGAAAAGACCCGCCGAGGGCTTGACGCTCTGCTCACCCTCAAAGAACTGCAGCAGGTCATTGGCTCAATGCAGGCAGGGAAATCACCGGGAGATGATGGTCTTCCGGCGGAATATTATAAAGCTCATATGGAGACAATGGCCTATAGGTTGTTGGAGGTGCTATCGGCCTCATTGAGGGCCACTTCCCTTCCCCCCTCGATGTTGGCTGCTGTTATAGTGGTGATACCTAAACCAGGCAAGGACCCCGAGTTATGCTTCTCATATAGGCACATCTCACTACTAAATGTGGACGCAAAGATCCTTGCGAAGGTACTGGCAAATCGCCTTAGCAAGGTTATTTTATCTTTGGTCCATTGGGATCAGAATGGGTTTATGCCAGGAAAGGGCACTGATATTAATTTGCGGAGACTCCACACTGTCATGGCTGGGGTCTCGGTTGGGGGGGCACCAGAGTGGTTGCCTTGCTAGATGCAGCAAAGGCCTTTGACTCGGTGGAGTGGGAATACTTGAGCTTGTCCTTCAGAAGTTTGGCTTCGGACCTAACTTCATTTCCTGGTTGCGGATGCTTTACTCGGACCCCTTAGCCAGAGTCTGGACGAATGGTACACTATCAGCCTCCTTCCCACTCCACCGGGGCACCAGGCAGGGATGTCCTCTCTCCCTGGCTCTTTTTGCACTGGCAATCGAGCCATTGGCAGAGTTTCTGAGAGCCTCTGAGAAGGTCCGGGGCGTCTCGTTCCCCCCCCCGGTCGAGAAAGTTTCTCTGTACGCAGATGACATGCTGCTATACCTGCATGATGCCCGACAGTCTCTACAGGTGGCTTTGGATATTACTGATAGATTTGGATTCTTCTCAGGGGTAAAGGTGAACTGGGACAAATCGCTCCTATTCCCACTATCGGCGGGGAAATAATTGGGGAATTAATTGGTGGACCCACAAACTCCTTTACAACTAGTTTCCCGATTCAAGTACCTGGGTATTCACATCCAGAGGGACCCAATAAAATACCTAGAAGATAATGTATACCTAGTCCTCCAACAACTTATTCATAAATGCACTGTTTGGAAGAACCTCCCACTCACTCCGGTGGGAAGAGTTAATCTTAACAAAATGTCTTTTCTCCCCAAATTTCTTTATGTCTTTTGACATTCCCCGGTCCCTATCCCTGCTGCCTTCTTCACTAAACTTGACCGAGTAATCTCCTCATTTATTTGGATGGGTTCAGTTCCCAGGGTGGCAAAAACAAAGTTGCAACTCTCCCTGACTGAGGGCGGTTTGTCCCTCGCAAACTTCAAGAAATATTACTGGGCTGCACAACTAGTTACCGCGAGATGGTGCTTTACCCAAGATATCTTCAACCCGGCGGTAGACTTGGAGGCGGCCATCTTGGGATCCTACTCTGAGCTTAGCAATCTTGTGTATCGTGGGCCCAAGTATAGCCCACAGGTAATTGCTCCCATGAAGACAACATTGCTGGCCTGGAAGCAGGTTACTCAGTATCTAGGTGAGGTGAATACCATCTCTCCTTACACTCCACTCTGGGGCAACCCAGCTCTGCCTCATCTTACCTCTATACCTGACCCCCAAGTCTGGGCTAGATTCCAGATTACCAAATTTAGCCATATCATGTCCAGAGGTCACATTCTCTCCCTGGCGGAGCTCAAACGGCAATTTAACCTGCACCGTGGATGTGCTTTAGGTTCATGCAGCTTAGACATGCCATAAGGGCCCAGTTTCCCAATGGAGTGGCTCTTGCTGTGTACTCGGTCGAGTCCCTCCTGGCGGCTGCTGAGATCGACCGTACACTATCCTCCATATACCTGAGACTTACATGCAAAGATGCCTTGAATACAGCTAGGCTGTTTGGGGTGTGGCAAAAGGACATCTCGGCTCTGACGGAGGAGGACTGGACCGAGGGCCTACGGCAATGCATCCCACTTATGATCTCGGCCAGGGATCGCTTTGTTCAGCTCAAATTTCTGCCCAGAGTGTATTATATTCCCTCCAAACTCTCTAGAATCTATCCAGGGGTTATGGACATTTGCCCTAAATGCAGACAGTGGGTGGGTACCTTTATTCACATGATGTGGGAATGCCCTCATATCCAAACATTCTGGCAGGCAGTGGTCGCTGACATGAATACAGTTGCAGGTCTCTCTTTAGACAGGGACCCTCTGATATTTCTACTGGGCATTACAGATAATTTTAATACCAACAAACACACTGGTCTATTTGTTTTTAATACGGCTTATTATGCTTGGAAAATTATATTGTCCAAGTGGACCCCCCTGGGCTCCCGACATGGAAGGCACTTGTCAATGCGGTCCTGCTCTTATGTAAACTCACTTATATGGGACGTAACTGTCCTCAAAAATTTGAAAAAAATTGGGGGGCATGGGTGCAGGCTAGTCACCTTACGGTTTAGATGACCTTGACCAGAGTGAGTAGTGCTACCGACTGAGTGGCGTTTGGTCTGGAGTACTATGGATAGTCCCTCTATGTTCCTCCCTTTCTAAATTCATTTTTAATTTCCCCATTTTCTTTTCCGTTAGACAGCAGACGACAAGACACACTTTACTCTGATGGATGCAGGCGATGAGCTTGGAGACTCCTCTCCTTGCTTCTCCTCCTCCTCCTCCTCCCCGCTCCCCCCCCCCTTCCCCCTCCTCCCTTCCTCTCCTCCCCTTCTTTTTCCCCTTCCTCCCTTCTTCCCTCGTGCTCCCCCCCCCACCTCTTTTCTTCTGTTTATCACCTATTAGTGGGAATATAGCTCCTATCTGAAGTGCTACATCCTTAACTTGTTAAGCGGATCCTACTGATGATTGTAATAGGAGGTTGGGATGATGTGATTCTGGATCAATTTGGAGTAAAAAGTAAAATGCCAATCTACCGTAGTTGGTTCTAGTGTGATACAATTGACTTTAACAGCACTGTTGAGAAGTTATATTTTGTGATGTCAATACACTGTTCTCATGCATGATGTCTTACTACTTCAGTAAACATTCCTTCCGTTAAAAAAAGTTAAACGACTCAATGACAACATGTCATATGGCATTGGCAACATGTCTGCAAGGTTGCTAGGTCTACAAAAGATCTGGGGCTAGAGCCCATAGCCCATAGCAGCGAAGTAAAGAAAAGCATACGCATGGGCGGGCATACACATGTTTATAATATACATCTGTGTATATATATAGTATCTCACAAAAGTGAGTACACCCCTCAGCTTTTTTTTATTCTATCTTTTCATGTTACAACACTGAAGAAATTACACTTTGCTACAATGTAAAGTAGTGAGTGTACAGCTTGTATAACAGTGTAAATTTGCAGTCCCCTCAAAATAACTCACAGCCATTAATGTCTAAACCGCAGGCAACAAAAGTGAGTACTCCCCTAAGTGAAAAGTGAAAATAAGTGAAAATGTCAGAATTGGGTCCAATTAGCCATTTTCCCTCCCCTGTGTCATGTGACTTGTTACATGGTCTCAGGTGTGAATGGGGAGCAGGTGTGTTAAATTTGGTGTTATCACTCTCACTCTCTCATACTGGTCACTGGAAGTTCAACATGGCACCTCATGGCAAAGAACTCTCTGAGGATCTGAAAAAAAGAACTGTTGCTCTACATAAAGATGGCCTAGGTTATAAGAAGATTGCCAAGACTCTGAAACTGAACTGCAGCACGGTGGCCAAGACCATACAGCGGTTTAGCAGGATAGGTTCCTTTCAGAACAGGCCTTGCCATGGTCAACCAAAGAAGTTGAGTGCACATGCTCAGCATCATATCCAGAGGTTGTCTTTGGGAAATAGACATATGAGTGCTGCCAGCAATGCTGCAGAGGTTGAAAAGGTGGGGGGTCGAGGGGGCAGGAGGCGGAGCCTAGCAGGGCAGACATGCATTGTTAGAGCTCCACACCGCTGAGGAGAGAAGAGAAGGACAAAGCGGAGCCCGCAGGCTCAAAAGGTATCCATTTGAACCTTTTTGCCCCAGGGAACAAACTGTGAAAGTTTGGGCAGGAAATATGGTACTGGGAGGAAACCGTGGCAGAAATAAAAATCACCTCACAAAGAGCTCACAGGCACTCACTGCAGCTGAAGCAGCTCCAGTCACCTCACAAGCTACAGCATCAGGGCGCTCTCACAGACAGAAAATGTCACAGCAAGACTCTCCATTTGAGTCAGATACAGAACAAATCCTCTCACAAACTTCTCCACAAGCCTCCTCAGTATCCCCAGTAATTTTATTACAATTTGAAAAGATGCTTCATAAGGCTTTAAAACAAACCTCAGACCAAATAACAAAAAGCCTAACCAAAGAAATAAGAGAGCTGGGAAACCGCACTGCAGCCTTAGAAATAAAAGTGGATGAAATTGAAATTACAACCCAAGAAAATATAACAGAATTGGAACAATTAAAAAAAGAGAATTTAATACTTCAAACTAAGCTCGAAGATTACGAAAATAGAGCCAGACGTTCAAACTTGCGCATAAGGGGAATACCTGAAACTGTGACAGACCTGCAATCTACTATTACTGCTCTATTACAAGAACTAAAGCCAGATATCCCTATTGAACGTTTAGAACTGGACAGAGTACACAGAGCTCTCACAGCCAAAAAGAAAGATGGACCCCCACGTGATATAATCACAAAATTTCATTATTACAGAACGAAAGAACAAATACTAATTGCTGCAAGAGAAAAAAAGGAACTTAATTTTCAAGGACACAATTATCAAATTTTTGCTGACTTATCCCAACTTACTATTACTAAAAGACGATCCATGAAACCCCAACTAATGGAACTGCAACGCCACAACATTATGTATCAATGGGGCTTCCCCTTTTCAGTCAGATTTAACTACCAAGGTACAATTTACAGAAGCAGATCAGCAGATGAACTACAACAAACCCTTTTAAAATTAAATCTGACAGAACCCACAAATAGCAACACTCCCACACGCAGAAGAATGGCGTCATCTTCACCTTCAGGCAGCACCCAGAAAATTTCAGAACAAAATGGGAATCATCATTCTCACAAAAGAGGCCGTTATGCCACATCATCCATGGACCAAGAAGATTCAATGGACTGACATCCTAATTCTTGATATCTCTTCATTTATTATACTAAGAGATGGTTCTCTATAAAAAACCTATAGTTATAACTGAATGTAACTGCATTCTGATAGTCACACACTGTGTGGGATCATGTTACATTCCAGTTATATTTCTTATTACTTCTGATTCATATAGCCTTAGAATATATAAGTGAAATAAGGAAATTCTTGTTCAGTTATATATTATCAGGTAATAACAATAGATTTATTACTTTTTAGGACAAATATGTTCAATAATCCAGAAGTAATGGAAGCTTTTTCTTTCTTTTCTTAAAACAAATATATTATTACCTAACTAGTTCCTAGAATTATGTTTTTGTTTATTCTAATCTGAAGCAATACAACCTCAATTTTATGAGTTAACATATCTAAACAGTTGCATATGAATAAAATATGTAATTGTTTACTCTAAAAGGGTTAAAATCCCAAAATAATTCAAACTATCTTCATCAATACCAAAGTTATTAACAGTACCTTTCTAACTGAATTATTTAGCCTAGGGCAAGACTAACCATATACAACCACCCTGGAATAAATAATTTCAACAAAAACTATATTCTGCACTCCAATTAATGAAACATCATTTTGATGTCTTTTGACATAGCACTTCTCTCCTGTAAGCGGAAGATCCGTGTACCCCCATTAGCCCTCCTCATTCTCCCATCCATATTATGTGGGAGTGTGACGAAGGCACTTATTCCCCTGAGAGAGATATTTATTCTCTTTTACGGGTAAATTTTGATTACTTGCAAAAAATAATTTATACAATGTATCATCTAATCTCATATGTTTTTTGTTTACTCTTTACTCCAGAATTCACTGGTTTCTTTTCTATCTATTCATCTCTTCAGTCCACACAGGTTGATCTGCGCAGTCAGCTCTGCATAACAAAAAGTAAGTCAAAACTATTTGATCTATTGCCATGGCACCACTGAATATACTTTCCCTGAATGTTCAGGGAATAAATGTCCCTCAAAAAAGGACCAAAGCCTTCCGTACTTTCCATAACAAGAAGGCTCACATAGTATGCCTCCAAGAAACACACTTCACCAAAGATTCTACTCCAAAATATATTTCTCCTTTTTATCAACAAATTTACACGGCTTCTGCCTGTACCAAGCAAAGGGGAACTCTAATTGCATTTCACCGATCCACACCATTCACCTTATCATCAGAAATTAAAGACCCAGAAGGTAGATACCTGATACTCATGGGTTATATAATGGATACAGCAATCACGGTGATTTCCTACTACGCTCCTAACAAACAACCTACACCATTCCTCTCACATATATTACAAGTGATTAATACACACAAAATAGGAACAGTGATAATGTGTGGGGATTCGAACCAGGTCCTCCTCCCATTTCTAGATAAATCACCTTTTACACCATCCAAAATAACCTCTAGATTACCTTTTTCTCAACTTCTTTCCAAATACAATCTGGTAGATTCATGGAGAGAAAGTAACCCAATGAAAAAGAAATTCACTTATTTCTCGCACCCTCATCAAACCTTCACCAGAATAGATCATATTTTTCTAACAATAGGAATGATACCAGAAATTATTGCATCAGATATAATTCCGATTCCGTGGTCTGACCATAATGCAGTATACACTACTATAGCCTCAGCCATACCAAAAGCGCATGACCCAACGTGGTACTTACCGGACATAATGCTCAAACACCCACTACATCAGATAGCCATTGAACAAGCTTTAAAGGAATACATATCAATTAATAATACAACAGACATCTCCCCAATAACACTGTGGGAAGCTCATAAGCCTGTCTTGCGTGGTACAATACAAAGACAAATGGCACTATTTAAACGGGAACGCAAAAATCTAGCAAAAAAACTAGAACTCAATTTTAATGCAGCCTACATATCATTTCAAGATAATCCATCTCAGAGTACAAAATTTCATCTGGAAAAATCTAGATTGGAATACGATCTATTTCTCACTGAGTCAGTTGATAAATCCCTCAAACGCTCCAAACACAATTTCTACATGAATACAAACAAACCAGGTACATATTTGGCTCGGGCATTAAATTCAACTAACAAATCTTTCAAACCAATACGTTTGAAATTATCAAAAAACGTTTACACTTGTAATCCAGTTAAAATAGTCCATAAATTTCACTCACATCTCGCAACTTTATACAAGACAAACAATGAATTTAATCCTACAGAAGCTGAATCCTTCTTCTCAAAAATAACCTTACCTGAGTTATCTCAGAATCAAAAAAGCAGTTTGGATGAGCCTATAACTATAGATGAAGTTGCTAACGCCATAAAAGACCTAAAACTTAACAAAAGACCAGGCCCAGACGGCTACTCGGCTTTATACTATAAAACATTCTCAGAAATACTCTCTCCCATTCTCACTGAAACTTTTAACAAACTTCTAGATGGACATTCTTTTCGGCAAGAAACACTAATGGCAATTGTTTGTATGATCCCAAAACCCCTTTCTGATGATACTTCCTGTGTGAATTATCGGCCTATCTCTCTGTTAAACCTCGATATTAAATTATTAGCAAAAATAATAGCAAAACGCCTCAATAGCATTATAGGCAAATTAATACATAGAGATCAAGTAGTCTTCATGCCAAATAGACAGGCAGGCGATAATATACGCAGGGCAGTGTTATTGGCACATATTGCTAAAAAACGGAAAATCCCTTTATGTTTTCTATCTCTCGATATTAAGAGGGCATTTGACACAGTATCCTGGCAATATATGCAATATTCATTACAAAAATGGGGTTTTGGACCACACTTTTTAACATGGATCAAGGCATTATATAATAAACCCAAAGCCTATATAAAATATGCTGGATACAAATCTGAAGCCTTTAATATCGAAAGAGGTACCCGACAGGGTTGCCCATTATCTCCCTTATTATTTGCCCTTATACTCGAACCCATGGCCCAATACATCAGAACAAACCAAACTATAACTGGCATTGAAGTAGGAGGTATTACACACAAATTATGTATATTTGCAGACGATATATTACTTTTTCTATCATCACCACAGGTCTCTGGTCCTAACTTAATACCAGCTCTTGATGGATTTGCAGCCCTATCCGGCCTTATGATTAATCCTAAGAAATGCCTAGTGCTTAATATTTCACTCACAAACATGGAATTGATCCCGGCTAGGGCTGCACTCCCATTCACATGGGCAGAAAAATCAATCCCATATCTTGGAATTCATTTAACAGCATCTCATTCTGACTTATTCTCAACCAATTATCCTCCTGTATTAAGACAGATCACAAATCTAATAAAACAATGGTCGCAACTTCCTTTATCCTGGATAGGGAAGATTAATGCAATCAAAATGACTATTCTACCCAAATTGCTTTATCTATTCAGAGTCCTCCCTATCCCAATTCCTTCCTATTTTTTGAGAATAGTACAAAAAAGAGCAACTTCGTTTATATGGGGCTCTTCTAAACCACGTATACCTATACACACACTACATCTTCCCAAAAATAAAGGAGGCCTGGGATACCCTAATTTTTCTAACTACTACAGAGCAGCACATTTGGCCAGTCTGTCCAAATACCATGCAAAACAGGAAATCCCATTATGGGTATTTATAGAGGCTTCAGAAAATGACCCTCTATTAATATCAAATTTATTATGGCTTGATCCTAAAGACCGCTTTAAAATTCATAATCCCATAACTAAACACTTCTTATCTCTCTGGGATAAACTAAAAACCAAATATCAGTTACAATCTCCACACAATCCTCTCCTTTCTTTTATCAGAAATCCGGCCTTTTATCCGGCATGGATCTACCCAAATTCTTTTAAAGCTTGGACAACATCAGGCATTCAGACACTAAATGACTTCATAGCATCTAAATCATTCCTTTCATTCCCATCGCTTAGAGAAAAATATGATCTACCAAACTCTGAGATATTTAGATATCTCCAAATCAAAAATTTCTATACACCATTCCTAAAGGGGGATACACCATTATCCCAATTATCCATTTTTGAATCAATCTGTACAAAAGATCCATTTGCTAAAGGTACAATTTCATCACTTTATAATCAATTATATGGAGTAGCAAATCTTAATAGACCCTCTTACGTTCAGAGGTGGGAGGAGGACCTGGGACGAACTTTAGAAGACACGGACTGGTCTAACATATGGCTCACATCTAAGTCATCTTCACCCAACATCTTAGCACTGGAGACAAATTATAAAGTCCTAACTCGCTGGTACCTTGTACCCGCTAGAGTGGCAAAATATTCACCTAATACCTCAGCTCTTTGTTTTCGAGGATGCCCAGAAATAGGCACACATTTACACATATGGTGGACGTGCCCAGTAATCCAAACCTTCTGGAAGGAAGTCTTCGTGATTGCATCTAAAATATTTAAAAAAATAATACAACCAGATCCATATTTAACTTTACTTAATCTAAAACCGGAATGGTTAACGCTCTCTCAATTCAAACTTATGATCCAACTAATAACGGCTGCAAAACAAACAGTGGCCAAGGCATGGAAATCTCCTACATTGGTACTAGCAGAAACAATTCACAGAATGAATAATACAATGTCCCATGCTAAGATGGTAGCCATCGATCAAAATCAAATTCCAAAATTTGAAAAACTTTGGCATCCTTGGATAAAACAACAGTTCCTGTCAAACTTCAATGACTCTGTCCTGTTGCCATGGTAACAGATTAAATGACTTACAGAGACACCCATTCTAAGGCTTCAAAGAGAACTAAAAAGAATAATAAACTGACGAGCAGGACAACCTTGTGGACCATACCTTTACCTTTCAACCCTTTTTCTTCTTTCTCTTTCCTTTTCTCCACCTTACGATTAAAGCTCATTATCAGAATTTATTTGACCTATATACACTCTACTTGTAAACAATATGTATAGTAGGTATAAACCATTTAAATACCTACAAAAGTAACTAAGGAAATGATATCTATCTTTAATTTAGGTTTACGTGAACCCAATGTTTAATATTTGAAATTTCATGATATTTACTTATATAAACCCTACTGTAAAACAATGAGCTTACTTTATAGATCCTTGTAAACTTACTTTATGTATCTTTATAACATTGTATACTCAATAAACTTCTTTTGACAAGGAAAAGGTGGGGGGTCAGCCTGTCAGTGCTTAGACCATATGCCACACACTGTATCAAATTGGTCTGCATGGCTGTCATCCCAGAAGGAAAAGATGATGCACAAGAAAGCCGGCAAACAGTTTGTTGAAGACAAGCAGACTAAGGACATGGATTACTGGAACCCTGTCCTGTGGTCTGATGAGACCAAGACAAACATATTTGGTTCAGATAGTGTCAAGCGTGTGTGGCGGTAACCAGGTGAGGATTACAAAGACAAGTGTGTCTTGCCTACAGTTAAGCATGGTGGTGAGTGTCATGGTCTGGGGCTTCATGAGTGCTCCGGCCCTGGGGAGCTACAGTTCATTGAGGGAACCATGAATGCCAACATGTACTGTGACATGCTGAAGCAGAGCGTGATCCTCTCCCTTCAGAGACTGGGCCACAGGTCAGTATTCCAACATGATAACCACCCCAAAACACACCTCCAAGACAACCACTGCCTTGCCAAAGAAGCTGAGGGTAAAGGTGATGGACTGGCCAAGCATGTCTCCAGACCTAAACCCTATTGAGCATCTGTGGGGCATCCTCAAATGAAAGGTGGAGGAACGCAAGGTCTCTAACTTCCACCAGCTCCGTAATGTCATCATGGAGGCGTGGAAGAGGACTCCAATGGCAACATGTGAAGCTCTGGTGAACTCCATGTCCAAGAGGGTTAAGGCAGTGCTGGGAAATAATGGTGACCACACAAAATATTGACACTTTGGGCCCAATTTGGACATTTTCACTTAGGGGTGTACTAACTTTTGTTGCCAGTGGTTTAGACATTAATGGCTGTGTGTTGAGTTATTTTGAGGGGATAGCAAATTTACACTGTTATACAAGCTGTACACTCACTACATTACATTGCAGAAAAGTGTAATTTCTTCAGTGTCGTCATATGAAAAGATATAATAAAATATTTACAAAAATGTGAGGGATGTACTCACTTTTGTGAGATACTGTATAGTTTTATTGGGATATATTTATTGACTGTCTTTTTCTCTCTTTAGAATACATACAAAGCTCCCGAAGAAGCGATTTTCGTGAAATATGTAGAGCTTATTTTATTGTTACATTATAGTCTAGCCATACATGTCTATCATGACATGTTTTTGACATCTATGACCGATATTGAAGAGGTCTAGCTGCCACTGTAGCAATACTGCAGTATTTTAATGTGTTTTTTATAAGAAAATTTCTATGTATTAATTGTTAATAAAAATGTATTGTTTACTTCTTATGATTGGTGCCTAGAAAGTAAATTTTTTCACTTACAATATTTGACCAATTGACGTTTAGGACGTGGCACTGCGCTACCATAAGCTCCCACAGTTCCATCCTGTGTTGGTGCTCTGATAACTCTTTGATTTATTAAAGGATGTGTGTTGAGTTATTTTGAGGGGACAGCAAATTTACACTGTTATATGCAGAGGCTGCAGGCATGGTACAGGAGGAGATGCAGAGGCTTCGGACATTGTACAGCAGATGCAGAGGCTGCGGGCATGGTACAGAAGATGCAGAGGCTGTGGGCATGGTACAGGAGATGCAGAGGCATGATACAGGAGATGCAGAGGCTGCAGACATGGTACAGTAGATGCAGAGGCTGCAGACATGGTACAGGAGATGCAGAGGCTGCGGGCATGGTACAGAAGATGCAGAGGCTGTGGGCATGATACAGGAGATGCAGAAGCTGTGGGCATGGTACAGGAGATTCAGAGGCTGCGGGCATAGTACAGGAGATGCAGAGGCTGCGGACATAGTACAGATGCATAGAGGCTGTGGACATGATACAGGAGATGCAGAGGCTGTGGACATGGTGCAGGAGGAGATGCAGAGGTTGCAGACATGGTGCAGGAGGAGATGCAGAGGCTGCAGACATGGTACAGGAGGAGATGCAGAGGCTGCAGAGATGGTACAGTAGATGTCAGAGGTTGCGGGCATGGTGCAGGAGATGTCAGAGATTGCAGGCATGGTACAGGAGATGCAGAGGCTGCAGGCATGATGCAGAAGATGCAGAGGCTGCAGGCATGATACAGGAGATGCAGAGGCTGTGGACATGATACAGGAGATGCAGAGGCTTGGTACAGGAGATGTCATAGTCTGTGGGCATGGCACAGGAGATGCAGAGGCTGTGGGCATGGTACAGGAGATGCAGAGGCTGTGGGCATGGTACAGGAGATGTCAGAGGCTGTGGGCATGGTACAGGAGATGCAGAGGCATGGTGCAGGAGGAGATGCAGAGGTTGCAGACATGGTGCAGGAGGAGATGCAGAGGCTGCAGACATGGTACAGGAGGAGATGCAGAGGCTGCAGAGATGGTACAGTAGATGTCAGAGGTTGCGGGCATGGTGCAGGAGATGTCAGAGATTGCAGGCATGGTACAGGAGATGCAGAGGCTGCAGGCATGATGCAGAAGATGCAGAGGCTGCAGGCATGATACAGGAGATGCAGAGGCTGTGGACATGATACAGGAGATGCAGAGGCTTGGTACAGGAGATGTCATAGTCTGTGGGCATGGCACAGGAGATGCAGAGGCTGTGGGCATGGTACAGGAGATGCAGAGGCTGTGGGCATGGTACAGGAGATGTCAGAGGCTGTGGGCATGGTACAGGAGATGCAGAGGCTGCGGGCATGGTACAGGAGATCTAGAGGCTGCGGATATGGTACAGGAGATGCAGAGACTGTGGGCATGGTACAAGAGATGCAGAGGCTGTGGGCATAGTACAGGAGGTGCAGAGGCTGCAGGCATGATACAAGAGAAGCAGAGGCTGCGGGCATGGTACAGGAGGAGATGCAAAGGCTGTGGACATGGTACAGTAGATGCAGAGGCTGCGGACATGGTAGAGGAGATGTCAGAGGCTGCGGGCATGGTACAGGAGATGCACAGGCTATGAGCATGGTAAAGGAGATGCAGAAGCTCACTTAGGGGTGTACTCACTTTTGTTGCCAGTGGTTTAGACATTAATGGCTGTGTGTTGAGTTATTTTGAGGGGATAGCAAATTTACACTGTTATACAAGCTGTACACTCACTACATTACATTGTAGAAAAGTGTAATTTCTTCAGTGTCGTCACATGAAAAGATATAATAAAATATTTACAAAAATGTGAGGGATGTACTCACTTTTGTGAGATACTGTATAGTTTTATTGGGATATATTTATTGACTGTCTTTTTCTCTCTTTAGAATACATACAAAGCTCCCGCGAAGGACATGTCAGAGGTTGCGGGCATGGTACAGGAGATGCAGAGGCTGCAGGCATGATACAGAAGATGCAGAGGCTGCGGGCATGATACAGGAGATGCAGAGGCTGTGGACATGATACAGGAGATGCAGAGGCTTGGTACAGGAGATGTCAGAGTCTGCGGGCATGGTACAGGAGATGCAGAGGTTTGTGGGCATGGTACAGGAGATGCAGAGGCTGTGGGCATGGTACATGAGATGTCAGAGGCTGTGGGCATGATACAGGAGATGCAGAGGCTGTGGGCATGGAGAGGAGATGCAGAGGCTGTGGGCATGGTACAGGAGATCTAGAGGCTGCGGATATGGTACAGGAGATGCAGAGACTGTGGGCATGGTACAAGAGATGCAGAGGCTGCGGGCATAGTACAGGAGGTGCAGAGGTTTGTGGGCATGGTACAGGAGATCTCTGTGGGCATGGTACAGGAGATGCAGAGGCTGTGGGCATGGTACAGGAGATGTCAGAGGCTGTGGGCATGGTACAGGAGATGCAGAGGCTGCGGGCATGGTACAGGAGATCTAGAGGCTGCGGATATGGTACAGGAGATGCAGAGACTGTGGGCATGGTACAAGAGATGCAGAGGCTGTGGGCATAGTACAGGAGGTGCAGAGGCTGCAGGCATGATACAAGAGAAGCAGAGGCTGCGGGCATGGTACAGGAGGAGATGCAAAGGCTGTGGACATGGTACAGTAGATGCAGAGGCTGCGGACATGGTAGAGGAGATGTCAGAGGCTGCGGGCATGGTACAGGAGATGCACAGGCTATGAGCATGGTAAAGGAGATGCAGAAGCTCACTTAGGGGTGTACTCACTTTTGTTGCCAGTGGTTTAGACATTAATGGCTGTGTGTTGAGTTATTTTGAGGGGATAGCAAATTTACACTGTTATACAAGCTGTACACTCACTACATTACATTGTAGAAAAGTGTAATTTCTTCAGTGTCGTCACATGAAAAGATATAATAAAATATTTACAAAAATGTGAGGGATGTACTCACTTTTGTGAGATACTGTATAGTTTTATTGGGATATATTTATTGACTGTCTTTTTCTCTCTTTAGAATACATACAAAGCTCCCGCGAAGGACATGTCAGAGGTTGCGGGCATGGTACAGGAGATGCAGAGGCTGCAGGCATGATACAGAAGATGCAGAGGCTGCGGGCATGATACAGGAGATGCAGAGGCTGTGGACATGATACAGGAGATGCAGAGGCTTGGTACAGGAGATGTCAGAGTCTGCGGGCATGGTACAGGAGATGCAGAGGTTTGTGGGCATGGTACAGGAGATGCAGAGGCTGTGGGCATGGTACATGAGATGTCAGAGGCTGTGGGCATGATACAGGAGATGCAGAGGCTGTGGGCATGGAGAGGAGATGCAGAGGCTGTGGGCATGGTACAGGAGATCTAGAGGCTGCGGATATGGTAAAGGAGATGCAGAGACTGTGGGCATGGTACAAGAGATGCAGAGGCTGCGGGCATAGTACAGGAGGTGCAGAGGTTTGTGGGCATGGTACAGGAGATCTTTGTGGGCATGGTACAGGAGATCTAGAGGCTGAGGATATGATACAGGAGATGCAGAGGCTTGGTACAGGAGATGTCAGAGTCTGCGGGCATGGTACAGGAGATGTAGAGGTTTGTGGGCATGGTACAGGAGATGCAGAGGCTGTGGGCATGGTACAGGAGATGTCAGAGGCTGTGGGCATGGTACAGGAGATGCAGAGGCTGTGGGCATGGTACAGGAGATGCAGAGGCTGTGGGCATGGTACAGCAGATGTCAGAAGCTGTGGTCATAGTACAGGAGATGCAGAGGCTGCGGGCATAGTACAGGAGATCTAGAGGCTGCGGATATGGTACAGGAGATGCAGAGACTGCGGGCATGGTACAAGAGATGCAGAGGCTGCGGGCATGGTACAGGAGGTGCAGAGGCTGCAGGCATGATACAAGAAAAGCAGAGGCTGCGGGCATGGTACAGGAGGAGATGCAAAGGCTGTGGACATGGTACAGTAGATGCAGAGGCTGTGGACATGGTACAGGAGATGTCAGAGGCTGCGGGCATGGTACAGGAGATGCACAGGCTATGAGCATGGTAAAGGAGATGCAGATGCTGCGGGCATGGTAAAGGAGATGCAGAGTCTGCGGGCATAGTACAGGAAATGCAGATGCTGCGGGCATGATACAGGAGATGCAGAGGCTGCAGGCATGATACAGAAGATGCAGAGGCTGTGGGCATGGTACAGGGGATCCAGAGGCTGTGGACATGGTACAGGAGATGCAGAGGCTGCGGGCATGGTACAGGAGATGCAAAGGCTGTGAGCATGGTAAAGGAGAGGCCTGTAGAAGGAGCTGATAACTCCGAGCACATAGCCTGTGTGTTCTCTCCAGACTCTTCTCCTTCTGTGCTTCCCCTGGTTACGCTTCCGGTGACGTCATCACCTGTGTTCCACCTGCATTCCACGCCGGACTTGGCTGACTTCCTGGTGGTGGCAGGAAAGACTGCAGATCTCGTCTGCCAACCCGTGGAACAAGATGGACCAGAGACCGGACCGCACCTTGTGCTAAATGGCACAGATGGGCCCGATTTTATTCTTCTACCTGTAAGTGCATTATTTGTTGTGCTATTAAACCCTACTTAACTTATTGCACTTAGGTGGTGCTTCCTTCTTGTTCCCTTGTCTTTCTATAGTTTGCGATATGTATGGTTTAATTGGAATTTCAATTATAAGGAAGGAAACCTAAAACGGTAGCGTGACATTATGTACAAGTACAGTATTGAACAGTGAAATACAGTCTAGCGAACCACATGTTGCATAGAAAATAGCAAGCGTAAATCCATAAGAAAATTACGTTAGTTAGCTCTGTCTTTATCCCTGAGTAGAAAGCTTATGCTGGTTTTGATTGAATATGAAGCCAGAGCAGAACACAATAATTTCAAGGGACCATGAAATGTGGTATCTTTTAGAGTAGGAATGTTTTTGTTTGGCGCAAAAGATCCCAGCCCAGATGAGGAGAGTGTGCAAAAAGAGTTATGTTTATGTTCATTAAAAAAAAAACTATATTTGTCCACCCTGCCTTACCCTCAAACGGAAACTTACCAAGAAACTCCCTCTAGCTGCTTATCTATTTCAGCATGATATTTGCTTTTTAACATTCTCCTTCGTTTACCTCCTGGGGCAAAATCTTCTTTGGAGCTAGACAAACCTGTGCAGTGAGCTCTTATAGACTTTTGTCTGTAACATAGCTTTTTTTACATTCAAGTAATTTAGTATGTTTTGCATATGTCATCTCATACAAAGCTGTATAAGTAAAATAACAGAAATCTCCACACAGAGGGAATTGTACAAAAGTAAACAGCCAGCAGTATAGATTTAAATGTTGAACCTAGTGACAGTATCAACAATAAGTAAAATTCAGAAAAAAGAGAAAGCATGACAGATCAGTGGCATTTGATTGGCCCACCCCAGCCACCCCACCCCACCCCAGATTAGTAGGGAGCCGACAAGTGTCGTGAAGGAAAGGAAGAAGGGGGGGAAAGGGGTGGTTCCAGAAGTTGTTGCAACAGCTGTCCGGAGTGTGCAAACGGGAGACATATATAGGGCCAAGGTTAAAGAATATGTAAACCCATCATTCATATTCCTGACATGTGCCTGCTGTACCAAGTACTTGTGTGACAAAGTATCCTGTTCTCTTTGTATTTACTTTGTATTTACAGCTGACAACAGAGGTAATGAAATCACAAAAAGGGAAAAAGGGTATTTATAATGTTTTTTCTAAAGCTATACACAAATGTTTTGCCTTTCATTTCTATTTTAAGTTAAATGAGTTGTTTTGATCGTTTACAATCACTTTAAGGTTCCAATAGGGGGTTTTCAAAGTCAGAAGGCAAATATTTATCTATCCAGGGTTGCCAGATTTTAGTGTACTGTCTCACCTTGTCCTGTAGGGTTGCTTCAGTCTTGGCATGTATCATCGCCTGGGTGACTGTTTTTGGTGGCAGTTGTACAAAAGTGACAGCGTCTTCCAAAACCTGGCTATGGTTTCCCAGCAGTCGTGATATAAAAGAGGAGGCGACATTGGTTCCTGATCAGCTCAGAGGGTGCTACATTTAACAGGGCTATCTGGGGGTTGGGTTGTTCGGGTTAATCAAATTCATGGGAAAGAAGTGAAAACATTTTGACCCAAAAAGATTTCACTAAATGACAAGACCACAAAGTGTGGAGGTATGTGCCAGGATTACCACAACCCCGAAAGCAGGCAGGCGGTTAGCACAGGGCATATTTTGCTATCCTATGTGGCACTAGGTACCATCTTAATACTACTTTATAGGACATTTTCAAGGTCGAAGTGTTTTGGGATACTTGATGGTTTGCCTGTAAAATATCTGACCAGTCCTCAGGCGTAAGGTCTAAGTCTAAATCAGTTGCCCACTTGAACACATAAACTAGCGGAGAAGGCATTGGAGTGGATAGTGTGGCCACATTTGGTTATCACTCCTTTGGCATGTGGGTCAGATGCGCATAGGCGTTCATGGTGTGCATATGCGTGCCTAGCACTGTTTATGTAGCGTACAATGTTTTATCTGGATGTATCTGAAGACCTTGGAATTGGAAAGTTTATATTGGTCTTGTAAACTAGGTAAGGTCTTAAAACCCAGACAGGTGACCAGGTGGTGTGGGTGCATTAACTGCCAACAGGACCAGGGGTAAAATGTGGAGGGTGCCTTCACTGCTGGATAGAAATTCAGGCTGTGAAGGAAGAAAAGGTATGGGGAGAGATCAGATTCAATGTATGCTTTATTCTATCCCATATGAATAAAGTAAATTGTCTATAGAGTAGGGATCAGCATCAACAGCCTCTAGCCTGACCCAGAGGGGGAACCTCCTGGGTAGTATTTGATGGGGGAGTCAGCTGGGCTGCCTAAAAGTGTTCGGAAAAGCTTGTAATGCCTAGACCCCCATCCGATTTAAATGGTATTGGCAAAACTAAAAATAGGTAAAACATTTTTAGGAGCAAAGTCATTTTGACTGGGGATATTTTACCTAGCCAGTTAGAAGAGTTGACAATTTGGACAGAAGATTAGATAAATGGATCAGCATCAGAGGGCAATTTGCCTTATATAGAGAATCAGGGTGACTCATAAGATACATTATCTTTAAGATACATTTATCTTTAAGCAAGTCTTTAACAGGAACACAGGAGAACGTCTCTAGAGATGTGACCAAGGCGAAGGCAGAGATCATCTGGGCTGGACGGCTTAAGTAGGCAGGACTGACGAGCAGGATATCATCAACAGGTGAGTCACTGTGGAGAGAAAGGAGCTGGCAATTAGCCGACAGCTGAGCGGCCAGCTTTGAGAAGGAAGGGCTGAGCCTAGCCCTGACAGTACCCCCTCCTCAATGACCCCTCCCCCTCAGAGGACCACCAGGCTTGAGGGGAAAACGTCTATGGAAATCACAGAGGAGGACAGGGGCATGTACACCCGAGGATGAGACCCAAGAGGGTTCCTCCGGACCGTACCCTTTCCAATGCACCAGGTACTGTATGCACCAATGGAACCTACGGGAGTCAGCAATGGACTGTACTTCATACTCCTTATGGTTCTCAAACTGTACAGGGTGAGGACGTGGCACTGAGGTGGTAAAGCGGTTGCAGACCAAAGGTTTTAATAAGGAGAGATGAAATACATTTGAAATACACATATTAGAAGGAAGGCCTAATGCGTAAGCCACTGGGTTAATACTGCGAAGAATACGGAAAGGCCCAATAAACCGAGGTGCGAACTTCAGAGAGGGAACACGAAGTCGGAGGTTGTGAAATGACAGCCAGACCCTGTCCCCAACCTGGTAGGAAGGGGCAGGCAGGCGTCTGCTTGGAGTCTGTACCTATCATTAGCATGACGCAAAGCCTCCTGGACTTGTGCCCAAGTGGAACGAAGACAACGGAGATGCTCCTCTAAGGCAGGAATACTCTGCGGAACAAACGAGTCAGGCAACATGGAGGGTTGGAAACCATAATTCGCCATAAACAGGGACAATCGGGAAGCAGAATTCAAGGCGCCGTTGTAAGCAAACACTGCCCACGGTAATACGTCTGACCAGTTGTTATGATGATCACAAATATAGCAACGTAGGAATTGCTCCAAGGACTGATTGGCTCGTTCTGCGGCCCCATTAAACTGCGAGTGATACGCAGAGGAAAAAGAAAGCTGAATTCCCAACTGTGCACAAAAGGCTCGCCAGAACCGGGACACAAACTAACTACCCCTGTCAGGTCTCCTGAGCAAAAATGGAAAGCAGTTCCTTAGAAGTGGGCAACTTCTTAAGTGGAATACAATGACAAATCTTTGAGAACCGGTCAACCACCATAAGGATAATTGTGTTGCCCTGGGAGTTGGGTAACTCCACAATGAAATCCATATACAGGTGGGTCCAGGGCCTCTCTCCATTGGGTATGGGTTGTAGGAGGCCCACTGGAAGGTGTCGTAGAGCCTTACTCAGAGCACACATGGAACAAGCAGCAATTACATCAGCACGTAGACTAGGCCACCAGAAATGTTGGGAAATGGCCCAAACGAGTTGATTCTTCCCAGGGTGGCCAGCTGCCTTGGGAGAATGGTCACAAGGTTTCTCAGGAGGAGCATGGACCTAAGCAGCAAGATTTTTGTAACTCAAAGGAGAAATGAGACCAGTACGAACCGTAGCCAGAATACGATAAGGAAGAATTACAGGAACCGGAACCGACTCCAACTTGGAAGTGGAGGAAAATTGTCGTGACAAGGCGTCAGCCCTTACATTCTTAGTACCGGGTAAGAATGAGACAATATAATTGAAACTTGACGAGAAAAGAGCCCATCGCGTCCTTCTGGGAGAGAGGCGTTTAGCCTCAGACAAGAATGTGAGATTCTTATGGTCAGTAAGAATGAGAACAGGCACACTTCGAGGAGATGTCTCCATTCTTTCAGGGCTAAAATGATCGCCAACAGCTCTCTGTCACCAATCTCGTAATTGCACTCCGCAGGTGACAATTTCTTGGAAAAGTAGCAACAAGGATGCATAGCGCTCTCAGAGGTAGGACGTTGACACAGAAGGGTGCCAACACCAGTCTCAGAAGCATCAACCTCAAGGATAAACGGTAACGTAGGATCAGGATGTGCCAACACAGGAGCATAAACAAAGGCAGCCTTGAGAATCTCAAAGGCCTTAATGGACTCCGGAGACCACCTCTGTGGGTTACTGTCCTTTCTGGTCATATCAGTCAGGGGCTTGATCAGAGATGAGAAGTTACGAATAAACTTCTGATAATATTTGGCAAAGCCCAGGAAACGCTGCAGAGGACGAAAACCCACAAGTCGGGGCCACTGTAGGACTGCCGAAAGTTTCTCTGGGTCCATCGAAAAACCAGCAGTGGAAATGACATAGCCCAGGAATTTAACTTGTTCACGATGGAACTCGCACTTCTCCAGTTTACAATAGAGATTGTTCTCTCTTAATTTCTGAATCACACGACGGACATCTGTGTGGTGGCTCTCCAGGGGCTTGGAAATAATGAGAATATCGTTGAGATAAACCACCACACATAACTGCAACAAATCTCGGAGGACATCGTTAATAAATTCCAGGAAAATTGCCGGGGCGTTACAAAGGCCAAAAGGTATTACAAGGTACTCATAATGGCCTGTTCTGGTATTAAACACAGTTTTCCACTCGTTGCCCTCCTTAATCCTCACGAGATTGTATGCCCCTATCAAATTAAGCTTTGTCAAAACCGTTGCTCCCTTGAGGCAGTCAAATAACTCCATAATCAATGGAATCGGATAGGCATTCTTAATCGTGAAACGACTGAGACCCCTATAATCAATACAAGGTCTCAGTTCACGACTCTTCTTCTTCACAAAGAAGAAATCAGCACCAGCAGGAGATGAGGATTTGCGGATGAAACCTTGAGAAAGTGCATCTGCAATATATTCCTCCATGGCCCTATCCTCCAAGGCCGCCAAAGGGTAAACCCGGCCACGAGGGGATATGGCACCAGGTTGAAGGTCAATTGTGCAATCATACGAGTGGTTTGGAGGCAAACTACTGGCTTGACCTTTGTTAAAGACATTGCTAAAATCACGGTACTCCTCCAGCAGGAAGGAGAGTGAAGATGTGCACAGGACCTTCGCTACATTCTGGAAGCATGACTTACTGCATGGTGGCGACCAGGAGAGAACCTCAGCACGTAGCCAGTTAAAAGAGGGGTTGTGCCTCTGTAACCAAGGATAACCAATAACCAGCGGAAACTTAGGTATGGAAAAAATTGGATTAGCTCATGGTGAAGAGCCCCTATGGCCATGGACAACGGAACAGTCTTATGAGTCACATGGGCAGACTGTAGAGGTCTCCCATCAAGAGCCTCAATGGCAAGTGGATTGTCATGCAGCTGCAGCGGAATCGAGAGCTTTGATACAAAGGCAGCATAAATGAACAGGCCTGCAGCCCCAGAGTCGGTTAGAGCCTGTATCTCGATGGATGACTTAGCCCAAAAAAGGGTAACCGAAACCAGGGGCTTATCCTTTTGGATAACTGGGGACGAAACAACGCCACCTAAGGTCTGTCCGTGACAGGACCTCAAGGTTCAGACGTTCCCTGGATAATTAGGACAAGACTTCAAAAAGAGATCTGACTGGCCACAATAAAGGCACAATCTCTCCCTCCTCCTAAGGGTTCTCTCATCCGCAGAGAGACGCGTGAAGCCCGAGTGCATGGGTTCATCTTTACAGACCGACTCGGTACCAGGAGGCATGGGAGGTGAGAGAGGCAAAGTTTGGAGACAAATGTACAGGAGGCTTCTGCAAGCGCTCCTTAAAAGGAAGTCTTTCTCTGAGTCTGGAGTCAATGAGGATGGCAAACGTGATCAACTTATCCAGCTCAGTCAGTATATCTACTATATGCTGCTATCTCATCCTTGATGGTATCTGAGAGACCATGAGAAAAAGCAGCCATGAGGGCCTCATTGTTCCAAGCAAACTCTGCTGTTAGAGTATGGAATTCAATGTCGTAATCGGCAACAGTTCTCGTACTCTGTTTGATGGACATGAGGCACTTGGCAGCAGAAACGGAACGTCAAATACCCTTTTAAAGAAGCCACAAACTCTGGGTAACTCAAGACAACAGGTTTTTGTGTCTCCCATAGAGGGTTTGCCCAGGCCAAGGCTCTCTCAGAAAGCAAAGATATCACAAAACCTACTTTGCTTCTGTCCATGGGAAATGCCTGGGGCAGCATCTCAAAGTATATCTCAACCTGGTTGAGAACCCTCTGCATTGGACTGGATCGCAACACAGGTTGTACCGGAGCAGCCACAGTGGGAGATTCCAGGTGAGCAGTGTGACTCAGGAGCGCTTGTAACGCCATGGCAAACTGATCCATGCGGTGATCCCGCTCATCCAATCTGGAAAAAATATTACCAACAAGTGGATTGACTGCATCTTCTGAATTCATGGCCTATGCCTACTGTCAGAAACCATGAAGCAGACTGAGACAGAAGTACAGTTAAATCACACTTGTTTATTAATAATAATAATAATAATAATAATAATAATAAAAAGGTAAACAGAGTAAACGTAGTCAAAACATAGCCAGTCAGGAACTGGAACGGATAGTCAGACAAGTCAAAATGTCAGGGAGCCAGAGATGAGCGTAGTAGAACAGCAAGCAGGATCTGGAGCCAGGAGGAATGTCAGCCAAGCAAGTCTTTAACAGGAACACGAGAGAGCATCTCTAGAGATGTGACCAAGGCGAAGGCAGAGATCAACTGGGCTGGACGGCTTAAGTAGGCAGGACTGACGAGCAGGATATCATCAACAGGTGAGTCACTGTGGAGAGGAAGGAGCTGGCAATTAGCCGACTGCTGAGCGGTCAGCTTTGAGAAGGAAGGGCTGAGCCCAGCCCTGACAGAAAGTCTCATTCAAGTTCCCATAGAAGGATACGTATGTCTCGCTTAAGTTGCATTGCTACACTAATGCAACTGCCCCAAATAACTGGCTTATGATCTTCCCACATGGTAATTGGAGAGACATCAGGAGTATTATTAAATTGTAGTTATTCCTTTAGGGCTATGGATATATCAAGGCAGTAAGCTGGGTTGGACAGTAAAGAAGGATTTATTAACCAAGTGGGGTCTGTAGTCCTAGGTATGAGGACAGAGATAGTGGTGACCACAGTGCATTTGTCAGTTCAAGAGATTGGGTAGATGGCTGAGTTTAGTAGTAAAGGGGTTGAAGTGATGAAAAGAAAAATGTTATACGATGCGGGTAAGAATAAAAAGTGTATTTATGTCCTGTTGGATTGAATTCACGCAATAAGTCAACTAGGGAATGTCTCTGAAGTAAGGTACGAAGTGTTATTGATGGGTCATGGTTTTGGGGTAGATATGGGGATCTAGTAAGGGATATAGGACTTGGTTTGTGCCTTCCCCCCACCCCATAATAAGTGTCTTTGGATTGTGCTGCAATTACTTGTAATAGATGTGTGAAGAAAGGAAGAGGAGATAGGTATGTTTGGCACGTAATATGAAACTATTATTACCTTTGTATCCAGTAGATGGCCTGTAAGAAGCAAATAATGACCTTCCAGATCCTGGAGCTCAGGAGAACTGTAAATGAAGCTGACCAGAGGAAGGCAATTAGTATAACTTTTCTCTTCACAGATTCACTAGTTGTGTAGACCTGTGGATATTTAGGAGCTGAGTTAACTGATAAATAAAAATAAGACACCAAATTTTTACCACACCACGTTTTATTCACATCACCTCCTGACCCACTTAGTTTTACTGGCTCTTCTCTCTCCCACTTCTCTCTACTTGACTCTAAATTGATCTCTAATATGAAATCCTCCACCTGCATACTTGATCCTATTCCCGCTCATTTTTTAAAATCCTGTTTTAGTTCTCTATGGTTTATTATTCTCAATATCATAAATGACTCCATTAGCACTGGTTTTGCACCAACAATCCTCAAAACTGCTGCCATCGCCCAGGTCCAAAAAACCCAACATGGCTCTGGACAATTTATTCAGCTTTCTCTAACTTACCCATCCTTGTCAAGATCCTTGAGCGGGCTGTGATATCTCAATTACATAATCACCTGACCTCCAATCTGGTTTTCGAAAACTGCACAGCACAGAAACTTCCCTGGTCAAAGTCACTAACGACCTATTGTTAGCTTCTGATTCTGGGTCACTAACTATTCTTATTCTACTGGATCTTAGTTTTGCCTTTGATACTGTAGACCACAATCTTTTACTCTCTCGCCTTGAAACCACATTTGGAATCTCAGAATTGGCTCTGAAATGGATTAAATCATATCTCACTGATTGCTGTCACTTTGTTTTTCTTGGTGGATTACAGTCTGAAGTTTGTCCAGTCAAGTACGGTGTTCCTCAGGGCTCAGTCTTGGGTCCCTTACTTTTTAATATTCACATATTTCCACTTGGCCAACTGCTTAGATCACACAGGCTCAATTATCATTTCTATGCTGATGACACTCAGATATACATCCACACTAAACTGGATTCTACTTTGGCTGCTTCTCGCCTATCTAACAGTATTTGTGATATAAACACTTATGGGGCATACACACGGTCGGACTTTTCGTCTACAAAAGTCCGACAGCCTGTCCGACAGACTTCCGGCGGACTTTCGGCGGACTTGCGGCGGACTTTCTAACGAACGGACTTGCCTACACACGACCACACAAAAGTCAGACGGATTCGTACGTGATGACGTACACCAGACTAAAATAAGGAAGTTCATAGCCAGTAGCCAATAGCTGCCCTAGCGTGGGTTTTTGTCCGTCGGACTAGCACACAGACGAGCGGATTTCGGGGTCCGTCGTAGTTACGACGTAAAGATTTGAAGCATGTTTCAAATCTAAAGTCCGTCGGATTTGAGGCTGAAAAAGTCAGCTGAAAGTCCGGGGAAGCCCACACACGATCGGATTACCAGCCAGCTTTAGTCCGTCGGCGTCCGTTGGACTTTTGTAGATGAAAAGTCTGACCGTGTGTATGCCCCATTAGATTGGCGATAATTTTCTTCAATTAAACTGTGACAAGACTGAAGTCATGCTTATTGGCACCCCCATCAATTACGTAAGGCCAGTCCTAATAGCTTATCTATAGATGGCACTGTACTTGAGCTTCAGTCTAAATTAAAAAATCTAGGGGTGATATTTGATGCTAGTTTAATCTTTGAGGTACAGGTACAACATGTTGTCAGAACATTTTTTTCCACTTTAGAAACATTGCTCGGCTGCGTCCTATGCTATTATACACTGTAGCTGAAAAACTGATCCATACATTTGTGTTCTCCCAACTTGACTACTGCAATGCTCTATTTGCTGGTGTACCTAAATCCACTATTAATCGACTTCAATATGTTCAAAACTCTGCAGCCAGAATCCTGACTAGGTCTGCTACAAGTGATCATATTACTCCTATCCTGGAGTCCTTGCACTGGATACCCATCAGGCTTCGCATAGACTATAAGATTCTCTGGCTCACCTATAGGGCTCTTCATGGCTTGGCACCCCATTATCTCTCTGAACTATTATCAACTGATAAGGTTGGAAATAATGGATTAGAGTTCTGATTAAGTTGTTTGTCATTTCTCTGCATTATGTGTATGTGTCAGTATATGTTGCAAGACGTAGCTTGAGGTTTTCGCCTAAATGAGTGTCCAGCGCGTGATGTATGTTGAAATAAACTGCTTGTTACATTATATGTTGAAATATACTGCTTGTTACCTTATAAGGAAATTTTGCTGAAATCTATGTTTGTGTAACCAGCCCTATAAATGCTTCAATAAAGAGGGCAGCAAACAGTACGGGACCTTTTATGCTCGGAACTGATATACAGATACTTTTGACTCTGTGTCTTACTTCTTTGAGGGCTTTAAATTTGGCAAAGCAATATAAACTAGAGGCAATTCAGTTGAGAATTGCACCTAACATTCTGGCGCCCGAACACAGGGACTCACCGATGATACTACAAGAGGTGGACGAACGAGGCTGACGGAACAAAAAGAACAGGCACTCCGGGAACCACAGATTGAAAACCTGGCCAGGTAAGAAAAAGCTTTATTTTTCTTATATTCTGTGCTCCCCTGATTTGTGCCTATCCGTTCTGTCAGTTACGGTTCTCCTGGTTTAAAACACCAGCCTCTGTAGTGGTGAGTCTAGAATTACTGCACATTTTGGTTTATATTGCTGGAATTATTTGTTGTTTGTTGTCTGTCTGTCTTGTTGAGAAAGTGAATGAGCCTTGTCAAGGATGGTATGAGTTAGAAGGGGATTGCCGAACTAAGCAACGGAATGCGCCCTTTCGGGGGGGTCTGACGCTTATGCTTAACCTCACATCTAATTCATAAACCATAGGTGGGTTGAGAGTATAAGCCCTGTCTGCTCCATAAAGCAGGGATAAGAGTGCATGAGAGGGATCCCAGATACGGGGGGGAATAAGGTCTCCATAAAGTCCGGAGATCTAGTCGGATACCTGGTCACTTAAAGGAATGCTTGTATATGTTGTAGCCGTCAGTCTGGTCATAATATTTGTCAGTTGGCTAGCATATAAAGTAATTCGATTTCAGAAATCTCATCCCTGAGAGGTTTTTAGTATTCTGGCACCCTAGGAGGAAGGCAACGAGGAACTAGTGTAGCTTTTTCAGTGTTTTATATTGTACACTAAGTGTCCCACACGCTACCTAGGCACGGACTGTCAGAATGGGCCAGCAGAACACGAAACCCCGTCAGGGAATTGTGGCGCATTATACGGTGCCACAGATAATTAAGAACATCTATGGGAAAGACGAAGCACAGGACTTAAAGGATGTCTTTCGTAAATTTAAGGTAAAAGGAGCAGCGGAATTAGACCCGGATGTATGGAGTGAAATAAAAAGGGACAGACAAGGAGAGGTGTTAGAGAAGCAATGGATGCGTCAGGTTCAATGCTTAATTAAGGTCTCAAATAGAGCGAAAGAAGAGGGGTGGAAATATAATCCAGATTGTGATGGTTGGGATATGAAAGATAGAAGAACAAAAAATGTTGAGGCTCTGATTGACCCCAGCTCAGCCATCCCACCCCCACTGACATAGAACGTAAACCACACAAGATATATCCTGTACTTGAGGGGAGAGGATGGGTTTGTCAGGTTTTTGGAGCACAGAACCCAGAATGGGCAATAGAATGTGTGCATTGTGGGGCACAAAAACCTCATTCAGAAACTGTAGCCCCCGTACGCACTGATACACGCATTGTACAGGTAAATAATCCAGAATTTGGACAAGCAGCCCATCCAGACGCCCCACCTACTATTACTCGTAGGATGCAAATAAGGACTTGGGCACCATGGTCAGCAGACACCCTTATGGCATTAATACAGAGCGCCCCAGACCCGGTAGCAAAGCCAGCTGCTTTCTGTAGATTTGTGACACAGTTAATGAATACACATGAAGCAACCTGGCAGGATGGGGAGGATTAAGATGACTCTGACTTTGTTTAATTAATTTGTTGCGATTTTTGGCAGAAAAAGGTTGCAAGGTTAATAAGAAAAAGTTGCAGGTGTGTCAGGAAAAAGTTATCTTTTTGGGACATTGTGTATCACAGGGTACAAGACACCTCACTGAGGAGAGGGTTCAAGTGATAAAGGGAATGTTACCCCCACGAAATTTCAAACAATTGCGTATGTTTTTAGGTATTGTGTCATATTGTAGACAATGGATACCACACGCTAGCGCTTTGATGCAGCCATTATACGATTGTTTGAAAATTGTACCGTATATGTTTACAGAAGTAGCTTATGAGTCGTTTGTCACTTTGAAAAAGTTGTTGATTTCTGCCCCGGCTATCGGTATACCAGATTACACCAAGACATTTCATCTGTACATTGCTGAGATCACTGGACACGCCACAGGTGTTTTGACACAGGCACATGTAAAACAAAGACCCGTTGCTTACTTTTCAGCAGCATTAGATCCAGTGTCCAGAGGTTCACCGTCCTGTGTACGGGCGGTAGCAGCGGTGTCGATAATCATAGATAAGTCATCAGAGATTGTTCTAGACAATCCAGTTGTAGTACACACCACACATGACATACATGCAATCTTGTCTCAAGTTCAGCCAAAACACATTTCCATGGCTAGGCAATTAAGGTTACAGTGTACTTTACTTTTACCTCCAAATGTTACTTTTCAGCGCTGTACAACCTTAAATTTGGCCACCTTTTTGCCTCTTCAGTCACCAGATTTGGCAAGGGGGAATAATAGTGCTAATAAGGAAGGAGATGAGGAAACTGACACCCTTCTGTTTAAAGAGATAGATGAGCACAATTGTTTTCAGCTCATGGAACAGGAGACAATGGGATTCCCACATGTTACAGATACACCAATCTTAAACGCTGAGCACACGTTGTACATAGATGGCAGCAGGTTTGCTGATGACAAGGGTAAATATCACACAGGGTATGCTGTAGTGACTGATACACAGGTGATTGAAGCACAGCCCTTACCAGCCCACATGTCAGCACAGGAAGCAGAATTAAAAGCTTTAGAACAAGCCCTAGAATACTTAAAAGGACGAGAAGGGAATATTTACACTGACTCTGCCTACGCTTATGGTGTAGCGCACGATTATGGCCACATATGGAGGGCTAGAGGTTATCTGACAGCAGCAGGTACACCTGTAAAACATGGAGAAGGGATTAAGAGAGTCATGAACAATCTTCAAAAGGTTAAACGAGTGGCCATCATTAAGATATCGGCACACACGAGCGCAAAAACAATTGAGGCAAAAGGAAATGCATTTGCAGATTTGACTGCAAAACAGGCAGCTCAAGGGGAAGGAAGCCCTGAGACCTTAGCAGCGGTAGAGGTGAGTATCCCAGAACCAACATGGCAGCAGCTGAGTAAATTACAGGAGCAAGCAGGGGAGAGCGAGAAAGATAAGTGGGTCAGGATTAGGGATGAGCTTCGAGTTCGAGTCGAACTCATGTTCGACTCGAACATGGGCTGTTCGCAAGTTCGCCGAACAGCGAACAATTTGGGGTGTTCGCGGCAAATTCGAATGCCGCGGAACACCCTTTAAAAGTCTTTGGGAGAAATCAAAAGTGCTAATTTTAAAGGCTAATATGAAAGTTATTGTCATAAAAAGTGTTTGGGGACCCAGGTCCTGCCCCAGGGGACATGGATCAATGCAAAAAAAAGTTTTAAAAACGGCCGTTTTTTCAGGAGCAGTGATTTTAATAATGCTTAAAGTCAAACAATAAAAGTGTAATATCCCTTTAAATTTCGTACCTGGGGGGTGTCTATAGTATGCCTGTAAAGGGGCGCATGTTTCCTGTGTTTAGAACAGTCTGACAGCAAAATGACATTTTGAAGGAAAAAACTCATTTAAAACTACCCGCGGCTATTGCATTGCCGACAATACACATAGAAGTTCATTGATAAAAACGGCATGGGAATTCCCCAAAGGGGAACCCCGAACCAAAATTAAAAAAAAAAAATGATGTGGGAGTCCCCCTAAATTCCATACCAGGCCCTTCAGGTCTGGTATGGATATTAAGGGGAACCCCGGCCAAAATTAAAAAAAAAAAATTACGTGGGGTTCCCCCTAAATTCCATACCAGACCCTTCAGGTCTGGTATGGATTTTAAGGGGAACCCCGCGCAAAAAAAAAAACGGCGTGGGGTCCCCCCAAAAATCCATACCAGACCCTTATCCGAGCACGCAACCTGGCAGGCCGCAGGAAAAGAGGGGGGGACGAGAGTGCGGCCCCCCCCCCCCTCCTGAACCGTACCAGGCCACATGCCCTCAACATTGGGAGGGTGCTTTGGGGTAGCCCCCCAAAACACCTTGTCCCCATGTTGATGAGGACAAGGGCCTCATCCCCACAACCCTGGCCGGTGGTTGTGGGGGTCTGCGGGCGGGGGGCTTATCGGAATCTGGAAGCCCCCTTTAACAAGGGGACCCCCAGATCCCGGCCCCCCCCCTGTGTGAAATGGTAAGGGGGTACAAAAGTACCCCTACCATTTCACTAAAAAACTGTCAAAAATGTTAAAAATGACAAGAGACAGTTTTTGACAATTCCTTTATTTAAATACTTCTTCTTTCTTCTATCTTCCTTCATCTTCTGGTTCTTCTGGTTTTTCTGGCTCTTCTGGTTCTTCCTCCGGCGTTCTCGTCCAGCATCTCCTCCGCGGCGTCTTCTATCTTCTTCTCCTCGGGCCGCTCTGCACCCATGGCATGGGGGGAGGCTCCCGCTCTTCTCTTCTTCTTCTTCTCTTCTTCTTTTCTTCTCTTCTTCATTTTCTTCTCCGGGCCGCTCCTCACACATGCTAGCATGGCGGGAGGCTCCCGCTGTGTGACGGCGCTCCTCGTCTGACAGTTCTTAAATAACGGGGGGCGGGGCCACCCGGTGACCCCGCCCCCCTCTGACGCACGGTGACTTGACGGGACTTCCCTGTGACGTCACGGGGAATGCCACAGGGAAGTCCCGTCATGTCCCGTGCATCAGAGGGGGCGGGGTCACCGGGTGGCCCCGCCCCCCGTTATTTAAGAACTGTCAGACGAGGAGCGCCGTCACACAGCGGGAGCCTCCCTCCATACCAGCATGGATGCGGAGCGGCCCGGAGAAGAAAATGAAGAAGAGAAGAAGAGAAGAAGATGAAGAAGAAGAGAAGAGCGGGAGCCTCCCCCCATGCCATGGGTGCGGAGCGGCCCGAGGAGAAGAAGATAGAAGATGCCGCGGAGGAGATGCTGGACGAGAACGCCGGAGGAAGAACCAGAAGAGCCAGAAGAACCAGAAGAACCAGAAGATGAAGGAAGATAGAAGAAAGAAGAAGTATTTAAATAAAGGAATTGTCAAAAACTGTCTCTTGTCATTTTTAACATTTTTGACAGTTTTTTAGTGAAATGGTAGGGGTACTTTTGTACCCCCTTACCATTTCACACAGGGGGGGGGCCGGGATCTGGGGGTCCCCTTGTTAAAGGGGGCTTCCAGATTCCAATAAGCCCCCCGCCCGCAGACCCCCACAACCACCGGCCAGGGTTGTGGGGATGAGGCCCTTGTCCTCATCAACATGGGGACAAGGTATTTTGGGGGGCTACCCCAAAGCACCCTCCCAATGTTGAGGGCATGTGGCCTGGTACGGTTCAGGGGGGGGGGCGCACTCTCGTCCCCCCCTCTTTTCCTGCGGCCTGCCAGGTTGCGTGCTCGGATAAGGGTCTGGTATGGATTTATGGGGGGACCCCACGCCTTTTTTTTTTTTTTTGGCGCGGGGTTCCCCTTAAAATCCATACCAGACCTGAAGGGTCTGGTATGGAATTTAGGGGGAACCCCACGTCATTTTTTTTTTTTAATTTTGCCCGGGGTTCCCCTTAATATCCATACCAGACCTGAAGGGCCTGGTATGGAATTTAGGGGGACTCCCACGTCATTTTTTTTTTTAAATTTTGGTTCGGGGTTCCCCTTTGGGGAATTCCCATGCCGTTTTTATCAATGAACTTCTATGTGTATTGTCGGCAATGAAATAGCCGCGGGTAGTTTTAAATGAGTTTTTTCCTTCAAAATGTCATTTTGCTGTCAGACTGTTCTAAACACAGGAAACATGCGCCCCTTTACAGGCATACTATAGACACCCCCCAGGTACGAAATTTAAAGGGATATTACACTTTTATTGTTTGACTTTAAGCATTATTAAAATCACTGCTCCTGAAAAAACGGCCGTTTTTAAAACTTTTTTTTGCATTGATCCATGTCCCCTGGGGCAGGACCCAGGTCCCCAAACACTTTTTATGACAATAACTTGCATATTAGCCTTTAAAATTAGCACTTTTGATTATTCATGTTCGTGTCCCATAGACTTTAACGGTGTTCGCGTGTTCGAACGAACTTTTTTCCTGTTCGCATGTTCTGGTGCGAACCGAACAGGGGGGTGTTCGGCTCATCCCTAGTCTGGATGGGAGCAGCACCAGACCTTGACAATGTATGGAGGGAAGGAGGCAAAGTATGCCAACCTGCCTCTCTGTACCCAGCAATGGCAGCGGCAGTTCACCTACCCACACACGTCGGTTCCAATTCCATGTATAGGATTGTGAACCAAGGATGGCTCGCCCCTGGATTCAGTAGTACTGCGAGAAACTACTGTGCAGCCTGCCAAATCTGTCTCCTGAATAACCCAGGACAGAGAGTAAAAACCCCAGCAAAACACCAGGTCCGGGCCTAATACCCCTTCCAGAGACTGCAAATTGACTACATACAAATGCCTAAGAGCGGCCCCTTTGAATTTGTCCTCGTGTGTATCGATTTATTTTCAGGTTGGCCCGAAAGTTATCCAGTAAAATCAGCTACAGCAAAAGCCACAGCCAAGAAACTGATCACTGAGTTAATACCTAGGTTTGGTCTTCCTGAAACTATAGAATCAGATAGGGGGACACACTTTACAGGAGAAATCATGCAGAATGTGATGACCATGTTAGGGGTTCAACAAAGTTTCCACACCCCTTACCACCCACAGAGTTCAGGATCAGTGGAGAGAGTAAATGGGACAATAAAGCTAAAAATACAGAAAGCCATGCAAGAGTTAAACAAGCCATGGCCTGAATGCCTGCCTTTGGCTTTGTTCTCCATAAGATACACTCCAACAGGGAAAACAGGATTGTCCCCATATGAAATACTTTTTGGGAATGCACCTAGATTAGGTTTATACTTTCCACAGAGTATGCAATTGCAATGTGATAGTTTGACTGCATATGTGATACAGTTACAACAACGTCTAACTAAGATCCACAAAAGTGTGTATTCTTCTCTTTCAGACCCTAACTCAATAGCAGGTACACATACACTGCTACCAGGAGATTATGTATATGTTAAGAAACACACCAGAAAGACATTGGAACCTAGATTTGAAGGTCCTTATCAAGTGCTTCCAACTACAGCCACTTCGGTGAAATTAGAAGGAAAAGCAGCCTGGATCCACGCATCACACTGCAAAAAGAGTCCTGAACCGAGAGAAACAGAATGACGATCCTTCTAACTATAATAATAGTGCTTGAATGTTTTCAAATGTTTGTTTATACATGGACTCCCGGTATCAATGTAACAGTTCATGAAAATAGTACTGATCTTAGATGGGTAAATCAGGATAAGAGTATAACGCAATATCCTTACTACGAATGGTATACGGTAGGAAATTTCACGGTGTCAGGACAGGAGGGTCCTTTTTACATGATGCAGAATATGGATTCACCAGTAGTGTGGATAAAAGCCAAATCACAAGCACAAGTAAACATAACTTTCCATTGGAGGGACAATTTAACATGGCCCTTTAATAACACACCGCATAAATGTCATAAGTTAGGTCCATCTGAAACATGGAGAGAAGTAAAAGACAAATTACTACAGTTACTTAGAACTCCGAATTCAAAAGAATACGAGACAGCACAGAAGGGAAAAGGTCCTAGACCAGCAAGGGGAAGTGGGCAATTCAATCTAATAGGTCCTCTTAGTACCAATCAATCTGCAACTTATATTTGTACAGCATGGTATTTTGTACCAGTAAGGAAATGGGAAAACACAACAGGAGGATATATACAATGGCAACATTATGGTTTCAATATAAAGATAGAGGACGCTCTACCCACCATCTTCGAATCCTCTGTATTAACTCCTATTCCTAGATCTTGCCATATATGTTTCGGTATCACAACAGAAAACAAATATCAAATTTAATGTAACTTTTCCCCAGCTACCAGAATGTAGGTATCGCCGAGAATGGTATGATACAGGTCTCGGGGCTGCAGGAACCGGAATGGGAATGATGAATGGGATACAGATGGAAATGATACAAAATAAGTGGAAACGTGCAGGAAGTCACATAGCTGATAGTTTAATAATCACAAGCAAATGGTTACCTACAACATTCGAAACACAAATTAGCCAGGTACAATTAACTAAATATCTCAATATTATGGTTAATCACACAGCACTAGCCAGTCTGGAGTTGTGGAAAGCAAATCAGAAGTTCATAAACATTACTCAATGTGCTTTTTCTACACTATCTTATCACATTCAAATTAATAGAGCTCGAGATGAGCTACGATTAGGGAATTATCGCACTTGGATGAACTATATCAAGGGTTTAAATTTAGAAAGTACATGGTTTGAAGTACCAGGAAAAGAAGTTGAAAGTGAGGAAAGATGGTGTGCTGGAAGGTTTGATGTATACAAAGTGGAGGAGGTCCAGGTAATGTGTAAGTTAATAGTGATGCCACTTCTGATAGGAAAGGATCTACCTGAATTTTGGTACCCTGAGATTTATGGACACTATGTAGATACACAAAACATGACTCATGATCTAAGTCTATGTGCTAAAACTAATAAGGGAATAGTCTATGGAAGAAGTTCTCCAGTCTATGAACCTTGCTTATTGAAACATCAATCTAACATATGTAAGTTTCAGAGATTACCAGTAGATGTAGGAAACAGATTTATGGAGATAGGACCACAACATATTTGTTTAGTCACAAATGATCAGGAAACTATGGAAAGTTTAAATAAAACGGCCCCTTTTTCAGGATGCGTAAAGAATGTTAAAATGCTTAAATGGAAAAATGACACTTTCCTTTTTGAAGCAGATGCAAATCTTAAATGAGTCCGAAATACTTAGAAAACACATAGAGACACAAGAACATACCCTTCAAAATAATCTAATATCTGCGGTTATAGATAAAGGGAAATTAATACATTTATCCTCACAAATAAGAGATGAAACAACACATCATTGGTATGATGTATTTGCTGGATGGTCACCCACTGCTACGGCAATTCTTAACTGGATGCTCAATCCGATACTTATTCTAATTTTAGCTTTTGTACTGCTTACCGTGATAAACTGTTGCTTATATAGGAAGATTAAGGCACGAACAGACAGAATAGAAAGAGAAAGGTATTAGGAACTCTAATGACAAAAAGGGTAACTTGACATCACCCCTTTTCTATTCTCTTTGCTTATAAGATGCAGGTATGGATTTGAGGGATGAGGGTAAATAGAGAAGACTTATCCTCCTCTGACAACCCACGGTCAGGGATAGTACTCTTTGAAGTATCGGCTGTTCACTTGTTTGCAAGGACCCAGAATCGTGGAGGGGATGATGTCAAAGGGGGAAATTGATAAGGTTGGAAATAATGGATTAGAGTTCTGATTAAGTTGTTTGTCATTTCTCTGCATTATGTGTACGTGTCAGTATATGTTGCAAGACGTAGCTTGAGGTTTTCGCCTAAATGAGTGTCCAGCGCGTGATGTATGTTGAAATAAACTGCTTGTTACATTATATGTTGAAATATACTGCTTGTTACCTTATATGGAAATTTTGCTGAAACCTATGTTTGTGTAACCAGCCCTATAAATGCTTCAATAAAGAGGGCAGCAAACAGTACAGGACCTTTTATGCTCGGAACTGATATACAGATACTTTTGACTCTGTGTCTTACTTCTTTGAGAGCTTTAAATTTGGCAAAGCAATATAAACTAGAGGCAATTCAGTTGAGAATTGCACCTAACACAACTTACACCCCGCTCTACAAATTCTGGCTTGCTACTCACCTACACTCAATAAGGGACAGAGACCTCTCCTGCTATGCTCCAAAACTCTGGAATTCACTTCTTAAGAACATTAGAGAGTCATCTTCTCTAAACTCAATTAAATCAAATCAAATCTAAAAAAGTTTTTTTTTTTTAGACAAGCTTTTATTTATTTGTCCCTTTTTCCTTTATGTTATGTTATCCTGTGTATTTCTTGTGTTTTCCTTGTAAAGCGCTTTGAGAAGCCACCTTTAAAGTGGTTGTAAACCCTTACAGACCACTTTGTGCTACAGGTAAGCCTATAATAAGGCTTACCTATAGCTACCCAGGATATCTCCTAAACCTGCACGGTGTAGGAGATATTCCCTGTATTTGCATGTGCAGAAGTCATCGGCACATGCGCACTGACACAAACTGAAGCAACGACACGTATGTGCCGTTGCTTCAGTAAATGTGCCGCGCGCATGTGCGGGAGTGACGTCTTGGCAGGTCCGGCCAATCACAGCCCTGGAGCCGCGATACCTGGAAGTAACCTGGAGTGATGTCACCGGCCAGTGCTGTGTATTACATAATGAGCTAGTATGCTATGAATACTATAGCTCATTATGCCTTTGTCTTGCAGGTGTTATTTTTTTTTTCAAAAGTGGGTTTACAACCACTTTAACCATCTCAATACAGGGCATTTTAACCCTCCTTCCTGCCCAAGCCATTTTTCAGCTTTCAGCGCTGTCACATTTTGAATGACAATTGTGCGGTCATACAACATTGTACCCAAATGAAATTTTTTTATTATTTTTTCCCCACAAATAGAGCATTATTTTGGTGGTATTTGATCACATCTGCGGTTTTTATTTTTTGCGCTATAAACAAAAAAAGAGGGACAAGTTTGAAAAAAAACACAATATTTTTTATAATATTTTTTATAATTTTTTATTTTTATAATAAATATCCATTTTTTTTTTTAAAACAAATTTTTTCCTCAGTTTAGGCCGATACTTATTCTTCTACATATTTATGGTAAAAAAAATCGCAATAAGCGTATATTGATTGGTTTGCGCAAAAGTTATAACGTCTACAAAATAGGGGATAGATTTATAGCATCTTTATTATTTTTTTTTTTTTTTACTGGTAATGGCGGCGATCTGCGATTTTTATTGTGACTGCGATATTGTGGCAGACACATCGGACACTTTTGACACATTTTTGGGACCATTTACATTTATACAGCGATCCGTGCTATAAAAATGCACTGATTACTGTATAAATGTGACTGGCAGGGAAGGGGTTAACACTAGGGGGTGATCGAAGGGTTGTGTTCCTAGGGAATGTTTCTAACTGAAGGGGGAGGGGACTCACAAGGGGAGGAGACCGATCTGTGTTGCTCTGTACTGAGAACACAGATCAGTCTCCTCTCCTCTCTGACAGGACGTGGATCTGTGTGTTTACACACATAGATCCACGTCCTGCCGTGTTACCGGGCAATCGCGTGTGCCCGGCGGACATCGCGGCCGCTGGGCACGCGCATCGGGTGCCCAGTGAAACGGCGGGCGTGCGCAATTGCCGTCGGTGGCGCACGCGTGCCCCCTGGTGGGTAGGGAAGGCGAGGGCATCATATGACACCCTCCCAGAACGAGAGCCGCGCCGCCTCGCCGTCATATGACAGCCAGCGGGTGGCAAGCGGTTAAAGGCGCTATATAAAATTAAGTTTATTATTATTATTATTATTATTATAACTATAAATGACCCTCCTGTAATCAATTTACTTCTGATTTAAGGTAAAAATGTAAATTCTTAGGCCATTTTGCAGGGGGAATTTAGGCCCTTTACATTAATATATTTAAAGGGGCCATTGTGACTGGTGGTTAAGGCTATCAGTCAGCCACCCAGGAGCATTGTCATTGTGGCAACCCGCTGAACAAAGGGAAAAGGGGAAAAGGGGAAATGGAAGAAGAGAAGAAAGAGGAAGAAATGTAAACGAGATGCAATAAGCTGAAACAAGAATATCTAATGTCAAGGTAAAATAACAGTGTTGGGCCCTCAAGGGGGGCTCAACTAACAGCGCTTCAGACTCGAGAGGTTACAGTAGTAAAGCCAATCGGGAGGGAAGTCAAGGAGATGAGCAGTGATTATTCAGTTGGAGAAATCCAGGTTTTAAAAACAAATGTTTTAATGTGAATGGCTGAACACCCATAAACCAAGTCAGCTGCACTAAGCCAATCAGAAGCATCAGACTAATACTGAACTCTTGAGCATCGCTGTGAGTATATCTTGAAGGATAGACTACATGTGGGTTAGTGCAGTCCAGTCAGCAACATAAACAAGCTACATCCTACATCATGTACCACAGGAATCTGTGATCGCATTAGAACCTTTGCATAGCGGTAAATTTATAATCCTAATCAACATGTTTGAAGTTTTTATCTCCCGTCATTTTGCAAGGGCACTTGCAGTGGATGCCAGGGCCTCCACAGTAAGGGAGCTAAAAGGAACTCAGTCACTCACTTGAAATTGTTCTGAATAAATTAGTGTATAACAAGTGCTTGGGCACCTAACTGAAGTTATTTTCAGCATATGCGACCAGAGCATGAGGAATATTAGCTGGTAAAAATTACAGCGATGACCGTAAACTACAAAACCCGTTAGGTATGAGAACCTAAAATAAAGATAGAACAAGGCCAACTGCAAACAATAAAAAGTAGAAAGTTACCTATGTGTCCACAAATAGTAGATAATTGAGTAAAAGGGCTTGAGGCCCAACAAGGTGAGATCAGTCATTAAGCACTCCCGTGGGATACTGCTTCTGGAAGACAGTAATGGCCACTAGCTCCTCTAGGGCGACGGGAAAGTGGTTATTGGGGAGCTTGCGGTGGTAGGGCTGCATATGGTTGTGATGCAGACCTTCTCGAGAAACAAGCCGATTGTTGCTCGCAAGACTAGTATCAGAAAGTTTTAGGTCCCTCAGGATATCCAGCAGGGCTTCAGGAGTTGCGCAGAAATACAATTTGCAATAGTAAGAAAAGTGAAGTGCAAATGGAAACCCCCACTGGTATTTTTTGGAGCTTTTGCAAGACCTACAATTGCAATTTCATCACCCGCCTTTTGGCGATTATGAGTAAAGTTAAATCAATAAAGAGCTGGTAAGTATACCCTTAAAAAGGAAAGATCCTATTTTCTGCATGTTGCCTATAGCAATTGCTCTTTGGTGAGGTAATAGTGCAGCTTAAAAATTATATCTTGTTCATGTCCATCTGGCTGTCCCCTCATGAGAGCCCTGTGATCACGGTCGATTTTGAGGCATTACAGTGGAATGGATAGCATCAGTTACTGGAACAGTGCAGTAACTGTAGATTGTAGGTCAAACACTGACAAGACAGGAGGGTCTTATTCTCCTTGCAGAGGGTCTCAAGATCCCGATCATGGGCTCTTACATCACTCTCCAGGTTATCCATCCTTGTTTCTAGGTCTGATGTTTACTGCCCCAGTTCTCTGATCTCCCTGCCTGGACAGGTGCTCTGAGATTCGGTATCTTTCAATGCTTCCTTAAAGACTGCTTCAATCTGTATCCTGCTGGGAGAGCTGTGTTGTTGGCATGGTTGGGGAACTGCTGGGGTTGAAATCATCTGCTTCATCTTCACTGGAGTAAACAGGCAGTGGCTCTGTGTGCTGGGGAGAAGCCACAGCTCGTAGTTTGCCAGCCATTTTAGTGGAGGCCCTTGCTAGGGCTTCTCTAAAAGTTTTGGGCTTCTGTTTAGCCTGGGTGCTGGCCAGAACCATCCTGGGAGGCTCAGGATATCATGCGAATGTTGGCGATAGCAGAGGTAAAGAGAGTAAACGTCTGGACAGGTGCCAGGTGACACGAGCCCCCGTAATATAGCTTTTAGTCAAAGTAAACCTGTCCTTTAGGAGAATGACAGACTACAAGGATGGTTATAGTGAGGGATAGTTATACAGTGACTTGAAAAAGTATTCATACCCCTTGACATTTTCCACATTTTGTCATGTTACAACCAAAAACGTAAATGTATTTTATTCGGATTTTATGTGATAGATCAACAAAAAAGTGGCACATAATTGTGACGTGGAAGGAAAATGATAAATGGTTTTCAACATTTTTTACAAATAAACATCTGAAAAGTGTGGCGTGCATTTGTTTTCAGCCCCCTTTACTCTGATACCCCTAACTAAAATCTAGTGGAACCAATTGCCTTCAGAAGTCACCTAATTAGCAAATAGAGTCCACCCGTGTTTAATTTAATCTCAGTATAAATACAGCTGTTCTGTAAAGCCTTCAGAGGTTTGCTAGAGAACCTTAGTGAACAAACAGCATCATGAAAGCCAAGGAACACACCAGATAGGTCAGGGACAAAGTTGTGGAGAAGTTTAAAGCAGGGTTAGGTTATAAAAAAATATCCCAAGCTTTGAACATCTCACGGAGCACTTTTCAGTACATCATCCAAAAATGGAAAGAATTGCACAATTGCAAACCGACCAAGACATGGCCGTCCACCTAAACTGACAGGCCGGGCAAGGAGAGCATTAATCAGAGCAGTGACGGCTGGTGCTCAAATATTTTGGGGGGGTCGCAAACAAACTGAAAAATTCTGAAAAAAACCCCATCAATTGCAGCCTCACTGTACCATCAATCAAAGCCACTGTGCCATCAATCGCAGCCACTGTACCCATCAATTGCCGCCACTGTGCCATCAAACGCAGCCACTGTGCCCATCAAATGCAGCCACTGTGCCATTAAACGCAGCCACTGTGCCCATCAAACGCAGCCACTGTGCCCATCAAACTCAGCCACTGTGCCATCAAACGCAGCTACTGTGTCCATCAAACACAGCCACTGTGCCCATCAAATGCAGCCACTGTGCCATCAAACGCAACCACTGTGCCCATCAATCGCTGCCACTGTACCATCAAATGCAGCCCCTGTGCCATCAAACACAGCCACTGTGCCCATCAATTGCCGCCACTGTACCACCAAACACAGTCACTGTGCCATATCGAATGCTCCCACTGTGCCATCAAATGCTGCCACTGTGCCATCAAATGCTGCCACTGTGCCCATCAAATACAGCTACTGTGCCCATATTATGCAGCCACTGTGCCCATCTTATGCAGCCTCACTGTGCCCCATCAAATGCCGCCTCACTGAGTCTCATACTTACTTACCTTACAGGCAGCTCCGCTCGAGCCGTGTGTTCCACGGAGCTGCCTTTATCACTTCCGGTTTACCATTAGCATATGGAAACCAGAAGTGACCAGTTAACTAGAGGAAGAAAGCTCCCGCCCGTAGTAATAATATGGGCGGAATCTGTTCAGCGCTTTGGAATGTGCCACAAAGCAGGTCAAAAGCCTGTAAATGAAGTGCCTTGTCTGCAATCTTGTGATTGCATTGACGTGGCGCTTCCCATAGTGCACTGTGTCCGGCGCCCGAACACAGTGCACTTAAAGAACATTTATTTCTATTTTTTTTTTAAACGGGCCTTTTTTAAAAAAAAATGTTTTCGTCACTGCTGGGTGGGGGACGGCGGCGCCCATGTGCCCCTTATGGACGGGCCGCCACTGGCCAAGAGGCCTATGGTAACTCTGGAGGATCTGCAGAGATCCACAGCTCAGATGAGAGAATCTGTCCACAGGACAACTATTAATTGTACATTCTACAAATCTGGCTTTTATGGAAGAGTGGCAAGAAGACAGCAACTGTTGAAAGAAAGCCATAATAAGTTCAGTTATCAGTTTGCAAGAAGCTATGTGGGGGACACAGCAAACATGTGGAAAAAGGTGCTCTGGTCAGATGAGACCAAGTTTGAACTCTTTGGCCTAAAAACAAAATGCTATGTGTGGCGGAAAACTAACACTGCACGTCACCCTGAACACACCATCCCCACTGTTTAACATGGTGGTGGCAACATCATTTTGTGGGGATGCTTTTCTTCAGCAGGGACAGGGAAGCTGGTCAGAGTTGATGGGAAGATGGATGGAGCCAAATACAGGGCAATCTTAGAAGAAAACCTGTTAGAGTCTGCAAAAAACTTGAGACTGGGGCAGAGGTTCACCTTCCAGCAGGACAACGACCCTAAACATACAGCCAGAGTTACAATGGAATGGTTTAGATCAAAGCATATTCATCTGTTAGAATGGCCCAGTCAAAGTGCAGTCCTAAATCCAATTGAGCATCTGTTGCAAGACTTGAAAATTGCTGTTCACAGACACTCTCCATCCAATCTGACAGAGCTTGAGCTATTTTGCAAAGAAGAATGGGCAAAAATGTTACTCTCTAGATGTGCAAAGCTGGTAGAGACATATCCAGAAAGACTTGCAGCTATAATTACAGTGAAAGGTGGTTCTACAAAGTATTGACTCAGGGGGGCTGAATACAAATGCACGCCACACTTTTCACATATTTATTTGTAAACATTTTTGAAAACCATTTATCATTTTCCTTCCACTTCACAATTATGTGCCATTTTATGTTGGTCTATCAAATAAAATACAAATAAAATACATTTACAATTTTGTTTGTAACATGACAAAATGTGGAAAATTTCAAGGGGTATGAATACAGGCACTGTATGTTGATTGTAAGCTCTAACAAGCAGGGCCCTCTGATATGTATTGTTTCCCTCCATTTTGTAAATTGCAATGCAAACTTCTTTGCAAGCTGCTTCTGATGGAATAAGGGATGCAGATTTTCTGTATATATAGCACCCTCTAGTGTGTTAGAATAGGTAAGTGGTTAGGTTTTTATTAGAGTAGATAAAATGTTCAGGCTTGGCTGGCAGACAAGACTGTGTTTTAATCTGGGTTGGGTGCAGGGGCGGACTGACATTTAATGGGGCCACACCCACACAAAGCCCCACCTACATAAATCATGGGGCACACAGTAAGGCATATCACATGGCGCACAGCAGAGCACAGGGCACATCACAGGGCGTGGGGTGCACAGCAGGCACATCATGGGGCACGGGGCACACAGTAGGGCACATCACAGGGCACACAGGAGGGCGCATCATGGGGCACACAGGAGGGCACTGAGCACATCACAGGGCACGGGGCACATGGTAGGGCACATCACAAGGCGCACAGGAGGACACATAATGGGGCACAAAGCAGGGCACTGAGCACATCACAGGGCATGGGGCACATCGCAGGGCACACACTAGGGCCTATCAGGAGGTACACAGTAGGGCACATCACCACACAGCACTGTTTATTATGCTGTACACAGCAGGGCACATTATTAAGCACAGCATGATGCATCACAGGGGGTACAGGGCAAATCAGGGGGTACACAGTGGGGCACATCACAGGGCACATCAGGCGGTACACAGCAGGGCATGCCGCACATCACAGGGCATGTGGCATATCGTAGGGCACACAGCAGAGCACAGGGCACACAGTAGGGCACATCCCAAGGCACATCATTGGGAACAGGGCACATTAGGCGGTACACAGCAGGGCACATCACAGGGCATGAGGCACACATCCCAGGGCATGGGGCACACAGTAGGGCACATCGGGGAGTACACAGCACATCACAGGGCATGGAGCACACATCACAGGGCAAGGGGCACACAGTAGGGCCATCAGGGGGTACACAGCAGGGCACAACACATGCTAAGGTGGGCAAGCAGTAGGGCAAATAGCAGGGCACAAACCAAAACACAGAGCACACAGCAGAACACTGGGATCCTCCAGAATCAGCACAGTGTCTCTCAGAGTAGCCATCAGGAGAGAAGGCGAGACCGTGGGGGGGGGGTAGAGGACACAGGGGGACACCGTGGGGGGGCACAGGGGGACACCGTGGGGGGTTGAAGGGCACAGGGAGACACCGTGGGGGGGGTCACCTGGGGGGGTGGATGAAGGGCATAAGGAGACACTGTGGGGGGGTGGAGGCTACAGGGGGACACTGTGGGTGGGTGCACAGGGAGACACCGTGGGGGCGGGGATGGAGGTCACAGGGAGACACTGTTGGGGGTGAAGGGCACAGGGGGACACCGTTGGGGGGTGAAGGGCACAGGGGGACACCGTGTGGGGGGGTGGAGGGCACAGGGGGACACTGTGGGTGGGTGGCACAGGGGGACACTGTGGATGGGTGGGTGGCACAGGGGGTCACTGTGGGGGGGGTGGAGGGCACAGGGGGATACTGTGGGGGTGGGGGGCACAGGGGGACATGGTGAGTGGGAGGTGCAGGGGGACACTGTGGGGGGGTGGAGGGCACAGGGGGACACTGTGGGTGGGTGGCACAGGGGGTCACTGTGGGGGGGTAGAGGGCACAAGGGGACACTGGGGGGTGGAGGGCATAGGGGGACATGGTGGGTGGAGGGCACAGGTGGACACTGGGGATGGAGGGCACAGGGGAACACTGTGGGTGGGTGGAGGGCACAGGGGGAAACCATTCAGGGGGAGGACCGTGAGAGTTACACGGGGCCTCCTGCGGTCCTGTTGGGGCCCGGGCCCCAGCCCCCTACACCTGTACTGGCTGCTGCACCGCCCACTCCCGCACTTGCGATGGCGACCATGGTACTCCAATTAAAAAAACAGCACCTCAGCTGATGCCTGTAATACTGCTCACAGCGCGCTGCTCCCTGCCGTCCCCTCCTCTCCTCTCTTCCCGTCCGTCCCAGGTGATGTCATGTACAGTACAAGCACCTGGGGGGGGACGGGACGGAAGTAGGGGCCGGTGGGGAACAGTGCACTATGCGAGGTATTATTACAGCCGCTTCCTGAATCCCTGCTAGATTTGAATTGCGGAGTCTCTCACGGGCCCCCAATGGCCTGGGCCCTCAGGCAATGCCGATGGGTCAGTCCACCCCTGGTTGGGTGAGTCATCCAGGGAGGGCTGGTATGACTCATCAGGCAGCACCTCTGGTACCTCCCACTACTTCTGGAAAACTTCCAAAAGAATGGGAGGGAGGTTAGGAGGAGCTGCCAGGAGTATTCGTGAGGGCCTTGACTAATCCCCAACAGATGGGTTGGCAGAGGGTAGGCCCCCTTAAATACTCTGGGTCAGCACAGCTGGGGCAGTGGAGTTTGGGTGGAAGATTGGAGATGGAGTGCTAGGAGGTTGTCAGTGGTCCCTAGCGTGTAACCCCCTTCTCTGGGGCCTGGAAGCTCTGGGAGAAGAAGTTGTCACTGGAAAGTTCTGCTAAATTTAAGTGGGCATCCTATAATACCCCTATCCCCATCCAAGTTCCATATCCCTAATTAAAACACAAAAACCAAGCTGCAAGGACGGCTTTCTGACTCCAGAGTGCTGTGGACAATTCTATGGTGAGTCGAGGTCTGCACCTGTGATCCATCCTGCACCTGATTTTGCCTGGAGCGGTGTGCTTCTCTTTGTTCTTTGCTGTTATATCTCATCTCTACACCAGCTCGGCACATGTTTGTTATACCAATACATCTTTATTATGTCAGTAAGTCAGACTGCACAGGACACCAGACGGACTTTCAGACATACTACGGACAACCCACTTAGAACCAATGCCCATGATATGCTGCAAAGCAATTTGGATGGCAATTTAGGTTCAGCCAGACTCCTGTTCCGTCGGCTTGAAAAAGCAATGAACAAGGAGATAAGGGCTTTTTGGGATCAAAGCACTTTGTCTGAATATGTGGCCCTTGGAAGGATCCCGCGGGGTCTACGTATAAAAAAAAATCCTACCTTTGAGCTCCATGATGAGGAGCATAAGAATAAATAGACTGACACACTGAATGCTCTATTGCACTTATGAAGATCATCTCATCAAAAAACAAAGAGATAGAGAGACTACAGAGTAACATTTCAACTCTACAGGAGGATATTAAGCCACTACAAAATTCGGCTGATTTCACTGACTTGGATGCAACACTCAATAACAGCCTCGATAAACTGGAAAAAGATATTATTCATACAAAAAAGGAGAAGATGTTGCGGGATATATTGGACAATGATACCAACATGATATATGTGTGGAAACGACCACGTAATTGGGGACAAACACCTATAAACCATGTCAGTTTTTGTGACACTGAAGCAGATATTGTCACTTCCGATTCGGATCAGTCTACTACACAGAGTTTTGGTGTTGGACAAGGTGGGAACCTTAATACCCCCAATCCATCAAAAAACAGGAGACAGAAACGCAAAGCCCAAAAGAAAAAATACAAAAGCACCAAAAAACAAGAAGGGGACAAAAAAGAGGTCGAAGTTGCAGGTGGAAATTGCTATCCGCTTCGGACTCCTCGCAGGACTTAATGAGCATTGATAAGGTTCTCAGTCTCTCCAACAGAACACTTTCTTCAGAGGAAACCTCCCTTCTATCTAAAGGTCCTGAATTTTTGTCCTGAGAGACATTTTAATATCTTTGACACTATCCTTGACATTAATACATTTATTAGGAATGTGGCACTTAAGAACACTATTATAACAATCATGTGTCAGATCATGAAGATTTTGTAGATTTGTCAGTTTGTAGTAGTGTTAATGATCAGGGTGTGTTTGATAGGTCTCCGTGTGACATTGATGAGAAAGGGGGCTTCTGTTGTTGTTTTCTCATCCTTTAGGGAGCAATGTGCACTGGGAGATTTGGAGGAGCTATCATGGGAGGGGGCATCTGGGAATCACAGCAATAGTGGGTCCATTTGTCCACTTTCCCATTTGGTCACCAAACGCTCAGATTTTTATCCAGTCAATGTACGTTGCCCAGAAATGGATTAATTCCAAAAGGTTGTTGAAAGAGACCTGACTATACTGTCCATGCAATCATCTTTGGACAGTTCGGTGAGGCGTGACAACCTTTCTAGTCAGGAGAGGAAGGCCCTTAAAATCATAGAACAGGACAAAGGTATTACCATCAAAAACTCAGACAAAGGAGGTTTGGTGGTAGTAATGGACACTGAACAATACAGGTGTGAGGTTGAGAGACAGTTGTCTGATCGTGACGCATACTCTACAAAATGTTGTTGACCAACCTAGAGAATGAAGGGGTGTCTCTGGGTGTCTTTGATAAAAAAATGGCAGCCAATTTGATTCCGGAATACCCGGTATCCCCGATCCGCTGCATGGAAGGCCCATTATTGCAGGGATTGGATCCCTTAATGAGAGATTGGAAGAATGGTCCTGCAGCCTCTAGTGTGCAGTCTCCTCAGCTATCTCAAGGATACTAACCATCTTCTGAGTATTGTCCAGGACATGACATGGAATGACAGTTCACTGTGGGTCACATGTGATGTCTCGAGTTTATATTCCTGCATTCCACATGAGAAAGCTCTGGAGGTCATAGCTCTCTATTTGGAACGAAGCACACAGTACAACATTAAGCATAGACTTTTTGTTTTAGATGTCCTACAATATCTCTTGACACATAATTTTTTCACTTTCAATGGAGACTGGTTCCTCCAGAGGTGTGGAGCAGCCATGGGAGCCAAGTTCTCACCATCATTGGCTAACCTGTATATGGGTTGGTGGGAACGCCATCACATATATGGTGTTTACAATCCTTTTAGGTCATCGATTAAACTATTCTATCGCTACATAGATGACCTCATCATTATTACGGACAGAGAACTTGGCTCCCTAGAGCTGTTTCTACAACACCTCAATTCGAATGACGTTTAGCCCGCCTTGCGGCGCTTTCCAAAGCGCTGAGTAGCTTCCGCCCGGCGTTCATAGTATATGTTACTACGGCTGGGCGGTTTGATTGACATCTCAGTTTGATGTCACTTCCTGTTTTCATTCTTCCATTGCGCCCAGGAGAGAGGAAGCAGAAAGTATGAAGAAGACACCGCTGGAGAGGACAACAGCAAGGTAAGTAGTACACTACCGCTGTGCTCCCATGGAGAACGGGGGGGGGGTGCGATGTGTCACAGGCTGCATTGGGGGACACAGGCAAGGTTGCATTGGGGGACACAGGCAAGGCTGCATTGAGAGAAACAGGCAAGGCTGCATTGGGGGACACAGACAAGGCTGCATTGGGAGACACAGGCAAGGCTGAATTGGGGGCCACAGTCAAGGCTGCATTTCGAGACACAGGCAAGGCTGCATTGGGGGACACAGGCAAGGCTGCATTGAGGGACACAGGCAAGGCTGCATTGGGGGACACAGACAAGGCTGCATTGGGGGACACAGGCAAGGCTGCATTTCGGGACACAGGCAAGGCTGCATTGGGGACACAGGCAAGGCTGCATTTGGGGGACACAGGCAAGGCTGCATTGGGGGACACAGGCAAGGCTGCATTGGGGGACACAGGCAAGGCTGCATTAGGGGACACAGGAAAGGTTGCATTAGGGAACACAGGAAAGGTTGCATTTGGGGGAAACAGGCAAGGCTGCATTTGGGGGACACAGGCAAGGCTGCATTTGGGGGACACAGGCAAGGCTGCAGTTCGGGACACAGACGAGGCTGCATTTGGGGGACACAGGCAAGGCTGTATTTGATGGACACAGGCAAGGCTGCATTTGGTGGACACAGGCAAGGCTGCATTTGATGTGACACAGGCAAGGCTGCTTTGGGGGACACAGGCAAGGCTGCATTTGGGGGACACAGGCAGGGCTGCATTTGGTGGACACAGGCAAGGCTGCATTTGGGGGACACAGGCAAGGCTGCATTTGGGGGACACAGGCAAGGCTGCATTTGGGGGACACAGGCAAGGCTGCATTTGGTGGACACAGGCAAGGCTGCATTTGGTGGACATAGGCAAGGCTGCATTGGGGGGACACAGGCTAGGCTGCATTTGGGGGACACAGGCAAGGCTGCATTGGGAGACACAGGCAAGGCTGCATTTAGGGGATACAGGCAAGGCTGCATTGGGGGACACAGGCAAGGCTGCATTGGGGGACGCAGGCAAGGCTGCATTTGGGGGACACAGGCAAGGCTGCATTTGGGGGACACAGGTAAGGCTGTATTTGGTGGGACACAGGTAAGGCTGCATTTGGGGGACACAGGCAAGACTGCATTTAGTGGGCACAGGCAAGGCTGCATTTGGGGGACACAGCTGCATTTGGTAAGACACAGGCTGCATTTGGTGAGACACAAGCTGCATTTGGTGGACACAGGCTGCATTTGGTGGGACACAGGCTGCATTTGGTAAGACACAGACTGCATTTGGGGGACACAGGCTGGCTGCATTTGGTAGGACGCAGGCTGCATTTGGTGGGACACGGATGCATTTGGGGGACACAAGCTGCATTTGGTGGGACACAGGCTGCATTTGGTAAGACACAGACTGCATTTGGGGGACACAGGCTGTATTTGGTGGGACACAGGCTGCATTTGGTGGGACACAGGCTGCATTTGGTGGGACACAGGCTGCATTTGGTGGACACAGGCTGCATTTGGTGGGACACAGGCTGCATTTGGTGGGACACAGGCTGCATTTTATGGGACACAGGCTGCATGTAAGGACAGACTCCGCTGGGGACACCCGATGGCATCTGGTGGCAGGCGACGTGGCTAGTGACACACTCGGGGCTCCCACTGATTCTGCATTATGGTGAGTTGAATGATTTCATTCTATATTACAATGTAATAATAGAAATAATGTGCTTCAGTTATCCTGACACCATAACAACCATGGTGCCGGGATGATTGAAGTGCTAATACCAGGTGTTTGGAATATCTTTATCTGCTGATTGTTAAACTTTCTAGAATACGCATATTTCTATTGTTGTGTGGGATCTGGGCCTGCTGTCCCTCCATCCCTCGTTCATCTCAGATGCTAACCACACCACCTTAGAGCCACGACCACTATTTTGCTGAAACCACGCCCATTTTCACCAAGTGGGAGGGGTCAAAAAGGAAGGGCGGGGTCTGGCGCCCCCCCATCCTAAAACTTCACCAACCGCCACCGGTTGTTACATGCAAGTCGTGCAATGGATGTACCATTAGGAAACTCAGGGATAGATTTCAAGAACATTTGTACAGTATTAAGAAAAAAGTATCCACAAATGTTGCTAGGCACTTCAATCAATACCATAATGGCAGCAGTACCTTTGCAGGTGTACAGATTCTAGAAAAGTCTTGACGCTCACTATAGGAGGGGATGTTTTCAAACTTCTCTGCAAAAGGGATTTTTTTTGGATTTTTTATTTTAATACCAGAAAACCATTTGGAATGAACACATTTTTATAATTAGATTAGTTTTTGTTCCATCCAGGTCTATATATATGCATGCAGTGCATGTGAATGATTTCAGACATGCATGTATATACAGTGGGGACGGAAAGTATTCAGACCCCCTTAAATTTTTCACTCTTTGTTATATTGCAGCCATTTGCTAAAATCATTTAAGTTCATTTTTTTTCCTCATTAATGTACACACAGCACCCCATATTGACAGAAAAACACAGAATTGTTGACATTTTTGCAGATTTATTAAAAAAGAAAAACTGAAATATCACATGGTCCTAAGTATTCAGACCCTTTGCTGTGACACTCATATATTTAACTCAGGTGCTGTCCATTTCTTCTGATCATCCTTGAGAAGGTTCTACACCTTCATTTGAGTCCAGCTTTGTTTGATTATACTGATTGGACCTGATTAGGAAAGCCACACACCTGTCTATATAAGACCTTACAGCTCACAGTGCATGTCAGAGCAAATGAGAATCATGAGGTCAAAGGAACTGCCTGAAGAGCCCAGAGACAGAATTGTGGCAAGGCACAGATCTGGCCAAGGTTACAAAAAAATGTCTGCTGCATTTAAGGTTCCTAAGAGCACAGTGGCCTCCATAATCCTTAAATGGAAGACGTTTGGGACGACCAGAACCCTTCCTAGAGCTGGCCATCCGGCCGAACTGAGCTATCGGGGGAGAAGAGCCTTGGTGAGAGAGGTAAAGAAGAACCCAAAGATTACTGTGGCTGAGCTCCAGAGATGCAGTCGGAAGATGGGAGAAAGTTGTAGAAAGTCAACCTTCACTGCAGCCCTCCACCAGTCGGGGCTTTATGGCAGAGTGGCCCAACGGAAGCCTCTCCTCAGTGCAAGACACATGAAAGCCTGCATGGAGTTTGCTAAAAAAACACCTGAAGGTGATGGTGAGAAGTAAGATTCTTTGGTCTGATGAGACCAAGATAGAACTTTTTGGCCTTAATTCTAAGCGGTATGTGTGGAGAAAACCAGGCACTGCTCATCACCTTTCCAATACAGTCCCAACAGTGAAGCATGGTGGTGGCAGCATCATGTTGTGGGGGTGTTTTTCAGCTGCAGGGACAGGACGACTGGTTGCAATCGAGGGAAAGATGAATGCGTCCAAGTACAGGGATATCCTGGACGAAAACCTTCTCCAGAGTGCTCAGGACCTCAGACTGGGCCGAAGGTTTACCTTCCAACAAGACAATGACCCTAAGCACACAGCTAAAATAATGAAGGAGTGGCTTCACAACAACTCTGTGACTGTTCTTGAATGGCCCAGCCAGAGCCCTGACTTAAACCCAATTGAGCATCTCTGGAGAGACCTTAAAATGGCTGTCCACCGTTTACCATCCAACCTGACAGAACTGGAGAGGATCTGCAAGGAGGAATGGCAGAGGATCCCCAAATCCAGGTGTGAAAAACTTGTTGCATCTTTCCCAAAAAGACACATGGGCATTTATAAGCTTGGATTTGGACACTTGTGTCTTTTTTCTAGGCTTTATTGTCCTTTTTGTTTACTTTTCTCCTTTTTCATGATTTGCTTGTGATTTAATTTTGGATAAATGACCGCAAGCTTACATATATATTTTTATTATGACTGTTACTGTTTTGTGTGCATTTGTTCAGACTGGGTTCACACCAGTGCGACAAACGCTCCGACATTGGGAGCTCATGTTGCATGTTGTGTGAAAATCAATGTTTCCCTATGGGAATCATCCTAACTGGTCCGACACAAGGCATTCTGACTTTGAAAATGCTCCCTGTACTACTTTGGTCCGACTTTGATCCTGCTTCAGCCCATTGACTATCATTGAAGTCGGATCAAAGTCGGATCGCCGCCTCGCATGATCCGACTTTGGCATGTGACTTGTGCTCAGATGATTTTGAGGGGGAACTCCAAATTTTAAATAAAAAACGGTATGGGTTCCCCCTCCAAGAGTATACCAGGCCCTTCGGTATGGTATGGATCTTAAGGGGAACCCCCTATGCCGAAAAAAAGGGTGTGCCCCCCCCAAATCCATACCAGACCCTTATCCGAGCACGCAGCCCGGACGGTCAGGAAAAGGGGTGGGGACGAGTGAGCAACCCCCCTAAACCATACCAGGCCGCATGCCCTCAACATGGGGGGGTGGGTGCTTTGGGGCAGGGGGGCGCCCCTCGCCCCCACCCCAAAGCACCTTGTCCACATGTTGATGAGGATAAGGGCCTCTTCCCGACAATCCTGGTCGTTGGTTGTCGGGGTCTGCGGGCAGGGGGCTTATCGGAATCCGGGAGCCCCCTTTAATAAGGGGGCCCCCAGATCCCGGCCCCCCACCCTATGTGAATGAGTATGGGGTACATCGTACCCCTACCCATTCACCTAGGGAAAAAAAAGTGTCAATAAAAAAACACACAACAGGATTTTAAAGTAATTTATTAGGCAGCTCCGGGGATCTTCTTCCGACTTCGGGGGTCTCTTTGTTCTTCTCCGCAGTTTCTTCCTTCTTCTCCGCGCTCTCCGGCTTCTCCGCGCTCTCCGGTTTTTCTCCGCGCTCTCTGGTATCTTCTGCCGGGCTCCTCCGCTGTCTTCTGCTCTTTTCCCGGCTCTTTTGCTAGCGGTGGCCTGATCTTCTCCGCCGTCTTCTTCCCTCTTCTCTTCTTCCGATCGATGTTGACACGACGCTCTCTCCCACTGTAATGCCGTATGCGCGGTCCGCAATGACTTATATGGGGATGGGGTGTGGTCACTGGGTGATGTCACCCGGTGACCCCGCCCTTATTACGTCACAGTCCCGGGGCACCCCTTTTCCTGACCAGCCGGGCTGCGTGTTTAGTGTTGTGAACAAGCAAGCTATCGCCTGTGAAACATCTACCATTGCCTGTATCTGTCTGACCCTTTTGACAATAGAGATGACATCAAGATAATTTGGAGTTCCAGTGTGTGACCAATTTCTTGTTTTGTTCGTCTTCCACGGTGGTGAGCCGAGGTCTGCACCTGTGATCCATCCTGCACCTAATTTTGCCTGGAGCGGTGTGCATCTCTTTGTTCTTTGCTGGAAAATTCTGTGTGCCTGGCTGTGCAGCGTGGGGGATCCCTTATTCACCAGTGGCTCCTGCGGGGGTAGCGCTACATATACACTGCTGCCAATGCATCCATTGCAAAGCTAACAGAAAAAAATCACAGCAAATTGTGACAGAGAAAGAACTGGTTTAAAAATTACCTGCAGTTCAGACTTCTGTCTTTCTATGCCTAGCTGATGATTGCTGGCAAATCCATTTGTGGCTGATAATCATTTGTTGATTGGACTGGAAAAATTAATTTGGGGTGTGTAAAAGTCTCACGCCTTGTTCTTTACCCATCTGTGGGCATCCGTGTGGGGACTGGCAAAACATGGTGATCAGAAACCACACAAATTTACTGCTGATCTTCTCTCAAGCACCAAAGTTTGCCATCTGAAACCTGGTCACTTTGATTGGCTGATTATGATGGTCACATGATTACAACCAAACCAGGTCAGTTCTGATTTCTCTTGCAGGCTGCTAGTAGCTGCTTGTTTGTTCGCTGACGGCTCCTATTGGAAACAAATACATTTTTATTTTCTTCAACAGTCATTTTTTGTACAGTAGAAACACTTGGGTCAGTCTGCCACATTCTTTTATTACAGCAAATCTATACTTAAATATTCCTCCAATTTCTGGCTATTCCATATTTCTGGGCATACAGTATAAAGAGTTACAGAAACATGGTCATCAGTGGCGGCCCGTCCATACATGGTGCAGGGGCACTGCCTTCCTAATCCATGCACCTGGCCCCTAATCTACATGCAGGACGTATGGATGTCAATGCTTTTTTTTTTTTTTAAACCACTTCAGCCCCGGAAGAATTGGCTGCTCAATGACCAAGCCATTTTTTGTGATACGACACTGCATCGTTTTAAGTGACAATTTTGAAAAAAACTCAATATTTTGTACTTTTTGCTGTAATAAATAGCCCAATTTTTTTTTAAAAAAAAGCTAATTTTTTCCTCAGTTTAGGCCGATATGTATTCTTCTACATATTTTTGGTAACAAAAATCGCAAAAAGTGTATATTGATTGGTTTGCGCAAAAGTTCTAGCGTCTATAAAATAGGGGATAGATTTATGGCATTTTTATTACTTTTTTTTTTTTTTACTAGTAATGGCGGCGATCTGCGAATTTTTATCGGGCCTGCGACATTATAGCGGACATATCGGACACTTTTGACACATTGACCACTGGCACTTATACAGCGATCAGTGCTAAAAAAATGCACTGATTACTGTGTAAATATCTCTGGCAGGGAAGGGGTTAACACTAGGGGGCAAGCAATGAGTAAACTGTGTTCCCTATGTGTGTGTTCTAACTGTGGGGGATGGGACTGACTATAGGAGATGAGAGATCATGGTTCCCTGCTCGTAGGAACTTACGATCTGTCTCTCCTCTCCTCACAGAACTAGTATGTGTGTGTTTACATACACACGTCCCCGTTCTGCCTCTCGTGCCGCGATCGCTCGTGGGCGGCGGTCATCGTGACCGCCGGTCACGGGCATCGGCACCCCCGCTGTGCAGTGGACGCGCACGTGCGCCTGCTATTCTGCTTAAAGGGACCGACGTACAGCTACAGTATAATAATAATATAATAAGCTACAGTATAATGACAGCGGCTGGTCGGCAAGTGGTTAAGCACATAATTAGAGCCTGAGGCTCTAATTGGCTTAAAAAAGGGTGGGCTCGGGGCACAGAGCACTGCGCTCTGAGCCCACCCAGTTGTGTGACAATAGCAAAAATTTGCTATTGTCTTCCTGTTTTCTCCTCCCGGCCAATCAGGAACCGGGGGATGGAGTGACGTTGTTTTACCGCCCCCCCCCCCCCCCCAAATATTGAACACCAGCCACCACTGATGCCTAAGTGCATTACAAAATTGGGCATGTATTACCACTCTGAACAACACTTCCCTCATTACTACACCACCTCTTGTTTTATTTCTACCTACTTTCCTACTTCTTCTTTTAAGGTAATTGTATGATCTCCTTTAGATCTACCATCAGCGATGTAGTGCAAGGGCCTGTCTGATTTGATGCAAATTGAATAGATTGTTCAGGGGGGTCCTCCTATTCCTTATGTAGCGGTGTAGTTGCCATTAGTAACAAACATCCACCAAATCACCCTACTGCCAGACCTTCATATATCACCTAGGAGACAATGAACAGTCATTTGCTTTGTTTTGTTTTTGTTTATTGAGGGGGGGGGGTATAACTTGGTTGGGGAAAGGGGTATATGGGATGCCCATAGATCAAATGCTTTGCCATTAGGGATGGGCCGAACACCTCCCTGTTCGGTTTGCATCCAAAACATGCGAACAGGCAAAAAATTTGTTCGAACACGTGAACACCGTTAAAGTCTATGGGACACGAACATGAAAAATCAAAAGTGCTAATTTTAAAGGTTAATATGCAAGTTATTGTCATAAAAAGTGTTTGGGGACCTGGGTCCTGCCCTAGGGGACATGTATCAATGCAAAAAAAAGTTTTATAAAACTGACGTTTTTTCGGGAGCAGTGATTTTAATAATGTTTAAAGTGAAACAATAAAAGTGAAATATTCCTTTAAATTTCTTACCTGGGGGGTGTCTATAGTATGCCTGTAAAGTAGCGCATGTTTCCCGTGTTTATAACAGTCCAAGAGCAAAATGACATTTCTAAAGGAAAGAAAAGTCATTTAAAAGTGCTAGCGCTAGTGTCAGCTATTAATGAATTGTCGGTACCGACAATACACATAAAAGTCATTGAAAAAAAAAAATACATGGGGGTCCCCCAAAATTCCATTACCAGGCCCTTCAGGTCTGGTATGGATATTAAGAGGAACTCCGCGTCAAATTAAAAAAAAAAATGGCGTGGGGTTCCCCCAAAAATCCACACCAGACCCTTATCCGAGCACACAACCTGGCAGGCCACAGGAAAAGAGGGGGGCGAGAGAGCACCCCCCCTCCTGAACCGTACCAGGCCACATGCCCTCAACATGGGGAGGATGTCCCCATGTTGATGGGGACAAGGGCCTCATCCCCACAACCCTTGCCTGGTGGTTGTGGGGGTCTGTGGGCGGGGGGCTTATCGGAATCTGGAAGCCCTCTTTAACAAAGGGGACACCCAGATCCCGCCCCCCATGTGAATTGGTAACCTACCATTTCACAAAAAGAAAGTGTCAAAATGTTAAAAAACCACAGGAGATGGCTTGGGACAAGTCCTTTATTTAAAAAAAATAAAAAAGAGATTCCAGCGATGTAATCCAATAAATCCATGCTCCTACTCCAGCAATGTAATTCAATTCTCAATCTCCAGCGATGGATGATCTCCAGCGACTCCAGTGAGGAACACGCACAGGATCCTGCCTCCACCGGAGGCACCCAGCCCATGACGCTTGACAGCTCTTATGTAGCTGAGGATGGGGCCACCCTTCACGTGACCCCACCCCCCTCTGACAAGGGGAAACACCGGGGTTTCCCAGTAATGTGTACGGGTGACCCCACCATCCTCTAATGCAACGGGAATCCTGCGTTGTATCAGAGGGGGGTGGGGTCTGAGCTACATAAGAACTGTCAAGCTGGCGCAGAGTCTCCACATCCAGCCCTCCGCTGTGGTACACTCACCGACCTTTCTCTGCCCTGAGTCCATGATGGAGAACTTAACCGGAGCGTACGTTCCGACAGCTTCACCTGCTCCCCTGCTCCAGGAGTTCCTCATCAATGATCCTGTAATGATGAAGACTTCACCAATGACCGTGTAAAGGTGAGGTTCCCTCACAGTTCTCCCCAGGGCACAAATCAAGCTTCACCCTTGCTCACCCGGCTAGGTCCCAGGCTTGGCACTCACCGATGCTCCTCAAGCATCACCTCTGCTGTCCCGCTAGGTCCCTGGCTTGGCACTTGCTGAAGTTTTCCCACTTCTTCAACGTCCCTGGCTGGTCAGAAGTCTGCTCTGGTTCTGGCTCAAGCTTACTCACAGTGGTCTCTGGTAACAAGGTGGATGGTCCCTTAGTAGTGGTTTCAATACTACAGCTCTGCTTTACATAGTTATGTAATCACTCAGCTCCTGTACACTCTGCTGAATAAATAATCTATGCAAGAAGAAGGTCAGGTACAAAAGGAGGAAGACCCTGGATGTGTATTTAGTGAGAAAAGTGTTCACTGACATTTATTGTATGTGAGTACAGAGGGGGCAGGAGCAAACTCCTGGAGGGGGAGGACAGGTGCAGGGTGTGTGAGGTCAGCTGTTGAAGTACTTCCTTGTAAGTTTTTCCATCCCAAATATCAAATTTCAGGCTGGGTAATGGAGGACTTTTCTACAGGAGACTGGAGGCTGAGATAATGTCTGTCCTAAAAGTCAGAGAAATCTTATTCTTTCCTGCAACAGAGGTACAAAATAGTATATTGATACATAAGGAAGCTAGAATTTAGAAAAAAAAAGTTGAAAAGTTGAAGTGAGAGAGTTCTCAGAGTCAGAAAGCAAGCACAGAGAATGGAGAAAGTGCGTTTCCTGTATCGAGTAGCAACAGTGGGATTTGTCACTAGGAGTGACAGAATTGCTTAGTTTGTGGAGACCGGTGCTGGCTCCATGGCACCGGATCAGAAATGCTGCACACCTGGGGAAGTGTTGTTGTCTAACAGGAGTGTGTCTGCAGTTCTCAGTGTTATAAGAGTGAGAAGTATGGCCACAGATTAACCACTTCCCGCATGGCCTATTGCAAAATGATGGCTGGGTGGGACTTTCGTCGTTCCAGGTGGATGTCATATGACATCTTCCTGGAATGCGCCTCACGCATGGCCTGGTTCTGGCTCAAGCTTACTCACAGTGGTCTCTGGTAACAAGGTGGATGGTCCCTTAGTAGTGGTTTCAATACTACAGCTCTGCTTTACATAGTTATGTAATCACTCAGCTCCTGTACACTCTGCTGAATAAATAATCTATGCAAGAAGAAGGTCAGGTACAAAAGGAGGAAGACCCTGGATGTGTATTTAGTGAGAAAAGTGTTCACTGACATTTATTGTATGTGAGTACAGAGGGGGGCAGGAGCAAACTCCTGGAGGGGGAGGACAGGTGCAGGGTGTGTGAGGTCAGCTGTTGAAGTACTTCCTTGTAACAGTTTTTCCATCCCAAATATCAAATTTCAGGATGGGTAATGGAGGACTTTTCTACAGGAGACTGGAGGCTGAGATAATGTCTGTCCTAAAAGTCAGAGAAATCTTATTCTTTCCTGCAACAGAGGTACAAAATAGTATATTGATACATAAGGAAGCTAGAATTTAGAAAAAAAAAGTTGAAAAGTTGAAGTGAGAGAGTTCTCAGAGTCAGAAAGCAAGCACAGAGAATGGAGAAAGTGCGTTTCCTGTATCGAGTAGCAACAGTGGGATTTGTCACTAGGAGTGACAGAATTGCTTAGTTTGTGGAGACCGGTGCTGGCTCCATGGCACCGGATCAGAAATGCTGCACACCTGGGGAAGTGTTGTTGTCTAACAGGAGTGTGTCTGCAGTTCTCAGTGTTATAAGAGTGAGAAGTATGGCCACAGATTAACCACTTCCCGCACGGCCTATTGCAAAATGATGGCTGGGTGGGACTTTCGTCGTTCCAGGTGGATGTCATATGACATCTTCCTGGAATGCGCCTCACGCATGGCCTCGCTTCCATGCTGCGGGCATGATCTGTCACCCACACAGCCGATGACAGATCACTGTACCTGGCAGCTGCCGGTGCCATGTGATCGCTGTGACCAATCACAGCAAACCATGTCACAATTGTAAACAATGGATGGGTTCCTTTCATGCCACCCATTAGGTAAAATTGAGTTGCTAGCTGTGATTGGTCACAGTGATCACATGGTACAGACAGGGCCAATCACAGCCCATCTGTAACATGTGATTAGCTGTGGCCAATCACAGCTAATCACAACAATACTCAATTAATCAGTTTTACTCAGTAAAAATGGTTGCTAATATCAATGAAATTCATTGATATAAGCAATCATAATGTGTAAAAAAAAAAAAAATCCTGATCACTTCCCCAGAGTAGTACAGTGTTACTATGGTAACACTGTATTGCTCTGGTCACAGTGTATTTAAAAAAATCGTAAAAAAAAAAGAAAAAATATAATATAATATAAAGAAAATGTCCTATAGATTTACCATCAACTATGTAGTGCAAGGGCCTGCCTGATTGGATACGGAGTGATTGGCTAGATAGGTGTTTCCTCCTATTTTATAAATTTGGTAAATCTAAAGGAGATTGTACAATCGGATTGTATAGTGTATGGTGAACTTTACAGAACCCAGGACTTCTCCTGTTTTCAGTACTCCAGCTCTGCTCCACATAGGCTGTTTTCTCATCTCTCATTTCCCGCACAATTCAAAATGCCAAATGAACGATCTATGCAAGATTAAAATTAAGGAAGGAAAAAAAAATTTGATACATGTGTATTTAGTGAAAAGAGTGATCACTGATTGATTGTATTTTATTTAAAAAACATACACCTTAAGATGGGTGGTAGGTAGGAGGGTAAATGGTGCAGGGTGTGTGCTAATGAGGTCAGCTGGTCAACTCCTTCCTGTATCATGGCCTATAGTCTGCCCAGGAAGTAAGGCAGAAGTAATGGATACGTTTGGGAAACGTCCATGAAGATAAGTGTGTGTAGAATTAATGGAAAGATTTTACATTTTTGCAAAAGAAGTACATTATTGCTATGTTGGTACATAGGGGAGCTGGAATTTAGAAAAAAAAATGTGAACAATAGTGAACTTCGCCTTTAACCACTTAAGGACCGCCCCATGTACATTTACTGTACGTACGTGATTCTCATGCACGGCTCTGGGATGTGCACGCACACTGCTGAAGCCATGCTCCCGCTGTGATTGGACACAGTGGGAGCCAATCAGTGGGTCCCGTGGCCACGATGGCTGTTGGCCACCCGCGATCGCTCACTGGAGAGAAAGATGGACGGTCTGTCTATGTAAACAAGGCAGATCGTCCTTCTGTCAGACAGGAAGAGAGACATCTGTGATTCCTGCTAATCAGGAACACAGATGTGTCTCTTCCTCGAGTGCATCCATCCCCCACACAGTAAGAAAACACTCATAGGGAACACAGTTAACCCTTTGATTGCCCCAATGTTAACCCCTTATCTGCCAGTGTCATTTATACAGTGTCAGTGCGTTTTTTTTTTAATCACTCACTGATTACTGTATTTGTGTCACTGGTCCCCAAAAAGTGTCACTAAGTGTCAGATTTGTCTGCCGCAATTATTATTAGTCCCGCTAAAAATCGCTGATCGCCGCCATTACTAGTAAAAACATATATAAATAAAATAAATAAAAGTCCCTAAATCTATCCCATAGTTTGTAGACGCTATAACTTTTGCGCAAACCAGTATATGATTTTTGGGATTTTTTTTTTTTACAAAAAATATGTAGCAGAATACAAATTGAGCTGAACTGATGAAGAAATTTGATTTTTTAAAATTTTTATTGAGAATGTTTTATAGTAGAAAGTAAAAAATATTGTGTTTTTTTCAAAATAGTCTGTCTTTTTTTGTTTATAGCGCAAAAAATAAAAACCGCAGAGGTGATCAAATACCACCAAAAGAAAACTCTATTTGTGAGTAAATAAAGGACATCAATTTTATTTGGGTACAGCGTCGCACGACCGCGCAATTGTACGCAGTGCCGTATTGCAAAAAAAATGGCCTGGTCAGACAGTGGGCAAAACCTTCCAGAGCTCAAGTGGTTAAGACCTGCCTACACACACACTAAATAATATACACTGACTTGGGTTATCTTTTACCAAAGAAATGTAGCAGAATATATTTGACCTTCATTTATAAATTTATGAAAAAAGATTTTTTTATTTGCTAAATTTTATAACAAAACCTAAAGCCTTGTACACATGGTACGATTGTAGGCTAACCGAGCGTCTGATTTTTGTCAAAAGGGTGTGTGCCACGATCTTGTCTTGCATACTAACGGTACACAAATTGTCGGTCGACAACACGACCGTAGTGACGTACTAGACGTACTACGAGACTATAAAGAGGAAGTTCATTTCCCAAGTACCACCCTTTGGGCTCCTTCTGCTCATTTTGTGTTAGTAGAAGTTTAGTAAGTGTTGATTTGCGCTTTTCAGTTCGTGCATTTCAGTTAATTTCTGAATGGCCATTCGTCAACCAGTAGCTAAAAAATTACCAAGCTGCAACTCCAAAATGTTATACAGCACTAAACAGAATAAGGACCAAGGAGAGCTGCGCTAAACTGATTGACCTGTGAGGCAATATTCCGTGTACTCACAATAATAAAAGCCAGTGCACCACAGCAGGTGAGACCGTGACAATATGAGAACACGATTCCACCCCGTATGGATGCACTCGCTGATGAATAGGCTCTGGCTGCTCTGCTTGGCTCCCTTGTACTATGAGATCATACATCTTTCTCAAGCACCACCTCTGCCAGAGCCACCCGAACACACTGTAGCAGGCACTTGGATGGTCTCGGCCGGCTCCAGACCGAGCCATATTTTTTACTGGCAACCTTTTCCTTTTACTGGCATTTACTGGCAGGAGAAAACTGCCTGTTTTTTACTGGCTGCCAGTAAAAATACTGACGGTTGGCAACACTGCCTGGAAGTTTAGTCACTCAATATTTATATATGTTCATATTTATATTTTGATTACCGTATATACTCGAGTATAAGTCGAATTTTTCAGCCCCGTTTTTGGGGCTGAAAGTGCCCCCCTCGACTTATACTTGAGTCACCGCCTCCAGAGCAAAGGCTCATAGTCACCTTGCGGTACTTGGCGACGGGGAGAAGTCTCCAGGACCTCAAATTTACGACTGGGATCTCCCCCCAGGCTCTGGGAGTCATTATTCCAGAGACCTGCTCAGCCATTATTCAAGTCCTGCAGAAGGACCATATTAGGGTAAGTTTTTACCTTTAAGATCACATTCTATATATTTATGTTTGCTAATGTATTGTATTAATTTGTTGAATACATAATTCTCAATATTGTAGTATGCTGTGAATATCCTCTGTGTCCTCATGCATGCTGTAAGCTTTTCCTGCCCCCTTTTTGGCCTACATGCATATTTTCCTTAACTAAATTCCCCAGCCTGCTAACCTGGCCCCATACACACCTAGCCTAGTAACTTAACAATGTTTTTTGTTAGCTACATTTTGGGGCTTACCCTAAAGAACCCCTAAAATGTGTACAAATGTTATTGTTGTCCTCAAATTCAGACAGAGTGCAAGAGGCCATTTTTTGTGGCCCAAACTCATTTGAACCCCCCCCCCCAAAAAAAAAATGTCAACAGATCCAAATAATCTGCTGACTTTGCAAAACGTATACACACTATCCCTCTTTTGTGTTCATATTTCTGGATTAATTCACCAAAGCATGTAGTGCAAGGGCCTGCCTGATTACCTTCAAATTATTAGAATTTTGTCTCCTATTATCTTGATAGGTTATTTCTGAATGTCAAAATGTGCTGCAATTTGGACAGTGTGTATCCAGCTTTTTTGATTGTGACACTTCTTACCTGTCCACTGGGCTGCCAACAGTGTAAGTAAGGAGAGGCTGGCCAAAGTATCACTGATTATTTATGCAAACAGCTCTCATGGAAGTGGAAAGGGTTACCTGTCCAAAACATCTTCCCATTATCCCCCCCCCCCTAAAATTTGTCGAATGGCCACCAGAGGGGGGAGGAATCAGATAAGTTGACCTATCACTTTTGTCTTTAAATACTCATTTACGTGTATCCTTATGTTGGCTAAGCATGTTTGTGTCAAATCTGCTTGCAATGTTATGTGCAGAAGTAGTAATTTCTTTTTTCGTTTTTTAATCCACGGTTTTTTTCCAACCCAGAACAATGGCAGGACATTGCAGCCCAGTTCCATCATCAGTGGGATTTTCCCAACTGTGGTGGTGCTATTGATGGCAAGCATGTCCAGATTGTACCACCACCCAACTCTGGCTCCTATTATTTTAATTATAAGGGATTTTGCAGCATAGTCATGCTAGCTGTAGTGTTTGCCAACTACAAGTTCCTGTATCTGGATGTTGGGAAGAACGACGGCAAATCTGATGGAGGAGTGATTATGCAGACAGAGTTCACCAAGCAGCTCCAGAATGGCACCTTAAACTTGCCACCTGCTGAGGAGAATGTTGAGGGCCTCAATTTTGTTTTCGTGGCAGATGAGGCCTTTGCTCTGGGGGAACATCTGATGAAGCCGTTTCCTATAGGGATCCCCACCCCAGAGCAGAGAATCTTCAATTACAGGCTCTCTCGCGCCAGAAGGGTGGTTGAAAACGCCTTTGGCATCCTATCGAGTCATTTCAGGCTGTTTTGACTCCAATCAACCTGGCACTCTACAAGATAAATCATGTGGTCCTGTGCTGCTGTATGTGGCAGGCCCAGCTGAAGAGGCTGCAGCTCGTCCATCTGTGGGTGTGCTGATGGCTATTGAAAATGCCCGCGCCGGATTGCCCTCGCAAATTGCCCGCGATTTATGGCAGAAATACCTGGAATATTTTGTGGGTAGAGGGGTAGTGTCTTGGCAGCAAATTGTAGCTGATAATTTATAATTTTTTTGGAAGATCATAAACTCCTATTTCATTTGAACTACTGTTGTCTGTGTTTCTTATATGTCTAATATCTTCCCAAATGAGCTTTATTTTGGCCACTTGCTCCAATAGTGCAAATGTACCTTATTGCTACATGAGGTGACAATATCTTCTTCACCTAACTATTATGGTATGTGGGTCTGCTACACACACACAATGTTTTGTTCTTAATGGATCTAATGCATGAAGTTCAAAAACATTATGCCTTTACAACTCCTTTTTTTTAGGCCCTAAAAATATCAGGAGTTGTCCACATTTAAGAGCACATCACTGTGACTGTAACTACAACAACTTACAAAATACACTGGTATTGAGCACTGAAATAATAAACCCACACAAAAAAAGCCAAAATTTGAAGCCACGTACAGGCATAACAATTACATGTACCTTATGATCCCATGCCTAAAATGTGTGTAGTTACAAACATCTATTTTTCTAAACCCACAAAACACACAAGTTACTTTAGTTATGAGGAAGGGGTTGCACCCCCAAAACGCGTCCATTAATACCCTGTGATGGGAGATAGCACATGTTGACACGGGGTGGGGGGGGGGATTTACTAAAACTGTTGCACACAGAATTTGGCTCAGCTCTACATAGCAACCAATCAGCTTCTATGTTTTATTGTCAAACTTAATTGAATAAGCTGAGGTTAGAAGCTGATTGGGTACCATGCACAGCTGCACCAGATTCCGAGTGTATTTGTTTTAGGAAATCTCCCCCACTGTGTGTTTTGGGATTTTTGAAAAATAGATGTATGGAACTACACACATTTTAGGCATGGGATCATGGGGGAAATAAGAATGCTAAGGCCCAATTTGGGGGCACTTTCAAATTTTGGGTTTTAGATTTGAAAAAAAAACACATAAATCATCCTCAAGATGCAAACCCAGGTTATGTTTTCAAGATTTCTTGAATTTGGCACAGGTGATGTTGTCATTTTCACCGTTAGTAATTCGCACAGTTGTTTTTAGACTGATGACAATCTAGAAAACAGGACCTGGTGGTGCACCTAGAGGAGTGGAGTGTAGAAACACTGAGTTCTGTCACTAAATTTTCACATTTAAAAGTTATAAAGTCATGGTAATTATTAAAATGGCAAACAGGAGCAAACAAGTGGAACAATAAACTTCAGAACAGGCAAGAGGAAATTAAAATTTGTCAAGCATGTTCACAAAATCTCTTATTCTTCGCTGTAAAGCAGTGGCAGCCTCCTTGATTTGCTCCAAGTCCTTCAAACAATGCAATATATCTGCACTCATTCTGCCAATAGTACATTGTGGAAGATCATGACCTAGTAAGAAGAGTAAAAAGTATTAAGGGAACGATGGTCAAGTGGCTGAGGCACTACATAGTGAGTTATGGTCAAGTTACTAGTCAAATTCAGGAAATACTTACCTACCCAGTCTATTGTTGCTTGCAACCTGCTTGCCCTTCAGACACCTACACTACTAGGAATGTACACACTGCAACTACTCTATAATCTTGGCCCTGGTGCTCGGGTCTCCCAAACTCGGGTACCTAGCAACACTGCCAGCTCCTTCCACCTCTTCCTTCTCCATGCTAATGTTAAGGCACTACATACCTTGGTAATGTGTGGACTGGGTGTTTGGTTTGGACATCTAAACACTCAACATGTATACACATTTGAAGCAAGATTCCAAGAATACTTACTTGCGTAAACAAGAGGCTCCCGAATACTTTCTCCCTCTCCTGGTTCACTTTGGCCCTCACTGTAACTCCCATCAGGAGATTTGACGAACACAATGGCAAAGTCTGTGCTGGGTACAGGAGTCAGATCCCATGGCTCCAAAGAAACATCCTGGGTGAGCTGACCACACTCACTTTCCTCTAAAAAGAAACAATACACCATTCATTAAGCCACCCCAAGTCACATCTGTTTCTAGCATCCATTTTGCTACATTAGTTGACCAACCTTGCACTTGATCTGATGTCAATGTTTGCTCCTGACTAGTGGACTCCACCATGCTGCACTCTTTTTTTTTTACTGTGAAAAATGCATAGAAAAGGGAAGGTGATGGCATTTTCCAGAGGGCAAATACTTGAAAAAGTTTTGCCGTCCCCCCCCCCCACCCCTCTTGTCTCCTATGGGATACAGGATATACAGTATCTCACAAAAGTGAGTACACCCCTCACATTTTTGTAAATATTTTATTATATCTTTTAATGTGACAACACTGAGGAAATTACACTTTGCTAGAATGTAAAGTAGTGAGTGTACAGCTTGTATAACAGTGTAATTTTGCTGTCCCCTCAAAATAACTCAACACACAGCCATTAATGTTTAAACCACTGGTAACAAAAGTGAGTACACCCCTAAGTGAAAATGTCCAAATTGGTCCCAATTAGCCATTTTCCCTCCCCGGTGTCATGTGACTCATTAGTGTTACAAGGTCTCAGGTGTGAATGGGGAGAAGGTGTGTTAAATTTGGTCTTATCATTCTCACTCTCTCATTCTAGTCAGTGGAAGTTCAACATGGCACCTCATGCCAAAGAAGTCTTGTGAGGATCTGAAAAAAGAATTGTTGCTCTACATAAAGATGACCTAGGCTATAAGAAGATTGCCAAGACCCTAAAACTGAGCTGCAGGACAGTGGCCAAGAACATACAGCAGTCTAACAGAACAGGTTCCACTCAGAACAGGCCTTGCCATGATCGACCAAAGAAGTTGAGTGCACATGCTCAGTGTCATATCCAGGGGTTGTCTTTGGGAAATAGACGTATGATTGCTGCCAGCATTGCTGCAGAGGTTGAAGGGGTGGGGGCCTGTCAGTGCTCAGACCATACACCGCACACTGCATCAAATTGGTCTGCATGGCTGTCGTCCCAGAAGGAAGCCTCTTCTAAAGATGATGCACAAGAAAGCCTGCAAATAGTTTGCTAAACACAAGCTGACTAAGGACTGGAACCATGTCCTGTGGTCTGATGAGACCAAGATAAACTTATTTGGTTCAGATGGTGTCAAGCGTGTATGGCAGCAAATTAGATGAGAAATAAAAAGACAAGTGTGTCTTGCCTACAGTCCAGCATGGTGGTGAGAGTGTCATGGACTGGGGCTGCATGAGTGTTACCGGCACTGGGGAGCTACAGTTCATTGAGGGAACCATGAATGCCAATATGTACTGTGACATACTGAAGCAGATCATAATCCCCTCCCTGCGGAGACTGGGCCGCAGGGCAGTATTCCAACATGATAACGACCCCAAACACACCTGCAAGACGACCACTGCCTTGCTAAAGAAGCTGAGGGTAAAGGTGATGGACTGGCCAAGCATGTCTCCAAACCTAAACCCTATTGAGCATCTGTGGGGCATCCTCAAACAGAAGGTGGAGGAGCGCAAGGTCTCTAACATCCACCAGCTACATGATGTCATCATGGAGGAGTGGAAGAGGACTCCAGTGGATACCTGTGAAGCTCTTGTGAACTCCATGCCCAAGAGGGTTAAGGCAGTGCTGGAAAATAATAGTCGCCACACAAAATATTGACACTTTGGGCCCATTTTGGACATTTTTGGACATTTTCATTTAAGGGTGTACTCATTTTTGTTGCCAGCAGTTTATTAATGGCTGTGTGTTGAATTATTTTGAGGGGACAGCAAATTTACACTGTTATACAAGCTGTACACTCACTACTTTACATTGTAGCAAAGTGTCATTTCTTCAGTGTTATCACATGAAAAGATATAATAAAATATTTACAAAAATGTGAGGGGTGTACTCACTTTTGTGAGATACTGTATGATGACCATCCTAGCAGGCGTGACTCTTTATGACTGGGAGCCCCGAGGCCTCTCCTCTACCCATGTCTACACTGGCAAGGCTGCATTAATGGGCACTGATGAGCCAGGCAGCAACCAGAAAGTGTTCTTTACCCCTTAAGTTCTGCCCTAATCCCACGGCCTTTGGCCCACCTAGAAACACCCCTGTCGGTGGCTAAATGAGTGTGTTTGAAGGTGGCACGTTTTTGGGGGGAAGATAGCCTTGTTGCCTCCCCTGTTGGGGCCCGAGCGAGGGTAGCCTCCCTTTGTCCCTTGTGGTGGCTTGGCTGGAGTTCCAAAAAAAGAAATGTCCAAAAACTTGACCAAATACAAATGTATATATATGCTTTATATTTACCTTCATCTTTGGAATCCCAAGTCATACAAAGATTTAAGAAAAGCTTACACAGAATTCTCTAGAGCTACTTGTTTAAAGAGCATATATAGACAGCTAATTTACACATATACATATAGTTTAGATACAAATGTTGCTTACTTTTTTTTATGATCTGATGTATGTACTACATCTGGTCTTGTTCATGGTGTTTGAGATCAGACCATCATTTTCGGATTTGGTCCTTTGATCGTTCCACCAAAAATTTGCACTGCAAAACGGTGATGACCTTCTCCAAAATGAGGTCCTTTCGGCTGCTGGGCCTTTGGGCTGTTTCAGCTGTTGGGCCTCTCGTAATTGCGCAGCTTGCAGTCGTAATCGTGCTTCTCTAGGATGCGCACCATCTCCACCATCTCACCCTTGCTCGTGGGGGTTGCTTTGTGCCTCCTATGAGCTCCACCACTGCAGGGCTGGCTGTAATCCGCCATGTTGTCCCTCCCGAATGTTCCGCCGTCTGTGTCGCATTCAGAAGAGAGATGGGCATGCCCCAGCGTCAAGACGCATTAAGAGTGGAGTTTGACGCATGTGCAGTGTATATAAAGCCAGAACGCACAGTCCATGGAATGTCCGTAGGAACGATATACACTGCATGCGCAGTGTATATAAAGCCAGAACGCACAGTCCATGGAATGGCCGGAGGAAGAATGATCGCCAACGCAAGAAAGGAGGCATAAAACTAAGAAACAATTGAAAATTGGGCTCATACTGCTTAGATTGAGGCCTATATAGATTGATTGAAGCCTATATAGATTGAGGCCTATAGGGAGAAGGCCCAAACACCACGCCGGATCTTCTTGGGTACCTTCTCGGCGCCCAAGAAGATCCGGCGTGGTGGTCGGGCCTTCTCCCACCAGGGTGCCATACTATGGAATAGCCTTCCTGTGGAGCTCCAGGAGGCCCCCACTATTCCGGTCTTCCGCGGGTTACTGAAGACTTGGCTTTTCACGCAGGCGTTTCCTGCGTAGTCTCTCTCTCTCCTACCCTTCTGCCGCTCTGTGCTGCTTCTGGTCCCTGGGCCCTCTCTTTCCAGGATCTTTGCTATGCGCGTCGGGACCCTTTGGGGTAAGACTGCGCTATATTAAGATTCCTCTAAACTCAACTCATATTGGGGCCAGCTTATGGGTTAAGCCAACCATTATGGTTTGTATTGTGTTCTGTCTTGCAGGCATGATATCACTTATGACGGATAAATTTACTACCCCTGAATTTCTACCCCAATTCATTGACCTGTACCGGGAGTTGCCCTGTTTCTGGAAGGTCAAGAGTAGAGACTACTCCAATAAAATATTGAGGAAGACAGCTTTGGAGAAAATGGTTGAGTTGGTCAAACCAGTGTACCCCAGGGCAGACATCAACTATGTAAAGCAAAAAATTGCTAACCTGAGAACTACATTTAAAAGGGAGCTGAACAAGTTCCTGGAATCTGAGAGGTCAGGAGCAACAGCGGATGACCTATATGTCCCCAGGCTGTGGTATTACCACAGCCTGCGATTTTTGACTGATCAGACAGAACCCATGCCATCGCTGTCTACACTCCCTTTGACATCTGCTGAGGCCACAGCTCCTGAGGTGCGCACAGGTCCTGATGCACAGGATGAAGATGTGGAGGAGCCCAGCTTGACCCAGGTATAGCATTGTTGAACATATTTGTATCCAAAAATATAATGATGATAACTAGACGTTATTGGTAAAATATTTCTGCGTTAACAAAGTGGTTACCATATCAATACACAGTAGTGACCAAAAATGATTTGAACAAGAATGAAAAATGCTGCGGTCAGAATGATAGTCTTTTGTATTTCTCCACATTCAATTTGCAACAGTGAGGAGATCAAAATTGTGTGTGATTGATGACCAAACCCTAAAAAAGATTCTAATTATGTCCCATTTTCATACACAGGAAAGTGTCAGTCAGGAGGAGCAAGCGGCCAGCAGCCAGAAGGAGTTGCAGAGCCCTCCTCTACGCCCTTCTGCTGCTAAAAGGGCCAGGAAGAGCAGGAATCTGGAGGAGGCCACAGCTTCTTTTCTCAGCCAGGCCACTACTGCGCTCCGTACTGACCCAGATGAGGCTTTTGGGTGTGTGGCGGCCAATAAATTAAGGCAGATGGCCGGTGAGAAAAGGAGCAGGTGTGAGGAACTCAACCTGCAGTTCATCAAGAAGGGGGTGAGAATTTCTGATTTTGTGGCCCTACCTCTACCACCTCTACCACCTTCACAGCCAACCCACACACCACAACCACCCTACCCACCACAGCAGCATGGCGGTCAGTGGCAATACCAGCCACAAGACCCCCAACAAGGCCGCTGGACGTTTAAGAAGTTTAAGGCTAAACTCCAAGAACTTTAATTCAAATACTGTAGGTTCCTTAATAGCCACAAAGGATTTACATTCACTCAGTGTGTCCTAAATGCCTTTGCAACCCCTAATATTACTTGTTTAATGTAGCAGTGACATCATCACTGTGCTGTACATAACTTGTGCAGAGAGCAGAGCTGTGGGAGTGGCCCAACTGGTCCCACCCAATACAGGATGCCTGCAGAAAACTACAGGAGAAAGGGCTGAAACAAGACCAGCAAACCTTCAAAAGGAGAGAGAGCAGCAGGCACTAGTCTTTAATAACAACTTAAGGTCCGTTCTATAGCAGTTTTACTGCTACAGGGCAGCACCTTGTGCCAAAGAACTTCCGGGTAGGGGGAGTGCATGCGCACCGCCACCGGATTGCTTCTGCTGTAAAGACACACAGTGGAAGCCGATCGGCAGGAGCACAGTACCCAATGTTCACCAGCACCCACTGATCGTTAGGCAGTGAGCCAGAATGGCCTCCTGCTAGAAATTGCTGATCGCAGCCATTACTAGGAAAAAAAAATTTAAAAATCCCATAGTTTGTAGACGCTAAAACTTTTGTGCAAACCAATCAATATATGCTTATTGGGATTTGTTTTAAAAAAAAATATTTAGCAGAATACATATTGACCTAAATGTCAGGAGCATCTAGTGCCCCTGCTCCTCATCCCAGCATCCGGGGTTTTGGCTATGGCACTCTCCTTGTCTGTCTGTCTACCTGGAAGGTGATTAACCACTTCAGCCCCGGAAGATTTTACCCCCTTCCTGACCAGAGCACTTTTTGCGATTCGGCACTGCGTCACTTTAACTGACAATTGCGCGGTCGTGCAATGTTTTTCCCACAAATAGAGCTTTCTTTTAGTGGTATTTGATCACCTCTGTGGTTTTTATATTTTGCGATATAAACAAAAAAAAGCGACTATTTTGAAAAAATTTTTTTTTTACTTTTTGCTATAATAAATATCCCCCAAAAATACTTTAAGCTTAAGCCAGACTCTTCTGGCTCTGAAGCACAGTGGATCAGCCTGATTATTACATGGTTGCAGGGAGATCTCCAATCTTGGGCTTTTCGTCTCCCTGCAGATGACCCAGCCAGAGGGTCAGTTGAAGCTTTTTTTAAGGCCTTTTAGGTTTTACTCTGTGATGATCCTGACTGTGCCCACTCAGCTGAAACTAACCTTAGGTCATTATGTCAGGATTAGGGATTAGTCGAAACACCCCCCCGGTTCGGTTCACACCAGAACCTGCGAATGGACCGAAAGTTCATGCGAACTTTAGAACCCTATTAAAGTCTATGGGACTCGAACGTTCAAAATCAAAAGTGCTAATTTTAAAGGCTAATATGCAAGTTATTGTCCTAAAAAGGGTTTGGGGACCCGGGTCCTGCCCCAGGGAACATGTATCAATGCAAAAAAAAGGTTTAAAAACGGCCGTTTTTTCTGGAGCAGTGATTTTAATGATGCTTAAAGTGAAAAAAAAGTGAAATATTCCTTTAAATATCGTACCTGGGGGGTGTCTATAGTATGCCTGTAAAGTGGCGCGTGTTTCCCGTGCTTATGACCCTGCACAAAATGACATTTTTAAAGGAATAAAAGTAATTTAAAATTGCTTGCGGCTTTAATGTAATGTAGGTTGGATGCTTGAAAGTAGGGGCCTGCCCTATATACTCTGCAGAAATTGGGGCCTTAGGTGTTGGTGTTGCCACAACACTGTAAGCCCTCACAGTTACTCTTGGTGAACGCAGGAACGGGCCCTGCTGTGAAATATTAGATCAAGAATTGTAATTACATGCCATTGTTGAACAGTGGTAGAAAAATTGGGCCTTTGGTGGTGGTGATGGTGCTGGTGCCACAACACTGTAAGTCCTCACAGTTACTCTTGGTGGGCGCTGGAACGGGCCCTGCTGTGAAATATTATATCAAGAATTGTAATTACATGCACCTGTTGAACAGGGGCAGAAAAATTGGGCCTTTGGTGGTGGTGGTGGTGCTGGTGCCACAACACTGTAAGTCCTCACAGTTACTCTTGGTGGGCGCAGGAATGGGCCCTGCTGTAAAATATTAGATCAATAATTGTAATTACATGTCCCTGTTAAACAGGGGCTGAAAAATTGGGCCTTAGGCACTGGTGCCACAATACTGCAACCCCTCACAGATGCTATAGTTGGAGCGCAGGAATGAGCCCTGCTGCAAAGTATTGCATCAAAAATTGTAATTGTATGCCCCTGTTAAACAGGGGCTGAAAAATTGGGCCTTGGGCAATGGTGCTGGTGCCACAGCACTACAACCCCTCACAGATACTATAGTTGGAGCACAGGAATGAGCCCTGCTGCAAAGTATTGCATCAAAAATTGTAATTACATGCCCCTGTTAAACAGGGGCAGAAAAATTGCCACATCACTGCAACCCCTCACAGATGCTATAGTTGGAGCGCAGAAATGAGCCCTGCTGCAAAGTATTGCATCACAAATTGTAATTATACGCCCCTGTTAAACAGGGGCTGAAAAATTGGGCCTTGGGCACTGGTGCTGGTGCCACAACACTGCAACCCCTCACAGATATTATAGTTGGAGTGCAGAAATGAGCCCTGCTGCAAAGTACTGCATCAAAAATTGTAAATATACACCCCTGTTAAACGGGGCAGAAAAATTGGGCCTTGGCCACTGGTGGCGGTGCCCAGAACCAAAAATGTTCTTACAAACTATCAGTATGAAAATTGAGGAGGAAGAGGATTGTGACTCAGCATAACAGAATAGTCACTCAGCATCAGCATAGGCAGTCTTGAAGGGATCTTACATTAAAAAAAATCAGTGGGTTACATCAGCATCAGGTGCTTGGTAGCTGGTGATCCAAGACTGATTAATTTTTATGAAGGTCAGCCGATTGACCCATTCGGTGGACAGGTGCACCCTGTGATTGGTTACAAAGCCTCCAGCAGCACTGAATGTGCGTTCTGAAAGAATGCTGGATGCAGGACAGGCCAGTAGCTCAATTGCATACTGTGCAAGCTCTGGCCAGTGATCCATCCTCAAGACCCATCGGTCAGACGCATCGGTCAGACGGCCACCTTCTCCACCGCTCATTCTGTGAATGACCGAAGCCTCAGCAACACGTTGTCCAGGAGGACCAGGAAATTGTAATCTCCCAGGCTCTGGAAACGCTTTGCACAAACCTTTCTGCAAGGCCTCCCGAAGATGTTTCATCCTCTGCTCCCTCTGCGATGGCAAGATAAGGTCCGCAACCTTACCCTTGTAACGTAGATCAAGGAGCCAGCCAGTAATCATCCCTCCCCTTGATACCATGAATACGAGGATCCTTCCGCAGGCTTTGCAGGATCTGGGAGGCCATGCAGCGTAGGTTTGCTGAGACATTCGGTCCAGAGTCCTCTGGGTCACTAAGGACGACATGATCTGCAGCCACCTCCTCCCAGCCACGTAGAAGTCCATGGGTTTCTTCGGACTGTAAATGATACCTTGAAGACTGCTGCTGATGCTGAGTGCCAGGCTCCACCTCCATGCTGACACAATCCTCCTCCTCCTCTTCCTGTGTGATCGGCAGGCACGCAGGAACACTATCTGGATAAAGGGGGCCTTGAAAGGTAAGGAAATCCTCCTCTTCCTCCCTTTGTTCTGCCTCAAGTGCCCTGTCCATTATTCCACACAGTGTGTGCTCCAACAGGTGGACAAGAGGGATAGTGTCACTGATGCATTCACTGTCACTGCTCACCATCCTCGTGGCCTCCTTAACCACTTCAGCCCCGGAAGGTTTTACCCCCTTCCTGACCAGAGCACTTTTTACAATTCGGCACTGCGTCGCTTTAACTGCTAATTGCGCGGTCATGCAATGCTGTACCCAAACGAAATTTGCGTCCTTTTCTTCCCACAAATAGAGCTTTCTTTTGATGGTATTTGATCACCTCTGCCTCTGCCTCTGCTATACACGGAAAAAGACCGAAAATTTTGAAAAAAAATGATATTTTCTACTTTTTGTTCTAAAAAAAATCCAATAAACTCAATTTTAGTCATACATTTAGGCCAAAATGTATTCGGCCACATGTCTTTGGTAAAAAAAATGTCAATAAGTGTATAATTATTGGTTTGCGCAAAAGTTATAGCGCCTACAAACTAGGGTACATTTTCTGGAATTTACACAGCCTTTCATTTATGACTGCCTATGTCGTTTTTTGAGGTGCTAAAATGGCAGGGCAGTACAAAACCCCCACAAATGACCCCATTTTGGAAAGTAGACACCCCAAGGAAATTGCTGAGAGGCATGTTGAGCCCATTGAATATTCATTTTTTTTGTCCCAAGTGATTGAATAATGACAAAAAAAAAAATTACAAAAAGTTGTCACTAAATGATATATTGCTCACACAGGCCATGGGCATATGTGGAACTGCACCCCAAAATACATTTAGCTGCTTCTCCTGAGTATGGGGATACCACATGTGTGGGACTTTTTGGGAGCCTAGCCGCGTACGGGGCCCCGAAAACCAATCACCGCCTTCAGGATTTCTAAGGGCGTACATTTTTGATTTTACTCCTCACTACCTATCACAGTTTTGAAGGCCATAAAATGCCCAGATGGCATAAAACCCCCCCAGATGACCCCATTTTGGAAAGTAGACACCCCAAGCTATTTGCTTTGAGGCATGTTGAGTCCATGGAATGTTTTATATTTTGACACAAGTTGCGGGAAAGTGACAAATTTTTTTTTTTTTTTTTGCACAAAGTTGTCACTAAATGATATATTGCTCACACAGGCCATGGGCATATGTGGAATTGCACCCCAAAATACATTTAGCTACTTCTCCTGAGTACGGGGATACCACATGTGTGGGACTTTTTGGGAGCCTAGCCGCGTACGGGGCCCCGAAAACCAATCACCGCCTTCAGGATTTCTAAGGGTGTAAATTTTTGATTTCACTCTTCACTGCCTATCACAGTTTCGGAGGCCATGGAATGCCCAGGTGGCACAAACCCCCCCCAAATGACCCCATTTTGGAAAGTAGACACCCCAAGCTATTTGCTGAGAGGCATGGTGAGTATTTTGCAGCTCTCATTTGTTTTTGAAAATAAAGAAAGACGAGAAAAAACATTTTTTTTTTTCTTTTTTCAAATTTCAAAACTTTGTGACAAAAAGTGAGGTCTGCAAAATACTCACTATACCTCTCATCAAATAGCTTGGGGTGTCTACTTTCCAAAATGGGGTCATTTGGGGGGGGGGGTTTGCCACCTGGGCATTCCATGGCCTCCGAAACTGTGATAGGCAGTGAAGAGTGAAATCAAAAATTTACGGCCTTAGAAAGCCTGAAGGCGGTGCTTGGATTTTGGGGTCCCGTACGCGGCTAGGCTCCCAAAAAGTCCCACACATGTGGTATCCCCGTACTCAGGAGAAGCAACAGAATGCATTTTGGGGTGTAATTTCACATATTCCCATGGCATGTTTGAGCAATATATCATTTAGTGACAACTTTGCGCAAAAAAAAATAAAAAAAATAAAAAATTGTCTCTTTCCCGCAACTTGTGTCACAATATAAAATATTCCATGGACTCGACATGCCTCTCAGCAAATAGCTTGGGGTGTCTACTTTCCAAAATGGGGTCATTTGGGGGGGTTTTGAACTGTCCTGGCATTTTATGCACAACATTTAGAAGCTTATGTCACACATCACCCACTCTTCTAACCACTTGAAGACAAAGCCCTTTCTGACACTTTTTGATTACATAAAAAAATATTTTTTTTTTGCAAGAAAATTACTTTGAACCCCCAAACATTATATATTTTTTTAAAGCAAATTCCCTACAGATTAAAATGGTGGGTGTTTCATTTTTTTTTTTCACACAGTATTTGCGCAGCGATTTTTCAAACGCATTTTTTGGGGAAAAAACACACTTTTTTAAATTTTAATGCACTAAAACACACTATATTGCCCAAATTTTTGATGAAATAAAAAAGATGATCTTAGGCCGAGTACATGGATACCAAACATGACATGCTTTAAAATTGCGCACAAACGTGCAGTGGCGACAAACTAAATACATTTTTAAAAGCCTTTAAAAGCCTTTACAGGTTACCACTTTAGATTTACAGAGGAGGTCTACTGCTAAAATTACTGCCCTCGATGTGACGTTCACGGTGATACCTCACATGCATGGTGCAATTGCTGTTTACATTTGACGCCAGACCGACGCTTGCGTTCGCCTTAGCGCGAGAGCAGTGGGGACAGGGGTGCTTTTTTTTTTTTTTTTCTTTATTATTATTATTTTTTTTATCTTATTTTAAAACTGTTCCTTTAATTTTTTTTTTTTTAAATCATTTTTATTGTTATCTCCGGGAATGTAAATATCCCCTATCATAGCAATAGGTAGTGACAGGTACTCTTTTTTGAAAAAAATTGGGGTCTATTAGACCCTAGATTTCTCCTCTGCCCTCAAAGCATCTGACCACACCAAGATCGGTGTGATAAAATGCTTTCCCAATTTCCCAATGGCGCTGTTTACATCCGGCGAAATCTAAGTCATAAAATGCTCGTAGCTTCCGGTTTCTTAGGCCATAGAGATGATTGGAGCCACTCTGGTCTCTGATCAGCTCTATGGTCAGCTGGCTGAATCACCGGCTGCATTCTCAGGTTCCCTGTTGAGACAGGAGAGCCAGAGAAAAACACGGAAGACGTTGGGGGGGGGGGGCATTCCCTCCCACTGCTTGTAAAAGCAGCCTAGAGGCTAATTAGCTGCTAGGATTGCTTTTACATGAAAGCTGACCGCTGGCTGAAAAGAATGATACCAAGATGATGCCTAAACCTGCAGGCATCATTCTGGTATAACCACTCAAAGTCGTACCTGAAGACAAAAAAATGGTTAACAATAAAGCACAGTAAACGGTAAAGTATAAAAAATTGCATACCTGAAAAGCAAACATGATAAAACATAATAACAATAAAACATTGCAGAATAGAATACAGTAAAAAAGAGCAGAACAATAGAGAGAATAGAGAGAGAAAGAACAATAAAACGACAACTATTATTTTTTATTTTATATTTTTGTTTGTGGTTTTTTTTTTTTTTTTACACTTTTTTTTGTAACTAACTTTTATAACTGTAACCGGTTCCAGGTTCGGGTCTCTCAAAATGCGATGGCATCTTGGGAGACCCTGTGAAAGTGTGCCTAGTCTGTGCAATGCTGTACCCTACGCTAATACTCAACTAGTGAATGGTAGCGTTCAAAACATTCACCAATGCAAAGACCAGGATTGTCAGGACAGGAGAGACAATAATAGCGGGTGTCACGCCTATATCCGCGCTTGCTGCAGACACGACATCTTTTTTGGGGGGGTTCGTTGGGTAGGGGTACTCGGGAGGACATAAAGAAAATGCCTCTCATGCAGCCGACTGCATTTGGTTGGGGATGTGAATGGGGGAAGTACGGGCGCTGCAGAAGTGGTGGGTTCCCAATTAGGATTGGCGAATGCAGCAGGAAGGGCATTATGGGCACGACGGGCCTGTGTTTGTCTTCTTGGTGGCAGCGGGACACTACTTGTGCTTGCCACCTCACCAGCTTGAACTGCACTTATGGGACTTGCCACGTCACCAAGTGTTACTGCAGTGCGGGTTTGACTACGACTGGGGTGTACTAGGCCGCTGGTGCTTGCCAGTTCACCAAAACGCTACAAAAAAAACTGTTAGCGATCGCAGGGATCAGGCCTGACTCTGCGAACGCTGCAGTTATGCGTTTAGTGTTTTGTAAGTGTCAGTGATCGATTGATACTGCACTTGGGTGGGCTGGGCTGGGCCGGGCGAAGGGGCAAAACGCAGGTGCTAGCAGGTATCTGGGCTGATCCCGCTAACACTGCGTTTGTGGGAACCCTAAACTGCTGGGGACGCTAGTATAGATCTGATCAGATCAGATATTGATCCGATCAGATACTATACCACCAAGGGAGGTGTACGGTACGTGTGTGGGTGTTAGCGGTACTGGCGCTAACCTGACGCTGCCTGGGGCTGGTGCTTGCCAGTTCACTAAAACGCTACCAAAAAAACTGTTAGCGATCGCAGGGATCAGGCCTGACTCTGCGAACGCTGCAGTTATGCGTTTAGTGTTTTGTAAGTGACAGTGATCGATTGATACTGCACTTGGGTGGGCTGGGCTGGGCTGGGCCGGGCGGAGGGGCAAAACGCAGGTGCTAACAGGTATCTGGGCTGATCCCGCTAACACTGCGTGTTTGGGAACCCTAAACTGCTGGGGACGTTAGTATAGATCTGATCGGATCAGATATAGATCCGTTCAGATACTATACCACTAAGGGAGGTGTACGGTGCGTGCTTGGGTGTTAGCGGTACTGGCGCTAACCTGACGCTGCCTGGGGCTGGTGCTTGCCAGTTCACCAAAACGCTACCAAGAAAACTGTTAGCGATCGCAGGGATCAGGCCTGACTCTGCGAACGCTGCAGTTATTTGTTTAGTGTTTTGTAAGTGACAGTGATCGATCGATACTGCACTTGGGTGGGCTGGGCTGGGCCGGGCGGAGGGGAAAAACGCAGGTGCTAGCGGGTATCTGGGCTGATCCCGCTAACACTGCGTTTTTGGGAACCCTAAACTGCTGGGGACGCTAGTATAGATCTGATCGGATCAGATATTGATCCGTACAGATACTATACCACTAAGGGAGGCGTATGCTGCGTGCGTGGGTGTTAGCGGTACTGGCGCTAATCTGACACTGCCTGGGGCGACGCATATCACCGCCGGGCGATCAGGGGGCTAAACCTTTATTCGGTAATAAACGGCGGGTGCCCTGACACTATAAAAAATAATACAAGCAGTGGGAGGCATTCCCTCCCACTGCTTGTAAAAGCAGCCTAGAGGCTAATTAGCTGCTAGGATTGCTTTTACATGAAAGCTGACCGCTGGCTGAAAAGAATGATACCAAGATGATGCCTAAACCTGCAGGCATCATTCTGGTATAACCACTCAAAGTCGTACCTGAAGACAAAAAAATGGTTAACAATAAAGCACAGTAAACGGTAAAGTATAAAAAATTGCATACCTGAAAAGCAAACATGATAAAACATAATAACAATAAAACATTGCAGAATAGAATACAGTAAAAAAGAGCAGAACAATAGAGAGAATAGAGAGAGAAAGAACAATAAAACGACAACTATTATTTTTTATTTTATATTTTTGTTTGTGGTTTTTTTTTTTTTTTTACACTTTTTTTTGTAACTAACTTTTATAACTGTAACCGGTTCCAGGTTCGGGTCTCTCAAAATGCGATGGCATCTTGGGAGACCCTGTGAAAGTGTGCCTAGTCTGTGCAATGCTGTACCCTACGCTAATACTCAACTAGTGAATGGTAGCGTTCAAAACATTCACCAATGCAAAGACCAGGATTGTCAGGACAGGAGAGACAATAATAGCGGGTGTCACGCCTATATCCGCGCTTGCTGCAGACACGACATCTTTTTTGGGGGGGTTCGTTGGGTAGGGGTACTCGGGAGGACATAAAGAAAATGCCTCTCATGCAGCCGACTGCATTTGGTTGGGGATGTGAATGGGGGAAGTACGGGCGCTGCAGAAGTGGTGGGTTCCCAATTAGGATTGGCGAATGCAGCAGGAAGGGCATTATGGGCACGACGGGCCTGTGTTTGTCTTCTTGGTGGCAGCGGGACACTACTTGTGCTTGCCACCTCACCAGCTTGAACTGCACTTATGGGACTTGCCACGTCACCAAGTGTTACTGCAGTGCGGGTTTGACTACGACTGGGGTGTACTAGGCCGCTGGTGCTTGCCAGTTCACCAAAACGCTACAAAAAAAACTGTTAGCGATCGCAGGGATCAGGCCTGACTCTGCGAACGCTGCAGTTATGCGTTTAGTGTTTTGTAAGTGTCAGTGATCGATTGATACTGCACTTGGGTGGGCTGGGCTGGGCCGGGCGAAGGGGCAAAACGCAGGTGCTAGCAGGTATCTGGGCTGATCCCGCTAACACTGCGTTTGTGGGAACCCTAAACTGCTGGGGACGCTAGTATAGATCTGATCAGATCAGATATTGATCCGATCAGATACTATACCACCAAGGGAGGTGTACGGTACGTGTGTGGGTGTTAGCGGTACTGGCGCTAACCTGACGCTGCCTGGGGCTGGTGCTTGCCAGTTCACTAAAACGCTACCAAAAAAACTGTTAGCGATCGCAGGGATCAGGCCTGACTCTGCGAACGCTGCAGTTATGCGTTTAGTGTTTTGTAAGTGACAGTGATCGATTGATACTGCACTTGGGTGGGCTGGGCTGGGCTGGGCCGGGCGGAGGGGCAAAACGCAGGTGCTAACAGGTATCTGGGCTGATCCCGCTAACACTGCGTGTTTGGGAACCCTAAACTGCTGGGGACGTTAGTATAGATCTGATCGGATCAGATATAGATCCGTTCAGATACTATACCACTAAGGGAGGTGTACGGTGCGTGCTTGGGTGTTAGCGGTACTGGCGCTAACCTGACGCTGCCTGGGGCTGGTGCTTGCCAGTTCACCAAAACGCTACCAAGAAAACTGTTAGCGATCGCAGGGATCAGGCCTGACTCTGCGAACGCTGCAGTTATTTGTTTAGTGTTTTGTAAGTGACAGTGATCGATCGATACTGCACTTGGGTGGGCTGGGCTGGGCCGGGCGGAGGGGAAAAACGCAGGTGCTAGCGGGTATCTGGGCTGATCCCGCTAACACTGCGTTTTTGGGAACCCTAAACTGCTGGGGACGCTAGTATAGATCTGATCGGATCAGATATTGATCCGTACAGATACTATACCACTAAGGGAGGCGTATGCTGCGTGCGTGGGTGTTAGCGGTACTGGCGCTAATCTGACACTGCCTGGGGCGACGCATATCACCGCCGGGCGATCAGGGGGCTAAACCTTTATTCGGTAATAAACGGCGGGTGCCCTGACACTATAAAAAATAATACAAGCAGTGGGAGGCATTCCCTCCCACTGCTTGTAAAAGCAGCCTAGAGGCTAATTAGCTGCTAGGATTGCTTTTACATGAAAGCTGACCGCTGGCTGAAAAGAATGATACCAAGATGATGCCTAAACCTGCAGGCATCATTCTGGTATAACCACTCAAAGTCGTACCTGAAGACAAAAAAATGGTTAACAATAAAGCACAGTAAACGGTAAAGTATAAAAAATTGCATACCTGAAAAGCAAACATGATAAAACATAATAACAATAAAACATTGCAGAATAGAATACAGTAAAAAAGAGCAGAACAATAGAGAGAATAGAGAGAGAAAGAACAATAAAACGACAACTATTATTTTTTATTTTATATTTTTGTTTGTGGTTTTTTTTTTTTTTTTACACTTTTTTTTGTAACTAACTTTTATAACTGTAACCGGTTCCAGGTTCGGGTCTCTCAAAATGCGATGGCATCTTGGGAGACCCTGTGAAAGTGTGCCTAGTCTGTGCAATGCTGTACCCTACGCTAATACTCAACTAGTGAATGGTAGCGTTCAAAACATTCACCAATGCAAAGACCAGGATTGTCAGGACAGGAGAGACAATAATAGCGGGTGTCACGCCTATATCCGCGCTTGCTGCAGACACGACATCTTTTTTGGGGGGGTTCGTTGGGTAGGGGTACTCGGGAGGACATAAAGAAAATGCCTCTCATGCAGCCGACTGCATTTGGTTGGGGATGTGAATGGGGGAAGTACGGGCGCTGCAGAAGTGGTGGGTTCCCAATTAGGATTGGCGAATGCAGCAGGAAGGGCATTATGGGCACGACGGGCCTGTGTTTGTCTTCTTGGTGGCAGCGGGACACTACTTGTGCTTGCCACCTCACCAGCTTGAACTGCACTTATGGGACTTGCCACGTCACCAAGTGTTACTGCAGTGCGGGTTTGACTACGACTGGGGTGTACTAGGCCGCTGGTGCTTGCCAGTTCACCAAAACGCTACAAAAAAAACTGTTAGCGATCGCAGGGATCAGGCCTGACTCTGCGAACGCTGCAGTTATGCGTTTAGTGTTTTGTAAGTGTCAGTGATCGATTGATACTGCACTTGGGTGGGCTGGGCTGGGCCGGGCGAAGGGGCAAAACGCAGGTGCTAGCAGGTATCTGGGCTGATCCCGCTAACACTGCGTTTGTGGGAACCCTAAACTGCTGGGGACGCTAGTATAGATCTGATCAGATCAGATATTGATCCGATCAGATACTATACCACCAAGGGAGGTGTACGGTACGTGTGTGGGTGTTAGCGGTACTGGCGCTAACCTGACGCTGCCTGGGGCTGGTGCTTGCCAGTTCACTAAAACGCTACCAAAAAAACTGTTAGCGATCGCAGGGATCAGGCCTGACTCTGCGAACGCTGCAGTTATGCGTTTAGTGTTTTGTAAGTGACAGTGATCGATTGATACTGCACTTGGGTGGGCTGGGCTGGGCTGGGCCGGGCGGAGGGGCAAAACGCAGGTGCTAACAGGTATCTGGGCTGATCCCGCTAACACTGCGTGTTTGGGAACCCTAAACTGCTGGGGACGTTAGTATAGATCTGATCGGATCAGATATAGATCCGTTCAGATACTATACCACTAAGGGAGGTGTACGGTGCGTGCTTGGGTGTTAGCGGTACTGGCGCTAACCTGACGCTGCCTGGGGCTGGTGCTTGCCAGTTCACCAAAACGCTACCAAGAAAACTGTTAGCGATCGCAGGGATCAGGCCTGACTCTGCGAACGCTGCAGTTATTTGTTTAGTGTTTTGTAAGTGACAGTGATCGATCGATACTGCACTTGGGTGGGCTGGGCTGGGCCGGGCGGAGGGGAAAAACGCAGGTGCTAGCGGGTATCTGGGCTGATCCCGCTAACACTGCGTTTTTGGGAACCCTAAACTGCTGGGGACGCTAGTATAGATCTGATCGGATCAGATATTGATCCGTACAGATACTATACCACTAAGGGAGGCGTATGCTGCGTGCGTGGGTGTTAGCGGTACTGGCGCTAATCTGACACTGCCTGGGGCGACGCATATCACCGCCGGGCGATCAGGGGGCTAAACCTTTATTCGGTAATAAACGGCGGGTGCCCTGACACTATAAAAAATAAACGAACTGACCAGCGTCACCCGTAACACTTATACGGTGATCAGTGGTGAAAGGGTTAACTAGGGGGCAATCAAGGGGTTAAAACATTTATTAGATAGTATATGGGGGTCCCTGACGCTATAAAACGCTGACGGCGAACCTAAATATTTACCTCCCTAACTAGCGTCACCAGCGACACTAATACAGCGATCAGAAAAATGATCGCTTAGTGACACTGGTGACAGGGGGTGATCAAGGGGTTAAAACTTTATTAGGGGGGGTTAGGGGGGTACCCTAGACCTAAAGGGGGCTACCACTCACTGCCCTAACACTGTAACTGTCACAAACTGACACCAATCAGTAATCAGAAAAAAAAAAAAAAAATACTGCTTGGTGTCAGTTTGTGACGGGGGGGGGGGGGTGGTTGCGGGGGGATCGGGGGGCGATCGGGGGGGGGTCGGGGGTGTTTTATGTGCCTGGCATGTTCTACTGTGTGTGTTTGTGTTTTGTGCACTTACATGTCTTCTCTCCTCGGCGCTGGAACGGAAACTGCCAAGACGAGGAGAGATGACATCACATCCTCTGCCTGTGTGAAACTACACACAGGCAGGGGAGGATTCCGATTGGCTGGGAGCGATCGCGAGGGGGGGGCCACGATCGGATGGTCTCCCCCTCGCCTCCCAACGCTCCCAGTGAAATGCCGACCGCCGCTGGCACCTGGGGGGGGTCCGATCGGACCCCCCGCCCGCGGGAGGCAGATCACGTACAGGTACGTGATTCTGCCTGCCCGTGCCATTCTGCTGACGTATATCTACGTTAGGCGGTCGGCAAGTGGTTAAATGGTGACAGGACAGTGCATGCATCCCTGATCATAGCCCACTGGCATGGGGAAAAAAAAACAAGGTCCCCTGACCCTGTGCTGGTGCAATTGTCCTCTGCTGCGTGTGCAGCCGCCGCAGCATGGCCAACATTGAGTTCCACCTGGTGGGCATGTCACAGATTAGGTGGTTTTTGAGCAGGTTAAATTCCTTTTGGAGGTCAGCCAGCCGAGTACTGGCATTATATGACCTGCGGAAATGCACACAGACTTTCCTGGCCTGCCTCAGGACATCCTGTAAGCCCAGATACCTGCCCAAGAACCGCTGCACCACCAAGTTAAGGACGTGAGCCAAACAGGGCACACGAGTCAGTTGTCCCTGTTGAAGGGCAGAGGGGAGGTTGGTGCCATAGTCGCAAACCACCATACCTGCCTTAAGCTGGCGTGGCATCAACCACCTCTGAACCTGCCCCTGTAGAGCTGACAGAATCTCTGCCCCAGTGTGGCTCCTGTCCCCCAAGCACACCAGCTCAAGCACCGCATGGCATCTTTTTGCCTGCGTGCTTGTGTAGCCCCTTGAATGCTTACGGAGCACCACTGATTCCGAGGACAAATCAGCACAGGAAGAGACCTTGTAGGAAGAAGAAGAGGAGGGGGTGGAGGAGAGAGGTGTGGCAGAATCACCACTAGTAGAATTTTGGAGGCGTGGTGGTGGAACATCCTCCAACACTACTGCACCCTGTCCTGCATCCTTCCCAACTGCATGAAGAGTTAACCAGTGCGTGGTAAAAGATAGGTAACCTCTCTGTCCATGCCTGCTGGACCATGAGTCAGAGGTAATATGCACCTTACCATTGACCGCCCTGTCCAGCGAGGCCAAGACATTGCCTTCCACATGCCGGTAGAGAACCGGAATCACCTTCCATGAGAAAAAGTGGCATTTGGGAACCTGCTACTGAGAAACCGCACATTCCACAAACTCCTGGAAGGGGTCAGAGTCTACCAACTGAAAAGGAAGCAGTTGAAGTGCTAGCAATTTAGCCAAGCTAGCATTCAACCGCTGGGCATGTGGATGGCTGGGAGCGAACTTCTTTCGGCGATGAAGCAGCTGGGGGAAGGGAAATTTGCCTGGTACAATCTGACGTCGGTGTACCGATAGCAGATTGCCTGCAAGTACTTGGCTGTGGCACACCTAATTCTGCACCTTCATTCCTCTCAGTGCAGGTTTCAGAGAGAACTGAAGGTATAGTGGGGTTGGAGATCCCAGCTGATGAGGAGCAAGGAGAGGTCCACTTTGTTCTTTGGTGTGGGTCTTTTAGGTATGCTTGCCAACGAACTGCATGGCAGGTCAACATATGTCTGGTCAAGCATGTGGTGCCCAAGCAGGTGATGTTTTGGTCACGCGAGATACGCTTGAGACATATGTTGCAAATAGCAGCGGTGGGATCTGATGCACTCGTCTCAAAAAAGGCCCACACCAAAGAACTTTTGGAATAACGCACAGAGACAGCAGCGCCCTGCACATGCGGAGCTCTGCGGTGTGATGCAGTCGGTGTGCTGTCCTTAAGCTGGCCCATAGAGGGCATCCTGCCTCGTTGGAGATGTGCCTCCTCCTTCTCTCTCCTATCATCCACGTGGAGTCAGTGAACTCATCATCCCCTCCTTCCTCATCACTGGAGCAAAGCTGGCAGTATGCTGCAGCTGGGGGAACATGGATAGTAAATAAATAAATAAATGTAGCGCTATGTGTAAAATTATAAATATAAAGCGCAAATCTCTAAAATAACTAAATCCTACATATAAATGAATAGTCCATAAAATGAAAAAATGAAGAAATAAAACATGAAAAACTCTTCTTGTGATCAGTGTATCCACACAATTCCATCACAGTGATTGTTCGTCCTCAAAAGGAGTGCACACCACCACCAATAAAAATGTGCGATCACCTCCCAGATGAGTCAAAACTCATATGCGGATCTCCCCACAAGCTCTTTGCTCTCACTTCCTCTTCCCAATCAATGGTGAGTAATCCAGATGGCTCTTTTCTTAATGGTAACTCAGCTCATTAATATCCAAAGAAGCGGATCATCTCCCAGCTTGGCTCAAGATTCCATGAGTTCAGGACATGTAAATAATAAGTATAGAGACCATAGTGTTCTCCGTATACAAATTTATTCAAAGCCCCCAAACTGACAAGTTGCACTTACAAGATAAAAACTTTTAAAATCACATAAAAACCTCCAGAGTAGCACCACCGTGTCCACGTACACAGTGCCTGGCTGGACATGACTATCAGCTCCTCCCTTCTAGATGCGTATCGGCCAATCACAGGCCTTCCTCAGTAGTTCTACTGAGGAAGGCCTGTGATTGGCCGATACGCGTGGTCTGCTAGCAGAATCAACTGCCTGCCTGTAGTATTATTAGTATGAGAACACCAGCAACTGTCTACAGGTAGCTTTAGCTACACACTGTGCAGAGGACGCACTACACTAACTGTAAATACTGCAGCTGCCTGCGGTACTAATAGGATCAGAAGAACACCACCAATTTTCTTCAGGTAGCTTTAGGTGCACACTGTCCAGAGGACGCACTACACTAACTGTAAATACTGCAGCTAATAGGACTAATAGGATCAGAAGAACACCAGCAATTTTCTTCAGGTAGCTGCAAATACTGTAAAAACACCTGCCTGCCTGTCAGTAGGAAGAGAATAACAGGAACGGATCTAGCTAAACTGAATACAGTGTATATATATATATATATATATATATATACACACACAACACCTAGGATGCATATATATACACAATACACTGTAAGTGCAGCTAACTGACTCGCCTGCCTACTCTATCTAACTTAAATCAAATGACACTGTCTCTCTGTCTATCTCTCCGCTGCCGCCGCAACACACTACACAAGGCCACCACGTAGGTGGCCTTATATAGTGTGGGGCGTGTACTAAACCCCTTGAGCCATAATTGGCCAAAGCCACCATGGCTTTGGCCAATTACGGCTCTCTGTACAGACGGCGCTGTGATTGGTCAAGCATGTGGGTCATAGTGCATGCTTGGTCAATCATTAGCCAGCAATGCACTGCGATGCCGCAGTGAATTATGGGCCGTGATGCGCCACTCGAATTTGGCGTGGACGGCCCATAACGTTCGCAATTCGGCAAACGGTCGAACATGCGATGTTCGAGTTGAACATGGGTTCGACTCGAACTCGAAGCTCATCCCTAGTCAGGATAAACGCACCGCTGAACAATACTGTTCTGATTTCCGCTGCTAGGCACCTGACTCAGGGTGGAATGACCCAGCTCTAAGAAGCCAGTTCAGGTTAGGTTTATCAGACTCCATCAAGGACTCCTTAGTACAGTACCCTGAACCAATGTCATTGAATGAAGCCATGCAAGTAGCCGTCCATATAGACAGGCATTTATGAGAAAGGCGGACAGAGCGTTTGTTTCTTTGCCCCCCAGTACGCCGCCTACTTCTTCTTCTTCATCAACCCTTCCTGAGCCCTCTCAACCTCTCCTGGAGGATGAGCCCATTCAAATTGCCCCTACCCATTTATCCTCTGCGGAACAGGCTAGAAGAAGATCTCAGGGACTCTGCTTATACTGTTGCAACCACGGCCACTTTGTCCCCAGCTGCCATAATAAGCTGAGAAATGCCAAGAGTCTAGTGCGGGTTGGGACTGCTTCTATAGACTATTGTCAATGTGTCTGCTTCTATAGACTAGTGTCAATTTCCCTCAGAGATAAACTATTTGTTCCTTCTTGCACAACTTAGTTCTGCCAAGTTTTCTCATCACCTCTCAGCTTTCATAGATTCTAGTGCTGCCAGTTATTTCAATGATAGGGACCTAGCACTCCATCTACAGATTCCTGTGACTAATTCCGCATACATACGAGCAGACTTTAAGTCCGCCAGAACTCCGAAGGACTTTTCGACGGAGTTCTGACGGAGTTGCGACGGAGTTGCGATGGAGTTCCAATGAAACTGATTGTCTACACACGATCACACCAAAGTCCGATCGTTTCGAATGTGATGACGTACGACCGGACTAGAATAAGGAAGTTCATAGCCAGTAGCCAATAGCTGCCCTTGCGTCCTTTTTTGTCCGTCAGACTAGCATACAGACGAATGGATTTTTCGAATGGACTCGAGTCTGTCGGAAAGATTTGAAACATGTTCTATTTCTAGGTCCGTCGGAATTTTCGACAGAAAAGGTCCGATGAAGCTCACACACGATCGGAATGTCCGACAGAATCGTTACGTCTGACCTTTTCTGCCGGACAGTCTGCTCGTGTGTACGTGGCATAAGGTGCACAGACCCTTTTGAGTCTTAGATGTTGATTGCTCTCCCTTGTACATGGGCCTGGTCACCTTGTGCACAGTACCTATTACTCTGACAATTAGGAATTTCATAGGGAGACAATCAGCTTCTACTTGATCTCATCTCCTGCGTATCCCCTTATCTTAGGGTATCCTTGGCTTAAATTCATAACCCGCACATAGACTGGACTACAGAGGAGATTAGGTCCTGGTCCCAGACCTGCAATAAAACTGCTGTCCAGTTGCCCATTTATAACTCTTGTGTGACCAGTGCCATTTATGTGCATTTATATGACTCTGTTAAAGAAAAAAACGCTGACAAGTTTATTGATTTCTCTACAGGCCACCTCTACTGCCAATTGCCACAGCCTGAATCTTCTCCTCCTAGAAGTCAAACATACTGTTTGGAAACTTCCTCTAAGTCCTCAGAAGTGAAGCCCTCAGTATTACTCCTACCTTTGCCTGTCCCTAAACTCCCTGGGACGCACATCCAGGCTAACTTGTCCTCAAGTTTCGCAGTCGCTACACCTGATGATGCAGTCCATTCAGTCGTTACACCTGGCGATGAAGTCCAGTCAGTCGCTACACCTGGCGATGCAATCCAGTCAGTCGCTACACCTGGCGATGTGGTCCAGTCAGTTGCTACACCTGGTGATGCGGTCCAGTCAGTCGCTCTACCTGGCAATGCGGTCCAGTCTGCCTCTGCACCATTTATCCCAGTCTAGCCCATGACCATTGAGTCTCCTGCTTTTTCCTATTCTGGACTTTTTGTAACCTGGCCTCACCCTACTACTACATCCATTCAAACCTGTCCAAGAAATTCAATCCATCCTTTGGATAGACTGCCAGGTGGGGCTTTTAACCTTTTTTTTTCAAACCTCTCTGCATCCTGCTTGTGTAACAGATATCCAGCTTGACTCCTGTGACACGTCACCTGCTACCCAACCTCACCTTGTGGATCCCCTGACCTCTGCCCAGTCTCATGGTCCTGTGCTGGATGACCAGCTAATCTTTAAGGGTCCGGGGGCCCCCCTCGGGGGGGGGGGTTGGTAATGTCAGAAGCATCTAGTGCTTCTGCTCCTCATTTCAGCATCTGGGGTTTTGGTCATGGCACTCTCCTTGTCTGTTCACCTGCAAGGTGATTAATGTGATCTGTCTCTGGGTGCAAACCAAACTTGTTAAAAGCCAGCCAAGACCTTACTCACGTGCGTGTGATAGAGAGTGATACATATGACAAGCTCCCTGTCTGTTTGCCCTGCTCTGCTAGTTTGGATTTACCTGTGTATGACCTTGGACCGGATTTTGGACTATTCCCTGAACTCAGCCTGCCTTTTACCTGGATTGTCATAGAACCACGCTACCTGTCAGTCAATCGCAAGTACCTGTTTGCTTTGCTCAGTTCACGCCTGCCCTGGCATGGTGGCCGGGCACTGTAGCATTTTCGGGTACAGTGTTGCATGACCATGTAATTGTCAGTTAAAATAACGCAGTGCCGTATCACAAAAATGGCTTGGTCTTTCTTTCTTTCTTTCTTTCTTTCTTTCTTTCTTTCTTTCTTTCTTTCTTTCTTTCTTTCTTTCTTTCTTTCTTTCTTTCTTTCTTTCTTTCTTTCTTTCTTTCTTCTCTATAGTATGCCTTCAATAATATGGCGGAAGGCATTTCCTACTGCTGACCTAGATTCAGCGTGCACACAGAAAATGACGTTTAGCCTCTACTTCTGCTGTCTGGACCGCAAAATATAACAACAAACATGGCGTGCGTTCCACCCTCCGCCTATAAGTACTACAGCGCTCCTCTAAGGTAAGGCATCCTCTGAGACTAACGATCGTCTACAGTATGTGGTGTATTTTTGGAGAGGACAGGACTCGCCCCCTCGGATGTTTGATTTGATGTGGTTTTCCTGGGTCTGTGTGGATGCCGGTGTGGGTGTCCTAGCTAGTGTTGGCTGTTCTAGCTTGCTTCCTGGTGCCTTCCGCACTGTGCGCCATTCTTACACATAGTCTGCTTGTGTATGTGGCCGTTTGTGTGGGGCATGTTATTGGGACCTGCCTGGTGGTCTGTGGTCCTTGGTGTGTCGCATTGTGCATGGTGTGTGGATCTGTGGTCCTTGGTGTGTCGCATTGTGCATGGTGTGTGGATCTGTTAGTGCGTGAAATCATTATCATTGTTGCTGCTGTGCTTGTGGCTGATTTGGCTGCAGGGGGCTTTTTTGGATTGGCTCCTTTGGGTACACGCGTGTACTTGTGTGCTATGCACGGGTGCCTCCCACACATACCTATATGTGGGTGTGTGTATATGTGTATGCATATACAGGTGGTTTTCCAAGGTGCTGAGCCAAGGTCCGCCTTTGGACCGCCCACCTACATGGGAGGGGCACCAGAGTCAGTCTGATTTGTGCCTCCTTGATGAGCACATATATTTAAGTAGCTGTAAGAGATGAACACTGTTAGGCTCTGAAGAAGAAGGTGTAACCTTCAAAACGCGTCAGAGCAGCAGTTTGTACGTCCTCTTCATAGGATCTGGAGACTGCTTTTAGTGGACAGACTGTCATAAGTCAAAGACTATCTTAAGCGTGATTTTCATCTACCTTTGTGAGTAGTTTTATTACGTGTTCTTTTAAATAAACTCCTTAAAGGATAATGCACAAGGCCGGTGCGCCCTCTTTTTTCTGTTTTCTTGTTTGATCGCTAGGATATCCTTATCCTTGAGGGCAGCAAGGCTGAAAGCTACCGTCCATCCTAAACCTTGAACTGTCGGGCTAACACATATTTGGTATAGGCTGGTAAGAGACTGCAGACACGATAAAAGAGATGGTCAGAGATGGCAGAAATACTACAGGAGATGGTCAGAGACTGCAGACATGGTACAAGAGATTGTCAGAGACTGCAGACATGGTACAAGAGATTGTCAGAGACTGCAGCCATGATACAAGAGATGGTCAGAGACTGCAGATAGGATATAAGAGATGGTCAGAGACTGTGGAAATGATACAAGATACAAGATACAAGAGATCAATGCATCAAATGCAGCCTACCAGTGCCCACCAATTGCAGCCTGCCAGTGCCGAACAAATGCAGCCTTATCAGTGCCCATCAAATGCAGCTTATCAGTGCCCACCAATTGCAGCCTACTAGTACCCACTAAATGCATCCTTATTAGTGCCCATCAAATGCAGCTTATCAGTGCCCACCAAATGCATCCTGCCTGTGCCCACCAAATGCAGACTACCAGTGGCCATCAAATGCAGCTTGCCAGTGCCCAACAATTGCAGCCTGTCAGTGCCCACCAATTGCAGCCTGTCAGTGCCCACCAATTGCAGCCTTATCAGTGCCCATCAAATGCAGCCTTATCAGTGCCCATCAAATATAGCCTTATCAGTGCCCACCAAATGCAGCCTGCCAGTGCCTACCAAATGCAGCCTGCCAGTGCCCACCAAATGCAGACTACCAGTGGCCATCAAATGCAGCTTGCCAGTGCCCACCAATTGCAGCCTGTCAGTGCCCACCAAATGCAGCCTTATCAGTGCCCACCAAATACAGCCTTATCAGTGCACACCAAATGCAGCCTGCCAGTGCCCACCAAATGCAGCCTGCCAGTGCCCACCAAATGCAGCCTGCCAGTACCCACCAAATGCAGCCTGCCAGTGCCCACCAAATGCAGCCTGCCAGTGCCCACCAATTGCAGCCATCCAATGCCCACCAAATGCAGCCTACCAATGCCAATCAAATGATGTCCGCTCTCTGCAGACATCACAGAAATCAGTCCAGGCACCGCGTCAACCCAACAAAAAAGTCTGGATCTGCCAGGTGCCTGGACTGATACCCAGGTCAGCCTCTCAGTGAGCTGCTGAGAGCCTGAGAGGGCCGCTCCGCCCCCCTCTATAGCTCAGCACTCCAATAAGCAAGGAGGGAGATGAGCAGAGAGCTGTGACTGACAGTCAGCAACTCTCTGCTCACAGAGCTCTGAGAACCAAGCAATCAGCGATGTTCGATTACTCGATTCTCAGTGCAGAGGCGCCGGGGGACAGATGCAGCATCGGACCTAGGTAAGTATAAATTTGCAAAAAAAAGTAATCCATTACTTCTCTTTAAGTTCACATTATCTTGACAGAGTGATTGGGGGTTGTTTATATATAGATAGGCTGTGTGTCAGTTTGGGAAATGTGAGTTGGCTCTGGGGGGTTGCAGCTGACTCAGATTAACCTCCCCCTCCCCACAAACACACACACACTGGCTGTCTTTTACAATTATTCTTGTCACCTAGGAGTAGGACCCTTCACTGCAAAACAAATCCTCCTAGCAGAAGCTTTGCAGCTTACATCCCCAGACTTCCCCAAGAACAGCTCAGCTCACCTTCCTGCAGTGTGCTCTGCCTCCCTGCACATGGCACTGCTGATGGGAGGGGTCGGGGGATGTGAAGCAGAGATTACACAGCAAGTGCAGGACACTACGGGGGAAGGGGCTGCAGGATCGGAGCTTCTAACTACTGTACATACACTGCTGGGCAGTGTATGTAGTTAGAAGCAATGACTGCTGCTGTCCCCACTGATCTCTGGTGCCGCCAGAACAGGGAAGCACTCTGTCACTCCGGCGCCCCCCCCCCCCCTCTGCGGCGCCTGGGTGTGGTGCACTCCGCGCACCCACCCAGGATGAGCCCTGGCTACAATAAACTGCTAGAACTTTGTTTCTCCTTGGTTGAATGTTGCTACACATAACAGCATTTTATGGGTATTTTTAACACCAACAATTTATTGCAGATTGCCAACCTAAAATATACTTTTTTTTTTTTTTTTTTTGCAGTTTTACAACTATATCACTGTTTCCCCACTTTTACCTCAATAACAGAAAAATAAATATATACTAAGGTCAAATGACACTTTTATTAGCTAGATAATGTTCATAGGAGCTGATAAGAAGAGATAAGGCAGGGGACTGTTTTAGTGATTGAACATGTAGTCTATTGTTCTTTAGCAGAAAATCCAAGGCTTCATCTACCAAGACATTTAATAACTATTTGTAAGAGATAAGCAGCTACTAAATTTATATTTGCAAGTATTCTTGAATCAAGACTTAGCATAAAATACAGCACTCCCCTGACCTCGATTTGTCATTCCCGAAGCTAATACAGTATATGTAACGTGATGGGAACAAGCTGGACAACTGGTGTTCCTGCATCATCAACTCTGTATGTACAGTAACAGATGATCTGGGAAAATAATTCAGAGGTTACTGCCATAATGTATTGTCAGCTCTGTAGTTCTGTGGATAATCCCTATAACTACACACCTACATTTATAATTCTGAGTAACTATAGAAAACATCACAAATGAAGTCAGCCATGATAGCTCTTAAGCTGTATCCTCCTGCAAGGGCTTTATGGTCATCATAGCTCTCATGTCAGTTATTGCTCCCCATTTTAAAGAAAATTGAGCTTTCAGTTTATATTAGCTAAATAGATTCCAGGTGCATCAAAACAAGACTGTGAAGGTCTAACCTTTTTTTTCTTTTAGAAAGCAGCAGTTTTTCCTCAATAGAAAAGCCTGTTTCTGAACTATGCTGTGAAGAAGAAGCCTTGCTGTCTGTGTAGAAGCAGTGGTCTCTTTGTAGAGGTCCAACATGCCCCTTGCTGAGTTGTGCCTTTAGTTCTGCAATCATCAAAGCTCATGCTCCCTGTTGATTGAAGAGCCCCAACTAATACGGCTAATACACAGTTCGAATGTTGGCTGGTTCAGCAGGAATTGGCCGTCATTTGAACCATTAATGGGCAAGCTGAATGTACCAAGTTAATTGATTTATGAACTTGCGTACAACCAGTCTGCCGTATTCTCTTTCCATAGCCACTAGCAATAATCACTGCCTTCTCCTGGCAGGGATGGCTTCCCCTGCCCCCCCGCCTTGCTTTGAGAAGACAATGGCCCGGCTGGAGGCATTACTGCATCAGCACTGTCTGTGTTGGTGGGGTAATCTAGCAAATTTCTTTCCCGCGACTCATGGTTGCAGAAAAGAAATTCTCTCCGTGTATGGCCAGCCTTAGCTGCTTCTACTCACAAATGGGACTGCAGCTGTACATCAATTACATCTGTGCTTGTATGCGGTCAACTGCTTCATTTTTTTACATACTGGCACAATTGACTGAGACATTTATTTTTGAAACTATGGCAAAAACTTCCCACTCATATACAAGCTATAGGACAGTAAATGATCAGCTATAGGTCATTGTCTCTAAAGACACAGAGTAGAGACTGCTTTCTCAACCTTTTTACCCCAGAAGGACCCTTAAAATCAATTTTAGAATTCGGGGAACTCCAGTCGAAAAATTATTTTATCTGCAGCTTCAGGTACAATAGTATGATCAGCCAGTTGCAGAAAGCTTTTAAGTAAACAAAACTTATGACCTATGCAGAGTATTTTTTAACACCTTACTGTACGATACACAGGAAACAAGTGAAGTGAAACATGTAATAAAATTGGACAGAAAAGAAGCACAAATAATAAAAAATGTATGCTTTCCTTTAAGCCAGTAGCCAGTGGAGAAATGCCATCTTACATCGGTGGTGAGTATTGGAAGAACCCCTTATAATGGTGGACAATGAAAATGTTCCTCCTTAAATTGGGGATCAGTAGAAAAATTCCTTGCTTTACATTAGTGGTCAGTGTAGTCCCCTCTTATGCCGCACACACGGCCTGGACTTGCCAACGGGCTAAACTCCGTCGGCATTTCCGACGGAAAGATTTAGGACATGTTCTATATCTGAGTCCGTTGGAAATGTCGACAGAAAAAGTCCGATGGGGCATACACACGGTCGGAATGTCCGACCGGAAGCTCCCATTGGACTTTTTCTGTCGGGAAGTCCGGCCGTGTGTACGCGGCATTACGTTGGTGGTCGGTGTGATGCCCCCTAATATTGGTGGTCAGTGTAGTGCCCCCTTATATTGGTGGTCATTGTAATGCCCACTTACATTTGTGCTCACTGTAGAAGTGACTCCTTTTATTGGATGTCAGTAGAAAATTCCACTCCCAACTTTAGTGGTGGGTGTAGGTGGCAAATAAATCCTCCACTGCACAATGTACAGTACTACAGAATATGTTGTTCCTTTATCCCTAGCCTAAAAATGCCATGAAACGGAATAATATTCCATAGTATAAAGTGTTAAAGGCTACCACTCATGTATTATCAAATGTTTACTTTACTATCGTTTAATTAGCTTACAGAACACGACTTAGTAATCCTTCAGTGATGGCCTTTAAGGCTCGATTCACATTTATGCATGTTGCTTTTTAGCGTTTCTGCAGTGCTTTTTGCGGTGCTTGCTGCATTTTTGGACAAGTGTTTTTACTGCGATTTTGCTGCGATTTGCATTTTTTTTTACACTGTATATAGCCGGTTGCTAACAAGGGGGCCAGGAAGCTGGCTGCCACGTCCTTAACAACCGATGAGTAATCAGTTGTCAGCGGGCTTCCCGCTCAATGTAAAAAAACACGAATTGCGGGCTAAAAAAAAAATCGAGAGAAAAAAACAGCGTGGGGTCCCCCCCATGCCCATAACAGGCCCTTGGGTCAAGTATGGATTCGGAGGGGACCCCCCATGCCAAAATAAAAAAAAAATGGCGTGGGGGTTCCCCCAAAATCCATACCAGACCCTTATCCGAGCATGCAGCCCGGCAGGTCAGGAAAGGGAGGGGACGAGCGAGCGCCCCCCCCAAACCATACCAGGCTGCATGCCCTCAACATGGGGGGATGGGTGCTTTGGGGCAGGGGGGGCTCTGCGCCCCCCCCCGGCCCAAAGCACCTTGCCCCAATGTCGACGAGGACAAGGGCCTCTTCCTGACAACCCATCTTCTCCTTCTCCCCCTGCTTCTTCTTCCGCTCTTTCTTCTGTCTTCTTCTTCCGCTCTTCCTCTGCCGCCGCTCCAGCCAAGGACCCTCCTCCGATGCTGCGTCTGGCTAATCTTTCGGCGCAGATGTCCTGCATTTCTTAATTAACGATGGGGGCGTGGCAATCAGATTGCATCATCCGGAGGCCATGCCCCTTGTGACGTCACCGCCTGGGGCATGATGGGTTCTTTGATGTCATAAGGGGGTGTGGAATCCGCAATGACGCAATCTGATTGCCACACCTCCATCGTTATTTAAGAAATGCAGGACATTGGTGCCGACAGATCAGCGGGACGGAGCATCAGAGGAGGGTTATCGGCGGGAGCGGCGGCAGAGGAAGACAGAAGAAGAGTGGAAGAAGCAGGGGGAGAAGGAGAAGACCAGAGGATGAAGATGCGGGAGAAGATGGAGGAAGACCGGAGGAAGAAGCGGAGAAGAAGAAGATTTTTAAACTGTCAAAAACTGTCTACTGTATTTTTTAACACTACACTCCTTCCAGATTCCGATAAGCCCCCCGCCCGCAAACCCCGACAACCACCAGGCAAGGGTCGTCGAGAAGAGGCCCTTGTCCCCATCAACATGGGGGCAAGGTGCTTTGGGGTGGGAGGCGCAGAACCCTCCCTGCCCCAAAAAACCCATCCCCCCATGTTGAGGACATGTGGCCTGATATGGATCAGGAGTAGGGGGGGGGCTCACTCGTCCCCTCCCTTTCCTGACCTGCCGGGCTGCATGCTCGGATAAGGGTCTGGTATGGATTTTAGGGGGACCCCCACGCCATTTAAAAAAAAAAATGGCATGGGGGTCCCCTCCGAATCCATACTAGACCCAAGGGCCTGGTATGGACCTGGGGGGGGGACCCCACGCTGTTTTTTTCTTTTTTTTTTAGCCGGCATTTTTTTTTCTTTACATTGAGCGGGAAGCCAGCTGACAGCTGATGACTTATTGGTTGTTAAGGTCGCGGCAGCCAGTTTCCCAGCCCCCTCCTTAGCAACCAGCTATATACAGTGTAAAAAAAAGAAATAAAAAAAAAAAGTAAAATGCAAATCGCGGCAAAATTGCGGTAAAAACGTGCATTTTGGATGTGGGTCCATTGAATTCTATTTAAAAAAATAATAATTGCGCTTCAAAGTGTCTAAATTATGATAAAGAAAGCAGCGATGTCTAAATGTGACACAAACACATAACATGAACAAGGAAAAAGATTAAGATGACTCGCGCGGTTAAATTGGTGAGTGTGTGACCAGATTCACCGTACAAAAACACTAAATACAACCAGTATCAGTGGATGCATAAACCATCGGTGTGGCAATGTATCACGATCAATGCAAACAAATAACAAAAATATGAATCGTCTGTGCAATAATATATCGCAATCAGTGCACACAAATCACAAAAATAAAGTCCAAACAAAATAGATATATTGAAGAAACTATTATAAAGGAAAAAAAATGTCCAAAAAAGGAGAAACCCGAGAAAAAGTGAATTAGCAATCACGGGTCCTTTAACCGCATGGAACCTCAAATGTGCAGGACCACCACCAACAGTAAGAGCCTGGCCGCTTACCAGAACCCCATGACCCCCCGTTACAGAGGGTCTAAAAGGGCTTTTTAAGATCCTAGTAGTCCGGACTTCCCAGGAGCAGAGATGGAGCAGAGATGGGAATGGAAACTGGAAAAGGGCGTCAGGTGCTGGGATGGAGATGGATGGATCCACAGGAGGGGGGCTCAGCCCTCAGCATAATGGTGTCATCATAGGAGAAAAGAAAGCTGAGGGCTGAGCCCCCCTCCTGTGGATCCATCCATCTCCATCCCAGCACCTGACGCCCTTTTCCAGTTTCCATTCCCATCTCTGCTCCATCTCTGCTCCTGGGAAGTCCGGACTACTAGGATCTTAAAAAGCCCTTTTAGACCCTCTGTAACGGGGGGTCATGGGGTTCTGGTAAGCGGCCAGGCTCTTACTGTTGGTGGTGGTCCTGCACATTTGAGGTTCCATGCGGTTAAAGGACCCGTGATTGCTAATTCACTTTTTCTCGGGTTTCTCCTTTTTTGGACATTTTTTTTCCTTTATAATAGTTTCTTCAATATATCTATTTTGTTTGGACTTTATTTTTGTGATTTGTGTGCACTGATTGCGATATATTATTGCACAGACGATTCATATTTTTGTTATTTGTTTGCATTGATCGTGATACATTGCCACACAGACGGTTTATGCATCCACTGATACTGGTTGTATTTAGTGTTTTTGTACGGTGAATCTGGTCACACACTCACCAATTTACACAGCGCGAGTCATCTTAATCTTTTTCATTGAATTCTATTACATGCAAAACGCTGCATTTTGTGGGAAAAAAAGTCCCCGACTCTTTCCAAAAACGCACGCAGAGGCACAAAAATGCATTGATGTGAACATGTTCCATAGGAACCCATGTTAAAAAATTTCCCTGCATTAATGCAAAATGCATCAAAAACCGCATTAGTGTGAATTAAGCCTAATGGTGCGTACACACGGTCGGACTTTTCGTCTACAAAAGTCCAACGGACGCCGACGGACTAAAGCTGGCTGGTAATCCGATCGTGTGTGGGCTTCTCCGGACTTTCAGCAGACTTTTTCAGCCTCAAATCCGACGGACTTTAGATTTGAAACATGCTTCAAATCTTTACGTCGTAACTACGACGGACCCCGAAATCCGCTCGTCTGTGTGCTAGTCCGACGGACAAAAACCCATGCTAGGGCAGCTATTGGCTACTGGCTATGAACTTCCTTATTTTAGTCCGGTGTACGTCATCACGTACGAATCCGTCAGACTTTTGTGTGGTCGTGTGTAGGCAAGTCCGTTCGTTAGAAAGTCTGCTGCAAGTCCGCCGAAAGTCCGCCGGAAGTCTGTCGGACAGGCTGTCGGACTTTTGTAGACGAAAAGTCCGACCGTGTGTACGCGGCATAAGGCTTTACACTATAGAACAATATTCAGTTTCATGGCATTTTTAAGCTTTGATAGATTTGTTGGGGGAGAAAATTGAGTACTGTCCGTGATACTTTTTTTATTTGCACTAACATACAATTTTTCAGGACAAGCTTTCGGGGTATGTCCCCTTCTTCAAGGTGTTGGAAAATGTCATAAAATAATTTCATGTTTAAAAAAAAATAATGTTACTGATTGTTTTAGGATATTTAATTATAATTTAGCATTATTGGCCTTTTTAAGTGTCATCAACAGTGTAAAAACCTAACTGTGTGTGATGTTGTGATAAAGTGATTTTTAACCACTTCAGCCCCAGACCATTTGGCTGGCAAAAGACCAGAGCACTTTTTGCGATTCGGCACTGTGTCGCTTTAACTAACAATTGCGCGGTCGTGCGACGTGGCTCCCAAACAAAATTGACATCCTTTTTTCCCCACAAATAGAGCTTTCTTTTGATGGTATTTGATCACCTCTGTGGTTTTTATTTCTTGCGCTATAAACAAAAAAATAGCATCAATTTTGAAAAAACGCATTATTTTTTAGTTTTTGCTATAATAAATATCCCCAAAAAATATATAAAAAAACACATTTTTTTTCCTCAGTTTAGGCTGATACATATTCTTCTACATATTTGTGATAAAAAAAATCACAATACGCATTTATTGATTGGTTTGCGCAAAAGTTATAGCGTCTACAAAATAGGGGATAGTTTTATGGCATTTTTATTAATTTTTTTTACTAGTAATGGCGTGATCAGCAATTTTTATCATGACTGCGACATTATGGTGGACAGATCGGACACTTTTGGTGCTATTTTGGGACCATTCACATTTATACAGAGATCAGTGCGATTAAAAATGCATTGATTACTGTGTAAATGTGAAGGGTTTAACCACTAGGGGGCGCTGTAGGGGTTAAGTGTGTCCTAGGGAGTGAGTCTAACTGTGGGGGGGATGGGCTATGTGTGACACGACACTGATCACCGCTCTCGATCACAGGGAGCGGTGATCAGTGTCACTAGGCAGAATGGGGAAATGCTTGCTTACATCAGCATTTCCACGTTCTTCCTCTCCATGAGACAATCGCGGGTATCACCGCGGACTTCGAGTCCGTGGGACCCGCGATCACACTCACGGAGCTCACCGCAAGGCACTTCTCAAAGGGCAATGTACAGGTACGTTAATATGCCTGTACGTGCCCTTCTGCCTACGTATATCGGGGTGAGGCGGTCGGCAAGCGGTTAAAAAAACTAACTTAAGCTACACACTACTGATTGTAATTTTTTAATTTGATACTTGTGGCAAAATGTTAATGTGTAAAAAGTCTACTGAGCATTTGCATAGCCGTAGGATTAAGTAATTAGCTTCCTATAAACCAAAGCATGTACAATATTTGCATTTTAATTTCATTAAGGAATCAAACTAGCTTTTTAAGCCGGCCATAGACGGAGGAAGGAATCCATAGGCGGGGGAAGCCATCCCTGCTGGGAGAACACAGTGATTATAGTCACTAGCAATACTTGCATGTAAAAATCCATCAGGCTGGTTGTACCTAAGTTAATCAACTTGGGTACATTATGCCTGCCCATGCAAAGTTTGAATCTCTGCCGGTTCCTGTTGAACCGGCCAAGATGTGAACAGTCTATGGTTGGCCTTAGTGCATTATTGATAATCTTTGGCTTCTTCAAGAGTATCTGCAATTTCATATTCAGGAGGGGCTCATTGTCGGAGACCATGTGATCTAGGCTGTATAGTTTGGGAGCTCGGCAGAAGCAGTTTTATTTAATTTTTGGTTAAACATTACATTTCTGCATAGCCAACATAGGCCATATGGTGGCAGAGCTCCCATATTTGTTTAATTATCCTTTAATCTAGTTTCTGCAAGATCAATGTAATGCAGCCCACATGCAGTCATGCATTTATCTCAGCAAACTCTCTCAGTTGGTCCCTCTCTTCTTCTATGTATGCACAGTGAAATTCCTAATATAGGGAATCTGGCATAATCTGCAGTGTCCCTAGTCTAAATTTAGAGGACAGCTGGACTTTGATCAGCTGTGACTTTAATTGTTTGGCCTTCTCAGGAGAAGCAGTAAAAATAGGTGGATAAACTGTGGTTTTACTGCCCCCTAAGCTAATATGGTGGGAAGTGGTAGTACACATGCCTTGGCTGTGATGTTTTGCTTTGAGCCTGTGTCAAAAATTACACTCCATGTTACATTTGGGGTCGGTTATTAGTGGGGCTGCATTGAACTGCCTTGCAACTGCGTGTAATGCACACGGTTGTGGTGCTGCAGCTTACCAGGAGCTGATATATTTTGTCCCAGCCATCTGTCACCTGCCCGCTAAAAAGTAATTCAACACAAAACTATTTATGCCTGTTTTTGCGTATTCTGCACTCTAATGCCCCGTACACACGGTCGGATTTTCCGATGGACAATGTCCGATCGGAGCGTGTTGTCGGAAATTCCGACCGTGTGTGGGCGCCATCGGACATTTTCCATCGGATTTTCCGACACACAAAGTTGGACAGCAGGAGATAAAATTTTCCGACAACAAAATCCGATCGCGTCAATTCCGACCGTGTGTGGCCTGTTCCGACGCACAAAGTGCCACGCATGCTCAGAAGAAATTCCAACACGGGACAGCTCGTTCTGGTAAACTTAGCGTTCGCAATGGATACAGCACTTTCGTCACGCTGCAATGTTAAAAATGGTTTAATACAGCGCACTCTCTTCTTCTTTATAATGTGACAAGAATTAAGTAGTTTTGCTGCTCGTATTCACACACACTTCTCACAAACTTTTATTTGTGTTTTTTTAGTGGGATTCCCTGAATATATTGTTATTAGTTGTCACATCTGACAGTTTTATATTTTTTAATTTTTTTTTATTTTGGATTTTAAGCCTTTTTTTTTCTTTAATGTTTGGATTTTTTCCAAGGCTGATCTTTGTTCAATGTTATTTTTATTTTTACTCCAGAATATTTTTGGGTGTGTTTTTGTGTCAAGTTACCCCAACACCATTGATATATGTTATTATTTAATCTCAAGGAGATTGTTTGGTGTTGGTGTCCCTTGTTCATTTCACATTGTATATTTGAAATGTACCTGAATCCTCACAAACAAACTGTCCTTTTTGAAGTAAAACACATAGGAGAGTATAATTCAAAACAAAAATCTTTTATTAAGGGATCAGAACCAAACAAAGAGGGAGGCAACACTGGATCAACAAGAGAAATTAGCGAAGCCTGGGACCCCCACGGCAGACATCAATTCTTCAACATCAAAATTGGTGGCCTGAGGAGTCCATATGTAAGGGAGGGCAGTCTGGTCCGGGATTCACAGAGACTTGGATAGCAGCAGATGACATGTGTGTCCGCAGGCTGTGGTACCACAAGAGGCTGCATTTTTTTGCCCAACAGACTGGATCCAGGGTCCTCACTGTCTGGTCTTCCTTTCACGCTTCATTCCCGGCTGTGGCTGTGCAGTTGGAGATGTGGCAGGAGGAGGAGTAGGACCTGCAGGAGGAGGAGGAGGACCATCCCAAAGCTGTGTGTGAGGTGTAATTTGGCCCCTCATACCTTTCTCCAGAGCCTCCGATATGAGGGCCTCACACATGGCTTTTTGGCCCTCCTCCATCCTCTGCATTTTATAGGCTATGAATGCAGCAATGTTCTCCTGCCTGGTGTGTGGTGCTCCCAGGACCTCTGTAGCCCTCCAAAAGAATCTGATAGCCGCCTCCTCTAGGGCACTCGTCCTACTGCCACTTTCTGTTTTCAGGGGGGGTGGAGGGACCTTGATATCAGCCAGCCGGCTCGGCCCGGCCACATCCTGGCTGAGACTTCCCTGTGTATGAAAAAGGGACATAGTTGTAATGTTTTGCATCATCAATCACAATCCTTAATTAGTACTCCCAACTAACATATAGTTCACATCATTGATTGGACAAGCAGAAATATTTAGAGGAATGCTATACCTGGCTCAATCTGGGCTCCTCCACATGTGGCCTGGAAGGCCCAGGTTGGGCGTCAGAAGCCTCAGCCGGGGGGGAAGGAAGCGTGGAAGGAAGACTGGAGAGGGATGGCCTGGGTTCAGTCTGGCCTGCCAGAAAGTGCAGCCTGTCGTAGTACAACATCCTGGGGACATAGATGTCACCTGCTGCTCCGGATCTCTGCGAATCAAGGACTTTATTGCGCTCCCTCAGATATGTGCTCCTCAGGCCACCAATGAAAATCTTTAAATAAGTGATGTCTGCCGTGGGGATCACCTGCTTCACAATTTCACACAATTGCTCCAGTGCTGCCTTCCTCTTTGCTTGGTTCTTGTAATGGGGGTGTTTAATCTCCCACAGACAGGGCAGCTCCCTTAGCATCTCTATGAATACTGAAATGAAGTCATTATCTTTCCTTAAGATATCCATGTTCACTGCAAGACACAACACAAGACAAAGCCTAGTGTCAGACAAAACTCTCCTAATCTTGTTACAATATAGGCCTCAATCTAGAAGCAGTATAGGCACAAGTTTGTCTCTTACCTTCGTTCTTACGATCGGCGCGTCCAATGCTCCTTCCTCCGCTCACAGATCAAACGTAATACGCACGCGTGTTATGCTTTATACACACTGCGCATGCGTGTAACTCCGCCCGCCCCTGACGTTCTTTCTAGTGTATTCCCCGCCCCTTTTCGTTCGGCGCAGTGGGGGAAGAGCATGATGGCGGACATACAGCAGGTGCGGGCTAATTGTAGCAACGAGGAGGAGGAGGAGGAAAGGGCAGATCCAGGCACGTCCCGATCCAGAAGGAGACGTTTTAAGGCCACAAATATGTCGTTTGGGGAGATGTTGGAGATGGTCGACATCATGAGGAAGTCCGACTATGACGGAAAATATGGGCCTTACCACAAACCCGAACATCCGAAAGGCCAAGATCATGGCGAAAGTGGTCAGGAGTCTAGAGCGGAATTTTGGGGTACGAAGGTCTAAAGATCAGCTCAGGAAGCGGTGGTCGGACCTGAAGTTGAGAGAGCCAGAGCAGTACCGAAAGATCCGGAGAGTGCTGCAAAAAAGTAAGTAGTTGTGCTGTGTTCCTATTCTTTCTGTCTTTATTACGTTCGTTCTGCTCCATATGCTTTTATTAGTTGTAACGTTTAAAAAGGTCAACTTTAATGTTCATGGGCACATTATTCGTTCGTATCAAACATTTTTCTTTCGGCCTCTAGAACACCATTGTTTAGGCCATATGCATTTTCACACATTTTTGGGGGCCTACTTGGATGCCAAATATTTGTTTGTGTAGATGGGTTTGTTACTAGAATGAAATGCAAACTAGATTGTGTGTAAGGAGAGGACACTGAGCAGCTGTTTTCACATCTGGACACTGGAGCACTAGTGTGGGACACAAGAACACCATTTTTATTAGGGGGGGCACACAGGTGCTCCAGTGTATACTATAGGGGGGGCTACATCTGTGAAGCTTGTACCAAACAGGTAAAGTATTGCAGCTTGACAAAGGGCAATAAAAAATATACATCTTGGAACTCTGCTAAAATAGACAATTGTACCCCACTTCCGAGCAATGTTTCCTAGTTCTAGTTCTGCCATCAAATATCTGTGTGCTAATTATACAATTTTTGTTTTACATAGGGGAGAAAAGACTCGGACACCCCTCATCCCAGGAGACCAGAGACCCCCCCCCCCCCGGAAGAAGGGGAAATACCAACACAAGAAGAAGAGCAGGAGGAAGAAGAAGACGTGGTGGAGATTGGCACCACAACAGGTGAGTGTCTGCGACCACAGGCTCAGGTAAAAGAGATGGATGGTGGCAGATTTTTGAGACCTTTTTTTTTGTTCTTTATCTCTTTTTAGGTGATCGTGATCCAGAACGCTTTACATCTGAAAGTGCCCAGATACTGATCGGGGAGATCATGGGGTGTAATCTCCAATTGCAAAACATCCAGCAACAAATCAGTGATGTTATTAAAAAAAATAATACCATCATTGATGTTTTGGGGCGAATTTAAACCCCACAAAATCACCTGTTTTATCGTACCAAAATTTTTTCAATGTTTAGAAAAGCCAAATTTGGAGGATGCACACAGTGTGCCAACATGTGCTATCTGCCATCACGGGAGATCAATGGACGCGTTTTGGGGGTGCAACCCCTTCCTCAATTATAAAGTAGCGTTGAGGAAGGGCTTGCTCCCCCAAAACACGTCCCTTGATCCCCCCTGATGGCAGATAGCACATGTTGACATTCGTAAATTGGTGTGCATCTTCCAAATTTGGCTTTTCCAGGGGTGATTTCCCCCCATCTGAACGCTATATCAAACACAGTTCATAAATACTCATGTCTGATATAGCCTTCAGGTTTTACCATATGTGAACTTTGTAAGTTCAAGTTTTTTGGCTTTCTTGTTGGTTTTACACAGGCCTGTTTTATCTGAAATGGATATTTCGATTTTTGATAATGCTACTGCAAACATTGTTATACAACAAACATGTTGGTTTGTTTTAAAAACCTTTGGGAAATGCACATGTGATTGTGCAGGTATAAAAAAGTGCCTTACTCAAGAATGTGTGGATTATTGTCTCAACACTACAACACATTTGGGGTGATGTAATTGCTGTTTTATGCAAAAATGGGGGTTATTTCCTAAGGGCAAATCCTCTTTGCACTACAAGTGCAGGTTCAGTGCAGTTGCAAGTGCACTTGTAGTGAAATGTGTTTTTGCATTTAGGAAGTACCAGCCAACACTGTTTTTTATAAGGTTACCCAATCACGACATTTTCTGCACTCAACACATTTCTGTCAGGGTCAGCTAAAACAAACACTAGCAGTAAATGTCCACAAAGAATTTCTTTTGGTTGTTTTTTATTTGAAAAAGGTGTCACAGATTGTCTGGCATATTGATAGCCCCCCTACCCACAAAGAACTCCAGGTAGCGTAACCGGACATCACGGGCATTCAGGAAGGGCAAGCCAGGACGGCCACTTTCAAGCGCCGTCAGTGTTGATGGATTAGGGATTCCGGCCTCAGGCCCAACTGAGCCAGCATAGTTGGCTGAATGTTTTCTTAAAAAATTATGGAGAACACAGCAGGCAAGTATTATATGGTTCAGTTTATACTCCGCCATATGGATGGGTGTCAGAAATAATCGGAACCGGCTGGCCAGGATTCCAAATGTGTTCTCCACCACTCTTCGGGCTCTGGCCAGCCGGTAATTAAAAACCCTCTGTTCCGGGGTGAGGGTCCTCATCGGGAATGGCCGCATCAGGTGGTCCCCCAGCGCAAATGCTTCATCAGCAACAAACACAAATGGGAGACCTTCAACATTGTCCTCTGGAGGTGGCAAGTCCAAGCTGCCATTCTGGAGACGCCTGTAGAACTCCGTCTGGGCGATCACTCCACCATCGGACATCCGGCCATTCTTCCCCACGTCCACATACAAGAAGTCGTAATTAGCCGACACCACCGCCAACATCACTATACTATTAAACCCCTAGTAATTATAATAGTACGACCCCGAGTTGGGTGGTGGGACGATGTGGACGTGTTTCCCATCAATTGCCCCTCCGCAGTTAGGAAAGTCCCACCGCTGGGCAAAGTGGGAGGCCACAGTCTGCCATTCCTGTGGCGTTGAAGGAAACTGTTGAGGAAAAAAAAATAAACATTACTATTTTTTCACAGAAACATGGCAAGCAGATTAGACACAAACATTATGGGGCAACCTCCAGATAGCATTTACTAAGGGGAATTTAACAACAACAAAGTATAAGGTACACCTATCATATTCCCCCCCCCCTCTCATGGGCCATTTCTAACATTATAGGGGGGGGGAACTCTTGGACAGGTAACCCTCTTCACTTCATTGAGAGATGAATGCCTAAATACAGGGTATTACTTGGAACAGCCCCTCCTTAGTTACACTATTGGCAGACCACTGGACAGGTAAGAAGTGTCATAATACAAAGATATAAATACACACTGTACACATTTGAGGACATTTGAACATTCTGCTATTACCTATCAAGATAATAATACGATACAAAAACTTTAAACAGTACCATTGGAAAGTATACAGGCAGGCCCTTGCACTACATGCTTTGGGGAATTCATCCATAAATCTGACCAGTAAAGAGATGGGTATAGTGTTTATGGGTTTGGCAAAGTCAGCAGATAGATGATTGAGGATAGAGAATTGGGATCAGCTGACTTAGCAGTTGGGGGAGGGAGGGTTAAAAAAAATTTGGGGACACCACAAAAAAAACCCTCTGGCACTCTGCCTGAATTTAAATCAAAAATAACATTTCCTAACATTTTAGGGGGTGTTTGGGGTAAAGCACTACTATGGAGCTGATAAAATACATTGTTAAGTGACTACATGAGGTGAATATAGGCCAGGAAAGACCATGCTGGGGAGGTTAGTGAAGGGCAAATATGTATGAAGGACATAAAATAATAATTACCTAAAAATCCAGCATGCATGAGGACAAAGGGGACATTCACAGCATATTACAATCATGATAATTAGGGAATGAGGAAAGAAATACAATACATTAGCAAACATTCAATACAATAAAATGTGATATTAAAGGATAAAAATCTTACCTTCATATACTCCTTCTGCAGGACCTGGATGATGGCAGAACAGGTCTCTGGGATAATGATCCCCAGAGCCTGGGGGGAGATGCCTGTCGAGAACTTCAAGTCTTGCAGACTTCTCCCTGTGGCCAAATACCGCAAGGTAGCGACCAACCTCTGCTCCGGAGTGATGGCTTGCCTCATGCAGGTATCCTGCCTGCTAATATAGGGGGTCAGCGAAGCCAACAAACGGTGAAACACGGGGTCCGTCATCCTGAGAAAGTTCCTGAAATCATCAGGATTATTCTCACGGATCTCACGGAGCAAAGGCATATGAGAGAACTGGTCACGCTGAAGCAACCAATTCTTGGTCCATGAACTCCTCCCCACCCTGTTCATGGACTGGACTTGTGTCAAGGTCAGGACCCCAACACCAAGCCCCCGCACAGCACGAACTCTACGAGGAGTACGCATACGAAACATGGCTAGAAAACGGTCGGCTGCTCAGAACGAATTAACAGAACGCACTGAAGAACAGAAAGGCCTGTGAAGAGCGACCTGAAAAACAGCAACGAGCGGGCAAGATCGCACAGAAAACTCCGATACGAACTGACTGCACGCACTGAAGAGCAGATACAAACCCACAAGCACAAACTGAACTGCAGAAAACGATCTGAAAGCCACGAGTCTGAAAAAGCGCGAATCGTCTCTCACCAAACTTTTACTAACACGAGATTAGCAAAAGGAGCCCAAAGGGTGCCGCGCTTGGTTCTGAACCGGCCTTTTCTAGTCTCGTCGTACGTGGTGTACGTCACCGCGTTCTTGGCGATCGGAAATTCCGACAACTTTGTGCGACCGTGTGTAGGCAAAACAAGTTTGAGCCAACATCCGTCGGAAAAAATCCTAGGATTTTGTTGTCGGAATGTCCGCACAAAGTCCAACCGTGTGTACGGGGCATAACCCTCTCCTCCTGAGTTTATTGTGCTAAATTTACCTTTCTAGTGTATGGAAGTGACTGGTGCCCAGTTACCTTTTAGCCCACAAGAAGGTAAGGATTCCTTTCTGAGAAGTAAAATGCTAGCCTGGCTCACCATCTAGTGGGTCATCCTCAACCACCCGGCAGAAGGAGTACTAAACTATTGAGAGGGAATTATGAACAGTTCCAAATTCCAGTCAATATTACCAAGTCAAGATGTGCCATGCTGACTCATACCCAAAAAGACTGAATGCTGTAAAAAAATCAAAAGGTGCTTTAACAAAGTATTAGTTTAAGGGCGTGCACACTTATGCAATCATATTATTTTATTTTTTTATTTTTATTTCCCTCCACCTAAAAGATTTCAGTTTGTCGTTCAAATAAAAAACTGAGTTGTACAGTTTATAGGTCACATTAAAGGTGGAAAAAGTTTACACCACAGAAACCCGACATTTTCACAGGGGTGTGTAGACTCTTTATATTTATATACATATAAGTTTGTAGATGCTATATCTTTTACACAAAACCAATTAATGATCACATATTTTTTTTTTTTTTTTTACCAAAGACACGTAGCAGAGAACATTTTGGCTTAAATTTATGATGAAACTTGATTTTATTAGATCTATGTTTTATGACAGGAAGTAGAAAATATTTTTTTCCCACAATTTTCAGACTTTTTTCATTTATATTGCAAAAAAATAGAAAACCCAGGGGTGATCAGATACCACCAAAAGAAAGCTCTATTTGGGTTAAAAAATAATAAAAATGTAATTTGCGTACAGTATTGGATGACCACGGAATTACCAGTTAAAGTAGCGCAGTGCTGAATAGCAAAAAAAAGGCCTTGGCCATGAACGTGGCAAAACCTTCCGGCACTGAGGCGGTTAAGTAAATGGTTCAGTGTGACCACAAATTGCATGCAATATTTACATCAACCCAGCACTGTACTGCAGTACCTGTACTGAGCTTTGTAGCTCAATATAAACTTTTAAGATCCGGCTGTTGTGTCGGACATTGTGAAGTGTTGAACACAAGTGGTGAGTGTCGTCTTTTTGTGTCTGTCAGGAACTAATTTTCTTTTTTTTGTAAATTCTTTTTATTGATTTTCTAAAGTAGAAAACAAGTTACAGTACAGAGCCTCTGGGCATTCCCCAGCTCAGAAAGAACAAAAACATCAAAACAAATACAATAGGTACACTAACAATAGAATAACTCTATTAGCAAAAGGTGAAACTCCAATTCTTGAAATTAGCAACACTGCTCTTCCTCGCATTCTGAATAGCATGTAGTACATCCATGGGTTTCTTCTTGTGCAATAAGAAAGTATTCGAAGGATATTAACAATAGACAAAATGTGTACCAGGTCTGAGATTCTAAATCTGGTGACATAGGGACCTATGACTTAATAAATCAAGGGCCTAAATATAGCCACCTAAAGCCATTCGTTTTAACTAACACTGTTGGGTGGCATTAGTTTCAGGGAACTCTAGACAAACAGTCCATATTTTATAAAATTTAGCCAGACATCCACATGAGAGGTGTGTGGTTTTGTACAAGGGAATAGCTATGTTGACCAATGCCTTCCAGAAATTTAAGGAGGGCACCATCTGTTTGTTTCCATTTTAAAATTACAGCCTTCCGCACATAAAACAACAACCCAATAAGAGTCCTTGTTGCTCGGCGTTGTGCCAAGGTGCTTATGAGGCCCAACAGACAGACTGAAACAGTCAAGGGAATCAGAATCATCATCAGGGAGGATACAAATTTGCTTATTGTAGTCCAGAATAATTGTACTGTAGTTTGGGGCAGGACCATACCATATGACAGAAATCAGCTTCACCACTATCGCACTTCCAACAGCAGGGATAGACTAAGATTTTATTTAATTTCTGTGGATAAGCTTGAATTGAATTAAGCGATTTCTTACTGCCACTAGTTGAAGAAACGAGTACCCCCAAATGTCTTCCCAATCCTCTGCGTCCATGTGAGGAAAATCCTTCTGCCTTTTAGAGTATAACCTCTCCAGGCCAAAATGTGCCTAGGGCATTAGCGCTTTATAAATGTTGGATAGGGTGTTGTACAACTGCTCATCTCGTAGTAGGGATTCTAAGTTGGACTCAGCCTAGGTTCACACTGACAGCGGGTTAGAAATTTTCATACTCGCATGTCAGTCCGACTTCAGGAGCGATTTCAGAGACATCTGAGCGGTTTCCTGCACAGATGTCTATACAAATCACACCCCGAAGTCGTCAAAAGTAGTACAGAAACTACTTTTGGGAATCGGTGCGGCGACGCAAAGTCAATTTGGATGGTGCCATTGCCGACAATAGCCTCCGATTTGGCATGCGATTTGACATGTCAAATCGCATGCCAAATCGGACCAATGTGAATCTAAGCTGAAGGAGAGTTACGGGTTGAGAACTAAACTGAGCGGAGAAGGCATGCCTAACTTAAGAATCTAACGAAATCTAAAGAAATAATGATTGGGTAGCCCAAATGTTTGTTTAAGGACATCAAAGGAGATAAGGGCACCATCTATGCATATGTGTTCAATTGTTTTGATGCCCTTTATTGCCCACAACGCCGGGTCTGGGATAGATAGAAATTCAGGAAGTAAGGGATTGAGCCAGAGGGGAGTGGTGAGGGACCAACTGTGTAGTTCCTCCTGATGCTTGCATACTTGCACTTGCCATGCCCGAATCATTGCTTTCATAGATAGCATGAGGTGGAATGGAGCCCGGGGACCCCTATATAACACATTCCTTAATGACTCATAAGACCCAAGAAAAGCAGCTTTTAGGACCACTGAGGCTTTGGTCATCTAAGACCACCCAGTTATGAGCGTGGGAGAGTAAGGCTGCATAATGGTATTTTTGAAGATCCAGACAGGTTAGTCACCCCCTGTGTCCAGGGCCTTCGGTGAATCATTTTGCTAAACCCGGGAGTGGTAGATCTCAATAAAAAGGAAGAAACAATGGTGTCAAATTAGTATCCAGGTTGGAGTATGCTGAATAATATATAGGAAAATTGGGAGAATTTTCATTTTTAGTAAGTTTATTCTACCAATAAGTGACAGCGGGAGATTGTCCCATGCTCTCAGTTTAAAATTGAGCATAAGGAGGAGGGGATAGAGATTCAGCTTGACATAGTCCGACACATTAGAGGTAAGGGTGATGCCCAGGTAGCGTATTGAGTAGCCCCAGGACATAGGGAGTGAGGGGTCAGTCCACTGTTTAGCCCAGTGGTTCTCAACTCCTGTCCTCGGGACCCACTAACAGGCTAGGTTTGCAAGATAACTAAAATACATCACAGGTGATATCATTTGCTGCTCAGTGATTGCAGTATTCTAGTCTGCATCTCCCCAAGGTAATACATAAAATCTGGCCTGTTATTGGGTCCCGAGGACAGGAGTTGAGAACCACTAGTTTAGCCTGAGAATCAATAGGTAATATTTGCGATTTCTCCCAATTAACCTTTAATCCAGACAAAACTGTAAACCAGGAGAAGATATGGAGAGCTTCACTTAGTGAGGATCCAGGGTCATTGAGGAAGAACATTAAATCATCAGCATATAGAGCACATTTTTCAGTGATAGAGCTCACACGTATACTGACCACAGCATTAGATTGTCTGAGAGCAGTGACTAATGGCTCCTAGGGATGAGCCGAACACCCCCCTGTTCGGGTTCGCATCCAGAACATGCGAACGGACTGAAAGTTTGTGCGAACATTCGAACACCGTTAAAGTCTATGGGACTCGAACGTGAGAAATCAAAAGTGCGAATTTTAAAGGCTAATATGCAAGTTATTGTCCTAAAAAGGGTTTGGAGACCCGGGTCCTGCCCCAGGGGACATGTATCAATGCAAAAGGAAGTTTTAAAAACGGACATTTTTTTGGGAGCACTGATTTTAATGATGCTTAAAGTGAAAAAATAAAAGTGAAATATTTCTTTAAATATCGTACCTTGGGGGTGTCTATAGTATGCCTGTAAAGTGGCACGTGTTTCCCGTGTTTAGAACAGTCCCTGCACAAAATGACAGGAATAAAATTAGTTTAAAACTGCTTACGGCAATAATATAATGTCGGGTCCCGGCAATATGGATGAAAATTATTGAGAAAAACGGCATGGGTAACCTCCCAGCCCATTACCAGGCCCTTTGGATCTTGTATGGATATTAAGGGGAACTCCGTACCCAAATTAAAAAAAGAAAAGGTGTGGGGCCCCCAGGCCCTATATACTCTGAACAGCAGTATACAGGCAGTCCAAACAAGACAGGGACTGTAGGTTTGTTCTTAAGTTGAATCTGTTTGTAATTTGGAACAGGTACATTTTTTAAGTGTATCTCCAGCCAAAAAATCTATTTTTAAACTTTTTGGATAACATAAGGAAGGGTTATCATCACCCCTGTAACATTTGTTTTGCTGTCTGTGCCCCTGCTCAGAAGATTTCACCTCACTTTCTGTCCCAATGACAATTGGATTTTGAAAATTTGGGGTTTTTAGGGAAACAAGGATTGGTGCTAATAAAGCATCAGTGGAGACACCTTTTCCCCATATTAACTCTTACAGGAGAGAATATCCCTTCCTAGGGGTAGATTTCCTCTTACTTCCTGTTGTCTCCCTCTGTTTGTAAGTAGGAGTCATTTGTAAGTCAGATGTTTGAAAGTAGGGGACCGCCTGTATATACTATATGGCCTGCCCTATATACTCTGAAGAAATTTGGGCCTTAGGTGTTGGTGGTACCAGAACACTGTAAGCCCTCACAGTTACTCTTGGTGGGCGCTGGAACGGGCCCTGCTGTGAAATATTATATAAAAAATAAGTAAATACTACACCGCGCTATACAAATGATCTCATTATGTAAATAGATAAAAAAGGTATTGGATCAATATAAAATACAGCAGCTAAAATCATAATAATTCATTAAATGAGGAAAGTGCTGTGCTAGGTATTATGCACTACACCCAGTAATAAGGTACCAAATGCGTAACATAAAAACACACAAATATTGATCAATAGCGAAGTGCCAACAAATAAATAAGGGAGTGGAAAATCAAATCACAGTAAGTATATAGTGCTCATGTGAAAAAACTTATAGATTTATAAAATACATAAAAGTCCATAAATTGTATATATATAAAATATAAAAAATAATAAAGTGCTCATGTGCAGACAAAGTGTCCTGCTGTGCTTCTAATCAATACGCTGAGTAGTCCATGCAATCACAAAAACAGCTTGGTAGGTGATCAAATGTGCCAAGGTGTCCTCCCTTCTGTGATCCCCTAGGTAGTGAACTCTCACCTTGGAGCGTTCGACTTTAACTGCAATTAAGCTCAGTCTAAACACACATTTGAACCTCCTCTGGGCTCAGAAGGGAAAAAACTGCATCCAGGGCTCCTCAGTGAAAATACCTCAGTTTTATGCCTTCATCCTCAACCTGGGTACCATCATCGGAGCCTTCAAAACGCTGGGCATCCTCCTGCAGCATGTAAACTGACACTGTGGTCGAACAGTTCGGGGGACTCCTCAGGACATGATGGTGGGGCTAGGGAAGGAGTGACTGATGCCATTGAGCAGATGGAATAGGCTGCTTTTGCAGCTGCATTGGCAGCCAAACTTGTCTTAGCCTGGGTGACAGAGGATGAGGAGGATGAGGACAGCTTTGTGATCCACTCTACCAACTCTTCTGCATGTTGTGGCTCAACGCGGCCAGCTGTCGAAAAAAAGGACAAGCGTCCCCCACAGCCACATGCTGAGGATGCACCGTGTCAACGACCAGCACTGTTGGCTGTAGACACAGAGCCTGCTTGCCCTCTTTTGGTGGCCTGTGAGTGTCTGCCTTACCTTGGTGGCCTTCCAGACATGCTGTAAAATTGGATTAGCAAAACACCGCCTGAAGTTTACTAGAAAAATTACAGCAGGAATGGCCTGCAGTCAAGTATAGGCTTGGCTAGACTAGAATGCAGTGGATATATATATATATATTGGAGACTGTATATATATTTAATGCACTGCAGATCACTGAATCACCTGCCTGCATGAAAGTGTATTTGAAAACTTACACCAGCAATGGCCTGCTGTCAGATGTAGGCTTGGCTAGACTGGAATGCAGTGGATATATATATGTTGGAGACTGTATATATATATATATATATATATATATATATATATATATATATATATATATATATATATATATATATATATATATATATATATTATGCACTGCAGATCACCGAATCGTCTGCCTGAAAGTGTATTTGAAAACGTACACCAGGGACTACCTGCAGTCAGATATAGGCTTGGCTAGACTAGAATGCAGTGGATATATATATATATATGTAGGAGACTGTATATATCTTTTATGCACTGCAGATCACTGAATCACCTGCCTGCCTGCCTAAAAAGTGTATTTGAAAACGTACACCAGGAACTACCTGCAGTCAGATATAGGATTGGCTAGACTAGAATGCAGTGGATATATATGTAGGAGACAGTATATATATTTTATGCACTGCACTGTGGAGAGCTGACCTCTGTTACAGCGGCTCTGTTACAGCGGCTTTTGCGAAGCAGCTTCGGCCACCTGGCCTCCCATCCCTAGGATCCCGACCATCCCTGACTCCCCCACCGGCCCCCCCTCCCTATCTGCTCCTCTACTCTCACCGCCCACATCCTCACGCCGAGCCAGCTGCCCGGCCGCTCAGGACACTCAGCGGCTCCGGCCAGCCCCCCCTGCAGCAGTACCGGACCCCCCCCGTCCGCACCGACCACTGTCTCACCCGGACCCTCTCGGCTAGCCGGCCGGCCGCTCAGGCCACTCCACAGTCCGGCCCAGCCCCCCGCTTCATACACCGGGGCCCCCTCCCCTCCTATCCGCACTCACCTACTCCGGACGCCGCCTTCAGCCAGCCGACCGGCTGCTCAGGAAATTCCGCGGCTCCGGCCTAGCTTCGGCTGCCAGTCGGCAGCACTCATCACTTCCTCCTGCCACCGTCCGGTCGCCCGATCGGCGGGCCGCCCCCCCCTCTTCCTTGCTCGATCATCCTCACCGGATCTCTCGCCCACCTTCGGTGGACGGTCCGGGCATCACCGCAGGACAGCCCGCGGCTTGGGCCTAGCCGGCGGCCATCTTGGTACCCCCATCACTGTCCAGCCATGGCTCGGGCTCAGCCGGCGGCCATATTGGCACACTCAGACCTACGGTACAGCTACTGAGGACCCGGTGCAGCATCCCAGGACACCCCCACTCCTGTGGCCACTAGCGTCCAGCCGATCACCCCTGAGTGACCCGCAATCCAAGGTCCCTCCTTCCAGTCACCCGACCCCCCCCCCGGGACACCACCGCAGCCGCGGTCTGACCACCTCATTCTAGCCACTAGATTCGGTGGAACAGACCACGGCTGCGACCTAGTTCCAGCAACCAGCTACCCACACCCCCTCCCATTATTGTCCTACAGAGCACGGGCCCCTCCACACCTGAAATCGCCCATCCTGCGACCACTGGACCTCACCGCAGGGGCCCTGGTTATTCACCGGAGGCTACTCAACTTGAATCATCGCAGACGCAGCCACCGCACCACCTACCTGTAAGTAGCATCAGATCCCCCTCCCCTCGCCCGCTGGACCATCCATTCAGGTAAGCACAGGGGTAAGTTAGCAGTTGATCCAGGGATTCCCGATCGCCCTTCGGGGGGGTCAGGAAGGAATTTTTTTCCTCTGCTGCACCATTGGCACTCGCAGCTAGGGGTTTTTCGCCTTCCTCTGGATCAACGACAGGGGGGTAGGTAGCCGCACCTCCTCAAGCACCTCCGCACCAACTCCAGCCCATCACCACACCGCTCCAGTAGCAGTGGGTAGTCATCGGACCCCTCCTTCCGCCTGCAAGTGCATCACCACCACATCAGTACCACCATCAGAACACCCTTCCTACAAGCAACGCCGTCTTCCTCATCATGTTTAACTTCAAATACACAGCAGACACCCTGCCGTAACTTTACCGACCGCCACTCAAAAAAGATTAAAAAAAGAACAATTACTAAGGACCAACCCTCAATCAACCAGGAAATGCAGGGAGACACCGATCCAACTGCAACAACTAGCATGCGCCCTGATCAATACCAGATCTGCAGTCAAGCACAGGCTGGAAATCCACGACTTCGTCATCGAAAATAACATTGATTGCCTCTTCATTACAGAAAGCTGGCTAACACCTGACTGCAACACCATCCTAACTGAACTGGTGCCCAAGAACTACAGTATCCTAACCGAGCATAGAATCGGAAAAAAAGGAGGAGGCCTAGCAGTGATTTTCAAATCACATCTTGGGTTCACCAAACCAAACTTACAGAACTCAGTGCCTTTCATGGAAACACTCTCACTGCATCTTCAAACAACACCTCAGGACACCATTCACATACTACTATGCTACAGACCACCAGGACCAAAGACCAATCTCCTTACGCCGCTCACTGAATTCTTCTCAATACACACCTTGAAAACCAAAAACCTTCTGGTACTTGGGGATTTTAACCTGTGGGCAAATTCTGCCCAAGACGCCATCGCAACCGCCTGCGTCAACCAAATGGAAGAACTCGGCCTTCAACAACTGATAAATTCTCCCACCCATGGGTCAGGACACACTTTAGATCTCATCTTCAAACAGAATATGGACATCAAAGTACTTGACAACACTCCACTACCATGGACGGACCACCATGCTATTAAATTTATAATCACCATTAACGGCATCCTCCGAAAACAGAAACACGCAACAGCAACTCACTGGAATAGATCTCAGAAGAAACTTCACTCTGATCTCTTCAAAACTACATTATCAAGCAAAATTCTTTTGCTAAACTCAAACCTCTCAACCGAACAAACACTCAACTTCCTAAACAATACATTACTACAAAGAGCAGACTCCGTGGCGCCAAAACGCAGAACACTTATCCGCAAAAAAACCTCCAGTTGGTTTAATGGTACTCTTACCCTACTCAAGCAAGAACGTAGAAGAGCTGAGAGAGCATGGAGAAGAAATCCCACCAAGGAAAACCATGCTAACTACAAAACACGCACTGTGAAATACCACAAGGCAATCTTCAAAGCCAAAAAAGAACATTTCTCAGACACCATCTCATCCGCCTTAAACCGCCCACGTGAACTCTTCAAAATAGTTGCTCAGTCAATGAACCCATCCTGCTTAGAGCCCCCATTAAACGATACTCAAGAATTCTGCAATGAGTTATCAGACTTCTTCATCGACAAAATCGACTTCATTCGAAAATCAATCCATCAAAAAATAACAACCAACCTCACTCAACCAGAGCAAAAAGAGGATAGCGTTACGAACTTCACTCAACCGCCAAATTTCTTTTTGTCCCCAATCACCACGGACATGACTAAAAACATCATCAGAAGCCTTCGAGACAGCACATCACCGAACGACATCATCCCCACAAAACTGTTTAAAGAATGTGCCGATATCTTGGCCCCTACCCTAACACATCTCATAAATCAATCATTCAAAGAAGGGATTGTGCCAACCTCCCTCAAGCAAGGCATCGTCAAACCCCTGCTAAAGAAACCCAATCTCGACCCCAAGGACCCTAACTGCCGCAGACCAATAACCAGCCTCAACACCATCTCCAAGATTATAGAGAAAGCAGTAGTACAGCAGCTACAACACCACCTGGATTCACACCAACTCCTGGACCCTCTGCAATCAGGCTTTCGCCCAGGTCATGGCACAGAAACAGCACTTCTGAAGATATGGGACGACGCCCTTGAAGCAGCAGACGACGGAGAACCGAGTCTCCTGGTACTGTTAGACCTAAGCGCAGCATTCGATACAGTGGACCACAATACTTTACTTGTCCGCCTCGCTGAAGTTGCAGGAGCTACAGATTCTGCTCTAAAATGGTTTACATCCTTTTTAGAGAATCGCTCCCAGACAGTGAAACTAGGAACATTCACCTCGGAAACCCGGGCAGTCTCCTGTGGAGTCCCTCAAGGCTCACCCTTGTCACCAATACTATTCAACATCTACATCCGCCCACTTCTCAATATCATCAGGAAAACCGATCTCTGCTTCCACTCATACGCTGACGACACCCAACTCTACCTTCACATCAACGGACAAAAAGATCTTCATCAGCAATTACAGAAATGTCTCATTTTAATAGATGACTGGATGACAAGTAGCTCCCTCAAACTCAACGGTTCAAAAACAGAACTTCTTCTCCTACAAGCTAACAAAAATTCCACAACAAAGACTCCGTGGACACCACCCACCATCCTCGGACAGACCATCTCTCCAAGCACCAAAGCCAAGAGCCTCGGAGTCATTTTTGACTCAGGAATGACAATGGATGCACAAATAGGATCAGTGGTGAGTGGATCCCACCATCTCCTCCGCCAGCTACGCAGACTAATCCCCTTCATCCCAGAAGAGGACAAAGCGGCAGTTGTGGGAACAATCATCAATTCCTGACTCGACTATGAAAATTCGCACTACGTAGGACTACCCCAATATCAGCTTGCGCGCTTACAACTCATCCAAAACACGGCGGCAAGACTGTTAACAGGAAAAAAACCCTGGGAATCCATCTCCTCATCCCTAAAGCGCCTACACTGGCTAACCGTGAAGAATCGGATCACTTTCAAGACCCTCTGCCTCACCCACAAATGTATACAAGGAAATGCTCCGCTATATCTCCGGGAGAAAATAAAACACTACACACCGAATCGCAGTCTTCGATCAGCCAACCAAAACCTCCTTATCATTCCCAAATACCGCTACAAAGCACAGGGAGAATGAAGATTTGCAGTCCAAGGACCCCGACTATGGAATGCTCTTCCTACCAACATCCGCATGGAAGAAAACCACCAGGCCTTCAGGAAAAAACTAAAGACCTTCCTCTTCTAACAAGCTGACAACAGAGAATGTACCTCAGCACCTTGAGGCGATTCAGTTCGCATTTGCTGCGCTTTACAAATCATTCATTCATTCATTCAGATCACTGAATAACCTGCCTGGCCTGCCTGCCTGAAAGTTTATTTGAATACGTACACCAGGAACGGTCTGCAGTGAGATCTAGCTAAACTGGATACAGTGTGTGTATATAAATTATATATATATATATATATATATATATATATATATATATATATATATATATATATATACACACACACACACAGTGGGGGCGGAAAGTATTCAGACCCCCTTAAATTTTTCACTCTTTGCTATATTGCAGCCATTTGCTAAAATCTTTTAAGTTAATTTTTTTTCCCTCATTAATGTACACACAGCACCCCATATTGACAGAAAAACACAGAATTGTTGACATTTTTGCAGATTTATTAAAAAAGAAAAACTGAAATATCACATGGTCCTAAGTATTCAGACCCTTTGCTCAATACAGTATTTAGTAGAAGCACACTTTTGATCTAATACAGCCATGAGTCTTTTTGGGAAAGATGCAACAAGTTTTTTACACCTGGATTTGGGGATCCTCTGCCATTCCTCCTTGCAGATCATCTCTAGTTCTGTCAGGTTAGATGGTAAACGTTGGTGGACAGCCATTTTTAGGTTTCTCCAGAGATGCTCAATTGGGTTTAAGTCAGGGCTCTGGCTGGGCCATTCAAGAACAGTCACGGAGTTGTTGTGAAGCCACTCCTTCGTTATTTTAGCTGTGTGCTTAGGGTCATTGTCTTGTTGGAAGGTAAACCTTCGGCCCAGTCTGAGGTTCTGAGCACTCTGGAGAAGGTTTTCATCCAGGATATCCCTGTACTTGGCCACATTCATCTTTCCCTCATTGCAACCAGTCTTCCTGTCCCTGCAGCTGAAAAACACCCCCACAACATGATGCTGCCTCCACTATGCTTCACTGTTAGGACTGTATTGGACAGGTGATGAGCAGTGCCTGGTTTTCTCCACACATACCGCTTAGAATTAAGGCCAAAAAGTTCTATCTTGGTCTCATGAGACCAGAGAATTTTATTTCTCACCAACGTGTAGTCCTTCAGGTTTTTTTAGCAAACTCCATCCAGGCTTTCATGTGTCTTGCACTGAGGAGAGGCTTCCGTCGGGCCACTCTGCCATAAAGCCCTGACTGGTGGAGGGCTGCAGTGATGGTTGACTTTCTACAACTTTCTCCCATCTCCCGACTGCATTTCTGGAGTGCAGCCACAGTGATCTTTGGGTTCTTTACCTCTCTCACCAAGGCTCTTCTCCCCCGATAGCTAAGGTTGCCGGAGGGCCAGCTCTAGGAAGGGTTCTGGTCGTCCCAAATGTCTTCCATTTAAGGATTATGGAGACCACTGTGCTCTTAGGAACCTTAAGTGCAGCAGAAATTTTTTGTAACCTTGGCCAGATCTGTGCCTTGCCACAATTCTGTCTCTGAGCTCCTCAGGCAGTTATTTTGTCACTTTATGATAGACAGCACCTGAGTTAAATATATGAGTGTCACAGCAAAGGGTCTGAATACTTAGGACCATGTGATATTTCAGTTTTTCTTTTTTAATAAATCTGCAAAAATGTCAACAATTCTTTGTTCTTCTGTCAATATGGGGTGCTGTGTGTACATTAATGAGGAAAAAATTAACTCAAATGATTTTAGCAAATGGCTGCAATATAACAAAGTGAAAAATTTAAGGGGGTCTGAATACTTTCCGTCCCCACTGTATATTAAATACACTGCAGCTAACTGAATCACCTGCCTGCCTAAATTAGATTAGAAACAGTATACCAGGAATGGAGTGCAGTGAGATCTAGCTAAACTGTATGCAGTGGATATATATATATATATATATATATATATATATATATATATATATATATATATACATACCAGTCTGACTGTATATATATATATATATAAAATACACTGCAGCTAACTGAATCAACTGCCTGCCTGAGGTATATTAGAAACAGTACAGTAGAGCAGAAATGGTCTGCAGTGAAATCTAGCTAACTGAATAAACTGCCTGCTCAAAGTAAATGAAATAACACACTATCTCACTCACTCACTCACTCACTCACTCTCTCACTCTCTCTCTCTCTCTCTCTCTCTCTCTCTCTCTCTCTCTCTATCTATCTATATCTATCTCTATCTCTCTCTCCGCCAGCAACACACTACACAAGGCCGACGTGCAGGCGGCCTTATATAGTGTGGGGCGTGGACTTAACTCCCTGAGCTATAATTGGCCAAAGGCACCCTCCCTTTGGCCAATTATGGCTCTCTTTGCTGACGGCGCTGTGATTGGCCAAAGCATGCGGGTCATAGTGCATGCTTGGCCAATCATCAGCCAGCAATGCACTGCGATGACGCAGTGCATTATGGGGCGTGACACGCCACTCGACTTTGGCGCGAACGCCCCATAATGTTCGATCTTCGTCGAACGATTGAACAGCCGATGTTCGAAAAAAGCTCAGAAAGCCTGCCTTCGATCGTAGTTTGTGCTACAGGGGATTTTTATAATAAATTAACCCACTTGCAGAAATTGGGACCAAACCCAAAGACAGCATATAACTCCAAATCATTGTGTCAAAAAGCTTTCTGGATATCTAAAGTGACCAACACTACTAAAGAACATGGGGAAGCTCGTGTCCATAATGGGGGTGGTATTGACACAGCCCCGAATGATCCACAATGGCTCAAAAGTGATATGGTCCAGAAATATTTAGAGAGAATAAAGGTGGATAAAGCACCTGGACCTGATGGCATCCACCCACGGATCCTTAAAGAATTGAGCTCTGTAATTTCAAAGCCATTGTATCTAATTTTTAGGGACTCATTAATGACGGGAATAGTACCACTGAACGTGGTGCCTATATTTAAAAAGGGATCAAAGTCTTTACCAAGTAACTATAGACCTGTTAGTTTAACTTCTATAGTCGGGAAGATACTGGAGCCTTTAATAAAAGACCACATAGACGAGTTCTTGCTGGAAAAAAACATTTTAAGCAACAGACATCATGGATTCATGAAAGACAGAAGTTGTCAGACAAACCTGATTTCTTTTTATGAAAAGGTAAGTAAAACCTTGGACAGAGGGGTGGCTGTGGACGTGATATACTTGGATTTTGCAAAAGTATTCGATACAGTTCCGCACACACGGCTCATGTGTAAGGTAAAGTCTAGGGTAAAGTCTACAGGCTTGGAAATATCAGTTTGTAAATGGATAGAAAACTGGCTAAAAGACAGAATTCAGAGAGTAGTGGTTAATGATTCTTACTCTGAATGGTCTAAGATTATCAGTGATGTACCCCAAGGTTCAGTGCTGGGACCCTTACTTTTTAATACCTTTATAAATGATATTGGGTCTGGGATCAAAAGTAACATTTCTGTCTTTGCAGATGACACCAAGCTATGCAGTGTAATAACGTCCTTACAGGATGTCTCCAATTTACAAGCCGACCTCAATGCACTGTCTAATTGGGCGACTATGTGGCAGATGAGGTTTAATGTTGATAAATGTAAATTTATGCACTTGGGGGCTAAGACTATGCATGCATCATACATTCTAGGGGGAGTACAACTGGGGGAATCCGTAGTGGAGAAGGATCTGGGGGTTTTGGTAGATCATATACTCAATAATAGCATGCAATGCCAAGCTGCGGTTAAGAAAGGTATGGACTCCAGAGAGAGAGAGAGAGAGATATAATTTTGCCCCTGTTCAAATCATTAGTCCCTAGGGGGTTTCTCCATTTCTGTTCAAATCATTAGTAAGACCTCATCTGGAATATGCAGTTTAGTTTTGGGCACCAGTTCTCAAAAAGGATATCGGGGAACTGGAGAAAGTGCAGAGAAGGGCAACCAAACTGATAAGAGGCATGGAGGAGCTCAGCTATGAGGAAAGATTAGAGGAACTGAATTTATTCACACTTTAGAAGAAGAGAATAAGGGGGGATATGATCAACATGTTCAAATATATAAGGGGTCCATATAGTGAACTTGGTGTTAAGTTATTCTCTTTACGGTCAACACAGAGGACACGGGGGCACTCTTTACGTCTAGAGGAAAAGAGATTTCATCTCCAAATATGGAAAGGTTTCTTCACAGTAAGAGCTCTGAAAATGTGGAATAGACTCCCGCCAGAGGTGGTTCTGGCCAGCTCAGTAGATTGCTTTAAGAAAGGCCTGGATACTTTCCTAAATGTACATAATATAACTGGGTACTAACATTTATAGGCAAAGTTGATCCAGGGAAAATCTGATTGCCTCTTGGGGGATCAGGAAGGATTTTTTTCCCCTGCTGTAGCAAATTGGAGATTTCTCTGCTGGGGTTTTTTGCCTGCCTCTGGATAAACTGTGGGTATAGAATTGGGTATATTGGATTGTATGATATTTTTTATTTATTTATTTATGGTTGAACTGGATGGACTTGTGTCTTTTTTTCAACCTGACTAACTGTGTAACTATGTAACACTTGAGTCTGGAAATGAGAAGGTGGGAGAGGGGCGCCGAAGCCAGTGGCATACTAAGGCGGGGGCAGTCCTCCCCGGGTGCCACACACTGGGGGGTGTCAGGCCGGTGTCTCCTGCTGTGACAGCTTTAATTTGACACAAAATCCTATCTCCTGGTTTGGCTCCTTTGACAGACAGCACACTTGTCCAATGCCAGGACATGTGCTATCATAGGTAGGAGCTAATCCAGGAGGCAGGACTTTGTGTGACGGTGGGCCCCCGTACAATTCAAATTAAAGTTGCCACAGCGGGTGACGCTGGCCTATCTAATGATCCGGATGGCTCTCCTCTTCCTCTTCTCACTCTGATCCCCTGCACATGTGAGGCTGCATTGGATGGGCCCAGGTGAGGCTGCATTGCTAGGCCCAGGTAAGGCTGCATTGCTGGACACTGGTCAGGCTGCATTGTTGGGCACAAGTGAGCCTGCCTTGCTAGGCACTGATGAGGCTGCATTGCTGGACACTGGTCAGGCTGCATTAATGGGCACTGGTGAGGCTGCATAGATGGACACTGGTCAGGTTGCATTGCGGGGCACTGGTGAGACAGCATGCTGGGCACTGGTGAGGCTGCATAGCTGGGCACTGGTGAGGCTGCATTGGATGGGCACAGGTGAGGCTGCATAGATGGACACTGGTCAGACTTTATTGCTAGGCACAGATAAGGCTGCATTGTTGGGCACTGGTGAGGCTGCATTGATGGGCACTAGTGAGGCTGCATTGATGGGCACTAGTGAGGCTGCATAGATGGGCACTGGTCAGGCTGCATAGATGGCACTGGTGAGGCTGCATTGCTGGGCACTGGTGAGGCTGCATTGCTGGGCACTGGTGAGGCTGCATTGCTGAACACTGGTGATGCTGCATTGATGGACACCGGTCAGGCTGCATAGATGGGCACTGGTCAGGCTGCATAGATGGGCACTGGTCAGGCTACATTGCTGGGCACAGGTGAGGGTGCATTGCTGGGCAATAGGGATGAGCCGAACACCCCTCGGTTCGGTTCACAGCAGAACATGCGAACAGGCAAAAAATTGCTTTCAGCTGTAATGTATTGCCGGATCCCGGCAATATACATAAAATCTCATTGAAAAAAATGGTGTGGGTCCCCCCCCAGTCCATTACCAGGCCCTTTGGGTCTGGTATGGATATTAAGGGGAACCCCGCACCAAAATTAAAAAAAAATTGGTGTGGGGGTCCACCCCAAAATCCATACCAGGCCCTTCAGGTATGGTATGCATATTAAGGTGAACCACACTGCAAAATTTAAAAAAAGAAATGGCGTGGGGGTTCCCCAGGCACTATATACTCTGGACTGCAGTATATATACTATACAGACTGCACTATATACTTCGCATAAAAATTGGGCCTTAGGTGTTGGTGGTGCCAGAACACTGTGACCCCTCACAGTTACTTTTGTTGGGCGCAGGAATGGGCTCTGCTGTTAAATATTTTATCAAAAATGTTAATTACATGCCCCTGTTAAACAGGGGCAGAAAGATTTGGCCTTGGGTGGTGGTGGTGCCCCAAACCAACAAAATTGTTGGAAACTAGCATCATCATGAATGAGGAGGAATTGGATAGGCAGCATAGGCAGTCTTCAAGTGATCCCAGATCCAAAGCAAATTCAGTCAGTTACATCAGCATCAGGTGCTTGATAGCTGCTGATCCAGGACTGATTCATTTTTATAAATGTGAGCCTATCAACTGAGTCTGTGGACAGGCGCACTCACTTTGATCCATTACAAACCCTCCAGCAGCACTGAATGTGCGTTCAGAAAGCACGCTGAATGCAGGACAGGCCAGTTGCTCAACTGCATATTGAGCAAGTTCTGGCCAGTGGTCCATCCTCAAGACCCAGTAATCCAGTGGATGCTCTGTTGGAAAGGTCTCCAGGTCTGCTTTTGCACCTAGATATTCCTGCACCATATAATGCAGACGCCGGCCACTTTCTCCACCGCTCTTCCTCTGACCGAACAAAGCCTCAGAAACACGTTGGCCAGCACCAGGAAAGGGTAACCTCCCAGGGTCTGGAAATGCGTTGCACAAACTTTTCTTCAAGGCCTCCTGAAGATGTTCCATCCTCTGCGAAGGCAGGATGAGTTTTATATATATATATATATATATATATATATATATATATATATATATATATATATATATATTTATTAATACATGGCCTGAAGGGTATTAGAAACTCTACACACTGTATTAGATACTGTGTACACCACCTGAAGTGTATTAGAAACTGTACAACGGCTGCACTGTATTATATACTGTGTACACCACCTGAAGTGTATTAGAAACTGTAAATACTGTATTATATACTGGGTGCACCACCTGTACTGTATTAGAAACTGTACAACGGCTGAACTGTATTATATACTGAGTACATCACCTGAAGTGTATTAGAAATTGTACACACTGTACTAGATACTGTGTACACTGCCTGCACTGTATTAGAAACTGTACAATGGCTGCACTGTATTATATACTGTGTACACCACCTGAAGTGTATTAGAAACTATACACCACCAAATGCACTGTATATAGGCTACACTGTATGCAGACTAATATATATATATATATATATATATATATATATATATATATATATATTATAGAGAGAGATCTAGAGATATATCTATCTATCTATCTATCTATCTATCTATCTATCTATATATATATATATATATATATATATATATATATATATATGAAGTGTATTAGAAACTGTACACACTGTATTAGATACAGTGTACACCGCCTGCACTGTATTAAAAACTGTACAAGGGTTGCACTGTATTATATACTGTGTACACCACCAGAAGTGTATTCGAAACTGTACACCCTGTATTATATACTGTGTACACCACCAGAAGTGTATTTGAAACTGTACACCCTGTATTATATACTGTGTACACCACCTGAAGTGTATTAGAAACTATACACCACCGAATGCACTGTATATATAGGCTACACTGAATGCAGAGTGTATGTGTATATGTGTATATATATATATATATATATATATATATATATATATATATGTGTGTATGTATAGATATAGATATATTATACACCGCTGAATGCACTGTATGAATATGCTACACTGGTAGGTACAACAGGATGAAGTAGTGAGGAATATTATGAACTCAGAGATGTAGCCTTCCTCTTTGATGTGTGTTGTCTGAAAAGACCATGACTGTTGGGTGAAACTGGAATGTGAAACAGTAAGGTAAGTTCGCTGGGCCCCCAGACTGGATAGCCCCAGACAAGAGCTGAAACTACTGAAACAAGAGAACAGGTAAGGAAAATTCATTAAATCTCCTCAATGCCAGGGTCATGGTGCAATTCAGGCCTGGTGACCCCCTCCACGAAGTTTAAGGAGCCAGTTGTCAGTATCTTCAGGTGAATCAAAAAATCTCACCGTTCCCACCTGGGGAACACGAAGATGGCTGGGATAGAGCATACTATATTAAATGCCACTGGTCCAGAGCTTCTTGCAAACTTCTGTAAAGGATTTCTGTCTCTTCTGGAGCTCCACCAAAAAATCTGTGAACAAGTCCATCGTTGAACCTTGATAGGGCAGATCAGGATGCTTCCTGGCTTCCCGTTCCCGCACCTTGTTGCGGCGCATTTTATTTTCTGCATTATCAGATTTGACTACTAGCATGTGGACTGTCTGTTGGAGAGATAGCAGAATTTGGGTATGCTGAGAGGTGGTGTCTTCTGTAACTGAGATGCAAGACTCAGTCTCACCGGGTCTGCCTCTGATTTTATCAAGATCATTTCTTATCAGATTGCACTCCCCAGCAAGGGATCAATTCTCACCAGTAGCAAGGACTCACTATACTCTATTGCTTACAGGATGATGGCTGTGTCAGCTCCCTGTGGCTGTGCTAGTTGACCGCGCCATGCTCCTGTTCTTTTGTGAGATCCATCTCAGCTAGCAGTTCCTGTAGCCTGTGTGCCAAGATGGCATCAGCAGCGATAGCGAGCAGATTGCGGGTGCCGATGGGGATAAGATGCGGGCATACGAGAGGAGGATAAGGCAGGATGAACCGGAGCTCAGTTCTCAGACATCCATCCTGCTCCACATCTGGCCACGCCCCCCTGCCCAGGAACTCTTTAAATGAAAATCGTGCTTGGCTCATGAAGGGCAGTGCAATAAGGGAAGGACATTGAGAAGGACCTTATCAGATGTTGAACACAAGTGGCGAGTGTCCCCTTTTTGTGCCTGTGTACCCAGGAGCACTTTAAAGCAAACTGTGCTTTGCTCATGAAGGGTTTACTTTAAGGTTGACCCTGCAGCAGTTTTTTCTAAAATAAAAAAAATATATACTATGTGCTGTTCTCTTTATCAATACATACAGTAAAATAAATCTAAGTTGCTCTATATATTTCTTCAAGATATTATCAGACTTTGATAGATGAATACAGTGCTAACCTAAAGTATATTGTCTCTTTTACCTAGAGAATCTAGGAGCAATTGTCATTTGTTTGTGTGTCCTGACTTGGAGCTTAGGTAGGTCTGAGGACATTAGCCCTGCTCCTGTGGAACAGTGGGGGTGCCTGGGTGGCCAATTGCTGAGCACCAGCTGTCACATGGGAAAAAGAGAATGGTTTCTCATACCTGGAAGCATCGGATATCTCTTTCCTCTCAGCATCTGAGTGGCTGGAAAGTGAATAAAATAGGTGATTATAAGTTTCCACAAGGGCCGGCATTAACATTTAATAAGAAAATTAGTCACAAATCAATAGTTTAACAGACACTTTCCCTTAACTTCATTGAAGTACCAACCGTTAATATTATCTAATTTGCACTTGTGATGATGTGTCAGTAACATTTCACTAAGGAAATCATATATTACGCTTGGCATTTGTGACAGCAGCTTTGCTAAGGCAGTTTGGTATCACAAAGTGTTATATGTACTTATGTAACTCAGCGCTGTTTGGGAGATGATCACAAATACCATATTCAAAGTTGCATCATGTTAGAAAGGGGTACAAATTCAGTTAGTTAAAGACTCTCAATTAAAAAGATATATCTTTTGGCCTTATTATCTGGCATGTTTTGACTGTACATTTCTGAATAGTTTGCAACCAGATTGTAGCGTCAGAGGATAGAGGTCTTGGACATTAGAGCACAATTGTAACAAATAACAATGTATGTGACAAGGCTCTATAGAAAAACTATGGTGGGAAGCTGTAGCACATTAAGTGCTTTCAGAGAAATAGAAGAGTTGCATTATAAATAGATATATTCTATTCAAAATGACTGCTGCCTTGATAAATCATTATGTTCTTTACTTACTAATGTATCCCGCCAGCAGTTAGTCCCAAAGTGTCATTATATAACTGAAGTGGTTGACCAGGTAGCTTTAGGACATGATCTAAACATAGCATTATGCAGAGAAAACACTGCACCTATGAGCAATTGATAAATAGGGATTGGAATTGGGTTCAGACTTGGGCTGGCCATACATTATAATTTTATATGTACAAATTTCCTTTAGATTTACCAAAACTATATAATATAAGGTCAAACCTAAGCACTTGCAATTTGTATGCAATCAGGCAGGTCCTTGCACTACATAGTTGAAGGTAAATCCAAATAGGCTTGTGCAATTCGTTTCGTAAAGAATCGAAATTCGGCCGAATTTTGCATCTTTCGGACATTTCGGATGCATCCAAATGTCCGAATAAAAAAATAACTAATATATTTTACGTATGACAACGAACCGAAACTAAACAAAATTTTCCGTTGTATACAAGTCTAAATCTAAAGGGCATTGAATAAGAAAATTGTATAATGTATGGCCAGCCTAAACCGATCTTGACTGTTCACAGTTCAACCGTTCACCAAGTGCTGGAAATTCAAATGTAGTAGTGGTGTTACAACTGCTACAAATGTTTCCACAGGGCACCTGATTGTTAGTGAGTGGGCATCGTTTGGCTTCCTAAAAACCATGACTCAACTTCCCACTTATGCAACTGTCAGTAGGGTATTCCCCGCTGACAACTGAAATGTAAACAAAGGGGCAGGGCGTGGATTGATGATATCACTGACCAAATATGGACATTGCCATATTTGGTCAATGGCCATGACAATATTTGCGTAATAATTATAATCAGATATGGTCATGGCAGCGTTTGTTTCAGTTGTCAGCAGAGAAACAGTCATTTGACAAGTCTAGTTAAAGGGAGCGGATAGGTCACATAGGTCTAGGTGGGTTTTATTTCAGTGGGCGACGGACGTTATTCATCATGATTGACAGGGATCTACATCGCTGGACACCGTGATTGACAATAAATTTATGTTATGGGAGTTTTAAGTTTAGTTTTTTCTAATAAAGGGCATATTAGCATGTGTGTCATTGTTTTTTAAATTAGGTAGTTTTTATTGAAAGTTTTCCATAGTTTAATTACAGACAAAACACCAATTATCTCAAGATCAAAGAAAAATCAAAGAGCAGCACTTGAGATAAACAAGAAATTAAAGAAATCCAATTCAAAAGACCATAGAACCACGATAAGTTGAGAATGATCCCAAGACCTCCCACTAGAAAACCAACCCACATACAGGCTTCTAATTACTGAAATACAAATACAGAGTCAGGATATCTTGTGCTATTGTCAGAACAATTACCTACCAAACGTAATCATCATTCATGGGCAAGGAGGCGGTGGGTCGCCTCAGTAGGGACCACGGCTTTTGAAATGCCCTGGGGCACTCCCTATGTTTATAGGTCAATTATTTCCTTTGCATATTTAGATTCAGTGCATCCTGATGTTGCAAGAGGGATGAAAGCATAGGGGAAAGCAATTTTTGCAAAATTAGTTTGCGGGCTAAACACAATGCCCCAGTCCATAGTAAACTAACTTCAGCTGGAAGTATATCTTACAGGATAATGGTAAGGATAGCTAATGGTCTGTCATTATTATTTGATGTGTCATAATTTACACTTGGTTTTTGTAAATAAGTACCTGGGAGGGTGGCATCTCTTGGGCCCCCCTTTTTTAAAAAGGGGTTTTAAGATTCTTATGAGCCACCTACCCATACATCCCTAAAACCATTAAGCCAAAGTTTTGGGGGAAAGGCTCTTGTCTTCCTCAATATGGGGACAAGGTGCTTTGCCGGAATTATCCCCCCCAGACACATGTGTACACTTGTCCCCTTTGCTTGCTCAGATAGAGGTCAGATATCATTTTTGCTTTAAGTTCCCTCCCAAAAT